>NC_050576.1:56229103-56829103 GCF_011100635.1 Trichosurus vulpecula | reverse complement strand
TACGTAGGATGGGTTTCCAGGAACACTTTAAAACCAGTACCAGGCCATAAACAATGCTGAATTTAGCACGTCTGCAAAAACTTGATAGTTAAGCATATTAGAAAAGGGATGAACCTGGCCCTTCAATATACCAGTCTGTGTAAATGAAACTGCTAAGTTCCTGATCTTCCAGAGCGCTTTTCTTCTCTTCCAATCTAGTAGACTCAGCCATATAGTAAGTCAACTAATTCACAGGCTCAGTCAGATCTCAGGGTTCACTTGACAGCAAGGATTCGTAGAACTCCTGGGTAGGCTTCAAGGGTATTCCCTAGACTTGCTTGAATTCAAAAGTGGTAGAACGGTTTTATCCTTGAATAAATTTATTTGGTGATCAAAAAAGGATGTTAGCTGGCTGGACATGGGCTTTTCATTTCGAGGGTAATGGGGAACTCACAAGAGGAATATTGAATTCAGTCTTTTTTTAAGATATTACAAGCTAAATAAGGGCGTACAAATATAACATGCATAAGTCAATTAAAGATCAATTTATTGCTAAATTCCATGATGCTAATTGTAAGAGACAAGAGAAGGGAAATCTCATGGTGGGCTGAAGTAGTCAGGGAATACTTCATGGAGGAGTCAGACAAACTGAGTCTTAGAGAATTGGGAGGTTTGGAATAGGTAGAGAAAAGAGGAATGATGTTCTGGCCAGTGGGTAGTGTGTGAATGAAGGCCTGGCAGAGAATAGAGAAGGGACCATTCTGAACGAAGAGGAAATTTCAATACTGGTTTTTTTCATGCTTTATATTTGCTTAATTTATTGGGTTTTTTTTACTTACAGTGGCAGCATCATATAGTGGCTAGAGGAGTAGTTCTTGAACTTTTTGCACTTAGAACCCCTTTATATTTGTAAAATTTGTAAAAATTATTAAGGACCCTAAAGAATTTTTCTTTTTGTAGGTTTTACCTATCAATATCTACCATACTAAAAATTCAAACATGATTTTAAAAATATGCATTAATTCATTTAAAATAACAATAATAAATATATGTATTATATATGTTAACGTATGTTAACAGAAATAACATGACAAATAAAATAATATTTTAAAAATAGCTATTTTAGAAAAAATCATCTTTTCCAAAGCAAAAAAGTAATTTAACGAGACAAGGGGCATTATTTTACCCATTTTTTTTCAAATCTCTTTAATGTCTGGCTTAATAGAAAATAGCTGGATTCTCTTATTTGCTTCTACATTCAATCTGTTGCAATATGTTGTTTTGTTTGAAATATATGGAGAAAACCTGGCTTTATTCAGAACAGCAGTTGGAAAGGGAAGAAGATATTAATAGGCAAATAATATCTAAGCATTGTTCTGAAAATAGTTTTCACCTTGTAGACTCCCCGGAAGAGTCTCTTGGGCCCCCAGAGGTCTATGGTTCCCCTTTGAAAACCCCTGGGCTAGGATACTTGATGGGGTACTGGGTCTGGAAACCCCTGAACTCTCCTTGAATTTTCCTACTTGATCAAGTCTCTGGCATTTGTGTGAGGCTATAATACTCTCAACTGGCCTTTCCTTGAAAAGTCCAATTTCCCAATTCTATGTTACCCCTAACCTAGCCTAGCCCTTCATTTTCTGTTACCTCTGGATCACATCTGGCTACTTCTTACCCTTGATCCTATTTAGACCCCATTCTCTCAGTCCAACCTCCAGTCACCCCAGCCTACTGGCTATTCCCATTGAGATCCTCTCTTGACCCTTCCTCCAGTCACCCTAGACTACTCAGCCACTTCTAGATTCTTCTCACAGTCTTTCTGTATATAAGAGCCATCTTGTTTCCATTAAGGTGCTCAGATTCAATCTGGTCTGCTTGTCAAAACAAGAGTCACCAATGCTGAGATTCCTCGAAAGTCTGGCCAATATGGCAGATCTTTAATAAATCTTGTTTTTCTTCGGCTGAAAGAAGACTTGGGTTGAATTCATTTGGACAGGACCCATGTGTTATTTCAGAGTTCTACCACCCCTAAACAAGAACACATTATCTTTGGAATGACAAAGACCTAGGCAGAAGTCCCACTTCTGATAATAGCTGGTTGTGTGACCTTGGGCAAAATACTAAACCTCTCAGATATCTAGGGAAATCTCAAAGATGATAAATTGCTGATCTCGGCAGAGGCTCCTTATTCAGGTTCAGTCCAAATGTACATATGTTTATAAACAATATTTTCTTGATGAATATTTCTTTTTAGTGCAAAAAGCTCCTTCAAGTATTCACAGCATAAAATGCTCAGTCAATCTGTGTCATTTCACCCAAGTGAGAAGGTCTGGGAGAGAGAATCAGAAATAACTGGGAAGATACACAGTGATTTCATAGTCTTTCCCTACAAAAAGCAGCCCAGAAACTTCAAAAAAGAGAGAGAAAATGATTTTATAGAAACAATGCAAACCTAAGGTGTGGATGCTATTTCAAGGTGGCTTACTCTAAAGAGGAGGGAAATTGAATTGAGTGAACTTGAGACCCCCTGGACACCTGGATGTTTCTGATAAGTAGAAATAATGATAGTAACTCCTATTTATATAATCAATGCTGTATGGTTTGTGTCTGTTTTTCTTATAGCAACTGCAAGTATCAGTGTCTCCATTTTACTAACAGAGAAATTAAGTAGTTTGCCTGCAGTGACTGGGGTTGTAAGTAATAGGAGTCAGGAAGACGAGTTCAAACCCTACCTCAGACACTTATTAATGGTGATAATAATAATAGCACCTACGTCTTAGGGTAATGATGAGGATCAAAGGAGATAATATTTGTAAAATGCTTAGCAGAGGACCAAACACACATAGTAGGTCCTATATAAATGTTTCTTCTTCTTCTTCTTCTTCTTCTTCTTCTTCTTCTTCTTCTTCTTCTTCTTCTTCTTCTTCTTCTTCTTCTTCTTCTTCTTCTTCTTCTTCTTCTTCTTCTTCTTCTTCTTCTTCTTCTTCTCTCCTCCTCCTCCTCCTCCTCCTTCTTCTTCTTCTTCTAATTATTATTATTATAGAGCCCATACTCAAATGTAGGGCATAGAGTCACAGATTTAGACCTCAAAAGTTAGCTAATTTAACTCTTACCCAAATCATGAATTTTGTTTACAACCTGCCCAAACTATGGGATCCTGGGTGAAAACCCGTAAGAGTGGGGAAAGAGGCATCTGAATTGCTGTAGCAGGGAGCATGTCCCTATTTCCCTGTCAGCAAATTGGGCCAATAATTCAGGCTCCTCTTCCCTCCACCCTAACTACTGCTCTGAGCAGAATAAAGAGAATCTTACAGAGAAAAGCTGAGCTCTAATACTACCTGGCAAGTTAATGTGAACGTTGGTTCAACCTGAGAATATGGCTTTTCCTAAGTTCAAACTCTTCTGAGAATTCTATGTGAGTTTCTGATCTCACAAGTGTGTTTCCTTGTGAAATCACCTGTTTCCCCAATTTCTAACAAGGGAAAAGGTAGGTTGTTGTGGTGTAATGTGGTGGAGTTCAGAGACTCAGGAGATCTGAGCTCTAGCCCTAGTTCTGTGGTTGATGACATAGTTTACTATTAGAATACTTTCAGGTTTAAAGAATGTTTAATTCAGGACAACCCTGTGAGGAGAAAGCAGGGTATGGTGTAAAAGGGAGTGGTTTTATACTCAGATGACCTGGGTTCAAATCCTGCCTCTGACACTTAACTCTCTGTATGACTCTGAACAAATTATTAAGCCTCAGTTTCCACCCTATAATGGAAGTGGTAGGGATTGGATTTGTTGGCCCCTGAGTTCCCTTCTAGCCTGATGGTGATCCTATGGCTAGATTAGTGGTATAATTATTTTTATCTCCAGTTTTAAGATATGTAAACTCAGGCTCAGAGAGATGAGATAACTTTCTTATACCCACTTAGCTGGTGAGCTCTTATAGGTGGGCCTCAAACCCAGGTCTTCTGATTCCAACCCAAGGTTCTCTTCACTGCCTCTCTAACAGTCTGAACTTGGGCAAGTTAAGACCCTTATTTTCTGTATTGTAAAATGATCATGGATGGACTCCTGCAGCCCCAGGATCCCCTCCAGTAGTATATTCAGTTATGCTAGCTTGCTCCCACCTTTTCCAGCCCTACACACTGTGATGCAGATGGGTATTGTCCATCTTTCTTGCAATACTACATTCCTTTGGCTTCTGGGAAAGTTTGAAAGTTATATATAAACAAGAGAGAAAGAAAGAAAGAAAGAAAGAAAGAAAGAAAGAAAGAAAGAAAGAAAGATCGTTCCCTTCACTCTCTCACCTTTAGAATAGCTTCAATGCAAATCTGAGCAAATGGAGAAAAGTACAAAATTTCTTGCCTCAGCCAGTTTCCCATTTCTAATTGATTTTTCTCCTGTAGCCTCTCCAACTCCTGAGCTCTCCTGGCCCAAATGTTTTAAAAACTTTTTCCCATAAAGATTTCATGACTCCAAATCTGTGTTTGATTATTTATTTGCTTCCACTGGGCCTTGTGCTCGGACCATGGCCAAGACAGGAGAGCCCAAAGGAAATCTTGCTGGTTATGTATTATGTATTTGCTGTCGCTTGGGTTCAGGCTGCAACGGGGAGTATGACGTCTTCACCCATCTTGGCATTTACTCTGCTATTTGCTTTATGTGAACATTTACTTTTCAGCTAAAGTTAGGTTTAACAGGGGCCAACTGCTCATAGCACTGAGTCAAAAACATCCCAGGAAAATCTGAGAGGGGTTGGGAAGTGGGCATCAGTGCTGGTTTCAATTATTGCATGGCTACCTGTTGATGTCACCTCTTAACGCTTTCTTTTTTCCAGTCCCCTAATACACACACACACACACACACACACACACACACACACAAACACACCTCAAACATCAAAAGTGAAGAGCTATGTGATCACTTTTAAAAGAAGGATTGGATAACCACTGAATGAAAACTGTGAATGCATTTGAGTGGCAGTCAGTAGGAGTCAGGAGATCTGGGACCAAATCCTGTTATTCAAATCAACTTCTTGAGTGATCTCAGAAAAGTCTCTGAATGCCTTTGTGCCTTAGTTTTCTCATCTATGAAATGAAGGGATTGAGCTACTCAATCAGTAAGGTGACCTAAGATCCCAGGAAGTCATTGATGTAGTTAATTCTAGATTTTCAGGAACATTCTTTCTACCAGTACAAACTAAAATCTTTGGTATTTGGCTGACTTAGTGGCTGACAATTAAGTACCTCGAACTGATACATGAACATGATAAAATATCTATTCAGATTTGGTTTTGAAAATGTTATCTATATAATTTTCTACATAGAAACTATAAAGCTTTAATCCTGGTTTGAAAATTTCCTTGGTTTTGGATTGTGCTACTGATACCTAATAGCTATGTGACTTTGGGCACTTACCTTCTGTGAGATAGTTTCCCCATCTGTAGAATGGGTGTAATAATATTTTTATGCATAACTAATAGGGCTGTTGTAAGGATCATTTGAGATGTTCATAAAATATTTTATCAACCTTAAGTACTATATAGGTACTATATAAAAAACTATTCTTATTTTAAAACTTTTTTATTATTATTTTGAATAGGCATTGAATATTGTTTTGGATAATAGTGTACAACAACTTTCAGGCAGGAAGGGGGATAAACAATATTGCCAAGTACGTAGGTGACTGGATAAGGAAGTGAGCAGGTCAAACAGTGAAAGTTAAGAATAACAAATGGACAGTCTGACTCACAGAACCATAGAATTAGAAAGTTGAAAATGACCTCAGTGGCCATCAAGTTCAATCCATATATAGGACTTGGAATCCCCATTCTGCTATACCTAAGGGGTCATCTAAATACTGTACTAATACATATAAAACATTAAAGGCCTCAGAAAAAGGCTTTGAGCACATTGGGCAGATCCACTATAGAGGATATATGGAAGGATATGAACAGGGACCACAGAATGAAGAGGTGTAGATAGATGGTGATTTGCACCTTTCAGTGCAATAATAAGGACCCAGATCCATAAAAGTATTAAACCTTGTATCTATTTGTGGCACAGTAAAGAAATAAAAGTGTAACCCTTTGCTCTCTCCAAAGCCATGACTCACGGGACAGAGTAACTTAGGCCTTAAGAAAATGAAAAATCCTTGCTTTATTATTTAACAGAGTCAGCACTAAAGGAAATTGGCTATCCTAGAATGCCTAAGAATAATCTCATTCTTTTCACAAAAATGGCACATTCCCCCTCCCTCCATTTGTCTTTTCTATATTCTAGAAGTTTCCAGAAGATTCTAAAATTTTCTTCTTGTAACCAGTTGGTGTTGTATGATATTTCTAAACAAAAATAACACTGCATGATATGGTATAACATATAACATGACAAGACACAACACAGCATGGTGAGGCATTGTATGGCATAGAATATCACAGCCAAGAAGATGTGCTCAAATCTTTCTTTTGATGCTTATAGAGATGCATGACTATGGACTGACTGGTCATTTAACCACTCTGAGTTTCATTTTCTAATATGAAAATGTGGATAATAATATTTGAAATACCTCACAGGGTTGTTATGGCATTCAAATGATAATACATATTTGTACATCTGTATGTATTTATACATATATGCACATATCAGATTTAAAATATTTTACAGACTTTAAAGTGCTATGTAAATGTAATTTGTTATTTGGTACTTAAATGAGGAAGAGAAAAAGCAGAGAAAGAAAACTGTAGACCAATTTCCCTAATGAATATTGATGCAAAAAATTTAAATAAAATACCAGTAAGGAGATTAAAAAAAATCACAAAGATCATGCACTGTGATCTGGTGGGATTTATATCAAGAATTCAGGGCTAGTTCACTATTAGGGAAACTATCAGCATAATTGATGCTATCAATAACAAAGCCAACAAAAGTCATGCTAATATCTCAATAGATGCAGGGAAAACTTTTCAATAAAATACAGGGTGTCCTAAAGTCTGGACACGCAGGAAATGTGGAGTTATTGCATCGAGTTCACATGAATCTTGCAAAGTGCATCAACCTTTGCATCACGAAGGAAGGAAATCATATTGAAGATGATATTTGTTAATATTCCAATTAAATAAAATGTTGTTGAAAATTTCATTCATTTCATTTCTTGAAAATATGCATTTTTGCCTATGTGTCCAGACTTTAGTAACACCCTATATAAGTCAATCCTATTAAAAACCACTAGAGAGCATAACAATAAATGAAGTTTTTTCTTAAAATGATAGGTAGTATCTATCTAAAATCATCAGCAAGCATTATGTATCATGGAGATGAGCTAGAAGCCTTCTAAATAAGATCAAGGGTGAAACAAGGATGCTCATCATTACTACTATTATTCAATAATGTATTCAGCATTCAATATTGCTAGCTATAGGAATAAGACAAGATAATTTAATGAAAAAATTGGAATAGGCAATGAGGAAACAAAACTATCACTGCTTGCAGACAATATGACGGTATACTTAGAGAACTGTAGAGAAAAAACTAAAAAAAATTGTTGAAATAATTAACAACTTCAGCAAAGTTGCAGGATATGAAATAAATCCACATAAATTGTTGACATTTCTATATATTGCCAACAAAATCCAGAAGGAATAGATAGAAAGAAAAATTCCATTTAAAACAACTGTAGACAATACTAAATACTTGGATATCTACCTGCCAAGACAAACCCAGGCACTATATGAATAGAATTACAAAACACTTCGTACAGATAAAGTCAGATCTAAGCAAATGGAAAATATCAATTGCTAATGAGTGGGTCAAGCCAATATTAAAAAAAGACAGTTCTACCTAAATTAATATACTTATTCAGTGCCATACCAATCAAACCTACCAACTAATTATTGTACATTTGCTTCTCCAGCTCATTTTACAGATGAGGAAACTGAGGCAAATAGAGTTAAGTGACTTGCCTGGAGTCACACAGCTCGTGAGTATCTGAGATCAGATTTGAACTCAAGAAGATGAATTTTTCTGATTCCAGGTCCATCACTCTATCCACTGAGCCACTTAGCTGCTCCATCCAATATTGGGCAGAGAAAACTTCATTGAAGAGCAGCAGCTGACAGTTCATCATTCATGTGTATTGAGGCAGCTATTTGTTGACCTGATAATAACAGAGAGGTCTGTTCTCTTCATGAGGCATGCATTCTAGGAAGAAACAAGAATATCCCAAGACTTATTGAAAGAGATGACAACTTCCCACAAATGATTCTTCCAAAAGATACCTAAAATATTGCCAATGATTTTGAAGTCTTGGGAAAGAAATTGAAGAACATAAGAGATCAAGTTGTGTTTTCCTTACAAAAAATAATAACTTGGGAAGTGAAGAGCCGTTTTGGTGGTATCTGAGAACATGATCTGGCTGACATATTTCTGGCCAGAGGTTGAATACATCTAACAAAGGCTGCTAAGAATGCATTTTCCAGGTGCCCTGAAAATCTCATGAAAAGGCCTCAAACTTGGAAAGGTGCGGGTAAGGAGAAATAAGTCTGCTTGTATATTCCCCAAGGTTGACCACTCTGTGTAAGTCTCCTTTATTAGGTTATCATCCACATAATGCCTGCTAACCAGGAGAGCCTCCAAAAGCTCTTTCCTGAGTTCTCCTCACTTTTCCCTCCGTACTACTTCATTGGTCATCTAAACAACTCCCACGAATTCAATGTCCTCTCTATGAAGATGACTCTCAAATCCAGACCAAACCTCTCTCCCAACTTCCAATCAGATCGTTGGTTGCTCTATCTAATTAGAGTCTTTCCCACTCCTGTAGATCCTCTACTCAGCTGTAAAATCAATCTTCCTAAAGCATAGGTCTGACCGTATCCCTCTGCTATTCAATAAACTCCAGTGACTCCCTATTGCTTCCAGGATCAAATATCAAATCCTCTGGTTGACTTCTAAAGCCACTTATAATCTAGCCCCTTCCACCTTTCCAGTCTTCTTACAATTTATTCTCTTCAACTACTCTGTGATCCAGGTACTCTGACCTTCCGGCTGTTCTCAGAGTGACATTCTAGGCTGCTACTCATGCCTAGAAAGTTCTCTATTGTCATTTTTATCTCCTTGCTTCCCTCATGTTTCATCTAAAATACCACCTTCTGCATTAAGCCATTCCTAGTTCTCCTTAATTTTAATCGCCTTCCCTCTGAGACAACCTCCAATTGATCCTGTACATATCTTCATTGTGCATACTTGTTTACATGTTGTTTCCCACATTAGATTGTGGATTCATTGAAAGGGCTGTGTGTGTGTGTGTGTGTGTGTGTGTGTGTGTGAGAGAGAGAGAGAGTGTGTGTGTTTTCCCTTTCTCTGTATTCCTATCACTTAGCATATTGCTTAGCACATAGTAGGTGTTAATAAATACTAGGTGACTTTATTCAGAATTAACAAGCAAGATAACTGGGTTTGGTGTAGCATTGTATATTAAGAAAGAATATTCATATGAGGGAATTTAGAAGCCAGAATGGGAAAGTATAATAGAGGGAACCTGGGGGAAAGTTGAAGAAGTGATTATGTCTGAGTATAACACAGATCACCTGGACAGAAAGAGGAACTAGATGAGAAGTTTAGGAAACATCATAAATCTCTGATAGAAGCATGATACCCAGCCATCTGTTGGAGCTCTCCCTCTCTACCAAAAATATTACAGCTAACAGCTTATTGGACTTGCTTTAGTGATAATTTAATCCTCAAAAGATTGAGGAAACAACTTGGGGGAACTCTATTCTGTATTTGATTCTCATTAACAGGGAGGAACTTCTTGATGGAATGGAAATGATGGGAACATTGGAAAGAATTGACCATTCAATCCCAGAGTTGGTGATAGCAAAGAAAATGAAATCTGAACCTGGACTGACATAAACCTCAGATTTTTGGAAAGCGGATTGCAAAGAATTCAAAGGTAAAAGAGGTAGGATCCCATGCTTCTGGGGAAGTCAGCCCTGGAGGAATGGAAGATTCTTAAAGAATCAAATTCCAGATAATTCCAACAAGAAGGAAGCAGATTTATCTGAAAAGGCTGAATATGGATACCCAAGAACCTCACCAAAAATCTTAGATAGAAGAGAATTTCACAGCACGTGGAAGCAAGGACAGGTCATAAAAGATGGGTATATGAGTGAGGCATAGTCCTGTAAAAATAGTGTCAGGAATATAAAGTTCAGAATGAGATGAGGCTGTTGAGAGAAGCAAAGGGAACCAAAGGGGGCCTTTAGCTATGATGGGAGTAAGAGGAAGATCAAAGAAAGGGTGGAAATTTAGTTTGAGGCATATGGGATAATGACAATTGGAAACATGCAGAAGGCTGAGTAACTCCATTTTTTGGTTTTGTTTTCTTCTGCAAAGGAGAATGACCTTTATCCTGGAGGTGATGGAAACAAAAGTGATTAATAAGGAGTTTATTCCAAGAAAAATAAGGAGATACTAACAGGGCACTTAATATCAATGCAGCAGGAGGGCTACAGTGGAGTTCTCCAGGAATACTGTGCTTGACTCTCTGATGTTTAATAATTTTGGTCAATTATTTAGATAAAGGAATATATGGTATGCTTATCAAATTTACAGATAACCTAAAGCTGGAAGGACAAGCTAATAAAGTTGGGATCCAAAAGGCTTTTCATAGGTTGAAGCATTTGAGGATGAATCTAATAAGAAGAAATTTAGTAGAGATAAATGTGAAGTCTTATACTTAGATACATAAATCAGTTTCAAAAGCTAAAGATGTTGAAGATATGCATAAATATCAGTTCTGAAAAAGATCTGAAGGTATTAGTAGACTTCAAGTTCAATCTTATTTTGCAGTATGATGTGGCAACTCAAACAACTAGTACAATCTTGGGCTGTATTGAGGGCATTGCAGGAAGAGGAAAGGGATGATCCCCTCATCAGACTTCATCTGGATTATTGAATTCAGTTGTGGTGGCCTTGGTTTAAGAATATATTCATAAGATAAGCAGTGTCAAGAAGGTAATCAAAATGGCAGATCAACTTTAAACCATGTCATAACAGTTGTTAGGTCTGATTTACTAGTCTTGAGAATCATTTAGAAATTTGGGGGAGGGAGGCACAATGTGACTTGCAACAGGGATGCTGTATGCTTTTAGGGATGACCTTGTTATTGTTTCTATATAAGCCCTAGGTTTTCTCCAGACAGAATTTACTATGTGTGTGTGTATATATATATATATATATATATATACACACACACATACATATATGTATGTATATATATGTATGTATGTGTATATATGTATATATGTATGTGTATATGTATATGTATACACATACATATATATACACATGCACACATATATATAGACTATAGATATGTAGATATATATATGTATGTGTGTGTTGTGTATGTATTATATGTATATGTGCATATATACACACACTATATATAATTTCATCAGGCTATATATACATATATGTGCATGTGTGTATATTGGTAGATAGATAAATGTGTGTGTGTGTGTGTATATATATAGAGAGAGAGACAGAGAGAGAGAGAGAGAGAGAGAGAAAGAAAGAGAGAGACAGAGAGAGTCTGATGATGATGAAAATGTAATCTTTCCTTTTACCTAGAAAGCCCTATTTTCACTCTCATCTCGGCTTTTGTCCTAGTTTTTCTTTGTTGCTGACTCAGTCAATTAGTCTTACTCTTCTCTGATTATCATATTTGCAGCTGTGTTTTTACCTTCTGGGGAGATTGCCCAGATTATCCCTCTGAAGTCCAGGTTCCTGTCTAACAAGTTACATAATGTACCAATGATCTCATGGAGTGACTTTCTTCCTGGGGAAATTTGTAACAGGTTGTCATGAAATTCCAGAAAAACTTATCTAACTAGGTTACTAAGATTCCATCAATCAATCCACAAATATTTATTAAGTGCTGTCTATAAAAGCAACAGGGTGTAGGAGAAAATGAGCTGCTCATGGAACCAGAAAAACTTGGGTTCGAGTCCTTCTTCTGATACATTGGTTGTGTGGCCCTGGATAAGTCACAACCTCTCAGTGCCTTAAGCGACTCTCTAAGACTGTAAGTTACCAACCTGCACTGGTTAAGGGAGTTTCTTCACTTGGGAATCGCCTGTACTAATGAAATGACTGGTTCAGTCTCTATGACCCAAACATTGTGCTGAGTGTTGCATATACGAAGACAAAGCAAAATAATCTCTTCTCCTAAGGAATTTACAATCCCAAAAGGAGGCAATATCTGTTCATCTATCACTCTATCAATCTAAATCTAGCAATCTATCTATGTGTGTATATGTGTGTTTATATACACAATATGTATACACATGTTTACATGTCTATGTATATATATGGTATGTGTATATGTGTATACACACATTCTTATATTTAAAGGTTGGGGTTCCAGGAGCCAGCTATACTTCTTACAATGTTGCTCCTGAGCCCCAAACAGTATATTTCCTATTAACAGTCCTCCAGTAAACTCGATTAGCTCTTATTAAAGACATTTCCTCAAATGACATAACAAGAACAGTAATCAAAAAATATGCCCTTCTCTCCAAAACAAAAGTTGGTGTTCACTCTTCCACAAATCACAAAAGACTATGGAAAGAGTGGGTTCAAATTTAGAGCATAAAGATAATGACACATATAGGATTCATGGGTGGTTAAGGGCAATTGACAACTTTATTACTTCTTTCTTGAGTTCATAGTCAACATCTTTGTCTAGTTGATGACTCTTTCTATCCATTTTTATCTTTGGCATACTGCTTCATGCTCAAAATAGATACTTCCCTTGCCATCAACCATTACCATTACCATTCCAAGGAACACCACTTCTGCCACTTTGTAGTCCTTCCAGAATCCTCAGAGCTTTCAAAACCTCCAATCTCACCATGTGGATACATCTGTCTTGAGGCTGCTGCTCAGTCACCTGCCCAGGGAAGGAAATACGTTTAGCAGCCAAGTAGGAAACATTCAGTGATGAGCTATACACGACCAGAGGCCAATCCCCCAGCCCTAATACATGCTAGACAGGAATGGTAACTGAGCATTCAGAGTAACTGAACTCTAAGTTAGGGGGAGGGACCTCAGATGTCAGTATATAATGAATACAAAGCAGTTTTGAGAGAGAATGAAATAGCAACTAAGGGGATCAGGAAAGGCTGAATTTATGCTCATGGCAGAACTTGGGTTGAGTATTGAAGAAAACCAGGGGCAAGTGAGGAAGTAACACACTCCATTATATGAAAATCATAATCAAAGCAAATATATTAGGGATTCAAGTCAACTCAATGTATATTAAATACTACTAAATATAGATTATTCTGTTGGGCACTAGGGAATATAGAAAGATTAAGAACAGAGTTCCTTATGGAACTTATAGTCTTTGTGTGTGCGCGCGCGCGCGCGCGCGCGCGCGTGTGTGTGTGTGTGTGTGTGTGTGTAACTGACAGTAGTACACACACTTTTACTTATTAATTTTTCCAAAATATTTTAGGTCCAAATTCTCTCTTTCTCACCTCTCCCTCACCCCATTTGGAAGGCAAGAAATACAATTTCCAGTAAACATGCGAAGTTATGCAAAATGTTTCTATATTAGCAATATAATAGAAGGGAGAAAAGCAAGAAAAACAAAGTGAATGAAAACATGCTTCAATCTCCATTCAGGGTTCAATCAGTTCTCTCTCTCTCTCTCTCTCTCTCTCTCTCTCTCTCTCTCTCTCTCTCTCTTTCTAGAGGCGGATAGCATTTTCTTTGTGAGTCCTTTGGAATAGTCTTGAATCATTGTATTGATCAGTGTAGTTAAGCCTTTCACAGTAGATCATCACTACAATATTGCTGTTACTGTGTACAATGTTCTCCTGGTTCTTCTGCTTATTTGACTTTGCATCAGCTTATGTAAGACATACTTTTTTTTCCTGAAACCACCTACTTTGTCATTTCTTAAAGCACAATACTATTACCACAATCATATACCACAACTTGTTCAGCTATTCCTCAATTGATGGGCACCCTCTCAATTTCCAATTCTTTACTACCACAAAAAAGCTGCTATAACTATTTTTATACATATAGGTCATTTTCCTTTTGCTTTGATCTCCTTGGGATACAGACTTAGTAGTGGTATTGCTGGGTCAAAGAGTATACACAGTTTTATAGCCCTTTGGACATAGTTCCAAAATGTTCTCCAGAATGGTTGGACCAGTTCGTAGCTTCACTAAGAATGCTTTAGTGTCCCATTTTTTTCCAGCATTTGTCATTTTCCTTTTCTATCATGTTAGCCAATCTGATGGATACGAGATGAGGTAGGTATCTCAGAATTGTTTTAATATGCATTTCTCTTGTTACTAGTTACTTGGAGGATTCTTTATGATGATTGATAGCTTTCATTTCTTCTCTTGAAAACTGCTTTTTCATGTCTTGTAACCATTTATCAACTGGGGAATGGCTCTTGATTTTTTATAAATTTGGCTCAGTTCCCTATACATTTGAGAAATATGAATTCTCTCAGAGAAACTTATTATATTTTTTCTAGTTTCTTGCTTTCCTTCAAATTTTGGCCGCATTGGTTTTGTTTATGCAAATCTTTTTGATTAATGTAATGAAAATTATCCCTTTTACCTCATGCAATACTCTGTGTCTTTTTGGTCATAAACATTTCCCTTATCCATAGATTTGTCAGGGGATTTTTCCCCTAATTTGCTTATGATGTCACCCTCTGTATCTAAGTCATGTGTGTGTGTGTTTGTGTTTATGTGTGTGTGTGTGTGTGTGTGTGTATTTGAGCTTATCTTGGTATAAAAGCTTCTAGTTTAGAAGGATCTTGCTTTATGCATACTCATAGACATACTCGTACACATCACTGGCACAAGTGTTCTCCTTACAAATGGATTAATTTAGTGCTTATTTGAAATAAATTCCAAGAGAGTGTTAAAAATTATTTGATCTATAAAAGTTTTTGGCAAAGATTCTTCAATTTAATGAAATGAGGCAGAACAATTTAAAAATAAGGAATTCGTTCTAGTTTACTTAAGCCTTGAAATGGTCTTGTCCATTATGAATAGTCCAGTTTTTTGAGCACTTCTGTCCTGTCAGGCTATCAAACCAAAAAAATATGTATAGGAAAATTGGCAACTTTGTCAGTTGGTAGTGTGTGTGTGTATATGTGTGTGTGTGTGTGTGTGTGTGCGCGCGCGTGCGCGCGCGTGTGTGTGTGTGTGTGTGTGTGTGTGTGTGTGTGTGTGTGTGTGTAGGAGCCATGTGAGATGGTACAGAGAAGGAAAGAGCAAAAGGAGACAGGAAAGAAAGGTAGGAAAGAAGGCAGGTAGGAAAAAACAGAGGAAGGAAGGAAGGAAGGAAAGGAAAGGAAGAAATGTGGATTTTCCACATGTCTATATCACCCAAGATGGCTGCACTCACATGGGAGACATCAGAGATATGCTTGTGGGAGAAGACGTTTTGTGTTTATCTAACACATGGGTGATGACAGCCTCATTCCATTGGCTACATAGCTAGAAGTAACTCTGTCTTCAAATCTCTCTGACAAGGCACAGTTTTTCTCTTCCTGTTGGCATCCAGAAGCAAATGTTGTGTTCAACCACAGTATGGGTACAATGCAACAAGATGTTTGGAGGGATTGGCACCTTCCCCCTTCCCTCAAGTCCTTTCAGCCCTGGGAAATGGTCTGGTCTATTTTGCTCATTCTTTTCAGTTCTAGGTTCAGGAAGTAGATTCCTCAGACGTGAAAACTTGAGTCCTAGACCCAGGATTCCAGGACAGATGTTGCTGCCAGCCCCAAAGGGAAGCCCTGACACTCCAGGGTGCCAGGACAAAAACAGCGGAGCATTGAACTGAGAATTTAGTGGGATTAATTCTGTAAAGGAACTGAGTTAAACTGAGAACCTCAAACTCCTCCCTAGAAAAGGGATGTAGAGGGTATTATGACCTCCAAATATTGTGGGGAAACATTTCTATGTTTGTTCTTGCTATAATTTTTAAGTAAATATTTCTTGTAAAAGTTAAGCAGAATATTAAGTGGGTTAGATGGAACTGGAGCATTTGGACAACTAATTTTGGAAGAACATAGTTGGTGGTGGCTTAAGCCCACGGAAGTCCAGACACCTCCAACTCCCTTAAGGGTACAAAAGTACCCGGGAGAGGAATGAAATGTAATATCTATCTCTCAGGTAGTATGGATCAGATTGGTCAATGTTAAGGAAAAAAAGAGGAAAGGATGGAAGGAAAGAAGGAAGGAAGGAGGAAGTGAGAGAGGGAGGGAGAGAGGAAGGAAAAAGGAAGGGAAAGAGAGGAAGGGAAAGAGACAGAAAAGAGAGGGAAAGAGAAGAGCAGAGAGGGAGGGAGGGAGGCAGGGAGAGAGAGAGAGAGAGAGAGAGAGAGAGAGAGAGAGAGAGAGAGAGAGAGAGAGAGAGAGAGAGACATTTGAGTCAATTCAATTTCATCTTTTTTTGCAAGCCAGTCAGGAAGATTTGGCCTCTATGCAAATGCCCTTGAGGGCAGACTCCCTAAGAAATTCTTCTGTGAGGAAGGGCAGAGGTCTAGTTCAGGGATGGAATGACAACAACTCTGCTTGGGCAGCATTTGCACAGCACCTCTGCGGAGTGTTCTCATCCTGAGTCTATGGATAATGCAGTTACCTGCTGGAGTGGAACCGATTCATTTGTGTGTCAGGAGGCTAGCAGCTCAGTGTGCCCAAGGCACATTAAACTTTTACCTTACACATGTCAGGAGCACTTGGCTGATGGCACCTTCTCCCCTCCTGCTCTCTGGCTTCCCTTTCCTGGCAGAGGCAGTTCTTACTTTATATCCCCCAGCAGCCTCTGCCCTGGCACTATCCTTTGTCAGTTCCTTTGAATCCTTCCTCTCATCCCATAGCCCAAGGTATTTTCCTACAGGGCTATTCTCCTTGGCTGCTGAGTTGTTGAGTCCACAGCACTCCTGGCTCTGTACTACCTTCTGTTACGTTCACCTAAGGGTTTATAGCTCCTGGACATTATCTTAAATTCTCAACTCCCCCAGGGTAGGGCTCCATCTTCTGGTTCCTTTTGTCTCTCCATTGAATTAGCAAACTCTCCTGGAAGCTAGACCCCAAACCAATTTTCTCATCAGATTATTTATACCATTGCAGAATCTGAAAAGTATTAGCAGACACCCCATACGCACAATTTAGGGAGGAGGGGTGTCAATGGACTTTGCCTCTGAAGCTATTCTAGGTGGCCAATTGTGATCCATTAGCTCAGGTAATTAAAACAATATGCATGAAGACAAGATTGGACCAGCTTCCTTCCATCTGCCTAGGCTCATAAAATGCCTTTTTAACCAACTCTGAACCTACCCCCAGCTCACTGTTTTATTCAATTGTGTCCTACTCTTTATGACCCCATTTGGGGTTTTCTTGGCAGCAATATTGGAATAGTTTACCATTTCCTTCTCCAGCTCATTTTACAGATGAAGAAACTGAGGCAAACAAGGCTAAGTGACTTACCCAGGGTCATGCAGTTAGTAAGCATCTATGTCCAGATTTGAACTCATAAAGATGAGCCTTCTCTGATTCCAGGCCCTGTGCTCTATCCACTGTCCCATCTAGCTGCCCCAATACCACCTAGGTGCTCCCAGCTCACTAGTCATCTGCTGAAGTGAATCTCATTCATTGGTCACAGAGGGCAGATGGGAAGATGATGTTTATCCCATCACCAGTGTTAGGAAACAAACAACTCAAACCACAAAACTGCTAGTGATGGGTAATCAGCAATATTTTTATAGCAAAAAGGCGGTATATAGAATGTTATATCTGGAGAGAAGACTTGGATGCAATCTTGCCTAACCTATCTGCTTTGTGACCGTGGGTTACCTTCTTGAAGTTTTAGTCAACCTCTCCAAGATTTATTTATTAATTTTGGATTTATTAATCCCAGCACCAATTATTGTTTTGGTTCTTTGGTAAAGGAATTGCTTTAACAAATTTTACCAAGGAATGCTCAAGGTTTGAATTGTCAAAACAAAGGTATAGCACTGTCTCTCTCTCTCTCTCTCTCTCTCTCTCTCTCTCTCTCTCTCTCTCTCTGTCCTCTGTCTTCTGTTTCTCTGTTTTTTTGTTTCTTTCACTCTCTTTCTCCCTTGTTCTCCTTGTTTCTTTCTACCTCTCTCCTTCCTCCTTCTCCCCTTTCCCAACTTTCTCTGTTTCTCTCTCCTTCTCCTTCTCTCCTTCCTCTTCTGTCTGTCTCATTCAATGTTCCAGCTCACCATCTCCCCACCCTTTCTGCAGTCATAATCCATGAAAAGTTCCAGATGCAGGATTTCAAGTATAAGATCTGCTTTTTCTGGAAGGAAGATCAGTGAGGGAGCTGTCATCAACAATGGAAGACGGTTTCTCTTTCTTTGCCATTCCTTTGAATACCACATAGCAGTATCTCAGCCTCCTCAGAATTGTCCTATGCCCACCTCATAATTAAACTGTCAGCATTTCTGAGGAACAATGTCTGTATATATGTCTACAACTTTCTGTCTTAGTATTTTGGTTTCAGCTTAGTCTTAGAGACCTGTTCCTACACAATTGATTCAATCAACTCTAGAAATGATCCAAATGTGCAAGTGAGACCTCTATAGGCATCGGATGGATCTCCTCTTCCTCCTTCTCTTCCTCCTCCTCCTCCTTCTACTCCTCCTCCTCCTCCTCCTCCTCCTCCTCCTCCTCCTCCTCCTCCTCCTCCTTCTTCTTCTTCTTCTTCTTCTTCTTCTTCTTCTTCTTCTTCTTCTTCTTCTTCTTCTTCTTCTTCTTCTTCTTCTTCTTCTCCTCCTCCTCCTCCTTCTCTGCCTTGTCCTCCTCCTCTTCCTCCTCCTTCTTTTTGGTTAATAAGATCTATGGGGCAAATAATTAAGGGCAAGGAGGGGGCAAAGATACATTCTGTATACAGGATAACAACTGTATGAAAATAAAATGGTGCCTTATATAAATATCATATCACCACCACTACCCCAGCCCCTTGCTTGATACTTTATCTTCATTTGACTATTCAAAAATATTTCCTAACCAAATAGCTGCCTTCTCACTTCTGCTTATTCAGATATAATGAAACTCAGAATGACAGCATTTCTGAGTTTGGAAGGACCTCAGAATCCATCTAGTCCATACTTGAAAATGATCTCCTTTACAGCACATGTGACTAATGACCAACATAGTCACGTCATTTTGGTTCTCTTCGAGAATGAAGGACAACAATAAACCAACCAAACAATGGCCAACCAACCTCTTCTTGGAGATATCTTGTAATGGGAAATCTACTTCCTCCCAAGGCAATCAATCATACTTTGGGATAGTTCTAAACATTAAAAATGGTTCACCTTTAGCCAACTTTAAATTCATTTCTATGCAACTTACACTCATTGCCCCTAATTCTGTTCTTTGGGGTGAGTACAATGGTCTATATTCCTGGTTTGGGTGAAAGAGAAAAGCTAATAGGCTAATTAAAAGCTAATTAAACAAAGCATCAGTTCTTATCATATCTAGACATGACAATTCTTACAATGTTATATTCAAATGTTGTCTTCATGCCACAATTTCCACCTTTCCTCTTCTTTGAAGTTTGTTTGACTTGATACTAAAGGATAGGATGAGGGACAGTGATAGAAATTTACAGAGAGGCTGATTTCAGCTCAATATAAATAAAAATATCATAGCCATTAAGGATATTCAAAAGTGAAATGGACTGCTTCTGGAGACTGAGTTCTCCATCACTTAAGATTTTCAAATCATGTGTGGCTGGATAATCTATCAGAGATGTTGCAGATGGGATTGTCACCCAGGTTTGGATTGAATTAGATAGCTTGTGAGGTCCCTCCCAACTCTATTTTCTATAAATATATGATCCCCAAAGTCCCTTACCCACCTTCTCCACATTAGCTGAAAGCATGGCCAGTCACATGCCTGTCTGAAATCATCGTAAAGATTCATTAGCCAGTGTTTGTCAATGTACTCGGAAGATGGAGTTCGTCATATTCCTGTTAACCATCATTGATTACACTAGCCTTCTGCTCTAACTTCATAACCCTTCCACTAATTATGCCCATGTTTCATTTTTTCTAAGTGAACATCAATGTCATAGAGAGGATTTCCCATCAAAAAGTCCAGAGCCCAGCACTATCTCCCTTAAAACAAATAGATTTTTCATTGAAATCAACATATCTTTCTGAATCGAATAGGTTTTCATGGGGCCAATAAATTTCTTCAAAACAATGCATTTTTATTACAACATATTTTTGTTCAAACCAATACTTTTTGACAACCAGATATTAATGACCTGGCCACAACTATAAATTTACCCCAAACTATGTGTTTTCTCAGTAGAAAATAATTTTTCTTATACAAACACATTTTTATTTGAATCAATCCTTTTCTGAAATCAGATATATTTCTGCAGGGGATACAGGGAAGCTCTTTACCTAGAAATGTCATTTCACTTAAAGGAATACAGTCCAGGATTTCAAGCTTCTAGTCTGACCTACCTTATAATAACTTTATTCAAAAGAGATTAGGGGAAGTAGAGATAACTAAAACACCATCTGCTAATTTGTTAGCTAGAAACTCTCTGACATGTAAATAGACATTCTGTATCTGAGTCCTGGAAAATGGTTTTGAGGTTCCACTTATGGGTAGTGGAGAAGCCAACCTAGTACTGTCATTTATCCAAACAAATCCACTTTCAGGATGTTTCCATGTTTCTCTGCCTTGTACAGGGTTATAAAGCAAGTCATGGCACAGAGTTTGTATACATCTGCTGAGAGCATACAGAAGAATTAACACAGGGCAGTCATTTGTGAGGAACTGACTAACTCAGGACCACGGTCCTAATCCTGAGCCTTCCTTTAGGGTTCTGCTGCCATCACAGAACTTGTAGGTAGGTCACTAAAATTAATGTGGGGTTTGCACTAAAGAAATAGCATCAATATTGTTTTCCTTTAAAAATTGTGATGATGCTTTGTTTTTTTTCATCATATTCAATTACAAATATATCCTCCCCTCCCCATTCTACCTAGAGAATCTTTTCTGTGCCAAATGTTTTTTTTTAACAAACAGTACATTCTAACTTCTAGTATTTGGTACTGATTACTTTGTCTTTGTTCTTTATTTTTACATTGTCACAGTCAGTGTATATTAGTTTTCTGCTTCACTTTTCATTGGTTCACATAGGTCATTTTACAATTTTCTTGTATGTAGCAAATTATTTGGGAGGGGGTTCTTATTCATCCTATCATTCTCTTATGTTTTATTGGATTGCTTATTTGAGTAATATTTATGGATATGATTATTGGGTTTATTATTTCCTCCTTTTGTTTCTTTTCTATCAATTTTATCCCATTCCTCTTTTAAAGAAGTACATGGTCCTTTTTAAAAAATTTTTTTTAAATAATACTTTGAAGCTGGTTTGTTGCAAGAGGCTCTCCCCACTACAGCCCATATTTTCTGCCCTTTTATCTTTTCTTAGATAAAGGAGCAGAAATCTTTGCCCTTCAACCTCTTCTAAGAAGTTTTCGTTTACTTTGTCATCCTTATTTTTCTTTCTAATATATTTTTAATTCTTGATGAAATGGATTCTTACTGTTCCTTCTTTATTCTTTCCCTATTTGTGCTGACAGGTACAGCTTCTGGAGTACCAATACTGAGCTCTTTCTTCTATCCCATTTCTATATTATTGCCTTTGTAGATCTTACCCAACCTTTTCTTTCCCTATGGCATGCGTTATATAGCTGCATGTATGTTAGTATGTATTTGAACTCATAGTTAGAAAGACCTGTATTCCAATCTCACTTCTGACACTTAATGACTTGTGTGTCCCCGGTGAAATCACTTAACTTTTCATCTTCAGTTTTGTAACTATAGGGATAATACTAGCATCTACCCAGAGGGTTGTGTTTTTTTGGGATGGGGCATGAAGATCAAATAAGATATTGTATGTGAATTGCTTTGCAGCCCCTAAAATACTACATAAATACAAATCATTATTATTTTTATCATAATCAGTAGTAGTATTTTTCATGAATTTACTAATTTACTTTGGTGGGACTTTGTTTTGGGCTTTACTGCTAGAGATATCAACTCACAAAGAAGACAGTATGCTATAATGGGAGTTCCCCTACACTCATGGGGCCTATCCTGCTCTGCCCTGATAATAATGACTTCTAAGGTGCAGGGTAAGGATTGATCTGGGAAGCACAATTTTTGAAAATGTGTTCTTCTATTGTTCCCATTTCCACCATTAAAGCCATTAAAATGCCCCTCTTTCTCCTCACAGATATACCCTGTTGGGAACATCCTTTAAAGGCATCTTTTCATTGCTTCTTCTAGTGTATGAGCCACATTCTAATCACTCCATTCCAGTTCCATCTAATCCTGGAACTTCCCTCAGCAGTTGGGGTCTTCTACCCTGGAATATCTTGTGCCATATTGAACCCCTTCACTCATTAGAGCCAGATAGGTTATGCAGTAGATAAGATGCTGGGCCTTGAGTCAGGAAGACCTAAATTCAAAACTAGCCTCTGACATTTATTAGTGTGTGACTCTGGGCAAGTCACTTAACTTCTAACTCAGTTCCCTCAATTGTCAAATAAGAATAAAAACAGTACCTACCTCACAGGTTTACTATGAGGATTAAATAAGAGAAGCATTCAGACTGTATCTACTACAAATTTATATTACTCAACCTCACATGAGCTCTCACTGCAGCAAGACAATCCTTCTAAACCTCCCTTGTCAATTTACTATCCCATTCTCCACAGAACCTCTTCCAACCCTTGTCATCCCTTCTCAAACTTCTACTACTTCCCTGCTACTCTCTCAGCTGGGAACTTTGCCACAAATTTTCCAGAAGAAAAATAAGGCCATTCACTGTAGGATCCCTTTTCTCTCCTCTTCCTCATCTATTACTCACACGACTTCTGATATTCTCTCTTCCTTCATCCTTGTTCTCATGTGATGAAGTGGCTTTATTCCTTACCAAGGCTAACCCCTCTACTTGCATCATTTCTTGAAAATGCCCTCTTTTCTCCTCTGACAGTTCCACCTCATTGGTGCAGGCTCTCATAACTTCTGGGACTCTTGTCTATATCTTCCTTTAAATTTACCATCAGGATCTGCCCAATATTCTGCAATCTTTCCCCTAGTTATTTTGACCTTGTGTGAACACCAAACAAGCACATAAACCTTCCTTCAGTTATCTCTTATTCTTGGTTAGGTGACAGACTAATCTTTTACTCCAATCACATGTTGCTCAGATAACATCACATACACTGTTTCTCCCACAAAATTCTTTGTTTGTAATAGGTTCACAGCCTCCTTGCACCTACTTCTCCAATTGCCCTTTGGTTTTTGTCCCTATTCCAAAGAAGTAACTTCTATTTTCTATATAGATAGGAGGTATAGCAAAATAAAGAACCATACATTCTGGGAAGTTCAAGGGATCCTCTAAGTCATCTAGTCCCTGCTTCAAAACATGAATCCAATCTCCAACATATCTATCAAGTAGTCACTTAGCTTCTGTTTGAGCCCTTCTGGTGACAGAGGACTCACTACTTAAGGAAGTAACCCTATTCATTTGGAAACAACTCTGTTAGAGAGTTCTTCCTTATTTCTGCTTCTTGTGCTGACATCTGACCCTCCATACTTCATCCACAGGATACTGTTTTGGATGCTCAGTTAGCTATTGGCTGTAGAAGCACCAAATGGGATTCTTTAGGTGGGTTGATAAAAGGAATGATACTAGGTGATATAAGAGGCTACCAAGAAAAAATGAATGGGATTTGGGTGATGAATATGCCCAGATAGAGCCAAAGATAATTATGAAAAAAGGCAGGAGATAAAATTCTTGCACATTCCACAAGGCCATAGGAGAATAGAGCTAGAGCTAGTAGGGAATTTTGAGAACATGAAGTCCACCCCATCCCTCCCCCTCCCCCAATTTTATAAAAGGACAGATAATACTTTCAACTTTTTCAAAAATCTTTCATAGCTACAGTGTCCTAAGAGTCTTAGTACAGTTTTAAGCTTTAATAACTTTAACTACAAACTATTTTTAGAAATTGGAAAGGTTTATTATTTAAATTTTAGAATTATTGTGTTTCTTATTATGATTCAACAGAATGCTGTCTCATGTCATACATTGCTTCAATTGATTTTGGAATGTTGCAAAAACTTTCATCAGTGACTCTTCAGTAACTGAAAGATTGTGTTGGTAATCCTACCCTTAATATCATACCAAGAAGGGAGTTTTGATGCAGACATGACAGTTTTGACATGATCCCACAAGAAACAGTCTAATGGAGATACATCAGGTGATGAAGGTAGCTAATCAAAAGAATCTCTCAATCCACTGATCTGAGAAAGTATCATCTGGAAACTGTCACACACAATGAATAATGAGAGGGTGCCCTGTCTTATTAATATTAAAATTGTTTTATTCACAATTCCCAAAATTAAATAAAGAAGGAATACAAACAACTAAACTTTCAAATTATTGCTTTTGTAAGTTTGTAGCATTTATACTTCTGAAGTTATTAAAGTTTAAAACTGCTCTAAGACCTTTGGGACATGAGTTGATCCTTAATACAACAATCATGACTGCAACCAAAGCCCGCTGGTGTAAGATTTTCTTCTTTTGGGTGGAGATGAATGCCCTGCCCTTGGTGAAGGTTATGGAAGAATTGATAAGTGTAAGAGATCTTCAGTCTTCCAGGGGACTCTTCAGGTATCAAGTCATTTTGGATACCTCTGGCTTCCAATTTCGAGAAGGAACATGGAAGAGGCCAAACTCACTTCAGGTTTCTGAAGGAAAAATTCTCTGGGAAGACATGTGAGGAGCTGGCAGTCTCTATCATGTCCTTATCCCTGGATTACTATTCCAGAGACTTTGGGTAGTTTTCCCTTGAGTGAGATCTAGAACTCTTTCTCTTGGTTAAGCTGAATCATCTCACTTTCAATGGGAGAGCTCCTTTACTCTATTGTCTGGTATGCATTGTCCTATATATGCCTTCTCTATCTTTTGTTTCACTATGATTTGGGGAAAAAATAGTTTCTTTGATATTCCCTATGAGTTTCACTGTGGAATTGGTATTTGGTGGGAAACGGGTCAAGCCTTGAATATCGAACTTAGAGCTCCCCTTTCCCTCCAATAGTGAGAAATAGTAATCAAAAGTTAGGTTGAACCTGATCATATTCCCTAGACTCAGTATTTAAGGGAGCATATAGATAAAATTCTAGCATGGTACCTCTTATCTTTGAGGAGAGCACATTGGTCCCTGGCCTTGACTTCTTGTTCCCTCTGCTGGCAGGAATTAGTCTCCTTGCAGAAGAGACGAAAAGATCTAGAGATGACTCTTCTGCCCCCCCCCCATGAGCCACACAATGACACCACCCTGCTATAGGTGATGGGCTACTCCTCAATACATGTGGGCCCTCACCACACCAGGCTTCTCCTTACATACAGTCACTCTCTTCATTAATCAGTTGAGGAAACTTAGGTTGTGGTTGTGGTTTGTCCTTCATTCTTGAAGAGGACCATGACATCAGGGAGATGATGACATGACTCGCAATTCCCTTTGATTTGAGTGAGGGAGGGCTGTGCGAGGTCACCAGCCTCACTTTCTCCTCCAGAGCCATCTGGGTCCAGTAGCCAGATATTGATCAAGATGCCTGGAGATGGCCTGGGATGTAGTGGGAGATTTTGGGCCTTTTAAGCTAAGGTCTTTTCAAGTTATTGCTCTGAGTGAGGCAATACCCATTCAGTGAATAAGCCTTTTAAAGAAGTGAATGAAGGAATGGCCCCTTTAATAAAAATTAAAAAAAAAACCTGGGAGGGGAAGACCTCAGGGTTAGATGGTTAGTAACCTACTTAAATATATAGTCAACGGCAAAGCCAGTTCTAGAATTCAGGCCTCCTGACTCCCAGGACAATGTTCTTTCTAGTAGACTACGCCTCAGAAGCTGTGGCCAGGCCGAAAGTGGAAAGTTGGGTAAGTGAAAGTTGGGTAGAGCACATGGATGCATCCCAAATCTATGGACCATTCCAAGGCAAGGTAGGGCAGATGCCCAATGAAGGCACCTGGGTTCCTGTAGGAGGCCTTGACCATTGGGAAGTAGCAGCAGCAGGACTTGCTTCAGGCAAGCAGCACAAAGCCATGCTCGGCTGAATAGAACAGCAGGCCTGCTCTCATTCAGTCAGAGCCATATGGGCCTGCTTGGGGGGAAGTCTATGCGGATACTTGAAGGAATACTGCAGGTGGATGAGAAGGAGCAAAATCGAGTCTTATATTGAATAACTATCTAACATATATAAAGACAAATTCATTCCAAATTCAATTCAAGGCTAGCATTTGTCGAGAGTTTACCTAATTCCATGCGTAGTGCTATAAGAGATAGAAAGAATAAGATACAATTACTTTTATCAACTGTCATATGAGGTCAGATTAAATCATCTCTGAAGTCTATCTAAGCCAGAGGGTCTTAACTTGTTTTGTGTCATGGACCCTTTAGGTCATCAAGTGAATAAATATTCTCAGAATAATGTTTTTAAGTACATAAAATAAAATGTAGAAAATTCTAAAGGAAACCTAAGGCTAGTGAAAATAAAGATGTAATTTAACTTCTCCCATCCAAGTTCAAAGACCTTCCTGAAATCTATTTACTGATCCTTGGTTAAGAATACCTACTTCGGGTGCATGGATAAATAAAGCAAAATTCTTTTCATAAAACTTCATAAAAATAGTATTTCAAACTATATATATATGCTGGAAGTGCATAGTTGTTTTTAAAAAGTTTCTATTATTCACTTGAGATCACTAGAACCCTGTTTGCTATGCCTATTTGGTTTAGGCATTTCCATTTTCTGCATTTTATTCCATTCTTGTTGATTTCAGACTTTCTCTTTTCCCCTTTGGGTAACTTCTTTCCTTTCTTTACAGGTGTTCAGTCCTTCTAGAATTTTGCCGTTAGGTTGGGGGAAATCCATATTAACTCCTTTAAATCCTGTTCCCATTTATTGTCTGTGCCACTCATTGGGCATTTCATTCTATTCTTCCCTTGGTTAAGTATAGACTTAACAAACTATCCCAGGAGCTCCTGGGGGCTAGAATTGGGAAAGTTATGCTATTTCCCCCTTCCCCACCACCCATTGATCATTACCACTTTTTCTGTGCCAATTAAAGCGAGGGAAAGTCAACCATAGTCCAGGGAAGATGTCTACCGGAAAACTCAGTTCAGAATGTTTTCCTTTACAATAGTAGTTCAGGGCCTTAGAATCTTAATGCCGGGAGGTCTCTCAGAAGTCATCAGATCCAACATGCTCTTAAATAAGAATCCTCTTTACAGCAGTTCCAAATTGTCTTCCAGTTTCTATCGGAGGACCTTTTCCAGAAGCCACTTGCTCTGGGAGAGAAAGCGTTCAGTAGCTAAAAGCAATATGGATAGCAGGTTTTTCTATCATTTTCTGAAACAACAACCACATTGGTCATTAAAGTAAGTGAAGAAGTATTGAAGGAAATAAGTTAGACTAAATCATTCATCCATTAATTCATTTTCCCAACTAAATAGTTATTTAGCACATTCATAAGCAAAACTCTTGTATATTCTATATCCCTCTTACATGAGAGATATAGAGCAATCAAACAGCAGTTTTTATTAGACATCTGCTATGTGTTGGGCATCATGTTAAGTAACAGGGATAGAAAGACAAAAATGAAAGAGTCCCTACCATCAAGAAGCTTACGTTACATTCTATCTGGGGAAACAGCATGTATACACTATTGTTAGAAAGTTCATACACACATATTTGTAGATGTATTCATATTCTTGCTTGCCTGTAGGAAGGCTTACACACCTTTTGTTAATTTCTAATTAGGCAATGAGACTATTAGCTGTAAGAATATATATTCTGAGAGGTGAACTTTTGCTTTGGGTGCTCACTTATGAGAAAGACGCTGTGATTCCCTGGTTGAGACTGAGTGGCCATATATTCAGAGCTCCCCAACTCCTCAGAGGTAAAGGCTCTCTTGATTCAGTGGTGGATGTAAAGCTTTGATTCAGGCTGTAGAGCCCTGTCTGTTGGTCTTTATTTCTCTTTTCTGTATTTTTTCTGTTTAAATAAGGAAGATCATTGATCCCTGAAACAGCTGTCTTTCCTAGTAAAGCAGATTAAAGAACCTGCACTTGCAGCCATCTAGGGTCTGCCAGTGTGGTTGTTATTACAAGGATAGGGAGGAGATCTTTGTTTTCACTGATATAGAAAGCTTCCTAATGAAGAAATTTTTCTGACAATGCAAGTCAGTATCTTCTCTACAAATTTAAGTCTTTGAGGCTTGCCTAGATCATCATGAAGCAAAATAGTTTGACTAGGGCCTCCTAGCCAGTCCACTTCAGAGGTGGGGCTTGGTCTCAGGTTTTCCTGACTGTGAGGACAGCTCTCTTCCCATGATATTCCTCTGCCTCTCATACATCAAGTTTAAATCTGGTCATTTTATGGGCAATGTTTGCATGTTGTTACCTTTTTTGAGTATTAGGAAGAAATATCTGATCTAGGCTTAGGTTTCTGCTGCTATATATTTCACTTTCTTGGCAAATATTCCAATAATTATGAGGAAAGTATAAATAAACTGCACTTACTCATCCTAGAAACAAGAAACCTGGGAGGGAACATTTAATAGTATAGGTGTGCCCTACTTTAAGAAAACCTGTCTTAATGAAAATTTGACCTTAAAAGGGAAATACACTAGGGAATGATTCTTTACCTTTTCAGGAAAATGGTTTATTTTGAGACTCCTTTAAATAAAATTCTCCCCCACTTCAGGTGCATTTTAAATGAGATTTGTTTAAAAATACAAATTTGTGATTCTCACCCATTTTTTTCTCTCTGGTAACATTTAATTCATTTGACTCTCCACCTTCTGGTTCTTCTGGAAGCTTCTCTAAGCTCCTACATTGACTTCTCTTCCTCTTAGGAGCTCCTTAAGGTAATGCTGACAAGCCTGTTCCACCCCAGATTTGTTGTAGGCCAGGACTCCTGGGATCTTTCAGGCAATGGACATAGAGTACCAACAAGGCAAAACTCCACCAAATAAATCTACAGTTTTGCTCAAGGAAGAGAGGTCTTTAATGGGGTTCAAGCTGTACACAGAGTAGCTGGGGAATTCCTAAATCAATAGTGAACATATTGTTCAGCACATGGACTATGATAAAATTATTAGCTCAAAAACAAATATACAGACCTCTCTAAAATGTCTTTTCTTTGATGAAAATACAATGTTTCAATAGTCCAAAAACATATCAGGTATATAATGATTCTTATTAAGATGATTACAACTATTTAATGTCTTTTCCAGGTCTAGTGTGCCCTGCCTTGATGTTAAGGCATATGTACTTTCCAAGTCTTAGGGGGAAGGAGTAAGGGAGAGGAAGGAGAGGGAGGTATTGATGAAAAACGGTTTTCTGTATTTGGGAGGTGAATGTGTCTAGGGAACAAAATTGAACATTCAGTGTATATTACATGTTAGGGTCCAGACTACAGTTCTCTAGTGATTTGTCTGGGGAAGAATACAATGGAATGACTACACCCTTGTTTTTGCAACATATCTGTACTTCTCTTAATGTAACCCCAAATCACATTAGCTCTTTTGACTGCCATGTCACACAATTGAGTTTGAAGTCTACTAACCACAGTACTCCCCCTCACCCCCCAAAATTGAAAGACTTAGCAAACAATTTACAAAGTTCCAAGCAATGTTATTGTACCACCTACTATTAGTAAAGTGGAGGAATTTTTGTGTTACTGTGTGCTGTTGTTATTCAGTCATTTCAGTCTTCCCTGACTCTTCATGACCCCACTTGGGGATTTCTTCACAAAGATATTAGAATGGTTTACTGTTTCTTTCTCCAGCTCATTTTACAAATGAAGAAACTGAGGCAAATGGTTAAGTGACTTGCCCATGGTCACACAGCTAGGAGTTTGTGAGGCCAAATTCGAACTTAGGAAGATGAGACTTCTTGACCCCAGGCCTAGCAATCTATCCACTGCACTTCCTAGCTGTCCATTAGGTAGTACATACTTAGACTTCCTTCTAATGTAATTTTCTCCAGATGGATAACATTAGAACTTAGTGAGATAGTTCAAAAATTTGAGAAAATATCAATTTAAGACAAATAAAAAGAAGCATTATTTTACATAGCAGGAAGTAAACTGAAAGGGTGGTACCATGAATGGCCGCTACTGCCCTCCACTACTGAATAGGCCTTGATATATTAATATCCGAGGCAGAATCTAGAATGGAAAGACCATGAGTTTGTCCTAGCATGGAACTCTTTGTTCTTCCGCTATCATGAATTCCATGATATTAGCAGTAAAAATCATGGCTTATTGGAAACAACTCAACAAGGCAGGGTGTAGGTAGAATCTAGGAAGTTCTCAGATGAGTGTTTGCAGTGATTTCCTCTGAAAAAGAACTTCTTCTCTCTCATTTCCACCTCATTGACGACCTGGGAAAGGTCATCAATCAACAGTGTACAGCTTCTGGAAAGGGTGTGTCAACCAGTACTCCAAGTGTACCATTCACCAACCTTAGAGATCATTATATGAAAATATACTTTCCAGGCCACCATTCCACAAAAATGTTGACTCTTCGAGGGTAGCAAGCCTTGCTTTTCTATTTGTATCCACAGCCATTAACATATTACTAGGAATAGACTAACATTTTAATGCTAGTCATTCATTTATTTATTCACGTACCACTCGCAGAAGTAATCTTCAGTGGGTCTGGGCTCAGGAAGGCCTGAGTTCAAATTGTGCCTCAAACACTTGCTAGCTCTGTGACCTTGGGCAAGACCTCTAACCTCAGTTTGCCTTAGTTTTCTCATCTGTAAAATGGATAGAATAATAACTCTTGCCTCCTAGAGTTGTCGTGAGGATCAAATGAGATAGTATCTATAAAGTGTTTAGCACAGAGCCCGACACACAGTAGTTGCTATGTAAATGTTCACCATTAGTATTATTATTGTCATCATTAAAATTATTGCTATCATTCAGTGTCTTTCTTGATACAAGTACTTCAGTGGATCAGACCTAAGATACTTTGATAAAGACTGTTTTTTCTTTGTTTTTGTTTTTTATTTTGTTGGGTAGGATATCCCAATTTTACCTAATTTCTTGCCATAAGGCTTCCAGGTATGTAAACAAGAAGTCAGTTCTTTCCCCTGAAAGTTTTCTATTGCTATAGTGGAGTAAAAAGGAAGATTTCTCTCCAGTTTATTTGTCTGCTTTTTTGCAAGAGCTGAGTGAATTCTGCTCCCTTCTCCCAGTCCCTCCCTCAGCAGCCCCAAAGGCAAGGCATGCTTTGGATTTATTCCTTTCCGAGCTGCAGTTTGTCATTGCTGGACATGCTTTAAATCCACTTTTAATTCACTTCTGTGTCTCAGAGGGCGTGACTACTTGCTTGAAATGTCCTCCCATGGAAGAATGAACAAACGAAAGCTTCTCTGTCCTGATGGGGGGTTCTGTTCCTCCCTGGTGGGACTCTGCCTGAGCAGGGAAGGGACAGGGAGCTGCTCTCAAATTCTTTCCCCTATACTGCCTAATGGCTGGAGGGATTTTAAATTTGAAAAATAATAGGGAGTGGAAGTGGGTGTTCACCTCCCTTACCTCTCAGAAAATAGATTTATGAATATGCTATGACCCAAGCATGGAAACATCTCCATCTGCTAAAAGGCCATCAGTCCAAATTCTGAGAAACAAGTAAGTCCCTTTAGAATCTTCCGGGTGGTTCACTCTGACCATAGCACATGGATCAACATACATCTGGTCTCTTTATCTGACTTTCTGAACCTTCTAAAGTCAAGGTCTTAAAATCTGAATATCTCACAAGTATCTATCCTTTATCTGCTTCTTTATTTTGATGATCTGTTCTCCTCACCAAGACAGACGACTTTATATTTTTGTGACTAATAGCCCTCTTTTGAAATGGTATGACATTGTGGGTTATGAATTCTATGGCGCCTTCCAGCTCTCAATCTCTGACCTAGGACCCCTTGTTTTTTTCTACATTTAAGTAGGGCTCAAGATTCTTAATAGAGTCCACCTTCTTGCAAACGGGGGTGGGGCAGAGAGGAGCTCCTGACTATAGATCATATTGAAGACTGTCATTTTAAAAAATGGGTGACATTCTTCAGATATAGGTTAAAAGTCCTGTAGCTGGTAAAAGTAGTAATAATGTTTCAGAAGGTCTACTGAGTGCATCTTTATTGCTCCAATGGAAGCAATCTGTTTCCTTTTTTGTTTCATTGGTAAGCATGAAATGGGATATTATAAGCATCTTGGGCTAGGGCTCAGTGATTGCTTCAGATTCAATGGAAAAAGTTTGTTCCACCTTGGTCTGTCTCTCTGTCTCTCAAAATCTATATATCAATGTGTAAATACACACATATATACATACATATATACATGCACTGAAATATGCACCTATATATTTCTATATAGATGGCAACTAGGTAGCACAGTGGATAGAGCACCAGGACTAGAGTCAAGAAGAGCTGAGTTCAAATCTGACCTCAGACACTTCTTAGCTGTGCCTCAGTTTCTTCAATTGCAAAATGAGGTAGAGAAGGAAATGGTAAACCACTCTAGCATCTTTACCAAAAAAGTTCTCCAATGGGGTTGCAAAGAGTCAGACACTGCTGAAAAGACTGAACAGCAATAACAACATATCTCTACATATGTGTATATATACAGACATAGAAATAGATATAAACATAAAATATAGGTGAATATATCCAAATGCATGTACATGTTATCTGTTCATGTGTTTATATGCGTATCCTTACAATCTACATGTATATGTGTATGCTTGTATGTATATGTGTTTGTATCTATAATGTATAAAGTGTGTTGCACATGTATAATATATAAAATATGTATATGTACATATGTATAGATATCTATGTGTGTATGTATTTAAAAGCTAAATATCTAAAAATAATAGTTTTGCTCCTCATGAGGCCATCTTGGTCAGCTATAGCTAAGCTCATTTCTGATGACTTCCTCCTAATCTCAGGATGCTCTCAATTCAACCACAGGCATGACTGAACTGAAGAACCAAAACTCCTTTCTGGCTAAAATGAATATCAGTGGATTCCAAGATTATCAACACTCAGCAGTGAACAGAAAATATTGCAGGGAACAAGCAGCCTCTGCTCTAGGATCATGGTCACCATTGTCTCCTCCAATAACGGGAACTCTGACTTCCAGGACTCTAGAATCTTCCTGTATAGACCTCATCCTGTTGGCTTAGTTGACAACTAAGTGCAACTTGACATCTTTCCTAACATATAGAACCTGTGGATCCATCCATTGAGATGAAGGGTACAGGACTTCTTGAACATCATCATCATCATCATCATCATCATCATCATCATGATCGATATCATCATTGACATTGTCATCACTAACACATTGCACTTTAAAGTTTGGAAACTGCTTCATAATTATTATCTCTTCTTTAGTGGGATATTGAACCGGACATGACCTGTTGTTCATATTCTTGTGTGATACCATCAAATCTTTCATGTGCTTCTGATTTAGTCATTTTTTGATGGACCTAATCTGTCTAATGGAGCTAAATAATATCTTTATGGGTCTTCCAGTTCACTACCAGGCAGGACCCTACTGAATCTAGTTTAAATTGTTCATTAAAACCTCCAGAAAAAAATGAGTCCATACTCTCTCTCACTAACAAAGCCAAGTTTCTTATCATCTTTGCCATGTCAATACTTTCCAAAGGCTAACCTGGGTCTTTAGACTTATAAACGAAACTCTGTAAAAATATAATAATAAAAAAGCTAGCATGTATATAGTTCTTCAGATTGTGTTGGTAACCAAAAATGGGCTCCTTAGCCTTAGTCAACAAGTGCCCTTGACTAGTTTGGCTTTTTCCCCTGAACTGAATGCTGTTTGTATGTTGGACTAGAGTAAGCTTGTCGGCCCCTTCACCTTGCTTCCCTTGCTTAAGCTGATGGAAAGAACCTGTGCTTTCCCGGTCAACCCCTTCACCTTGCTTAAGCAGATTGAAAGAACCTGTGCTTTCCCTGGCGTACCTTACACCCCCGCAGAAGCCGGATGGTTAAAAACAGCTTCCGTTGGAGCCAGAGGCTACCACAGCCACAGCCACAGCCACAGCCACAGCCACAGCCATAGCCACAGTCACAGCCAAAGCAGGAGCTGCCAGTAGCAGAGCTGACCTACGGGAGGAAGCTGAACAAGGACTTGAGGCCAGTGGGTAATCTTTGTACCATAGAGGGGGAAGCATGATTTTGCTTTACACCATCATGCTTCTCTGTGGCCTCCTGGTTACTCTTGTGCGGCATACTTATTGGGCCTAGAAGCTTTTGATCAATATGTCAAAATGGGGATGCTGGTTCATGGGTTGGTTACTGTGGAGCCTAAATATATGCTTTGATTCTTCTGCCTCTTATCTTGAGAATTTCTTATATCCGGCGGTTCCGAACCTTTCAGACATATATATGATCCTCTTTGAAATTATAAACTCTGCCCTCCTAATACACAGATCACTTTATATATGTAAGGGGAGTGCTTGACTTCATTACAAGTTGAAGGTCTACAGAGGCGAAAGACCAGAGATTGAAAGGTAAAAGGAAAACCTTCAAAATCAAAATAAACATTTGCTACCTTACAAGAGGATACAAGGCTAGAATACCTTAATTTCATCAGAAGAATCTTTAAGAGGATAAATGTATCTCCAGAGCATAGAGTGCATTCCCAGTCTTCCCACTAGTCAGTCACCTACTTAAGATTCCTGAAAGAGTATGGGAGGTCAAAAATGCTGATCATTTGAAAGGATGTTGGAGTTTTAGAGAAGAAAGGAGCTTTTGAGTCATGCTATCCCATATCCCATATGAGTTGTGAGTTGTCTAGGCCATATTTATCACCCACGTGTGTGTCTCAATACATTGTACTTCGGGGTTCCTATACACTTTTCCCCCCTCTCAGACTCTGAGTACATTTAAACAAAAGCATATTCTTGGTTAGGGGAAAATTATTTAAATTATTTGTAAATTGAGTAAATGACTTCACTAAAAATCCGAGTCTATTTTCTGGTCATTTAGGCAAAGCACATTAGTGGCCCCAGCTAGTGTTTGGGAGGATAACCACCCAAAGGGTTGTCCCTAGCACCCTGAGAATAGTAACAGCCCGGCTCTCTGGGTACCTAACCAGTCAATGATGGCGAGATTTGGATGAATTAGCCCCAAGGGGATCTCAATACAATATCTCATTAGATCCTCACAACAACTCTGGGAGTTAGTTATAATCACAGAGCCTTAGAGTTGGAAGCCACTTTGGAGGCATTCTAGTGCAGTAGGTACATAAAGAAAAATCATCTGTGCAACATATCTGATGAGTGGTCAGATCAGTCTTTGATAAGAAGGCATCTGGGACCTCACTAAGCAATCAATCAGTCAGTCAGTCAATCAACTAATAATAATGTATTAAATGCCTACTGTTTGCTTGCCACTATGCTAGGTGCTGGGGATAGAAATACAGTAAATGAAAAAATCCTTACTCACAGGAAGCTTATGTTCTAATAGAGGAGACAGCAGAGATGTTTATAAGGATGTACTGAGTAAATATAAATAGAAGAAAAACAAATTAATTGATTCTACTCATGGATATCTAATTGTTTGAAAAAAATCCCTTATATGAAGCTAAAAACTACCTCTTCAATTTCCCACCTAGTTTTGTCCTTTGTTCTCTCTTCCACGTTGCAATCTTTCAAATGCTTGAAGAGAGCTATTATTTTCTCTCACTTTTTTTCTCTTTTCCAAGCTAAACCTCTCAATTCCTTCATCCAGTCCTCATATGGCACACTCTTAAGACCCTTCACCATTTAGTTCTGCTATATAGCATGCTACTAAATGTTAGCCTTGAAAAGATGGGCCTTTGTTTTTATGATAAGCTTGGGGGCAGTTAAAAAATGGCTTTCGGTGTCCAAAAATCATTCCAGGCCACCATCCCCCTCCGTCTCAGCTCTGGGCCCAGTTTGGCGTTTGCTGGTATTGTCATTACCTATGCACATTGTTATATCAACTCCATAGGATGACCATCCTAATATATGTTGAGATCCACACAATGCATATTCTTTATCCAAAAGATAAATAGAGTCAAGATTAATAGAGTTGAGGATTGGCCTGTAGATGAATTTGGGAGAAGGGCCTTGCAGAGAGGCTGGCTGAGGTGAGAAAATGAATACCCTGAGAATAGAGGAGGAAGCAAAGGGTTTCTGTAATAAGAAATTTGCAGCATTCAGTAAACATTTATTAATTCAACAAACATTTATTAATGTTTAAGCCTTAATGTTTTGTAAATCCCTTTTCATGGACCAAGAGACCACTATGGCCCCTGATGTGGTCTAAGCCTACTTGCTATTTGCAGACTCCAGCCCATAGTGTCCAATACCTCCCTGAGCTATACCAGTTCAATAGTAGTCAGTTTTCCATTTTAAAATATTTAATATTTAAAGATATATATATATAAAAGTGCAAATTTTATGCATGAAAATAGACTTAATTCCATAGATTATACCCTGACATTCCCCTAGGCCTCTTTTATCCTAGTGGTAGTATTCTATATTCCCAGGCCCTTCATATCAGCATTTATGGGTTTCATCAAGCCCTATAGTCTTCCATGGCCAACTTAATTTGGGGAACTCTAGGTTAGACTATCAAGTTTAGAGCTAAGAGTTTAAATTTAATCTCACTAATACTATAGAGTTTAGGGCAATTTAGTTATTTAAGAACAAAGTTAGGAGGTAAGAGAAATTGTTTCTGCATCTGCCCCAGGGAAATTGTATATGAATCAGAAATGTTCTCTTTCTGGATTTGGAATCAGAGCATCTGGATTTGAATCCTGGCTCTCCCACTTATTACCTATGTGACCTCGAAGAAGGCAGGCAGTTACCTAGCCAAGCCTATCCACCTATATCTAGGTAGGTATACTGTTGGCCTCAGTCCGGAAGAACTGAGCTCAAATCGAGCTTTAGAAACTTCCTAGCTATCCGATCAGGGCAAGAAGCTTAACTGCCCTTTCCTAATCTGCAAAGTAACTGTACCTACCTCACAGAGCTGTTGTTAGTATCAAATGGGTTAATATAGAAAATACTTTTCAAACCTTAAAACACTATATAAATTCTAGTAATTGTTAATTATTATCTCTCAGAATCCTCATCTGTCAAATGAGTAGGCTCCAAATTCCTTTCCAGCTTTGTTCGTGATTCTAAATATTGATCCTCTCCCGGCAATGCTTTCTCTCCCTTTCACTCTACCTCACTTAGAGGTAGTAAAGTGACTCCCCATGCTTTAAGATTACCCAAATACAATTGTCTCTTGGAGGTGAATGGCTTTTGTAAAGGATATGAAAACCCCTACTTAGAATTAATCATTCAGGGATGTGTCATTTCTTGAGGACATTTCTGTCCTTGCAGCCTTGGGTTATTCTCCATAGTCCCTGTTTCTCTACAATCAACATTTCTCTATACTCTGAGACAGTAGGAGGCCCTACCTGCCCTGCTACACAAGGATATGGGGAGGTCTGTTGAAATACCTCATGTGGATTGTTTGCCTCCTTTGAGGAAGGACTTATATAAATAACTCAGGCTCCTTCTCTTTAACAGAGATTTAAATGCATGTTGGTTGTTTGGTTAACTATCACAGCCTGACCTTTCATTGCTGGTGAATTTTTTCAGCCAGTAAAAGGCCAGGCCCTTGAGATCATAGGGCATCTCCAACATGTGGGGCTGCCCAGCACTCCCATTCAGGGTCCTTGGTAAACCATCTTTGTCCCAGACATCCTAGTTCATTTGAACATGCTAAGTGCATGGGATAAGCCAGGGGCTGTGTGCCACGGCATTTGTTTTCCATTGAATAGGATTAGAGATTCTGACATGAATGATTAATCACCACATTGCAGACGTCTGACGAACACAGGAAAGAGTCCACTCAGAATGGAGGGTGCACGCAATCAATTCCAAACAGCTGCTGGATTTGTGAGTCCCATACTCGGCACACCAATCTTTGCTGGAGTTTCTTCATTCTTTCCTCTCTCTCTCCCACTCTATTTCCCTCTTGCATCCCCTTTCTTTCTCTTTGCCACTTTAACCCCCTTTTCGTTGTGACCATTTTTTTTGTCCTTTTAAAAAATGTGTTGTTGCTAATCAGACTTTTCATTTATCAAAAGATTCTCTGAAGGGTAGGGGATTGCAGGTAGCAGAGGGGGGAGACATTGAGTATGGATTGATAGAGTGTCCCAGATGGAAGGGACTTTGGATTCCATCTAATAGCCCCCCTTCATTTTACATTTGAAGAAACTGAGTCTTCAAGAGGACTTGCCCAAGGTTATGCCATATAGCTAAGAAGAGAGTTAGAACTAAAACTAAGGACTTATGACTCTGTGTTGGTCCTTTTACTAACATACCATACCGTGCCTCTGAATAATCCCTGTATTGGCTGGGGCTCATACTGGGAATTCTATGAAGGACATAAGAATTCTACTGCTGGAAAAGCCAGGAAGGAGGACTCATCTGCTGGGTTTGTGGAGAAGTAACAGAGAGTCACTTAGTACACTGAAGTGCAAAGTATACTCAGAATTATGCATACATAAGCATCATACACACACACACACACACACACACACACACATGCACACACACACACACACACACACACACACACACACACACACATACACATTTTAGAACAGAAAACCAAGCAACAGGACTAGGTTGTGCCTCACCAGGTGTCTCTTGATAAGGCTTGGTGTTTCAAAGTGCTCTTCTTTCCTTGGGAGTAGATTTGTAGACATTTTATCCTGGCTTCCCGGAGGTTGACTTCATGTGGTTTAGCTTCAGAACAATGCCTCTTTCTTTCTACTTTGTTTGTTTTTTGGAAAGCTATGTTTATGGAAATTCCCCCTAAATACAACCCTACAATAATAAACCTTTGCCCATGAACCTGAGCTGGTTCAAGCTGACTAGAATGTATCATGTCCATTTTGTATGAGGCATCAGCTTCTCCTACAGAACTACTTTCCTCCTGTAGAAGAATCCCTCTTGAATATAGCAGAGTTCAGACAGGGAAAATACTCCCTCCTCAACTGCATACCCATCACACAGTGGTTCAGGTTCAGACGCATTCACAGATTAGAAACATTGGGGCCACAACTGGAATAAGCAATTGCTGTGCTTTGGGAAACCATTGCCCAAGATAGCCATGCCAACTGGGGCAAATAAGAGAAAATGTGCCTTCAAATCAACTGTAATTTGCAATGTGATAGTAATACAAGACACAATTAAGGCAAATTCAGTTAAGGAAGATCTTATCTAATAGAATCTTAGAGTGGAAAGGGACCTCGGAGATGATTGGGCCCCATCTATAGGATATAGGCTCCCATTTTTATTTGTTTGTTTTTGTTCTATTCCACCAGAGGGCTTGGGATATGATCTTTCCCTCACACCGGGTTGCGGGGTGGGGAGTGGTTGTTATTCACCCTTGCTAGGCAGCAGGGAAGGAAGAATCAGTATTTATGGTGAGAATACAGAAGAGAAGCTGGTCTTCTTGGAGAAGAGGAAGGGAGAGGACCTTGTGAGAAGGAGATGATGTAAGGTGTGATGATTTCTTTATGGTTTGAGGGAGAAAGGAAGGGAGGAAATGATCTAGAGTCTGCTGTCTCCCCAGTTACTGGTAAAGTCAGTTAAATGTTATCTGTTCTACCATTCCTGCTGATTGAATGCATATGATAACTTTTTGCACCCCAGAACAAAGCTCGAGTAGCCCCAGATTAGTTATGATTGAGTGGAACAACTCAGAGAAAGGGCTGTGAGTATAGGACTGAATTCAGAAATTTGAAACTGAAGTTGGTTATAATGCTGAGGGAGTTTTAGAGATATTGGAACAAGGCCAATCTTGGAGGAAAATTATGAATTCGGCTAAGTAGGTGGTCTGTCTTTACTCCCACCCTCCTCTTTTTGTACCCTTCCTTCCATGTCTTACTTTGGCCAAGATCCTTAGCTGAGAGATATCCAATGACCTTTATAAAAAAATTTAAAGAAATCCTCTCATATCCTTTATTCACACCAAGGTGAGGATAGTAGCTTCAAATTCTGACTCTCCCAAGGTTTGTTATTGTTCAGTCATGTCCTACTCTTTATGGCCCCATTTGGGGTTTCCTTGGCAAAGAGAATGGAGTGGTTCACCATTTCCTTCTCCACTTCATTTTAGAGATGAGGACGCTGAAACAAACAGGGTTAATTGATTTGCCCAGGGTCACACAGCTAGTAAGTGCCTGAGGCCAGATTTGAACTCATGAAGATGAGTCTTCCTGATTTCAGGGCCCAGTACCCTATCCACTTCACCACCTAACTTCCCTAGGTTGCCTGTGGGAATTTTAAGGGTAGAATTCCACATACCCTTCTTTTTAAAGAAGTTTCTATGGCTCTCTATTGTCTCTAGGATAAACGTACATTTCTTTCTTTGTCATTTATAATTATTTATGATAAGGTTGATTCATATTACCCTGATTCATGTGCTCTACATTATAGCCAAACTGGCCAACTGGCTCATCCCACCATTTTTTCTCCCATTTCCCTGTTTTGGACAGAAAGCCTTCTTTGTCTAAAATGAATTTCCTTTTCATCTGTGCTCTGCCATCTTCCTTCAAGGATCCACTGAGGCTTCACATCCTGTATGAAACCAGCCTATCCTTGCCCTCCCAGCTATTATCCCTCTCCCTTAGAAAGGATTTTGTATTTATGTTGTGTATTATTCTATTTACTGTTTCTATACATGTTTTCACCTGCTAGAATGTAAATTCCTTGAGGGCAGAGACTTTCACTTTTTTCTTTGTAATCCTTGTTCCTAGCATGTTTGTTTATACATGGGCACATAACAAGTACTTATCAAACATAATTGAATTGTATTGAGTTAAATGAAGGTGCTGAAATTACATCAGAGAAACAGCCTCCATTCTCTTCCAACCCCAGCCTGCTCCATCGCATTTGGAGCATCATTCTAAGGGTAAACCTGAGGGGAAGGAAGGGGACATTTTGTTTGCAGGAGGAAATCAATTTCAGTGTCAAAGGAGAGGTGATTGCCGTAATATATAGGAGGTGAAAAGCAGAGCTGTCATATCTGTTAACAAATGGAAACATGAAAAAACTTAGCAAATACTCAAGTTTAAGATTTTTCCAGTAACATTAATTCACTTGCAGTGCATATAATATTTTAGATTACTCATTAGGCTGTTAAAATAGCTTTATATAGCTGATGTGAAATATGGTTGATGGTACATTACTAGGAGGCTTTCAGATTTTGTATCTCCTGCCTTTTGCCCCAGGGGAGTGGTAGAGAATAGGGGTATAAATTTATACCTGAGTGCTATATTAACAGCTTTTTGCATATAATTTCCCTAGTGGGTTTTTTGTTTTAAAAGAAAGCTTATCTGAAGAAAAGAAACTTCCAGTATTTAATAATGTTTGCATTTAAATACCCAATATAGTTTCAGAGTTTATGCAGGTTTTAAGGTGATTGTGCAAGGGGAAGGCAAAGGTAGCATTCCTCCACCCCCCCACCCCCAAGGCTGCTGCACATCTGGAATCTATTCTGTTCACCTGAACAAGCAACAGAACTAGGCTTAAAGAAAGCAATGATCCGAAATATTTGCTAGCTTGCAAAAATGATGCAACTTTATTCAGAACTAACCTGAGTAATAATTCCTGGTTTCCCACTATGGGGTCCAGTCCCACTACTCCATCAACCAACACATACTTATCAAGTAACGTTTATAGGCCAGCACTGTCCTTGGGTCTAGGGATAAAAACAAAAACAAAGGCAAAAATAAAAGCCCTGCCCTCAAGGAGCTTAAATTCTGCTGGGGATGGTGGTGGTGATGGTGCAGACTGCTACACTTACACATCTTCTTAAATAAACATTTCCTTATCTGAAGCTGATACAGAATAATTTCAAGGGAGGACACTGACAGCTGGGGAGGTAGGGCAGGGGAGGAGAGAATGAGGAAAGGCCTCATGTAGGATGGAACACTTGAGCTGAGCATTGAAGAAAACTAGAGATTCTAAGATGTATAGATGATGGAGGAGTGCACACCAGTTCAAATGCACAGGGTAGAGATGGCTTGTCATGTACGAGCAATGATAAAATGGAGTGGTTTTATTCAAACATGGAATCAGTGAAGAAAAGTTTGGGGCCAGATGGTGAAGGTTTTGAATGTCAATCAAAGGAGTTTCTATCTTATATTTGAGGAAATGGGCAGCCATTGGATTTTATTCAATAGGAAGATGGCATGGTCAGACTTGTGCTTTAGAAATATAACTTTGGAAGCTATGTGGTAGATAGACTAGAGAAAGGAAAAACTTTAGGCAGGGAAACCCATTAAGAGACTATTGGAAATAGAGAGGTAAGAAGGGATGGGGGCCTGAACCCTGTGTGCAGAGAGAAGGGGGAAAGATTGGAAAGATGTTTTGGAGTTAGAATCAACAAGACTGACAATGGCTTGGCTATTGTGGCAGAAGGAGAAGAAGAAGGGGAGTGAAATGTGATGGATGACTCCAAGGTTTTGAACCAGGATGGTTAAAAAAAATCAAAAGTGATGGCTTTCTCAATGAGCAAGTCGAGAAGAGGAGGGGGCTTGGGAGGAGGATGAGGGAGGAGGTAAAGATAATGAATTTCCTTTTGTATATGTTGAATTTGAGCATCCATTTCAAAACAACTTCTAGGCAGTTGATGGCATGAGATTGGTGCCAGAGAGAGAAACTAAGGCTGAATATATAAGTACAGAAAGATAGAGAAGCAAAGAGGATGAAAAGAAAATGAAGATAAACTTGTATAAAGCAGTTCAAAGTTTGCAAAGACATTTGCATACAACTCCATGAGACAAGTGCAATTGTTACACCCATTTTACAGACTCAAAGAGTTATTGCTTGTCTCTGGTCCCAGAGTTGGTATTTTAAACCCAGGTCTTCATGATTCTAAATCTCAAGGACTATCTATTTAATGTTCTGCCATTCATAAACTGTACTATTTCAAAGTGTCCACAACCAAGCTAATTTTGAAAATGAAAATGTTGAGTCCAGTCAAACTAGTTCTAATTTTTTAAATAGCTGTTAAAATGCAGATTTTTCTACTCTTAAGCCAGTTTGATTTTCTAGATTCAGTCTAAATCAATTATGTCTACTTTGTAGAGTGAGAAATCTAAGAACTTAGAAATTATTATGCAATCGTAGAATCTCAGAGGCAGGAATGTACCTTAAAAGCTATCTAGTGACAAGAAATTCCATTCAAAATGACTACAAATTGCATAAAATGTCTAGAAGGTAACCTAACAACATTCACTTAATACTTAATATAGCTACAAAACACTTTTCATATCAATATAAAAGACAAATAATTGGAAGATATTCATTTTTCATGGCTGGGCCATCCAAGTATAATAAAAACGGCAATACTACCTAAATTAATTTACAAATTTAGTGCTCTACCAACAAAACTACCAAAAAATGGAAATAGACAAAATAATAAAAAAATCATTGGAAAAAGGTCAAGAATTTTAAAGGAAATAATATTTTGAAATTCAGGAATGAACATGCATTTTTTATTGATCTCACACTATATTATGAAACAGAAATCATCAAATCTATTAGGTCAAATTACAAATGGAGAAGTTGATCAGTAGAACAGACCGAAGAAATAAAATTGTCCAACAAACAAACAAACAACAATTACCTAGAGTTCGATAAATTCAAGATAAACTACTTTGGAAAATTTTATACATTCAATAAGAGCTGCTGAGAAAACTTGAAAAAAGTATGGCAGAAAACGGGTTTAGATAAGTAACTTATACCATAAATGTAATAAATTTGGGCTTAACTTATTGTTTTGGTAATTGTCTAGACTTAAGACAGAGATTGAGAGCAGGCCGACTTCAGAAAAACCTGGAAAGACTTATGTGAACTGATGTTGCGTGAAGTGAGCAGAACCAGGAGAATATTTTACACAGTCACATTGTGTGTTGACTGACTCATAGACTTAGTTCTTCTTGGCAATGCAAGTGTCTAAGACAACTCCAAAAGACTATCATAATGGAAAACACTATCACATTCAGAAAAAGAACTATGGAGTCTGACTGCAGATCCAAATATACTATTTACTATCTTTTTTTGCTTTCTTTGCTTTTTTTTTTCTTTCTCATTGTTCCTCCCTTTTGCTCTAATTCTTCTTTAGCATGACTAATGTGAAAATCTGTTTAATAAAAATACATATGTAGAGCCTATATCTGATTGTATGCTGTCTTGGGGAGGGGGAAGGGAAGGGAAGGAGAGAAAATTTAAAACTTATGGAAGTGAATGTTGAAAACTCAAAATAAATAAATTAATTTATAAAAAAAGACAGAGATTGAGAAATGCTAGTAATGAAGATTATACTTAGATATATGTTTGGGACTTCCCTATAAGCAGGGGTGTGCTGGTAAATGTTGCAATATCTGGATCTCCTGGATGTAAAAAAAGGCAAACATTTTAAGGTTTAATCTTTATTATTACCATTATTTATTATATTACAGATTATGTTATTTTATTATTAACATATTAAGTTTAGACAATCAAAAACAATAAATTATACCCTAATTTATGGCATTTGCCAATTTTCAAGGTGTAAATGCTCACACTGAAAATTCAGCATAAACTTTTGCCACCCAAGCTGGCTCCAACATATCCCTGAAGGTGACATATAAATAATTAAGTAACTCTAAGGTTCATTTAAAGTAGAAGGTAACCTTAGAAGAAAGGTCTCTATCATCTGGGGGAGACCAGGAAAGTGCTTTTTCAGAAGGTAGCAAATAACCTGTCTTTAAAGAATACCAGGGGATGCCAAGTGAAATGAGAAGAACCAGGAAATCATTGTGCACTATAAAAGCAAGGTTTCAACGATGATCAACTGTCAAAGACTTGGCTCTCCTGATCAATACAATCGTCCAAGACAATCCCAAAGGGCACATGATTAAAAAATGCTATCCACCTCCAGAGAGAAAATTGGTGAACTCTGAGTATAAATTAAAGTATTATTTTCTTGCTTTTTTATTGAGATATGGCTAATATTGAAATGTTTTGCATAATTTCACATCTATAATTGATATACTGTTTGTCTTCTCAGTGGGTGGGGCAGGGATGGAAGAGAAGGGGAGAATCTGAAACTCAAAATTTAAAAAGAAAAGAATGTTAAAAATAAATTTATTTTTTAGCCGTGTCCAACTCTTTGTGACCCCATTTGGGGTTTTCTTGGCAAAGATACTAGAATGGTTTGCCATTTCCTTCTCCAGCTCATTTTACAGATGAGGAAACCAAGGCAAAGAGGGTTAAGTGACTTGTCCAGGGTCACACAGCTAGTAAATATCTGAAGCCAAATTTGAACTCATGAAGATGAATCTTCCCGACTTCAGGCCTGGAACTGTATCCACTGTACCACCTAACTATCTGTTTAAATTCAATAAATGAATGAATTATACACACACATTGTAAACACACATATACATACATTATATATGCACATACATAATACATACATGTTTATATATTAATTATTATGTATCATGCATGTATAAAGAATTCCTAGGATTCTAAGAGTTGAAGTGAGGAAGCAGAAAATCTCATTATTTCAGGCATGGGGCCGACCAATGCAAAAGTATGGAGACAGGAGATGGGAAATGGAATCTTATGTGGGAGTAATAGCAAGTAGGCCAGTATGGTTGAATTTTGAGTACATGGAGGAAAGCAACATGCATAAAGACTAAAAAGTTAGGAAAGAGCCAGGTTGTGGAGAGCATTGAATGCAAAATAAAGGATTTTTATTCTTTTCTGGAAGTAATATGGAGCCACTGGAGTTAATTGAGTGGGTGGGATGGCCTGGTTACACACACACTTTAGGAAGATTACTTTGGCAACTGTGTGTAGGATAAATTGGAGTGGAGAGATTCTAGGAGCAGCAGGGAGAGCAATTGGAAAGATATGGCAATACTACAGGTGAGAAGGACATATAGGAGAAATGTTGGGAAGGTGGAAATGACAAGATTTGGCCATTGATTTTGATAAGTGGGGTGAGGGGAACTGAGGAGTCAAGAATGATACAAAAATTTGGAAACCTGGATGACTAAAACGATGGTGGCACCCTTGATATTAATAAAGAAATTCAGAGGAGGAGAGAGGGATTTGGGGGAAAGTATAGCAAGTACTGTTTTAGACCAGTGGAGCTTGAAATACTGACAAAACATTCAGTTTGAAATTTCTAATGGGCAGTTGCTGTTTAGGGCTGAAACTTGGGAGAGAAACTAGGCAGGGATCTGCAGGTCTGGGAATCATTTGCATAGAGATGATCACTGAACTCCTGGGAATTGATAAGTTTCCAAGAGAGATAGGATTGATAAAGGAAAGAGAGAAAAGGACCCATCACAGAGCCCAAGACAGAAACTGAACAAGTCATCACATATTCCAATATATTGGAATATATCTGGATATCTGGTTGGATAGACTACACCAGGCAGTTTCTCATAACTATACTAAGAATAACATGCATTAAATGACTTCTTGAGGGATTTTCTATCTTGTAGTGTTTTCCTTGCCCAGAGACGATACTAATAATCATACTTAGGATGATGTGGGCAGAAGCTGCCAAGATCTTAGATCTTAGACTGAGGTAGTGTTTGGAAGGCTGGGATTGGATAAGATGGAATGCAGAACTCTATAAAGCTTCTTTCAAAAGTCACAAGAGAAGAAGTAATTGTATGCCTAAAAGCTGAGAGATAGATCTACATTACAAAAACACTGTTAACTCTCAGAATGCCAGCAGAAGGGATTATCATACACTATGTTTAACAAAGTGTTTCAACTTAGGAAAGGAACTCTCCTAAACTGGAGTTTCTGTAGTAATTTTAAAATGCATTCAATTTCTTTAAAAAACAAAACGAAACAAGAAACAAAGCAAAAAACCCACAACAACCACAGCAAACTGATCTAGTCCATGCTGGGAAAGGTCTATCACTTAGTCTTCTTTCTCTGGGAGGAAATGTCGACACCACTGGCATCTTGAGAGAAGAAACCTAAAAAACAGTAAATTCAGAGGATTTAGAGAATCATAGGAAGGCTTGCAGAAATTGGTGTAGACTAAAATAATCAGAACTAGGAAAGCAATTTACACACACAATTACGATAATAATGTAAATTGAAATAATTAGATTGTGAGTTCTTCAAGGGTAAGGATTGTCTTTTGCTTTTTTTTTGTATCCTCAGCATTTAGCATAGTACTCAGCACATGGTAGGCACTTAATAAGTATTTATAGTTGACTGACAGACGGCATTCAAAGACATCATAAAATTGATTCTGTTCAATGATTGCTCTTGGCTCCAGACAACCAATGATGGAATATAAAGTTCCCTACTCTTGGGAAAGAGTGGTTGGACTGTGGGCATGAAATGTTGACTATGCTAACAGACATTCTGGCCACACTGGTTGGTTTTGCTAAACTGTTTTTTCTTTTCACAAAGGACAATTCTTTTTTCCAGTAGACATGGTGATTAGGGGGTAAGTGTAGTTTTAACCATAAAAAGCATCACTAAAAAATTAAAAAATAATAATTTACTCAAATGTGGAAATGTTTTACATGATTGCACATGCATAATCTATATCAGATTGCTTACTGTTTCAAGAAGGAGGAAGGGGAAGGAGGGAGGAATAGAATTTGGAACTCAAAACTTAAAAAAAGATGTAAAAAAAATCATTTAGTCCAATTCATATGTGAAGTATGAATCAGCTCTGATAATGATGTAGACATAGTTACTATAAAGAATTAAGGACAAAGTTACCCCAAATAGTTACTTTTGATTAATATAGGGAAATTAAGAGGAGAAAAAATTTTAAAGTCTATAAATGATTAAATTTCTTCAATTCTCTACTCAAGGCCATCATACGTTGTGTTAAAGCATCAGGAGATGCCTAGACTCTTATGAAAATGTTTCTCCCTGCCAGTTATGTTTGTATGTGTCTCAAAACTATTTATGAGATACCAGTGGTATAAAGCCCTCTAAATATGGTTATCCCTCTGTTTCTTTTTGACTACATCTACAAGGCATTCAAGACACTCTACAGTTTTTCTCTTATTCTCCAATATGCTTCTCAATCTCTATTTCCCACTACTCCCCTCCTCTGCTCTGTTCAGGTTGAACTGCTTATAATATTGTCAGGTTTTTTCTTAATGCTCTCCTGCCTCCATGAATTCATGCACCTTTTCTCCCTGCCTCCTCTGTCACCAACCCCCACTACATGAAGATTGAAAGAAAGAAAAACCTCCACATCTCTCTGCTTATTAAAATTCTTCCCTTACTTCAAGGCCCAGTTAAGATGGCATGCCCTCCAATAAATTTTCCTTGCACCTCTAGCTAAAAGCAAGTCTGTATTCCTGGAAATTCAGAGGCACAGCATGTTGTAATCTGTAGTAGAATAAAGTGACTTTGGAGTCGGAAGACCTCAGAATTCTGCCTGTGTGACCCCAAGCAAGTGACAAGAGCACAAGGCTCTTCAAGCCTCAGTTCCTCACTTATAAAACAAGAGGATTTGACTAGATGGTCACCAAGAGTCTTTCTAGTTAGAAAACTATAATCCTATGAACTCAAATGTTATCTAGTCCAACATATTCCTACATAAGAATCCACTCAACAATTTCCCTGAGAGGTGGTTATAGAGACTTTATTTAAAAACTTACAGTGAAGGGAAAAGACCATGAAAGCAGCTGAAGCAGGTGCTGTGGAACACTTAGAGCTGGGTCAGATATCAAAGATGTCATCCATTGCATCCCAGGCACCATCAGTCACTTTGACTTTGTCTTGCATCAGGACTTCGATGACTCTGGAAGAGAGAGTTAGGCTGGTGACTTTGCACAACTATGTGTCACTCAAATCCAATTCACCTGTCTCAAGCATAGGTCAAGACATCACTCTGTGATTACACTGGTCCTCTTCAAAAACTAAGTATGAACAACAGCAACTGGTTAGGGAGTGTTTCTTTAAGTCAAGCCAATATTTACCTCTTTGATTCATCTCTCTCTCTTTCTGCTTTAATGCTCCTATACAACAATCACAGTCTAATGTGTATTATAATAATTTTTCACTACCTGTCCTCAGTGTTACACGAAGGTGAATCTGGATTCTCAAAGACTATCTTAGAAGATACAAGCTTTGACAGTCTTTACTAAGGTGGAAAATCTTTGAGCACAGGAGTGGTAACAAAGATACCTGTCCATGACCAAGGTACTGGCCCTGCATAATTCAAAGGGGTTCACAGGTTGTGTTTGTCCTTCGTTTTTGAAGAGGACCATGGTATCAGGGAAATGATGACATGACTTGCAGTTGACTTTGATTTGAGTGAGGGAGGGCTGTGCAAGGTCACCAGCCTCACTTTCTCCTCCAGAGCCCTCTGGGTCCACTGGCCTGATATTTACCAGGAGGACTGGAGATGGCCCAGGATGCATTGGGAAATACTGGTCTTTTCAGGTTCTCACTTTGTGTGAGGTAACACCCATTCAGTGAATTGACCTCGTTAAGAAGTTAATCAAGGGATGGCCCCTTTAGTCAAAACTCAAAAAAAAAATCAAACTGGGAGGGGAAGACCCTTAGGCTTCCTGGCCAAAAGAGAACTATTTAGTATTTACAGCAGTCTCAAAATGGCTCACAAAATAACTGAGTGCCAGGTGATTTGAGGTCACATCCATGACTACAATCTACTCAATTGTAGAGGGGGCGAAATCTTCATCAAGTGAATAAAGTATCCACAATGTCTAATTCCCCTTCCCCACAACTTCCCTGCAAAGCTTTTCAATTCTTTGAATTTAAGTACTCTGCCATTTTCTACTTTTGTCTCCCCAGTACTTAGCACAAGGTTTTGCATCTAGATTCTGGGAGATAATTAATAAATATCTGTTGGATTGAAGGCAAAAATAAAATGAACAGCCTTGGAGTACTTTCCAATAGCATTGGCATCTTGATTCTCCCTGGCTAGTTCTCTAACTTTTTTGTTGTCTACTAACCCCTCACTTTCCCATTCAAATGAGTATTTAAAGATTTAAAGATTAAAGGTAGCACCAGGTTTTAGGGACTATAAGCTCAGCCTTTGCCCACTTACCCAAAACCTCCACACAGGCTCTTAGTTAACAACAGAAATGTTCCCCTGTGTATACTGGATCCTTGGAATTAAGAATGTCAAGAGTTCTCTAATCCTAGTAATTTACTTAATGGACCTACACTCCCAACCTCAAAGAATGATTGCCCCTTAAAAAAAGAGCAGTGAATTCTTTCCTCCCCCCTAGCATCTGGCCTATGATGAACTGCCATCCCTCCCCTCTTACCCACCCCCAACCCTTTACAAGGCTGTCAGGTAATGAGAGTCAGTAAAGGATTTGATGCTCTTAGAAATAAAGTTCTACAATATGAAGACCTGCCAGTATCTGAAAAAAGAAAAGACTCTGGGATATTTTTGCTAGAGAGGAAAACTCCTCTTGGTGGGGGAAGTGAGTGACAAGAAGAGGTCGTCATAAAATTACCCTATAAATTAGAAATGCAAGTTGATGGTGACCGGTTAACATAAACAGGGAGTAAGAGTCATTCTTTGGCATTGGAAGTGGCACCTATTAGACCAAATTGAAGCACTACTATACAGCGGTAAAGCTCACCTACCTGCCCCACCTTATATAATCTATAAGACTACAAGATTTATGGTCTTGTAGGATGCTATAAATTGGTCAAAGTGAAAAGGGAATCAGGAAACCTGGGGAAACACTCCCCCTCTACAAGCTTCTGATTTGGAGATTGCAGTAGAAACTCCATGTGATGAGCTCAGCCCAACCCACAAGAAGAATGAGCCACTCCTCTCTCCAGTTCTGCACAGTTTTGCCTCAATAAGGAAAGTATGATACAGTTCAATATCCGGAATTAAAAAGTTAAAGGCAGGTGATTCATATTAGAAACCAGTTCTTTGCTTTACCATGGCTTTATAACATGATTCCTTTAAGTAGAACATAATCTCCCTGAGGACAGGAATTTTTTTTTAATTTTTGTCCTTTCATCCTGAGTACCTAGAAGAGTACCTGGTGTGCTAGACTGCATAGAGTACTGGATTTGGAGTCAGATACTTATGAATTGTATGATCCTGAACAAATCACTTAAGTTCTCTAAGCCTCAGTTTCTTCAGCTCTAAAATGGGGATAATAGTGAAATCTACAGTACTCTCACAGTGTTGCTATGAGAGTATGAGATAATGCATGCAAGACTTTGTAAACCATTATAAATGTGTCATTTAATAAATCATTTTATAAATGTGATTGTTGTTATCATTGTGACTGTTGTCATTGTTTTTTTTTACGGAACAGAATTGAGTGTTCAGGTTTTAGCTTTGTTCTGATGAATAATCAGAACGTAAAATAAAGTGTGTCCTGTGGTCTAAGGCCCCACAAGATAATGGGATCATGCAGAGAAGGTCTAATCTCAGAAAAGAGTCTTAAAAACAACCACAGCAATAACAACAAACCTCTTGTCCCTACATAGAATTTACTAAGAGAAATCTACAAATATAGCTGAGGTATGTATAGCTCTTGTCTAGCTTCCCACAGATGTGGATAAAAGAAGTCCCAGTCTCCCATATAAACACTTAAGGAAACAATAGGAATATTGGGTATGGGGCAACCTTTATTTTATTCCACAGAAAATGCAGACGATGCAAAGGATGCATAGGGGCCCATAAACAGATTCAGAAAATACATAAGGCACATAAAGAACTCTCAGGAGCTCATAAGGAGATACAGAAAACACATAAAGCATTCAAATAGCCTATAATCTCCCCCTAAAAGGCAATCATATTTGGGGGCTGCTGAACAAGCAACACCCTACCCTATTGGACCTGCACTGTTTGAATCAGGTGCTGGAATGGCAAGACGTGGCAAAGCTCAGGTTTCTTGGTTCCCCGAGTCATGGGTCATGGGTCCCCTTTATCCTTTCCCTGGATGCTAGGTCCACATGGATAATTTACTGAGCAATGGTGCTCAGCAAATATCCTTTTCTGGATCTTCATCCAAGTCACATCCACTAATCATGAGTATGCCCCAGGGTTCTATGCTAGGCAGTCTTCTCTTCTCCTTCTATACTACTTCACTGAATGATTTCCTCAGTTCAGTTCCTTTTGATTCAATTACCATCTCTATGCTGATGATTTCTAGAGCTGCTTATGTAGCCTGAATCCATTTTCATCTCCAATTTTACATCTCCAATTTCCTATTGGTCCTCTTGAACGAGATATCCCACAAACATCTTAAACTCAACTTGGCCAAAACCAAACTCATCATCATCCCCTTAAATCTCTCTTCCCTTCCTAACTTTCTTATTACTTTTGAGGTATAACCATTTTCCCAGTCACCTAGGCTCAAAAACTAGGATATCACCTTTGACCTTCATTCTCTCTCTCATACATATGCCATATTCCCAAGCCCTGTCAATGTCACCTTTGTACCCCCTTCTCTCCTCTGATACTACCACCATTCTTGTACAAGCCCTCATCACCTCCCACTTGGATTGTCACATTAACCTTCTAGTTGGTGTCCCTTCCTCAAGACTCTCCCCACTCCATTCCATCATCCACCCAGCTGTCAAATTCCCAAAGTTCATGTTTGATGATGTCACTCCTCTACTCAATAAACTCTAGTGGTTCCTTATCTCCTCCAGGATCAGATAGAAACTCCTCTGTTTGGGGAGGCAGAGCCAAGATGGCGACTGGAAAGAAGGGACTTGCTTAAACTGTCCTTCAAATCCCTCCAAACACCTGTAAAATATGGCTCTGAACAAATTCTAGAGCTGTGTAACCTACAAAATATCAGAGGGAAGCAGGTCTCCAGCCCAGGACAGCCTAGATGGTCACTGGGAAGGGTCTATCACACGGTGCTGGGAGTGGAGTGCAGCCCCAACCAGAAGGAGAGTTGGGCAGAGAACGCCTTAGGGCCATGAATTACTGAGCTGTGGCAGTTAGCAGACTTTTCAATCCACAAATGCCAAAGACAACAGAGCAGGTTAGTGGGAAAATAGCTGGATCAAAGTGAGAGAAGTGCATGGTCCAGAACCCAGCCACAGGGGCAGTGGAGGTGGCTTGGAGGCAGCAGCAGAAAGTTCCTATGGCTGCTTCCAGAGCTCTAGCTTCAGATGCTTCCAGAGTCCCTGGCCCACACAGTGGGAGGAATCAAACAGCATATCAGAGCGGGAGTGCAGGCAGCACTTTGCTGGCACAGAGGCAGGGTTCTCCTGCTTTGCCCTGCTTGGATCTGGGTTGCAGTCCTGGTTGGGGATCAGGGAAGAGGAGCGCTAGTGTGGCAGAGCTTGTGGAGATGGTGGAGTAGAGGTAGTTCTGAAGACATCAGCGCGGCTTGGGACAAAGCTTGGGACAAAGCACTTTCCACTCTGAAGGCCATTATAACCTGACCAAAAGCTCAAAGGACAGGTAGCTGGCTGGGAATAGGAGCAGCAGACAGCATTAAAGGACTTACTCAGACTCAGACTAGAATTTTTTTTTGGTGACAAAGAAGACCAAAACATACAGCCAGAAGAAGTCAACAAAGTAAAAAAGCCTACATCAAAAGCCTTCAATAAAAATATGAATTGGTCTCAGGCCATGGAAGAGCTCAAAAATGATTTGGAAAAGCAATTAAGAGAAGTAGAGGAAAAATTGGGAAGAGAAATGAGAACAATGCAGTAAAAATTATGAAAAACAAGTCAATGACTTGCTAAAGGAGACCCAAAAAATACTGAAGAAAACAACACCTTAAAAAATAGACTAACCCAAAGGGCAAAAGAGCTCCAAAAAGCCAATGAGGAGAAGAATGCCTTGAAAGGCAGAATTAGTCAAATGGAAAAGGAGGTCCAAAAGACCACTGAAGAAAATACCATCTTAAAAATTAAATAGAAGCAAGTGGAAGCTAGTGGACTTTATGAGAAATCAAGAAATTATAAAAGAGAACCAAAGGAATGAAAAAATAGAAGACAATGTGAAATATCTCATTGGAAAAACCACTGACTTGGAAAATAGATGCAGGAGAGATAAGTAAAAAAATTTTGGATTACCTGACAGCCATGATCAAAAAAAGAGCCTGGACATCATCTTTCAAGAAATTATCAAGGAAAACTGCCCTGATATTCTAGAAGCAAAGGGTAAAAGAGAAATTGAAAGAATCCACCTATCACCTCTTGACAAAGATCCCCAAAAGAAAACTCCTTAGGAATATTATAGCCAAATTCCAGAATTCCCAGGTCAAGGAGAAAATACTGCAAGCAACCAGAAAGATACAATTTGAATATTGTGGAAACACAATCAGGATAATACAAGATCTAGCAGATTCAACATTAAGGGATCAAAGGGCTTGGAATATGATATTCTGGAGGTCAAAGGAGCTAGGATTAAAACCAAGAATCACCTACCCAGCAAAAGAGAGTATAATGCTCCAAAGAAAATATGGATCTTCAACAAAATAGAGGACTTTTAAGCTTTCTCAATGAAAAGACCAGAGCTCAATAGAAAATTTGACTTTCAAACACAAGAATCAAGAGAAGCATGAAAAGGTAAACAAGAAAGAGAAATCATAATGGACTATTAAAGTTGAACTGTTTTGTTTACATTCCCACATGGAAAAATGATGTTAGTAATTCATGAGACCTTTGTTAGTATTAGGGTAGTTGAAGAGAATATACATATATATATATATATATATATATATATATATATGTGTGTGTGTGTGTGTGTGTGTGTGTGTGTGTGTGTATGTGTGTGTGTGTGTGTGTATGTATGTAGACAGAGGGCATAGGGTGAGTTGAATATGAAGGGATGATATCTAAAAAATAAAATAAAATTAAGGGGTGAGAGAGGAATATATTGAGAAAGAGAGAAAAGGAGAGATAGAATGGGGTAAATTATCTCACAGAAAAGTGGTAAGAAAAAGCAGTTCTGTTGGAAGAGAAGAAGGGACAGGTGTGGGGAAATGAGTGAATCTTGCTCTAATCGGATTTGACTAAAGAAAGGAATAACATACACACTGAATTGCATATCTTACCCCACGGGAAAGTAGGGGGAAGGGGATAATAAAGGGGGGAGGAGGTAATCAAAGCAAACACTTTTGAAAAGGGACAGGTTCAAGGTAGAAAATTGATTAAAGGGGGACCGGATAGGATGGAGGGAAATATAGTTAGTCTTACACAGCATGATTATTGTGGGAGTGTTTTGCATAATGATACATCGGTGGCCTATGTGGAATTGCTTGCCTTCTTAGGGAGGATGGGTGGGGAGGGAAGAGGGGAGAGAATTTGGAACTCAAAGTTCTAAAAGTGGATGCTCAAAAATAAAGTTGTTTTTGCATGGAACTGGGAAATAAGATATACAGGAAATGGGGTATAGAAATCTATCCTGCCCTACAAGAAAGTAAGGGGAAAGGGGTTGGGGCGGGGAGTGGGGTGACAGAAGGGCAGGCTGACTGGGGAATGAGGCAATCAGAATACATGACATCTTGGACTGGGGAGAGGGTAGAAATGGGGAGAAAATTTTAATTCAAAATCTTGTGCAAATCAATGTTGAAAACTAAAAATATTAAATAATAAAATATGATAAAAAAGAAAAAAAATTACAACTCTCAAAAAAAAGAAACTACTCTGTTTGGCATTCAAAGCCTTTCATAATCTCTCCTCCTATTTTTGTTTTAAGTTTCATTCCTCTCCATATACTCTGCACCCAAGGGAGACTGGCCTCTTTGTTTTGTGAACTCCATCTTTAGACTCTAACCTTTATGTATCTTGTTTACACAAAGGTATTTAGTCAGTCACCAAACATTTATTAAGTGCTTATTATGTGACAGGCACTATTTTAAATGCTCAGATATGAAGAAAGGTAAAACAATCCCTGCCTTCAAGGAGTTAACAGTCTAATGGGTATGATAACAGGAAAATAATGAAGTACAAGCAATATATAAAGAAGATATATTTGAAATAATCAACAGAAGAAAAACATTTGAATTAAGAAAGATTAAGAAAATGTTCTTACAGAAGTTAGTATTTTAGGTGGGAGTTGAAGGAAGCCAGAAAAGCTAGGGGTGGAGATGAGAAGGAAGAATATTCCAACCAGTGAAAATGTTAAGTCAGGAGATGGAGCCCCTCATTTTCTCCTCCCCCCACCCACCCATTAGACTGAGCTCCTTGAGAACAGAAACTATTTTTTTTTTGCCTTTTTGTAGCACCAGAGTTTATCACAGTGCCTAGCTCATACTCTCTATAGATGGTTGGATCCTTAGACTCTCAAACTTGGGAACTCTTGAACTTGAGGTCACCTATGAGGCAACTTTCCAAGAAAAATACTGCCCAGTAAATCATTCATATCTTGAGCTAGAACACTAGATTTGGAGCCATGTTGCCTAGAAGATTGAAATCCCTTCTCTACACAGAAGGCTGGAGTTCAGAAACACTATCCATGAGCTACCCTATTGGGCCAATTTGGCAAATATGTGCACACTTCTGCAATGTGCTTTTGGAAGAAAAATCTATCAGTGCCTGCTCCGCTTCCATCACTCAGGCTTGGAAAGTCCATTTTCTCAATATCTCCTCTCAGGTCTTATGGAATAGTAAAAATGATCAGTACTCTTGGAGTCAGAAGATAGGATTAGAAGAAGTATTAGCTCAACTACTTCCTTGCTATGTGACCATGAGGAAGTCACCCAAATTTCTTTTAGATTCAGCTCAAATTCTACCTCATAAATGAGGTCTGACATGATTTCCTAATTTCTAGTGCTTTCCCCTCAGAAATTATTTTGTACTTATATTGCATGTAATTTGCATTTACTTGTTTGTGAACGTGTGCTAAGAAATTATTTTGAATCTATTTTATATTGCTCATCAGTGTGTGTGTGTTACTTATTAGAATATATGATCCTTGATAATAGAGACTGACTTTTTCACATAGATTATTTGTATCCCCAGTTACTAAGCTAGCCATGGTAGGTACTTAATAAATGCTGATTGTATTTAGGTGACTTTGGGTAGGTCACTTAATTCTCTGGGCTTCAACTTCCTCATATATAAAAGGAAGTAGTTGATCTAGAAGGCCTCTAAGGTGGAAAAAGTCTACAAGACTATGAACTCACAATTCATTAATGACGGAACAGGATAGGGTAAGCATAGAGTATCAGCTCCTTGAGAATAAGACTTGTTTAAATATTTGTATATTTGTCACCAACACCTGGCACAGTGATGACCAGGATATAGTAGGTGCCTTGATCAACTGATGAAAAAAAAGAAATGCTACAATTTCATAAGTGGGAGGTAATCATTTCTAGCTAGGGGAGAAGAAGGAGATATTAAGGAGGACTTCATGGTGGAGGCGCAACATTAGCTGACCTTGAAGGATGGTTACAATTTAATCAGATATGTTTACAGGTTCAGAATCCTAGGTGGAGGGAACAGCTTGAACTAAGATAGAAAAATACAACAATATACTTTAGTGAGTGGGTTTTAAAATTTGGCAGTGATCTGGGAATTCTAAAGGGGAGTAGTTTGAGATAAGCCTGGAAATAGTCTCATTATGGAAGGCCTTGAAAGCCAGGCCCAGGAGTATGGGTTTTATATATCTCCAATGGAGAGGCATTACTGGGGGATGGGAAAATGAAACGATCAGAGGTGTGCATGAGAAAAATTAATCAGGCAATGTTGTATATGACGAAGAAAGAGAGATGAATTCCAGGCAGGGAGACCATTTAGGAGGTTTCTTTGGCCAAGGTACTGTTCTAGGTTCAGTTTGAGTTTGGGGATGATGGAGCTACAAATAAGGCAAGGTATCTGCCCACGTGGAACTTCCAAATGAGTTGAGGAGGTAGGACTTGTACATAACAAAAGATAATAACAATACAAGGTAATGATGATGATGATGATAATACTATGTATATTTGTTCACATAGTGGGCTATTTGTGTTTTCACATAAACATAGATATATAGACATCTCTCTATGGCTACATATCTTTCTCTATATCAACAGCTTTATATAGATATCTACTGATATAGAAATATAGATCAATATGTAGTTCAATTTCCATAAAGGAGAGAGAGTCAGAGAGAGAGACAGAGAGAGAGACAGAGAGAGAGAGAAAGAGAGAGACAGAGAGAGACAGAAAGACAGAGAGAGACAGAGACAGAGAAAGAGAGAGAAGCAGTATGAAGTAGTAGGTAGAGAGGTGGCCTCAAAGCCAGAAAGATTTGGGTTCAAATTCTGCCTCTGACACATGCTCGCTATATGTGACTGTGGACAAATATTTAACCTCTCAGTGTTTTAGGGAATTAATTATTTAAGACTATGAGTTGTAGAGAAGATGCTGACATACATTGGTGAGAGAGTTTCCTCACATGGGAGTTCCCTGTTTAAATGAAATCATAGATCTAGTCTCTAGCCTTTCGTATAAAACAAATTTTCTTAAGGTTTACAAAGTTTATGATTAATTTCCCAATGAGTAGAATAGGAAATAAGTGTCCCTGGGACTTAGCAGAGAGGGATAATGCCTGAGCAGGTAGGCAGCCTTTGCAAAATTTCTCTCTGGGACCTAGAATTTAAACTTTTGCCACAGTCCTGCCAGTGCCTCATTTGGAATGGAAGGCATCAACAGACTGAAATCTTGCCAGCATGATCACTGGGGCATTATCTGGCTTCAGAAACACCCAGTGGCATCTCTTCACATAAGAGGGGGATGGGAAGAAATTTAGGCAGGTAAGGCTACAATGGAGGGAGGGCTTTTAGGGGAGGGCAAAAAGACAAAGCAGATAAAAGCTCCTCCTGCCGCGCCAAAAGTCACACTCTTCACCATTAACTCTGCTTTTGACCTTGCGGGACAAGCTCTAGAGGCAAATTTCCCATTTGCCAGTCTCTCCTGGTGCCTTCCTCGACATACTGCCTCTCAGACAAGTCTCGTTCTTAATGGGTTTGTGGGAAAGGCCTGGCCTGCCTTTCCATCTGTACCTTCTGCTGGCTCCCTTCGAAAAGTGCTGGCTTGCCATACGACATTCCCTTGAATTATTTAGACTGGTAAATCTTCCTGCATCTCACATCTTTAGTCCATCTGTTAGCCGGAGCTTTGCCTTTATAGGAAGTGTCCTTTATGCATGCTGGCATCTGTCAGCAGTACACTTCCCTCTTTTATTCATGATCTTCTGTGGGAGAGGGTACAAGCTGCAGAAATGCCATGTGCCTGGTATGCATTTCATTTTAATGGAAGATTACATGACTTAGGCTCCCGTTTATTACCTTGCTTTACATGCATTCATTCATCACCTGGTGCCCCCCATTGCCCAGCCTCTTAGGTGGTACTGGCCCTCCAACAGTCCCTGATGCAAACCTCACAAGGAAGAGGGAATAGTTTCTTCCCAAGGAAATGAAGAATGTGTAGAAAACTGGGAAGGCCAGGGGAAGGGAAAAAGGATCTCAAATAGAAATCAACATCCAGATGGAGATAAGGAACTATTTCTCTCTATGTTCACCTGGATAGTATGACTAGAGGAGCCTCTTTATCTTTCCTATCAGTATTTTTTTCTCTCCGAAAGCTTCTCTCAGATATTCCCACTCAGTCTTCCTCACACCCATTCTCCCATACCATGTACCTCCACAGGCATCCATATATAACTATGACTATTGCGTACTTCTCTAGATATGTGCTATGTAGAACACAGGCTATTTATAATATGTAGTTCCTGCCTTCAAGTAGCTTATAGTCTAGTTAGGGAGAGGAAATATACTCTGATGGAAAGGTTAGCAACAGAACAGGAGGCAACAACAGGCACAATCAATTATATATATATATATATATATATATATATATTCTCACATGAGAAGAACAAAGAGTGAATGCTACAGAATTTAGGGGAGAGAGAGAGAGAGAGAGAGAGAGAGAGATTATAATGATGCTGCTGCTGATGATGATGATGGAGGGAGAGAGAATGGAGGGAGACAGAAAGGAGAGAGGGAGAGAGAGATGGGTGGATGGATAGAAGAAAAGACAGACAGACAGGTGGATGGATAGAGGGAGAGAGAAAGAGATGATGATGACAATGATGATGGAGGGGGGAGAGGGAGACAGAAAGGAGAGAGAGAGATGATGATGATGATGATGATGATGATGATGATGATGATGATGATGTTGATGATGATGGAGGGAGAGAGAATGGAGGGAGACAGAAAGGAGAAAGGGAGAGATAGATGGGTGGTTGGATAGAGGTACGGACAGACAGGTGGATGGATAGAGGAAGACAGAAAGAGATGATAATGATGGTGCAGGGGGGTGTGTTGTAACAATTCGGCTAGTAGCTGTTGTGGGGGTGACAGACCAACACAAGCCCAACAAAAAGCATGCTGCCAAAGCCCAGGTTCTTTTGATCTGCTTTACTAAGGAAAGCAGCGTTAAGGGACTAACAAGCTTACTTTAATTCAGCATACAAATACCATTCACTTAGTTTAGGGGGAAAAGCCAGCACCCTGAACTTTGGAGCAAAATACAAACAAATTAAAAACATCAACAGACAGACCAAATACAATTCATAGTTACCAACATCTAGGTCCAGCCTGGGAGCTCATAACAAGGGCTGGCCCAGAGTCACGCATGCCACCATGGCTGTGGGTAAGAGCTCCGAAAAAGAGAAAGCCAACCCTTGGTTTTATATCTTTTTCAGGGTCAAGGGTGAGTCACACATGCGACTCACCCACGTGACCTAAAATTGTCACAAAGAGGCAACTTAAACCCACATGGTCTAAAAGCCTCTGATGTCCCAAACATGTCACTCAAACCCATGCAAAATAGGCCCTCCCATGAGGCAAGGAGGTCACCAAGGACTTTCAATCTAATCAAGGAAACAAAGGGCAAACTCTTCAAAGGCACTTGGTTGAACTGAGTGCTAAGAGCCCATTTTGATTGCCAATATAGAGAGAGGGAGACAGAAAGGAGAGAGAGAGAGAGAGAGAGAGAGAGAGAGAGAGAGAGAGAGAGAGAGATGATGGTGATGATGATGATGATGATGATGGAGGGAGAGAGAATGGAGGGAGGCAGAAAGGAGAGAGAGAGAGAGAGATGGTGGATGGATAGAGGAAAGGACAGACAGACAGGTGGTTGGATAGAGGGAGAGAGAAAGATGATGATGATGATGATGATGATGATGGAGGGGGGAGAGGGAGACAGAAAGGAGAGAGAGATGGGTGGATGGATAGAAGGAAGGACAGACAGACTGGTGAGTGGATAAAGAGAGAGAGAAAGAGATGATGATGATGGATGGGGGAGACAGGAGAGAGAGAAAGAGGGAGATCACTGTGAATGCACGAGGTCCAAGAAACACTGGATGAAGAAGGTGTTACTAAGCTGGGCCTTGAAGGAGGAATAGGATGTGCAGAGATATAGATGAGAGATAAGGGATATTTCCAGGAAGAAAGATGTGAGCAAAGTCCTGGAGGCAATAATAAGGACACCCTGAAGACAGAACAATAAGATCTGCCTGTCTGTTTAGAATAGAAGGTCCTTACAGTGGTGGGAAATAGGTGTATCTTGACCAACATCTCCTCAAGTCTAAGTTTTCCTACTCCTATTGTGATGTTACCCAAACAGGGCTAAATAAAAGCAAAAGTTCATAAACAGAGGGAGAGATCTCACCAGGCATCCATTATCCTTGTCACCCCAGCTTAGTGAGCTGCCTCAGACCCTTAGAGCAAGTAAAAAGGGGGAGACAAAAATGGTCAAATTTCAGCCCCATTATTCACATGTACTCAAATTAAAGAAAGCTAGGGGTGACAGGGCTCCCATTATGTTCTAAGATGTAGTGGCTAGACAGGTCATCAGGGAATCCTGGTCAGAGGATATATCAACAATCCTTTTACTCTTTTGTTGTTCAGTCAGTTTTAGTCTAACTCTTTGTGACCCCATTTGGGGTTTTCTTGGCAGAGATACTGGAGTGGTTTGCTATTTCTTTCTCCAGCTCATTTTACAGATGAGAAAACTGAGGCAAACAAGGTTAAGTGACTTGCCCAGAGTCATACTATAGTAAGTGTCTTGAGGACAGATCTGAATTTAAAAAGATGAATCTTCCCGACTTCAGGCCTGACACTCTAACCACTGTGCCACCTAGCTCCCCGCTTTAGTTTCAGCCTGGATAAAGTGAATTAATAACTAGTGGGTGGATGGGGGCCTTTCCTGAGGCCAGAATTGTGCTCTAGGAAAGGAGTTTTGATTAAAAGCTATAGAAAAACAATGACAATTGTATTATTTTGAGAAATATCATAACAGCAAATACATCTTAAGTGTGGACATTGACAGAGAAAGTCACTAACTTCATAATTTGCTTATGAGAATGTAGGAATCTCATAGGTATCAGAGCCTGCCTTGGACAATTCCCCAAGACACAGTAAAAAAAATCAGCACTGACTCAGCCAGTGCAGGATAGCAAGTCACTCCGTGTGTTGACTTCTTACTCCTACACATTTTATCCCTTAGGTTATACGGCAAATGTATTTCTCATTGTCAAAATGATCAGCTGCTTTCATCAGTCAGGGGAAGGTTAAACAGATGAAGCCCTTGGTAGTATCTGTGTATAGATAGAGCAAGGGTTTTGGGTGACAGAATCAGAAATAGAAGCAACATGGCAGTCCTACTTTACAGCTGAGGTTTTTGTTGCTTGTCTTGTTGTTGTTGGGTTTGGGTTTTTGTTATTGTTATGTTGCTGAGAATGAGGAAGGTGATGTCTACCTACATATTCACTGTGTTCTTTCAGTTCTGAGTGCCACATTTTTCTGTAAGATACTGTCCTTTTAAGGTACTGTGCATTCAGGTTAGTGTTAAAAGGGGAGGAAAAGCACTTTTGGGTAAAGACAATTAGGTGTTTCAGAAGGTAAAAGATGCAAGATGTTGCTTTTGTGTTACATGAACATTTTGATGACTGCAAGAAATAAGAAAAGAATTTTAGTTTAACAAAAGTGGCTACAATATCTGTATTTAAAAAGTAAATTTTTCAAAAAAGTATTTAAATAATTTTGGATTAGAATATGTACTGTGGAATAAATATAGAGGCTTACATTGCCTTGTAAAAGATGTAGGATGATGCCTTATCTGTATATGAAATTTGATGGCTTAAAGGGACAGAAAAATAACTCTTATTTATTAAAAACTGGAAAATATGAGTATGAAGAGACAGTTTTGAAGACATAAAATAAGAATACTATCTTGAAAACATAGTGCTGCAGGACATTATGGTCCCTCAGTTTATTTGCATATAGTTGTTTTAAGACTTGAGATATTAAAAATAAAAAAATATGAGAAATCATAACTTTGGAGACTGAGGAATGATTGAAGAAGAACTGTCAGTTTCTTAGGGGAAATGTGGTGAGTTGTTACCTTCTTAAGTGAAAGGTGAATCACTGAGTGACAGGAAGCTCTGATTTAAACCACTGATAAGGGTATAAGTGATAGGATATAGAAGTTTGATGCTCAGAATGTAGAGAAAAGAATCTAGAAGTGGAGATTAGAAAAACATCAGGGGACAGAAAAAGCAACTCTGTCAGAGATGTGTAATGAAAAGAGGTAGCTGGAACAGCCAGCTGACAGAAGGCTTCAGAGGCTTGATTCCTGATTGACTGGAGGACAGACCCAACCTCAATGGACCAGAGCTTCATTTGTATAAATTGCACTTCATTGCCTCTAATTGCTAAAGAGAGGTAAAGTATCTCAGAAGCGCTTTTTGTTCCCTGCCCTCCTTTGTCTTGAAAGGGAAAAATAGAAAGAGAAAAGACAAATTTTGAAGATGCTACTGTAACCGGAATGGCCTTTGTTTTCTTTGAGTGACTCAGCTTATCTCATTGAGCCTCTGGACGCTGTGGCTTGCTCTGCCGGGGCAGGAAGTCCAGCGACCATACCAGGAATCAATTTCCTGTGTGATGAGTCATGGGGCTGGCTGAGGGGAGGTGTTAACGTCTACCCTAGGGGGAGGGGCCAGGTCAAGAACCAATCGGCCCTGGTCATTCAGGCAGCACTTGATGATGTCAAAAACTCTATAAGAGGGGAGAGGACAGCTTGAAGCTCTCTTTTTCCTTTTCCGGTTGGTGTGGGAAGCAGCGGCAAGCAAGCGTGACTCTGGGCCAGCCCTTGCTCTCCGGCCAAGCCCAGATGTTGGTAACTATTAATTGTATTGGGTCTGTCTGTTGATATTTGTAATTTGTTTGTATTTTGGTTTTGAGGTTCGGGGTGCTGGTTTGTTTTTCCCCCGAACTAAATGAATGTTTTGAACCTCAGGGTGCTGGTTTTTTCCCCTGAAGTAAGTCAATGAATCTGTATTTGGTCTGTCTCTTGATGCTTGTCTGTATGCTCCCCTGAACTAACTGAATGCTAACTGAATGCTGGCCTTTTCCCCTGAACTAAATGAATGTTGTCTGTATGCTAAGAAAATGTTGGATTAAAGTAAGCTGGTCAACCCCTTCACCGTGCTTTCCTTGTTTAAGCAGATAAAAAGAACCTGTGCTTTCCCGGCAGCCTCCTGGGTCCCGGCAGCCTCCTGGGTCCCGGCAGCCCCCTGGGTGCCAGCTGTGGGGGAGGGATCTTATGCCCCCACCAAAGCTGCTAGCTGGGTTGTTAAAACAGCTACATAGGAAGAGATGCTGAGATTCAATTGGACAGTGAAGAATCTTGGGGACTGAAGAGCTGTCTAGGTTGGTTTACCTTGATCAAAGAGTCAAATATAGGTGTTTTGTAGTTTTCTGGCTTAAAAGAAACCACTATCCATTAAGAGAAAACATTTTTGGACACAATTTTAGGATGCTGGATGGTACATTGAAAGGACTTGTAAATGTTATACCAATTCAAAAAATGAAGAGGATTTGCTCAGTTGTAGATCAGTGAGGAGCTATTACTTAAAAATTACTTTCATGTCATACAAGTGTTTCTGAATGAACCAACAGGATCTAACTCTGCAATCCAGGTCTGTGAGTTTCCCCCAAGTATATGTGTTTTCCTTCTTCATGTGCTTCTCTATCAGTTTCCCGCAAGGGTGTGTCACTCTGCCCCACAGACAATGACTACATTGATGGGAGAAGTAGACCAAAGTTTATGTAGGCATCATGATGCATTTTATCATTTACACATTTGCTTTAAAATGTTATTGTTATTATTTCTTTTACTTTATTTCTAAGTTATTGATTATGCTTATGGTCAAAAGAGTCATAATTAATGATAGTTGGATAAATAGAAACACAACAGTAGGGGCTCAAAAACTGAGTTGCTCAATAGAGGGGATTGTCCTCTTCCTCAAGAGGATTATTCCTAGGATCCTCAGAGAATTTGAGTGTAACCACATGACAATTGTCCTTCTCCAGGAACTTAGAACTGTTAGCATGAGAGCAGGTTAGAATAAGTGAGCCAGTCCAGAGAGTTAGTCCATGCTTCTAAGAGGGAGAGGCAAGGAGTTACAATGTGCAGGGTGCATCCCACACACCCCACAGACAGTTGTTACATTAGTAAGGACAGAAGAACATTCAGAGGGGGGCAAATAAGATGGTGAAATGTCTCAACATTGTGACAGTTGAGGACTAGTTGCAGCAACTATAAATATTTACGTCGGAGGTCTTCAGGCAAAAGCTAGATAGCCACATGAACTTTATAATATTAATAGGATTCTTCTGAAGGTATGGGTCACACCCCTGAGAACATTTCCAGCGTTGAAATCCTATGGTCCTAAAATTATGTGAATTTGACACTGAACTTCAACACTAAAAGGCAGCAAAAGATGAAGACTGGACATTGAGTCAGAAGGCAGGAGTTGGAGAAGGCAGCTGGGATGATGGGTTAAGAAAAAATGTGGCTGATTCCTAAGGGGTCATGAATACTAGGAAATCCAGATTAAATCAGAAATTCAGAATTTTCATAGCTAGCAGAGCTGATGATTTCTTTTAAAAACATGTATTTTATGAATTTTTAAAAATCACTTTCCTTTCCAAATATATTCCTGTTTTTCTCTTCTACCCAGAAAATCAACCCTTGTAATAAAGAGTTTTTAAAAAGAAGTTCAGAGAAATTAAGCAACACCCATCCTGTCTTACAGTCTGTGCAATGCTCCAAACATTTGTTTTCTGCAAAAAAAAGAGCATGGTTTGGTCATGAATTCTATGCTAGGCTCTATGATGGTGGGTCAACATGAGTCAGCCACAAGCACTTTTGCTCCTTAAGGGAACACAGTTTTCAGAAGCCAGGTCCTGTTCATGCACACTCACACTTATCCCTGAGGCTTTGGGTTGGATTGTCCTGTTTTCATTTTATTTGAACAGGTCCAACCTTGACAATCCTGTTGTAGTTTGTATTTGATGTATCTAATTAGATAATCATGAGAATGACATCTTCCCTTGGGTAGATGTGGTAAACATTAAGGGTTATCTGTAAGAACACTGGATTGGTGCTCCAAGGAGGCTGTGCTCCCAATAAGTAAGAACCTCAGAACTGAGGATAGAAGATTGTCAGCTTATGGGTCTTGCATCATTCATAGACAGAGATCCATCATATCAGCGGGCAAAAATTGGTCCAGCCCTGGCTGCTGCTCCAGGAATTCCTCTACATGCATCATAGAGACAATCCTCTTGTCAGCAGGATATGTATATATGTACTTCAGGTACATTCCCCAGCCATGTACTAACCAAAGAGACCATGGCTCAGGGCAAATGGGGAAGAAACTGGAGTGTATTTTTGTTCCCTGCTGATTCTACCGGTTAACTTCTGTGTGTTACTAGCTAGGTTAACACATCTCCTGCCTCTCCCCAAAGCTACAATAACACTAAGCCCAAATTAAATTATTCTTTCCTGGTGCCTAGTATCCCATAAGGAGGCACAGTTATGTGTGGCCAATAGTGAATTGGGCTTTTATTTTCCAAACATTAGTTCCCTCTTCCAGCCTTTTATTCAAGACACTACCATCCATTCAGATTAGATGCCCTAGAGTCATGTTGAGTCATATCCTTTATACTATCAGCCACAAAAAATGTTGCTGATTTTTCCTTGGAAATGACTTTTGTGTTTGTATTCCCTTTTCCATTCCCATGGCCACCACCCTAGTATAAGTCCTCATCATTTCACATCTGGACCATTGAAGTAGTCTCTTTCTTAATCTTTTTTCTTTCAGGTTCTTCTATTCCTGTCTATTCTGAGGACCTCATCCAGATTTTTGTTGTTCAGTCATTCAGGCATGGCTGACTCTTCATGACCCCATGGACGACAGTACACCAGGCCGTTCTAATCCTCCACCATCCCCTGAAATCTGTGCAAGCTCATGGTCATTGTTTCCATGATTCTATCTATCCACCTCATCCTCTACTGTCTCTTTTTCCTTTTGCCTTCAATCTTTCCCAATATCAGGGACATAATCTTCCAGATTAATCTTCTTAAAACATCTTGTTTAATCATTCTTCAGTCACGTCTGACCCTTCATGACCCCATTCGGGGTTTTCTTGGTAAAGATATTGGAGTGGTTTGATATTTTCTTCTCCAGCTCATTTTACAGATGAAGAAACTGAGGCAAACAGGGTTAAATGATATGCCCAAGCTAGTAAATATCTGGAGCAGGATTTGAATTTATAAACATATGACTTCTGATTCCAAGCCCAGTGTTCTATCCACTGGGCAACTTAGCTGCCCTGTTTCCTTGGCAAAGATACTGGAATGGTTTGTCATTTTCTTCTCCAGCTCATTTTACAGATGAGGAAACTAAGGTAAACAGGGTTAAGTGACCTGCCCAAGATCGCACAGCTAGTACATGTCTGAGGCTGGATTTGAACTCATAAAAAGGAGTCTTCCTGACTTCAGTACTGGAGCTCTATGCACTGCAGCGCCACCTAGCTGCCCTTGCCAAAACAGCAGAAACCCTTCAATGGCTCCCTATTTACTTCTGAATAATTCTTATAGTCATTCAGCTGTCTTTCAAAGCATTTCACAATTTGATTTCAACCTATTTTTCCACTCTCACCTCATATTATCTACTTTCATAAATGCCTTCTGCCGCTGCCACTGCAATATTGAAGGATATGCTACACTTGCCTACCTCCACACCTTTGTCCATGCTGTTCCCTCTGTCTAGAATGAATTTAGCCTACCATCTCTACCTCCTTTAAGGTCCATTTTAAATTTTAACTCCTCTGTGAAGTCTTTTCTTAGACAGATTTATCTTTTTCTAATTATATTTATGGAGTGTCATCCACTCTCCTAGGTGGTAAGGTCCTTGAAGTTAAAAACCATTTCTTATTTCTCTTTGTACCCCTTCAATGACTTGCACTGTGTCTCACATATTATGGTCTTTAATAAATATTTTCCAAATGAATACATGAGTATTGGATGCAAGCAAGTGTTCAATAACTCAATGTAATCTAGGAGGCATTTATTAAGTATCTACTACATAAAAGACAATTTATTTGTCATGAAGGTTACAAAAACAAAAGTGACAAAAAAACCTTCCTTCAAGTTTCTTGTCTACTACTAGAATGAAGCTTTAAACAGACAAGTATAAGATAATTTGGGGGAGAGTGGGAGAAGGAAACAAGAATTTAAGGACCTACTGTGTGTCAGACATTGGGCTAAGTGCTTTACAACTAGAGGAATCAGGAAACATTTCTCATAGTAGCATATGTGCATACTATTGTAAAGACAGCAAGGTGGCTCAATGGAGAGAGCTCTAAGACTGGAGTAAGGAAGACCTGAGTTCAAATCTGACCACAGACACTACTGGCTGTGTGACCCTGGGCAAGTCACTTAACTTTTGCCTGCCTTAGATCATAGTAGCACCTACCTCACAGGGCTGTTGGGAGGATAAAATGAGATATTATTTGAGTATCCGACATATAATAAATGCTTAACAAAGTGCTTGTTCCCTTTTCCTCCCTTTTATTCCCATAGTACACTTTAAAGGAAACTGACGATTTTAAGAGGCAGAGGTACATTCTAGCCTTGGAGAGAACAGCTCGTACAGTTAGGAGAGAGAGTGAACCAAGTTCTAGAAAGAACTGGTAGGCCAGTTTGGCTGGAAAATAGAATATGTGAAGAGGAATAGTGTGACATAAGCTTGGAAAGGTAGATTGGATCCAGCTTGTGCAGAGCTTTACAAGCCAGGCCAAGGGTCATAGGGACCACTGAAGATTCTTGATCAGGGAAAGTAACATGGTCAGATGTTTTATGCAAACATAAAATGCTATCCAGAAACAGAAAATCCTTCTGCTAAAAGTCTTGGGAGGCATTGCCAGAGAAGGACAATGAGGTGCTGAGACTATAGAATGAGTATTATATTGCTTGTCTTCTTAATGAATGGGAAAGGGGTTGGGAAATTCAAATTAAAAAAATATTAAAAAGGAATAAATTTAAGAATTTTAAAATTAATAAATTGAAATTTAAGAAAAATAGAATTAAAATAATTATAACAGAAAAAGAAAAAAGAAAATGATATGGTTTATTGATGGAGAATAGGATTTGATTGACATGGGAGAATGGAAGTGCCTTAATGGCAGAGTCTGATTCATTGGTATCAAACTCAAATAGAAATAATAAAGTGACTTAGTTTTAAAATTTAATGTCTGTGTTTTATTGTATTTTTGTTTATTTTGTTAAATATTTCCCAACTACATTTTAATCTGGTTTGGACAGCTCTCCATAGTACTACAGGAATAACCAGCTTGTGGGCCTCCTATCTAACGCCTCTGGTATACTTCATCCTTTGTCTTTGTTCCCCAAGTACCTAGCATAGTACCTTGTACATAGTAAGTGTTTAATAAATGCTTGTTGATTTTAATTGAATTAAACTTTTCAGAAGCCAGGCATTTATTTTAATGAGGTACACCTGGACTCCTAGACAATTTCCTCCTTACCTCACTTGGCTGTGTTTTGTAGTTATGGTCCAAGAGCTATCCAGAATATGAAATTAGGCCTCCGTGTTCTTGTTCATGAGCAGCTTTCTTCAGCGACTCAGTGAAAGGAGCAGGTTTTAAGCAGGAGATCTGTCAGGCCCAAACCAAGTGCTGTGGATATTTCATTAGATGTGGTTTGTGTGAGATTGAAAGTTGACATCGAAGCCTAATTAAACATGATGCCAGTGCACATATCCTGCAAATTAAGACACCACACACTGCATAGCCCAGTCTGGGGTAAGTTAAAAAGGAAGCTGTCAACATGGAAGGGACCCTGCTCAGTGCTTTAAATACAGATTTGGAGCTTAAGATGCAAATGTGTTGATGACTTTTTTTTTTAAACCAGATATGGCAATGAGAAAGCAGATGAGATGGAGAGGATTTTAATGAACCCTGAGTTTTGACTTGAGTTCCAATGACGGTATATTAGCAAAGTCTGGGAAGTTGCAAGCAAAACTGGCCAGAAGTTGACAGCTCAGTGTTGGCTCTTCACTCGCTGACTGAAAGGCAGGAAGCAAACCAGCATCACCAATGATGACAAGTCAACACATGTATTTTTAAAACTCTTTCAGTTTTATAGGGTGGAAAGTTGGCCCTGTTTAAATCTACAGCACATGGCATGCACACACGTGCATGTACAAGCATGCATACACACACACCCACACACGCGCACGCGCGCGCGCACACACACACACACGCACACGTACACACACACACACACACACACGCACACATGCACGCACGCACCCCACTCACCTTCATGCCTGAACCTAGAGCAAATTAAGAATCAAACTGTACATAGGAGGGCTGAGGGGCAAGAAGAGAAGGTTCAAGGGAGGGAGAGGAATGAGATTCATAGGAGAAGAGGTCCAACCTAAGGGAGGAGGAGTAGGGAAATTTTCAAGGGTTTCTAAAGTCTGGAACTTCAGAGCTGTTTGTGGGAACAAGGACAATCTGAAGGTTAATAATAATTACCCATTAGCTAATAATTATGAAAACATAATTATAAATATAAAAGTAGTAGTAGTAGTAGTATTTATATAAAGCTTTAAGGTTTGCAAATCACTTACAAATACCTGGGCTGTAAGTGTTATTATTATCCTTATTTTACAAATTTAGAAACTGAGGCAAAAACAGGTTAAATGACTTGCCAAGGGTTGCACAGTACGTGTCTGAGGATGGAATTATACTCGTGTCTTCCTGATCCCAGGCCCAGTACTACCTAGTGAGAGATTAATGAATGAAAAAAAGAAATATTTGTGAAGCACTTATTAGGTACTAGGCACTGTATTAAATACTAGGTATTCAATTATTTGGGGGAGGTATTCCAGACTTGCATTGTAATGCAACTATGCATTTGATGCATGTATTTAAGGTACAAGTATTCGAGGTGCTTGCATTCTAATAGGGAAAGGCAACACATATAGGAGAGTGTAGAGAAGAGATGGGTGCTTTGTTATGGAAAGATAAAGGGTAAGGGAATGGTTTTCAAAATCACTAGCAGGCAGAGAGTGAAATTGAATGGAGAGCTAGACAGGATGAAGTCTTAGTGGGCTACTTTACCCATACTCAGCCACTAAATAGGTTGGATTTTATAGTAAGAGCTCCAAAATGAGTTAATCGATTACCCAGAGTCTGGAGCCAGGATTCTAAAAGACGCAGTGTAGAGGCCTATAGAGGTCTCAGGCCTAGTGCAGAAGATGTAGAAATAAAAAAATGAAATGATTAAAGCCACCCTGGGTAAATTTTTGACATAAGCATTTAAAATATGTGTGTATATGTATATATGTTTATATGTACGTATATGTATATATATATATGTGTAGTGCCAACCTACATTAGTAGAGAGAATTTATTCACATGGGAGCCCACAATATTGATGAAAGTATAGGTCCCATCCTTATGCAATACCTTTGAAAACATTTATTTGGAGGGCAGGGCAATTAGAAGGAGCAAGGGATGGTACTTATTCTGGACAAAGAAGCTGCATTAGCCAAAGCATTCTCCAACATGCCTGACTCTCCAGATTCACAATCTTATAAAGCAAACAACCCACAAAGAAACCCAAGTTCTACTTGGCCATGTAGACCTAACCACATTGTCATTCACGGTCATACAATATTCTTGACTTTCTCTCATAGGACTCTGTGAGGGCTAGTGTCTTCCCCTGTCACTGCCCATTTTGGTTCCTTTAATTCAATTAGGCTCAATTCACTTCCTACTATGTGCCCAGAGCTGTGTTTTGTGCTGTGGGGGATAGAGACAAGAGTATATCTTATGGTCTAAGCTCTCCAGGAACTTAAAATGTTATTGGAAAGAGAGGATTTATGTGCATGAAACAATGAGAGAACAATAGAAGACAGTATGTAATGAAGTGCTAGGCTGAATGTAATCAATTGCTAAAATGGATAGTACAGACAGCAAGTTCTATGGGTGGTCAGAAAGGGAAGAGATCAATGTTGGCAATGCTTCAAAGTATGTAACCTCTTATTGGCTCAATTTACTTATCCTGAAAATGTGCAGCCACCACCCAGTTCCTTAAAGATAGCTTAATAATCATAGCATGGAATATACTTTCAGATCTGAAAATGACAGCTCTCTTTTGAAAATCTGAATTTTGGGTACAATTCTTTATTTTTACTATTCCCAGCCCCCCTTGGAATGGCCCTATCCTTCCTTTAGTTTTCATCTATTCCATTATTCAATTTGCTCCTAAATTTTCTGGGAAATTGATTTTCAAAAAGTTTTGCATTGATCTTTAAGAGTAAATTAAATGTAATTTACTAAATAACATAATTGTAGGAAAATTGACTGAATGGCATTTAATGGATTTTGCTAACTGAAATAATTAAATGATAATTGCTTTAATAATGACAGATTATTTTCTGTTGTATACAATTATTAATTACACAGAGAAAATGAATAGTTTATTGTTTTTTGGCAACTACAATGATCAAATAAATTATTTAACAATACACAATTAATTGTGTTATATTCAGTGATAAGATGATAATTGATTGAAAAGCAATGAATGAATTTAGACTCTACGAGGAGAAAGCAATACTCCAGTGAATAAGAATCCATATTAAACAAAGAATAGTAGTGAATTGCATGCTTATTGTTTTAAATCAATAGACCTTGGTAAAATTAATTACTTAAAGAAAATGATTTAGAATAAGACTTTGTACCTTTAAGCGATTTCTAAGAAATCAAATCTAAGCTCAGTCTGATTTTTTTCTTGTTCTTTCTGCCTGGTGCAGAAGTATGCAAAGGTGGTAGGGGATAAGGGGGAGGGAGAGAAGCTAAATTATCCCAACCCAAGCCTATGGGGTAGAGCCATAATTCAATTAAAAAAAATAAAACAAGTGAAATGAATCACAAACTTTATTTAGCTGAGGGGTTAGGAAAAGCAGAGAACAGGAGATGCCAAAAACCTGAGGCTGGAGAGGCCACGGCTAGGGAATGGGAGAGCAGGGCAGGACAGGACTGGGAGTAGAGCTCCCCTTGAGGATTGGCTTAGGAAGAGGCTACCTTTTGATACCTTTCCATTTTAACCAGCTATTCTTGCCAATGAGATTCTGTTTCTCTTTTTCTGAAAGACCAAAAGTGCTATCAGAATGCCTTTAAATTTCAGCACCTTGGTCACCTCCCAGAAACCCATATTTATGATTTTGCCATGGAGTGGTATGCGGAATATGAGCAGACCCCAAGCCAAGATCTCTGCCAGGGAATTCAGGTTGGGTGGTACAGTGGATAGAGTGCCAGGCCTGGAGTCAGGGAGACCTTGGTTTAAATCTGGCTTCAGATACTATGTGACCATGGGCAAGCAATTTAACCCTGTTTGCCTCAGTTTCCTCATCTGCAGAATGAGCCAGAGAGGGAAATGACAAACTGCTTCAGTATCTTTGTCAAGAAAACCCCAACTGGGGTCATGAAGAGTCAGACATGACTGAAAAATTCAACAATAACAACAAAAATCAAAGATATGGAAATCAAAGCATGTGAATGCTAAGAAGGAATATATCAATTTTGCAGAATTATATGCAATATTGCAGAATTGCAAACACCTTGCAAGATAACATGGTCAATCCATACATAAATAAAGATCCATTCTCACAACTGGTCACCCAGCTTTTGCCTGAGGAACAAGCATCTCACAAGGGAGATTAAACTTACTGCTCTCCTAAGCAATGAATTCCATTTTTGGAGAGTCTGAATTAAGTTTTGTTTTGTTTCTTTCCCGCCCCTCCCCTTAATGTGGGGGTCAAAATCTCCTTCGCAGTTTCATCCCATTGCTCCAAGTTCTCTTCAGCTCCCTCATTCTTTTAGATGCAGAAACTAAGATATGAGATGATGATGTGATTTCACAAAGGTTAAATAGATTAGAACCAAGCCTCCTGAGAAGAAAAAAGCCTAATCTTTCTTCTACATGACACCCCTTCAAGTGTTTGAATGGCTGTCATGTCCACCTTCCTCCCAAGTCTTCTCTTCACCAAGAAAAAAACCTTCCATATCCTTAGACAGATCCTCACATGGCATGAACTTGAGTCTTTCCATAGTTCTATTTGTTGTTCTCTGGACATTCACCAATTGATTAATGTCTTTGTACACTTCACCTAAAAGATGGTGTCTCAAACAGAGTGTTATGCTCCAGATGTGATCTGAGCAGGGAAAAGTACAATGGGACAGTCACTTCTCTAATCTAGGATACTATACTTGACTAAAGGTAGCCTAAGATTACATTAGCATTTTGTAGCTTCCATATCCAAGTACTGACTCATGTTGAGCTTACAATCTACTACCCTCCCCCAATTTTTTTCAGGTGACCTGATGGTTAGTCACACTTCTCCATCTTATATAAGTCATTGATTTTTTAAACCCAAGTGTAAGACTTTACATTTATTCCTGCTAAATTCCATATACTTGGGTTCAACTTGGTTCAAACATTCATTTCTACTACGATAGAGTATCTTTTTTCCATCCCCTCCCTCCCTTCTTCCTCCCTCCACTCTTTCCTTCCTTCCTTCCTTCCTTTCTTCCTTCCAAAGGGAGCTATGCTAAATTCATCAGTCTTAAACAGAATTTGGAATGAATTAGGTTGTATTTTACTTGGGTCCAGGAAATTGAAGACTAAAGATACTGACTTGCTACTGAATAATACCCTTATTTATGTGAGTTTTTTTTTTTCTTTGAGCCCATGTACATGCCATGATGGGGCCCTACTCTAGCTACTATTTGCTAAAACTGCACTATATATTTAAGCTGCTAATGGCTGTGTTTTTCCCCCATGCTTTATTTGTTCATAATTGGCCTGTTAATTCTCTGTATCTGGGCCCAAGGGAACTTTTGTAAGAGAGTGCAATTTAAAACCAAATAAATAAATAAATGTAAAAATAATCTTGGGAGGGCCCATGTAGTGAAAAATCAGCCTGGTACTGTGACATAAATTAGTGCATTTTGATATAACTGAACAAAAGCACTTACTGACTCAAGAGGCTTGGTTCTAATCTATTTAACCTTCATCAAATCACATCATCATCTCATATCTTAGTTTCTGCATCTAAAAGAATGAAGGAGCTGAACTAGATAATCTCTGTATTCTCTTCTACTTCTAATCACCCATGGGTCCATTTTTAAGGTCCTTCAAGCTCTTAATGATGGGTTTAACCAGAGGTATTTAAAAGATCTGGTCTATTGGTAATAGTAGTAACATTGGAGATTGACCTGCTAAATCTAAGTATTTTCTTTGGAAGAGCTCAAAATACTTTGGCAATTCTGACAGTCACTTTCACAGCATCCAAGTGAACCTTATAGCATGTGCTATAAACAATAAGGGCAGATAATAATTTTCTTGTACCATCCAATTTTCCTCTATCTACCAAGTCTTTTACCATAGAATTAACTCAGGGACACACCTACCAAAGAACAAGCTTCTTTTCCTTTGGATAGGGACAGTAACGCTGTGAATTTATCTCTTTCATGTATCTGCCATGAATAACAATGTAGAAATTAGAGTATGCTAGAAATAGCCTTTTATAAGAAGCTGTCCTGCAAAGAATTATATTCTATCCTCTCCTGGGGCCAGAGGGCTGTAGATAAAAATCTCAACCAGGATCCTGAAAGGGGGCTTGGTAAAAGTCCCTACATACACAGGAACCTTTAAATTCCTCTGGGTTCCACCCATTAGTTAATACTCAGTCCAAAGAGAGTATGATCTAACTCAGATCTATTGGGCTAAGAGAGAGAAGATGGGACGGGATCAGGTGGGAAGGTTTATTGAGTCCCAAAGTCTCAGAAAGAGACTAGAGAGTACCACAGTATCATTTTTGTTGGAGGATGAGCCTTAGGATTTGGGGAGTGAAATAGTTACCCAAAGCAATATTGTGTAGTATAACAACAGTCAATTAGCAAGCATTTATAAAGTGGCTATGATGTACGTTACAGACAGGCAGTGTGGTGTAAAGGATAGAGAGCTATCCTTGATGCCAGGAATAAGATGGTTCAAGTACCCCTTCTGATATATACTGGGTTTGTAACCTGGGGCAAGTCACTTGATCTCTCAGTAACCTAGGTAGCTCTCTAAGACTCTAAGTTGTAGAAAAAGAACTGACTTGCATTGGTTGAGGACATTTCTGCATGTGAGAATTGCCTATACTAATTAAATCATATTCCCAGTCCCACACCCCATCCCCTTGTGCTGGTTGGGCACTGGAGATATAAAGACAAAAGTGAAGCAGTCCTGTCCTTAAGAAGCTTACCATATTTGTATACATAAGTAATTATAGAATAAATGCAAGGTTCTCTAGGGAGGGAGAGTATTAATAGCTTAGGGATCAGGAAAACTTAACATAAAAAGTGGCACTCACAATAAGTCTTGAAGTATATAAGGGATTCTTCAAGCTGGAGGTAAAGAGAGAGAGTATTCCAGGCATAGGGATCTGACAACAGAGACAACAGACATGGGAGATGGAGGGTTAGCTACACCTTACAATGTGGGAAGGGAAGTGATGTGTACTGAGGCTGCAAAGGGTCAAGTTGTGATGTCCTTTAAAAGCCAAACAGAGTAGTTTATATTTTATCCTAGAAGCAATACAAAGCCACCAGAGTGTATTGAATAGAGGAATAATAAAGGAAAATCACATTGTCAGCTATGTAAAGGATGGATTGAACTGGGAAAAGATAATGCAAAGAGAAAAATTAGGAGGACTACTCATGCTGTGTATGTACCTTGTACATACTCTAACTCATCTTCCTCAGGCCTGTTCTTGGGTCAGAAGCTGCCTTCTCTGGGCAGCTAAGTGGTACAGTGGATAGAGCATTGGGCTTGGAATCAGGAAGATTCACCTTCCTGAGTTCAAATCTGACCTGAGATCCTTACTAGCAGTGTGACCCTGGGCAAATCACTTAAACTTGCTTGCTTCAGTTTTCTCATCTATAAGATGAGCTAGAGAAGGAAACAGAAAACCATTTTAGTATCTTTGCCAGGAAAACCCCAAATGGGGTCATAAAGGATTGGACACAACTGACACAATTCCGCAAGAACAAAGGCTTTCTATAGTCTGAAACCAGGATTGTCCCATGTGGTCAGCACTACCATGATAATAATAATGACCTTTATAAAGTACTTTTCACAACATAGGCCCCTGGGAGACAGGGAACATTTCATTTTGGTTTCTGTATACCCAGTTCCTAGAATAGTCCCTGACATAGAGAAGGTATTCGTAAGTGTTGGTTGAATACACTGTTTTTTGCCTACACTATTTCCATGAGCACCATTTGGAAATAAATAGTGTATGTGTTATTGTTTCCATTTTTTCAGATAGTGAAAATGAGATTCAAAGATGGTATTCGCCTGGTATTTGCTCCCTTAGACTCCCTCATGATTAATTCCCTTTTCATTGCCCTCTGCCCTCTACCCTAATGACTGCAGAGTCCCTTTGGTCATCCACGCTTCATACTGTAACTATTTCCCTTCTGCACAAGTACCAATTTGTTTACCCATCTGTCGTTATCAAGCTCAGTCTTGTTTCCTGGAGCCATGCTGAATATATCCACTATGAATTCATGCTATCCAATCTCACCTGGGCTCTCACTGCTGCTCTTCAAAGCTTTCATCCTTCTCATACTCTGCCTCTATCACATTCTCTGCATTACTGTTCCAGAACGTGTTCTCTTTGTGAGCTTCCAGTGCCATATCTACCCCATCTCTATTTGTAGATGACACCTCCTACTTCAATGAGAAAGTTGGGACTATGTCCTAGCTTTTCCATCTCTCCTAGTTTCCACCTGTAATCTCCTTTACATCTTCCTCTCTCCTGACCTTTGCTTCAGTCTCAGAGAAAGAAGCAGCCTCTACTTGTATTTCTTCTCCCCTTTCCTATGAAGGCTTATTCCATTCAATATTTCTCCCCTCTTTCTCATTTTTGAGTTTCTATTCCCCAGCTCTTATTCACTGCCTATAAATATGGTCAATTCCACTCCTACTCTCCCCCTCCCCCATTCATTAAAAAAAATTCTTGATCCTACAATCCATCGAAAGTGCAATTTTACATCTTTCTTCCTTTCCACTAATAAATTCCTAGGAAGAATAATCTATACTCCTCGATTCCACTTCTTTATTACCCACACATTCCTTCACCATTTAAGATGTGACTTCTTCTGACCTTGGCATTCTGCTGAAACTAGTCTCTCAAAGGATAGCATTGATCTCAGATCTAGGTCTAAGATCCTGAGATCTCTTAATGGCTTAATCTGATGTGCATATGGGAGGGAGAGAGAGGGAGAATGGAAAGAGCTGTTCTGCTTTGGGTGAGGCATCCCTAAGAGGATGTTTGATTCTTTGACATAATGAAATAAATTTGAAGTGAGAAATACCTAGATTCAAGTCCTAACTCTGTGTGACTATGGTATTTCATACTGCACAGAACTAGGAGTATAAGTTACAGTTGAATGGCAGATTTGAATCATTGGAGAGATTTTCCATTAGCAGATGAAATCACAGATCCAGACAAAAGGAAAATATAAATTACTGATTCACTTAGAAATGAGAATGTAGCCACCATCATGTAATGTGCAATTATTATATAAGAAAAAATCCATAGACCAAATATAGGGATCCTGGACCACAAAGTCCTCAGATTGTACTTTGAGATCCTCTGTCTTGTGTCAAATAGGTATACTATCATTGACTTGGAGAACAATTAAGGTAGTGTTTTTATGGGGGTGGGGTGGGTGGGGTAGGTGGAATCCTGTAGCTGAAAAAGACTTAAGAAGAAATGAGAGGATAGAGTTGACTTCTCATCAAACTAGACATATAACCTCACCTGTCCACATACAAATTTTTAGACACAGCCCAGACTGCTTGGGTGTGACCAAATAAGATTACAAGAATGGTTATCTCACTGACCCAATATTGAACTATTACTACCTGTTTTTTACTAGTATTCTCTTGGACCTTGCTCTTGTTCTATGGATACTAGCTCACACATATGGTCTTTTCAGTTCCACAACTTATCTGCTCATTCAGATCCATTATTATTTAGAATATTCTTCATTGCTGCCTCCTTTCTCTTATATTCTAGCTCTTTAAATGTAGATGGGCTCAACTTACACCTGCTCAATTGCATCTCTTGACAGATGCCGATATTGATGCTGGCCCTGCCCCTGGATAGGGCAGAGGGAATGGTACCACAACTATATTGAAGTAAATATGAATACAACACTGTGCACAATCTCAAGTACCCCCAAAGATGTCAAGCAAAAGAAAAATAGGAATTTGGAAGGTGACGGGATAAAATAAATTGAAGTGCACTGTGAATTATTTCTATTTTCTTGAATATATAAGGAAAGTTTCTGCATAGTTTTGTTGTTGTTGATGATGATGATGATGATATGGTGGTGGTGAGGGCAGATATTACCCTTCCAGCTTTATGACACAGAAAGCAAAAGACAGTGGTAGCTGAGACATTTTGAGGGGAGATTGAGAAATGTGGGAGGTGGGAGGCAGAATATAATACAATTTCACAAACCTATACAGAATTTTTCTCATAGGTTTGTTTCTTTTAAAAGTGTCATCAAAGACATTATAGTGATATATATGTATATATGTGTGTATACATATATGTATAAGTATGTGTATAGATAGAGAGATATAGAGAGATATAGATATAAATGTTTTTACCAATGGAAAAAACCACTGGGCAATTTAGGGAGGTAAAGGATGGGGGCAATATGGTAGTACAAAAGGTATTCATTTCTACCATGTGTGGAGTTTCATGACAGATGAGTAGTTGCAGGGGTGGGGAATCTGTAGCCTCAAGGCCACATGTGACACTCTAGGTCCTTAAGTGCAGACCTTTGACTGATTCCAAACTTCACAAAACAAATCCCCTTAATAAAATGATTTGTCCTGTAAAATTTGGACTCAGTCAAAAGACTGCACCCAAGGACCTAGAAGACTGTAAGTTCCCCACCCCTGGAGTAGTCTCACCCTTGCCTTGTTGGTGTTAAAGGTATGGCAGGCTACCAAGATAGTTGGGGGGTCCACAAAGGGAGGATGGTCTGAGCATGGTTGTGTCCAGTGATAGCACAGGCCAGCAGAAGACTATTGGAAAAAGTGCAAAGACATGGGAAGGAAGCACCCATCCTTTGTCAGCCTCCTGGGACACAGCCCCATTTGCCTACCTCATGTTAGCTTTAGTTTTGCATGAAAGCCAGGAAGTACACAGACTGTTCACCAGCTGAAAGGTGTCTATATACAGTAGTGAAAAACCCAAGATAGAAAACTAGGTGAGCTAGTGTTTTCTGCCTTCTTAGCAGCCAATTTGGATAACAGCATGGCTGATCTGATTGATTGAATCATTTAGGACTGCTGGGGGGGAAAAAGGATTAAAAATGGTCAATCTGTTGACTGCCTATCCACACAGTCACAGTTGTTTTGTGACCTTGGCAAGTATCTGCCTCTTTACCCCCATCTGAAAAATAGTAATAAATCATGTCAAATCACAACATCCCTGTGTGAAATTTCACACCATTTAGAGTTATAATGTGTACCTTTATAGGAAGGGATAAATAGGATGAATTTAAGTTATGGGAAGGCAATGGGTGGTGACACAGAAATAGCCTTGGTCTTTAGAATCCAAAGACCTGAATTTGAGTCCCAGCACTGACTTAGTAGCTGTGTGAGCCAGGGCAAGCCATTTTCACCCTTCTGGGCCTCAGTTTTCTCACTTGTAAAAAGAGATATAATAATACTTGTACTACTTAGGTCTGAGGACTATTGAATGAAAAGCACTATTTAGACCTTAAAGAATCCTTGACATAGGAGCTGCTGTTGCTTTTGAAAAGGACAAAAGTTGTCTGAGTGGCTGCAACATTATAGTAATCAAAGCCTGCACATATGCAGCACTTTAAAGTTTGCAAAACACTATCTATCTATCTACATATTTACATATATATTCATATTTCTCTAATATATGTTATATAAATATAATATTATATAAACACATTTACATAGCTATATATAAATAGTATATAGTTATATATCATATATTTATTATATATTATATAACATGTACATTATATATTATATGTACTTATAGAGAGTTTATATATTCTATATCTATACACACATATATATTCTCATTTGATCTTGGAATTTATGAGGTAAATGCTTTTATTATCCTTATTTCCAGATGAGGAAACAAGCTCAAGAAGGATAAAAGACCTATCTGGTATCACACAGATAGTAGGTGTCTAAAGCGGTATTCAAACCTAGGTCTTCCTTTATAGCATGTCCATCTACCTGGCTATGCTGTAATTCCCATTTGAGAAATGGTACAGAGATTTGTTCCTAATGTCCTGGGATCCCAGCTATTCTATGAGGAATATGGAGTCCCCATATCAAACTCTTCTCTCCTCTCTGTCCTTCTAAACTTATGGAAACACTAGCAAAAGAGCATGGCTCTGATTGTTCCAAGGTTTCTCTATCAGTTCAGGCAAATGTGCAGTTGGCCATCTCCAGGGAGGGTGGCATTGAAAATATCCCTATAAATTCCCCAGCTTCCATTAAAGGAGCACTCTTCTTAAATGCCTTCCTTGTAAGACCTGGCTGCCCTACTCTGAACCATTAGTGGGAACAGTACGTTAATAAGGAGGGACTGTGGTATCTCTAGGAGAGGTTGACCTCCTTCAGCGGAAGCAGGGCACCCATTATAGTGCAATGATAAATCACAAGACTTCCATTATTCCTCTAGCAGTCTCTTCTTTGCATGCATAAACATACTGAGGAGCAGAAGAGAAAGCAGGAGACAGACAGACAGAATGATGGAAAGGAAAGAGATAGGCAGACACACAGGGGAGCTTGGAGAGGGATTTAAAATAAGCATATACATATATATGCATATGGTGAAACTCCAGCATAACCTTGCAGAGAGAATGTCCCATAGGAAAATATCATGCACGGGTTATTAGTTACATGGGCATCATGCTGGGAATTTCAAATACAAGTGATGTATATGGGAGAACATTATAGATGTGTTTCGCTGTATTTATTTTTATGGCACTCTTCTCTATAGCTGCAGGGTGTCTCAAAGCACATTCAAAGACAAACAAAATAAAACGCAGATATGAGTAATCAGAAAAATTCACTAACTGACCCCATTACTAATGCTACACTGTCCTTTCTTCCAAATGGACTACAAATTACACCTCAGTTTTATTCCCTTTGTCAGATTCCCTGAAGAGTGGTGGGAGGTGAGGGGTTAAGAAACAGGCCAAAGGGCTGAGTTGAGACAGAACCCTTCCAGGAAGAGAGGATTTATTGAGTGCCTGCTATGTGTCAGGCACTGTGCTAAGTGCTTTACAAACATTGCCTCATTTGATCCTCACAACAACCTTTTGATATAGGTGCTGTTATTGTCTCTGTTTCATAGTTGGGGAAACTGAGGCAAACAAATTTGTCCAGGGTCGCTGTTTTTATTTTTAGTTGTTTTGGGTCATGTCCAATTCGAGGTTTTCTTGGCTGAGATACTGGAGTGGTTTGCCATTTCCTTCTCCAGCTCATTTTACAGATGAGGAATCTGAGACCTGCCGAGAGTCACACAGCTAGTAGGTGTCTGAGGCTGGATTTGAACTCAGGAAAATGAGTCTTTCTGACTGCAGGCCTGGCACTCTATCCAGTGCACCTAGGGTCACAGAGCTGAGTGAGTTTCTGAGGCCCAACTTGAATTCAGGTCTTCCTGACTCAAGGCCCAATGTTCAATGTACCACCCAGTTGCTTCTTCATTTAAGGGCAAGTCTAGATGCAGTGAAAGAGGGAATGGAGGAAAGGAGTGAAATAAAGGAAACATCAAAGCAGCAAGAGTATACAGGAATAGCAATTGAAAGATAAGCCTTGAGGTGGGGGTTGAACCCAACCAAAATGTTTATAGAATGAAGGTTGGAAGACCTGGCAGTAATAAGGAACCCAGAAGTCAAGTCAGAGGTCGGTGACACTCAGTGAGATTCACAAATATTCATTCTTAACTGGTCTGTAGAACCAGAAGAGGGAGGGGGAAAGATAACTTCAACCTCCCTAATTAGAAAGAATCAGTCTAGGCCAGGGTGAGTCTTAGAGATAAGTGAAAAAATCTTACCAAGCCAGAAGATAGTGTGAGCAACTTTGCTGAGAGGGCTAGAAAAAGTCAGTATGGGAGTATGGTCTGAGGTCATGAGATTATGACTACTCTCTTATTCTATTGGAAAGGTAACACAAAACAGACTTAACTAAAGACTGTTTTGGAATATTGGGGTCTGTGGAAGGAAGCTAAGTTTATTGAATGAACAAGCAAATACAGTCAGGGAGTAAGAAGGAGGCCTTTAGGTGATAATGGCAAAAGGGTGTTTTGTCCAGTTTCTCTGATGTGCTAGGAGATGCCTTCTTATGATGTTCCCCCTTTTCTCCTTGGCAATTGATAGATTTCTCCTGTGACTCTAAAACAGAAGAGGAATACCCAGATTTAGTGTAGAATAAGATATATGCCTTATCTAGGCTTCCCTTTGATTGATAGTTGGGACATGTTGGCTATGCCTCCCTTTTTCCCCAAAAAGATAATCATCTAGGCTCCAAGTTTGGGAGTACCCTTCATCTGGTGATGTTGCCACCTGCTCTCCTTTCCTGGTAGCTTCAGTAGCTTGAACCTTCCACATCCCACTGCCTTTAGCTTAGCTTCTATCTATTCATAAGTTCTGAAGATAATGAGGAAAGAAGGAAGGAAGGAAGGAAGGAAGGAAGGAAGGAAGGAAGGAAGGAAGGAAGGAAGGAAGGAAGGAAAGAAGGAAAGAAAGAAGAGAGGGAGGGAGGGAAGAATGAAGAGAAGAGAGATTTTAGAGTTCACATTTGGCAGTTCCACTGATGTACCTAAAGAGAACAGTTTTACAAAAGAAATTATGAAAGCTCTGGCTCATTTTTCATCTTTTTTAAATTGCTTTCTTTTTAGTTTAAGGTGAAAGCTGAAGGTGAAATCTTCAAAAAGATAGATTTTGTCTTCATATCCCCATTGCCTAGCCTAGGATTTTGCATGTAGTAGGCAGTCAATAAATGCTTATTGAATTGGTGATTGCTGAGATTTCTGACCATTTCCTAAAATGGTTGAGATGTTAAGAGAACAAAAAAAAAAGACAGGAGGAATGGAGAGGATACAGTCTTGGTCAGGATGTCTTGTACATTATAGGAACTTGAAAAAAAGTTTGAATTAAATCAAATTGGATTGAATTGACGGGCAGATATCATCTAATTCTAGTGTATGGCTTGATGGTAAATTACCCATTGCTTTCTTAACCTGTGAAATGTGGATTGTATGTCTACTATTGTTTCAATGTGGGATTTAAGTAAAGGTCTTTCAGGAGCTTGGTCACAGCATGCTTTGTAATGTTGGAAATGGAATTTTAGAATGTTACATGTTTAAAAAAATAGGACGCTCACTGAGTTGCAGGTCCATAAGGTTCAGGGAGACTTTGTACATGCCACCAATATGTGTGTCTATTTTTTTTCCCATTATGCACCTGAGTGACTCTCACTGAGGTTTTACCTCCAACATATTGCACCTACTCCATTTTCAGCATGCAGTCATTTTAGAATTCCATCAGAAAAACCAACAAAGCTCATTTAGCTGAAATTGTTTTGTGTAGTCTCCCTCCCTCTCTCCTCTAAGGTTGCTTTTTATTCTTTCTGGTTCCATAGCTCCTCTTATGACATTTACAGATATTTTCCTCTTGTTTTAATAGGGATTGGAGGTAGCCTTTCTCGTATAGAGAAGAACAGCAGTGTCCTTAGCCTCGGCGAAACACTTCTTCCCAGACCACTGACTCATGTTTCTGAATTTTCAAATATTCTCCAACAGACTTTCTATCAATGGTTGCCTCATGTTGGCAAAGTATTCATTTTTATCCATTCCTAATGACCCCACCTCCTCCTTAGTTTTGTTACTAATGTCTGTTTCCCTGTGTATCAGTTCAGTAACCCAGCTACTTTAGAGCAATCATGATTGTTGTCCTTTTCTGATTTATTAGCTGAATACTTTCCCTCAAGTATGCCTTTCTTCTTTAATATATTTGTGAAAGGCTCTTTGGCCCTGGCTGTCCAGAGTGTTTTACTGTGTTTGCAGGCCGTCTCCTCCGCAGTGGGGGTGACTTCATGAACCTCAAAGCTGACTTTGCTTTTCCCACCTTCCATTTTTTGGTTCCACATAAATAAAATTGCTCAAGCTGAATCTATATCCTTCTCCCCCCACCCCCAACAAAAGCCATCCTCAACCATCCCCCTCACTTTGGTTCTAAGCAGCCTTTTATGCAGCTTTAAGTATATCTCAGCCATAATGTCTCAGTGAGCAAACTAATATCTGATGTCATACCATGGAAGAGACATTTCAAACAAATACCAATCACAATATCTACTTTTGACCTTGATCCTTACTATACCAAACCCTGAGGTTAATACACTGAGGTCTGAGATGGACACATAGATATAACTGAGAGAATCCTCAGTGCAATACCTTGGTCTGTGTGTCCACAGGGCACCTCCCAGCACCAGGTGTCATTACCACCAGGTCTTGCCTTCTGAAACTGGATAACTTTACGTGGTCTAGAGGAAACCTTCTCCTCTCTCAGGGCATTATGGGAGGAGCAGAGATTAACCATGTGCCTTATTTAAAGTTAGCCTTTCACAGAAAGCTAAGAAAAAGAGTCTACAGGCTTTGATGAAAGAATTTAGGATGGTCAAGGGAAGAACATTTATGTTTGTGTGTATATGTGTGCGTGTAAATATATATGTATATGTATATGTATACACACATATGGAAAAGGAGAAACAAAGGGAAAGCATAAATGGTCATCAGGACAGAGACAGCCTATAGAAGTAAGTTCCCATAGCATGAGATGAGACTGGAGAAGCTGGAAGGTTCACTAGAGCAGGGCAGCAAGCTTGTTAGACTGTGAACTTATTGAGAGCAGAGACTGTTTCTGGTTTTGTTTTGTTTTTTTTACTCTCCAGTGGTTAGCAACCATGCTTGCCACTTAGCCAGTGCTTAATAAATGCTTGTCAACTTGACTTGAGGAATAGTGACCAGAGGAGGAATTAGTGTCCTGAATCATGATGACTGGACTTGGACCTTTCAAGAAGCCACACAACTGTTGGTGGGAAATCCTACTACCCTTGATTTTTTATCTATATCTATATCAATATCTATATCTTAGAATGAATTTCTATTCCTTAATACTTCCTTCCCAATTCCCTGTGACAACTATTTCTGTTGTCTTAGTGCCTAATTTGTCACCCCCTTATGTTTGTTCTGAAGACAGTCAGCACCCTGGTTGTGGGTAGCACTGCCTGAAGGAATGTCTGCTGATATCTGGCTAGATGATGCGAATCCTGTGTAGTACTATGAATGATAATGGCCAACTGGTACTCCTCCCAGAGAGTTTTCGAAGCCTTATCCCAAGGTATCACAATTACTACTGGGAAAGGGGATAGAGAATAATTTGGTTCTGGAAAAATTTGAGGATATATCTAAATTGTACAAAATGGAGTCACACCATCAGTTGGAAAGTTGACCCTGACCCCATTATAAGCCTAGTGAAAAGAGAAGGTATAAGAAGAGAGAGGTTGGTTTCCTTGTGTGCCCATGATAGTAGGTGTTTCTTAGCATAAAGAAAAATTATTAGCACCATTATTTTATGAAGAAATCCCTTTGAAACTTGCAGCATCATATAATTGAACTTTATGACTCTGTAAGAGGTTACCCAGTCCAGTCTTCTTCCATCTGGTAGGGCCATCACTGATATACAAGAAAAGGCCCTTGGAAAAGGAGACTCTGAAGCTGTTGGCAGTCAGTCACTCATGCTACAGTGTCTAAAAACATGTCTTGTCAGAAAATATAGTTTTGTATGTGTAACCTGCAGGAAATATCTCCAGCTCTGAGTGTAAATGGAAAAATAAAATCTCTCTCTCTTTCTCCCCCTCCCTTCCCTCTGTCTCCCTCTCTTTTCTCTGTCTCTATCTCCTCTCTCCCATATATGCAGATATGTTTATGTACATTTATATGCATGCACATGTGTATACATATATGTGTGGTCAGTTGGTCAGCAAAAAAATAAATAATCAAGTTTTCCTTGGGGGAGCTAAATTTGAAAATGTTTGCTGGGTCATCCCTGCTTTCTGCTTGTTTGTACCAGGTAATGAGTGATGCTAAAATTAGAGATCCAAGAAGGAGGTGTGTCACATTATGGGAAGGCCTGGGACGATGAGAGGCCTTACCTAGAGGCAGAATAGAATATTGCCTAGGGTGATATTTAGGGGACCCATGGCTTAATACCTGTCACATAGCTCTAAGATCTCATGGGGAGAAATGATATTTTATGGAGAATAGAGAATATGATCACCTTCTCTTTGGTTACAGATGGAAAAGCTCTCAGATTTGACGTCCTATTTTCAAAACACAGCAGAAATGGACTCTTAAAGGAGAAAGGAATCATGAGTAGGAGAGGGCTGGATCTGCCAAATTGATTAGAGGTAAGTTCTGGTTTCACAACCATTTTTCTCTGTAATATTCTTTAGAGTCCTTCATTTGAATTGCATACTCATCAACAGGAAGGTATTCCTTTAAAGCTGGAGTTCTTAAACTTTTGTATATCCTGGACCTCTTTGGCAGCAATCTCCTTGGAATGTTTTTAAATGCATGAAACACGTAGGATTACAAAGACAATAAATATTGAAATACAGATATCAAAATATTTTTTAAAAGTTCAAAGATGCCAAGTAAAGAGCTTCTTCTTTAATGATATAGAGTTTTACAGTTTGTAAAAAAAAACAAATGTTTTGTTGGTCTGACAGAAGACATGATAACCTGCACCTAGTAGGTACTTTAATCAATGTTGAAGTGGACTGAAATTAATTCAAAGCTCTTCTAGCTACCCCCCAGTACGAAATAATGTTCCTTGGGGACTAGGGTTTGGATAAACTCTTGAGGACTATTCTTTTGCTATTTGTCTTAGATATTGACATTAAAAATGCATAGGAGTAGGGGTTGGGGTTCAGAGGGAATAAGAAAGCTAAATAAAACCCCAAACGGAATGTAACCCAAAAACCCAGGAGAGTCCCAAGCCATAACTTGTAATAAGTCAGCTTTTATTATCCTAGCTTTCGAGTATTAAGCACTCAGTTCATCTCCATTGATTTGTAATGAGTCTGGGAGGCTCACAAAGCCTTAATCAAACCAGGATCCCTTTAAAATGAACTTTTCTGCCAAGAGACCCAGGCAGATAGCATCTGAGGAGAGCTATGGTAGAGGGAGCTCACTGCTCCCATTGTGAGGCTCTCACAGGGCCAGAGAATAGGGCGGGGGCTTCATTAGTCTGATAAAACCAGACAAGGCCAACTTTTCATTAGAGAGAGGCACAAATTCACTTGGCTTGGTTTTCCTCCTTTACATTATAAAAGCATTATCTGACCAAAGCTTATGGGCCTCATTATTCCTGGAAGCATTAGGAGGAAAAGGAGGGGGGAGGAGGATGCTAGGAGAGTGGGCGGGGCGGGGGGGAAGATGTACCCAGAAGGCAGGGAACTGAGGGGGTCATCTTTTCAAAGCACCATCAATGAATGAACCTCAGCCCAGTCTGGGGCTTAATTTTCAGTCCCTGTGAAATTAAGAACTACTATCAATAATGAATATTTGCTGCTTAGAGAGACCTTGCCTTTTGTTGAGGGAAATAAAAATTTTAGGTAAGATTCAGTGTCTGACCTCATGGGGCTTACAGTCTTCCTTTCCAACTCTTACTGTTAAGCACAGCAATGGATTGCTCCTGCATGAGAACCATTGGAGTCATACTTGATCTTTGCCTATAGTTAGCAGCTGCCTAGAAGCTAGAGATCCAGGGTTAAAGGGAACACACACACAGACACACACACACACACACACACACACACACACACACATATGTATATTATATATATATATATATGTCTGATATGTCTCATTTTACAGAATGACTCTGTCTCAAAAAAAAGATGCCTTAACAATATATTACACACAACTAATTTGATATGGGAAAGCGATTGTAAAACATAACAATGAATGATCCTGGAACCTAGGCTTTGTCTTTCTTGCATCGATTTACGACGTCTAATAGAGCTGGATTGCAACTTAATTCTTCACCAATAGATGGCACCACCTAACATCTGATATATTCCAGCTGTCCAGGTCCTTCATTTTGAGTCTCCGAGGTTTTTCAAAAGGAATATGGAAAGAACATTGCACTTAATCAATATGGTGTTCTGTGAAATAAATTCACTTAATCCACTATTTGCTGTAAATTTGAGAAAATTAAGGTTTTTTTCTGTTTTTTTTTCTTTTTTTTCTTTTTGTTTGAGTATGGTGGATTTGGTGAGGGAAGGTAGAACACCATCACTAGAGGCTTTTGGTAGATCTGTAGCAAAACACATATTAGGCTCACAATGATGTACAGATTAAATTATTTCTGACCCCTTGGGACGGTTTTTATCCTCAGAGCCATGGGTGTAGTTTTTTGTGGAGGTTGGAGGCAACTGTAATGCATATAATACACTCAGGTCTCTTCCTTCTCTTCCCCATGCTGAGACAAAGCCAAGAGCTCTACTAGAACCTTCTGGTATAATAGCTAGTTCAGCCACATGTTTCCTGCCAGTTGCTTAGTGATGTTAAATAAAGACTAGGCTAGAATAAAAAAGACTCTGCACCTGTTTAGGATGGATTTTGGCTATAGCACAAATGCCTGGTAGACGAGCATCCAGAAGAGCTGGAAATACGGCGCTCCCCAGAGCATCTAATGGACAAGTTCTTAGCACTCCAGACTGTAAATAACAATAACTCAGTAAATAGTTGCTGATTGGGTGGTACTGATGAGAGCATTAGTAATAGTAATGATGATAATGGTGATGGTGTTGATGATACTGATGGTGGTTGTGGTGGAAGTGATGATGACAAAGAAGTTGATGTGTAAGTAAAATTGCTGATGGTGCTCAAGGTAGTTATGATAATGGTGATAAGCAAAGGTATAATGATAGGGGTGGTGTTTACTGACTAGCAACTGATAACTGACTCTTTCACGTGGTAGGCAAGCCATTCTAGCTGAAGCAGCAAGGTAGCCTGGGGGAGAAAAGAGTCAGCATGTGCAAGTAAGTCAAACCACCACCATTCTAACCACCACTTCCACTAAACCCTGATAAAGATAGCCCAGGACCCTGAACCCAAGAGCCTTAGGAATGATAGTGCTCCCTTAAAAAAAATTAAAAAACAAAACCCAAGCCAAGCCCCTTCAGCCATCATTGAAAGGGAAAATTTATCGTGGAGAGGTGTTCTACCAGCCTCATCACCACCAGCAACACCAACAAGCAGACAAGCATAGGAGTCCTAGGCCACTGGTCATGCTTCCAGCTCAGTTCTCAGAGTCATCAGTTTGGGGAAACAACTGCTGTAGAGAAGGAGCCTGTGATATCCACCAACTACCAAACAAGTACCATAAACAGGTCAGGCAAAATAACCTATCTGGAGTAGCAAGGCACCCTGAGATATAGACAGGAAGAAGCATGTGCCAGGGAAGTCAACCATTACCACCTTGACCACCATCTTCTCTCCAACATGATGAAAAAAGCTCGGGACTCTGAACATAAGAGCCAGCAGAATAGCCCTACTTCCAGCCCAGTGCCTTCAGCCAGAATCCTGGAAAGCAACTCCTGTGGAAATGCAGGCCCTCCTGCAGGTGCTACAGCCACAACTACTGAAGATGTAGGAAATAAAGTCCTTGCCCCTTAAACCCTTGGCACTATCAAATGTTTTCACATCAGAAACTGATGTTATTTTTTCAGTGGAAATAACATTTAAAAAGAGAAATTATTTGTGTTGCCACTGCACCCTCAGGACCACAGGACCTTTCCATTTCACTTGCAGTTGAAACTTTCATGTGGATTGTTCACCCATTAGTGTATTCCTTGAGAGCAACAATTGTCTTCCTTTTCTATTTGCTTCCCCAGTATCCACAGCACAGTGCTTTGCACATACTAAGTGTTTAATAAATACTTCATTCATTCATCCATTCATTCCTGATAATGATTGTTGATGACAATGGTGGTGATGATGATGATAATAGTAATGATTATGATTGATGAGGCTAGTGGAGTTGGTAATAATGATAATGAAGATGACAATAATGAGGATGATGGTACTCATTATGTAGTCATGTTGCTGCTGCTGCTGCTGCTGCTGCAGTAGTTATTTGGTAATTGACCAGTTATCTTGTCAATGTTCCCTTCTTCCTCCAATCCTATTTCTGCTCTACCTGGGTCACAACTGAGAGAACTTGGACTCTTCCCTTTGCCTGTATTTATGAGAGACTGTAGCGTTAATGGGATATAAGGTCTTCCCCACCCATTAATAGGTTTCACATGGAGCCCTGGCCCAGAGCCAATTAGGCTCTGAGCCACAGAGATTTACATACTTTTCCAATTAAATGCTAATTTCCAAGCTTCTCCTCACTAAGCCAATCAAGAGTCTTTGATTGGAAACAGTATATATTGTATTGCTTGGAGGGAGAGGTGTGGGCAGAGAGAGAAGGTTGGAAAGAGGAACTTGCTTGCTGGGAGGCTTGATGGAGAGAATGCCTGAGATGTTGACGGTCCCTGTATTGGACATGAGTAACTTGCTAGATCTTGCCTTCTGGTATCCTAATAGAAATGTTCCAAATAAATATTTTGGTTTTGTCTTGGAGGAAGAGAGTTTATTATATTTTGTGAACTTACCCTGGGAATACATATGCATATTCATAGCAGCTGCTATGAGCATTGTATTGCTGTTACAGAGACCAAAGAATATTTAAGGCAGAATTTGTCAGAGCAGAGTGAGAATTGGACCTGGAGTCAGCTAGTATGAGTTTGAAGCCAGCTTCAGATTTTTATTAACTAGATTATGTTGGGAAATTTGTTTAACCTCTCTGAGCCTCAATTTCCCCACTGTAACATAAGAATAATAATACTACTGACCTTAAAGGGTCATTGTAAGGAAAATGTTTTGCAATCCTTAAAAAGAAATATCTAACTCCGAGTACTTATTATTACCTTCTATAGCAGTAAGGCCAATCAAATAGAAACTAGGGTAACTCATCCATACTTAAGGATCTCACTGGGCCACATATTGACTTAGTTAAAAATATAATATTATGTAAGTTTTTTTGTATTTTTATTTTGTTAAATATTGTTAAATATTTTCCTGATTACTTTTTAATCTGGTTTGAGCCATATCTGGGAGTGTTGTGGGCCATGTTTTTGATGCCTCTGTCCTAGAGTAATGATCAGAACTAGGTAGGGAGGCTACTTGATTTTAGGGCTCTCTCAGCATACCTGGAATCAGACAACCCCATAGGTGAGGAAATAAGGGTCTAGTCTCAGTTCGCCACATTCAGAAATGACAGAGAATTATGATTTTGTTTCTGGGATAGTTAACTAGTCTGTGAAGAGATTTTCCACCACCTCATGGAGTTTTATAGTTGGAGCATGGTCAGAAACATTTGTTTGAGGCAGAGATTTGTTTGAGGAAATGCAGTCCCTATTCTTTTAAACTTTCTTCAAGGTGTCAGGAATCTGAACCAACCTTTTACTTAATTGCCCTCTGAGCTCGAACTTCCATAATCCTCTCCCATCTTTCCTGCCCCTCTGCCTGAACCCTTTGCAATACCTAGGTACAGTTGCAGCCTTAGCCAGTACCTGTAGTAGACTAGAGATATGCCTAGACTGAGGCCTAGATGGGACTGAGGCCAGAATGGGAAGCAGTGACCATTGCTTTGGCTCAACCTTGTCTTGATACTTAGTCTTGAATGAGATTTTTTTTCCACATAGGAGTTGATATTCTTTCTCTCTTTTCTATCTCTCCCCCCCTCTCCTCCTCCCTTCTCCTCCTTCTTCTCTCCCCCTCTCTCCTCTCTCTCCCCTCTTGCTTCCCCTCTCCCTTCCCCTCTCCCTTCTCCTCTCCTCCCTCTCTCCTCTTCTGTTGTCTTTCTCCTTCTTTCTTCTCTTCACTCTTTCTCCTCTCTCTCTATCTCTCTCTTCCCTTCCTCCCTCCTTCCCCACCTACCCTTTCCCTCTCCCTGATCCTCTCTCATGATGCTTTCAGTGTCAGATCTAGTTGTGCTCCAATCCTGAAAATACCTCCTTGCTTGGCATTTGCCCTACTTGTGATGTGCAGTACCCAGAAGAAAATGACAAATTGAAAAATGAGTTATGAATCTTACTTTCAACTCCATTAATATAACTGATTTTTGGAGATGCAATATGGCATAGTGAATGGAACATTGATCTGAAACCAGGAAGACCTGTATTTGAACCTCACCTCAGATTCTAGATTGTGATCCTGGCCAAGTCATTGAACTTCTCAATGTTACAGACAACCATCCAAGACTGTAAACTATTGCTGATCTAAACCAGTACAGAAAATTACTTACTAGGAGTTCCCTACATTAACAGAGTCATAAATATGGTCCAAAAATTTATATCTCATAATATTCTGGCAGAGAAGAGGGAGAGTTGTGGACTAGACAAAGCACAATTAGATGGATTGAGAAGGTAGGCAGGAATCAAAGAGTAACTGTTGATGGCTCAGTGTCAATATTGACACCTCCAGCGAAGGACCCCAGGAATATGTGCTTGGCCCTGTGCTCTTTAGCATTTTCATCAATGACTTGGATAAAGACATAGACGTCACATTCATCAAATGTGTAAATGACACAAAGCTGGGAGGGATAGCTAACACAGTCAGGATCCAAAAAGATCTTGACACAAAAAGGCAAGGCGGCCCCAATTTGGCTAGAACTCAGAGTATGAGAAGGAGAGTAATGTGAAATAAATCTGGAAAGATAGCCTGGAGCCAGATTATAAAAGACTTTAAATGCCAAATGGAGGAGTTTGCATTTTATTCTAGGGACAGGGAAGCAATAGTTTGTGATGTTGTTTTAAGAAAACAGGAAAAAACGACCTATGATATCACACTTTTTAAAAGGTTTTTTTTAAATATTGTAACCTTTCAAATAAAAACAGTCTCATCATTATATTGTTTTATGTATATGTTTATACTTGAACTTATATTTGAAAATTTGAGAAGTAAAAGTTATCAGGAGCATTTCATGGAGGATAATAAAATGGGATGTTTCTATAGAAAGAGCTCTGGGCAAAGAATTCAGAGACTTGGTCTGAATCCCAGCTTTTCACCTTACTGGCAATTGCATCTTGTATATGTCACTTAATTTTCTTGGTATTTAGGGAAATTCTTCCACTGTAAAACACATAATTGAACCAGATGATCTTTAAATGACTCTAAAAGTTCATGAATCTCTCTGTATTTCTCTACTAGTTTCTTCCTAGGCCAAACTTTTTGAATATTATTGAGAGGCCTGGTTGCCTTTCCCCATGTGCTCTCAAGCTTCTCTCTTTCATGGATGCTCCATACGAGTGAGACCGGACTCCAGAGTGGAATGGTTACAAAAGAAGAAACTGCTGTTTTCTTCTCGCAAGCCTCCTCTGTGGGCTTACTCAGTTATGAAAATGAAGTTCTCCAGCTTGAGAGGGAGGGGAATCATTCTGGCCTCTTAATTTCCATTAATCCTGAGGGTTCCTGGGCACATGAGATCCTTTGGGCATGTTCCTATTACTCTTATTGAAAAAAAAGTTCTCATTATTTCCAGTTGAAATCTGGTCTTCCATCTTGGAAAGTCAGTTTCTCTGTCTTTAAGATGAAGATAATTTTGCTTGTGCTACTTACTTTCTAGGGTTGTAATAAGTATAACCTTCATTTCAAAAGCTATTTGCATGAGACTCTCTTTACAAGTGCTCAATGCTCTACACCTGTGAAAGGGGTGGAGCTGGTGAAAGCTAATGATCCATTGAATTAATAATAGCTAAATTCCATTCAGAGTTTTATGCTCTACAAAGATTTTCTGAAATATTATAGGGGATTCATGGAAAGAAACGAAGAAGAATCACACAGGATAAACTGGGATAAATGTATTGTAATTTGCACCAATTTGTACCAGTGAGGTTGTGCGTCCATCAGAGTTGATAAGTATGTCACACTGAGTAAAATTGTAAATCATTACAATATTCATCCATTTGTAATTTTTGTATTGTCTCTTTCATTTCATTTTATTTTATTTTTCCACTTTGTTCTTATTTCTTGTCTTGATTTCAGCCTAGGTCAAGCCCTAGAGCACTAAAAACATATCCATGGCTTCTGGGTTGAAGATTGGCTACCCTTGAGTAAGATAATGTATGCAAAGCACCTATGTTCCTGGGAAAAGAAACTCAATCTTCCCAAGCTTCTGTTACTATAGCTGAATTCTTATTTCATCCTGAATGGATATCAGGCCAGCCATGCAAATAGTTGAGAGCTGGGAGCAGGCGAGGGTGGGAGGGAAGTGATCTTGTCTACACTGTTTGCAGAGATCCTACCCACACTTCTTAACACCAGCTAGCTCCTTTCTCACAGTCCCTACCATCTCCACAAATGTCAGTGTGTCTAAGCTTTTAAACACACACACACACACACACACATACACACTCACACATACTCCTGTGAAAAATATATTTGGCTCTCTCGCAGATTAAAACTGTATAAGAGGAGGATGGTGGGCCTGAATTGCATTTGGGAAAGTACACTGAGCTTTTAATGACTCCAAGCTTCTCCCTGAAACAATGACAAAAAACAAAATCATCTTGTTTAATGCCAATATTCATCTGGTGATATTATATGGATAAGAGTTATAGAATAACACAATGTCTGAAGAATCAAAATCATGGGTCATCAAAAGGGCATGGAGAGATGCCCAGTAATCATAAATAGATTATAACAGTACCAATGAAAAATTGCATACAAAACTAGTAGAAAACATATCATCAAGGAGATATATAGCCAAAAAAAGGGAAGTGAGCTGGTCATGTAGCGTGATAACTAACATAAAGGACAGACCATGTACTATGCTGGCACAATTCATATCAAGAGACCTAGAAGATAGCTCTAATCATGGTGAGTGGACTCATGAGGAAGATTAATAGGAGGGCTTGGGTGTGATGCACAAGATAAGAAAGTGTTAGGTTAGGTTTTAATCTGTACTATTAAAAGGAGTGCCACATTGATGGGGGAGAGGAGAGTACCTCCCTTGTCTACAATACCAATTACTAACTACCACCAATGTGTAAGCAAGCCCAGAGGCTAGATCATCAATCCTTCATTCCATCTAGACTCCGCAACTATCATCGTGGGAAGCAATCCTTGTAAATATGCAACTGGTTTCTGGAGATTCTGCAGAACAGTATAATGGAACATCACATATACTAAACACTGGAAAAAACAGAATCATTCCCACCAGCATCGTGGATGCTGTTAAATGGTTCAATATCAGAAATGGATATAGTTTAATCAATGGACATGACATGTAAGAAAATGTATTACCATCTGCTTTACCAATGCAACCTAAAGACCATATGACTTAGCCATATGACTTGAAGCTGAAACCATCTATATGTGTTGTTTCTTTCATTAAAATGTGAGCTATTTGAGAGCAGAGAATGTCTTGCTTTTCTATTTGTATCACCAACACTTAGCACAAGGCTTTGAAAATATTAAGTGCTCAACAATATCTTCTTCCTGCCTTCCTCCCTTCCTTCCTTTCTTCCTTTCATTCTCCCCTCCATCCCGTCATTATTTTCCTTCTTCCCCTTCTTTCTTCCTTCCTCCTTTCCTTCCATCCTTCCATTCTCCCTCCCTCTCATGTTTTCCTTCTTTCCCTTGTTCCCTCCTATATGTCTTTTTTATTTTTCCTTCTTTCTTTCTTTTTCCTTCTTTCTCTTTCTTTCTTTCTTTCTTTCTTTCTTTCTTTCTTTCTTTCTGTTTCTCTCCTCCTTTTTCCTTCTCTCTCTTTCTGTCTGTCTCTTTCTCTCTCTTTCTTTCAAATTTAGTTGTCTTCACAATGGGGTTAGAAAGTCTCTTGCTGAAAGTGTTGCAAAAAGGATGCTTGTTTGGGTATAGGTTAGATGAGATGGCCTCTGAGGTCCATTCCAGCTCTGAGATTCTGTGATACTGAGGGTGAGAATCACTAGTGGGTTTGTTTAGAACTTCATTCCTTTCAGCTTAAAGCTACAGGCTTTGATCGCTGCTGAAACATAAATCTCCCTGGGAGCAATAATACTTTAAAGTTCTCAATCATTTATACCATAGGGCAAGTGAAGAATCTGAGATGAATTTTGATTGTGAGAGGAGGGGAGGAGAGAACTGAAGAACACTGGAAGCTTGAAGGAAAAGGGAAAGGCTACCCTTAGAGCAAAATGGTCACAGAAAAGAAAGACTGAGTGTGCCTGAGAAAACTTTGCCTGCTCCACAACTTTGTTGGGTTGGCACAAGGCTGGATTCTCTAGGGAAAACTCCTTTACTGACTGTCAAAAGTGAAAGGAAAATAAGGCTCAGGGAAGTGAAGTGAATGCTTCAGTCCCATGTTTTGGGTGCCATAATTGTATCCTGATGTAGTTTGGACTAAATGACCCCTTCCAGCTGTAAAGCCTATGAGCCTATGACAACCAATTAGTAAGTACTTGGTGCGAACCCAGGGATTGGACTACAAGTCAGAAGATCTGAGTTTGAGCCCTCACTCTAATATTTATTGTCTGTATGGCCTTGTGGGGACACGTCAACTTTGAGTGTCAGTTCCCTTCTCTGTAGAGGCTGAATCCAGTATTCTTTAAATTCTCTTTCAGATCTAAAGCCTATTATTATGGTTGTTATTGCTATTGTTAGTCTATTAGTCCATAGTAGGGCCCTCTAGGATTTTGGAGGATAGATTTGAAGCTGGATGGAATGTTAGAGGCCATCCAGTCCAACCTATTCCCCCCATTGTGTGGATAAGGAAATTGAGGTCCCCACTCTGGCAAGGGTCTTGCCCAAAGTCACATAGTTAAGTTAAATGAAAGAGTCTGAATTTGAACCCAGGCTCTCTGATTCCACATCCAGTACCCTGCACACATTACCGTACTTCCTCATTTCTCTTTGAAATGAGGGAGATAGGGTTTTTCCTCAAGATGTAGAATTTCTTAGGACTGGGTGGCCTGTGAACTTCCCTCTAAGTCACAGAGGGCCCATGAAGTTCCTTCCCCTTAGCACCAGGAGACAGATCTCAGGACTTAATGGTTATGTCTCCCACATGGCAGTGGGGCTCTGAGCAACAAGTACCAGCTGCTGCCAGGACAGCCCTACAGGATTCAATGCTGAAGGGCACAGTTCCCAATCTGTCTGGCTCAGCCCCAGCCCAGAGCACAGATCAGCTCCAGGGACTCAAGCCCACTGTCTATGAGGGACAGATTGAAAGGCCTGGCCCTGTGCAGACAGCAGCTGGGCTATGTGGGCTCGGTGGTGGTCCCTGGATGAGAGAGGGCCAGGGAGGGCAGGCAGTGCTCTGAGTCTGAGGTTGTCTATCAGACATCCTACAATAAACTAACCTGTGAGTAGCACCAGACAGCTCCCGACTCTGCTCCCTGAAGGAGGCAATAAATATATCACTGCACCATGAAATGGCCTCTGGGTGGCTATAGAACACTTAATTATTGATTAATCTTCATTAATTAATGAATTTGAAAATGAGCACCGCCAAACAGGAATATGAAAAAACTCTTCTTCCAAGAGAGTGGAGCAGGGAGGAAAATGCAGCTCTTCTGCTCCAGGAAAGCCACTATGAGGAATGCATGCATCATTTGGTCCCAAAGCTAAGCAGAGCAGGGGGCTCAGCGAACAGCAAGGTTCACAGTGCCTGGGGGTGACTTTGGGTGTTCCTAGAGAAATCCTAAAACTGAAACAGGAGAGGAAGTGAAAAGATAGGATAAAGGAAAAAAGCACAGGAAAAGAGGGAGGAAGAAGAGACAAAGAGGAAAGAAAGCAGCGGGAGAAGGAGGAAAGAGAGATATCTATGGTAAGGAATGAGGCAGCACAAGCTAAACCTGCCACATTGCTCCACAGGTTGCTGGGACAAAAAGGTCTTGTGCTTGGGTATTAACAATGGAGCTTTAAGTGGAACCACCTGCCACCCAGAAATCTAAGCAGGCCAAGAGAACATGCGTTGGAAGTCAAGTCAAACCTGCTTTCCACACTCCCTTCCATCCTTCCCCTAACCCTTACTACCCAATGCAGTCTGGGAATCATTCCAGGAGCATGGGATGAGTTCAGAGAGCATGGGAACAGTGGTCCAAACATTTTCATTATAAATTCAACAAGAAAACCAAGGTGTCCCCAAGGTACAAAATTAGGAGATGCCTCCTTTGAAGAGATTTCATAGCTATAATTTAAGAGTAAAATAACATAAACTAAAAAGTTTAAAATATTTAGCAACTCATTGAGCTTTTGCTGTTTTCAAACAACATCGTGCTTATGTAAATTCAATACAAAATTGTATGATATGGACCAGTCTGCCTTGTCTCCAGAGGCTGTGCAGGGCATTCTCAGCTTTTTTCTCCTTTGGTTATCATCATAACAGTAATACCACTTTCATCATATAGACTTGCTGTGGTACCTTCAATAGCCTCCTGTTTTGACATCATGTCCACCATAATCCCACCCCACTAAAATACCATCATGGTGGAGCAGCTCCTGATGATTATACCAGTAGAGTGTGTAGGCTTTGGCAAAAACTACTGAGAAGGAAAGTCTTTAAGTATAGGCCCTGTAACGGACTCCAATCTCTGTTGGCTAAAGATTTGCCTAGCTAAGTTCAGATAGAAGTATCATTAGCTTGGCTACTGGGTGATGGAATTCTGGCCACAACGAATATCAAAGACCACTAATTTGGAAAGGGGTTGGTCTTTATTAGTGGATCCAGATTGTGAAAATTACAGATCCCCAAAGCATCACTTTCATCATTGTATTGTTCTAAGCTCTGAGTATTTGTGTGTATATGTATATGTATATGTGTATGTTTATGAGTGACTGTGTGTGTGTGTGTGTGTAAGGTAGATTAGAATTCTTTTACTGGGTCCTAGAAGGCAGAAAGTTTTATTCTTGTATTTGTAACCCCATGAATAGTTTCAGGCATAAAGTGGTGATAGAGACTGGATCTGTGATTTCACTGGTACAAGGCATCCTCCATTTAGGATGCTCCCTGAAGTTTGGCATCTTCTCTAAAACTCATAGTTCTTAGTTGCCTAGAGCACTGAGAGGTTAAGTTATTTGCTTGGGGTCACGCAGCCAGCATGTGTCAGAAGTCAGAACTGAACTTAGATCTCCCTGGGTCTAAGGCTAACTCTCATTTCACAGTGTTACCTTGTTGGTCCCATGAAAAACCACTTTTGTGGTATTACTCATGGTGTTCCTCTTTCCTGAAATGATCTTTCTTCTCCAATTTCCTATCACATAACACCCACCCATCCCTCTTTCATGAAATCTTCACCATCTACTATTATAGTCTTCATTTATCTGTCTCTATCTCTCCCTGTCTCTCTCTGTCTCTGTCTCTCTCTCTGTCTCTCTGTCTCTGTCTGTCTCTCTCTGTCTCTACCTCTCTGTCTGTCTCTCTGTCTCTATCTTTCTGTCTTTCTGTCTCTGTCTCACTGTCTCTGTCTGTCTCTCTCTCTCTGTCTCTGTGTGTGTGTGTGTGTTTCTCTCACCTTTGAACTCTACCTATTGGGTCTATTTAGGATAACAAATAAAACCTCTTCACCAGAATCTTCTTCCTCCTTTTCAGGAGATCAAGGTTATGATACTTTCACAAGGACAGAAGTCCTCTCCATCCTCTTTCCTTTGAATGTTCCACTACAGCACAAGAAGAAAGTAAGTGCTTGATAGATGACTCTTCACAGAATGGTCTTTACATCGGGGTTGATATTTATATTTCACTCTCTATAGATCACTCTTATTTCCTGTGTATAAGTTTTGTATCCCCAGTTAGAATTCCAGTGCCTGGAAGCCTCACTGTGTCCTGAATGATTCTTCTCTTTGACCTGTTTCCAGATTGCTCTGGGGGAGTTTGGCCACCATCTCGCCATTTCTCTAAAGAGAAACCTTCAATTCTTCTTCAGCCTTGGGGTTTGGCCTAGAATTCAGTGGTTGAGGATTAGAGAGAGAACAACAGGTATAAGAAGGAAGGAAGGAAGGAAGGAAGGAAGAAAGAAAGGAAGGACATAAGCCTTTCTTCAGTTCTTACTCTGTTCCAGCCATCATACTTATCATGAGATACAAGCAAAAAGACCTTTGTCTTGGTGTCCTCTTACCTCATTAAAATGTCCTTACCCTCAAGGAGTTTGCATTCTAATGAGAGAAGACCACACATAAAAGAAGCTGGAACATGTGGGCCCTGGTGGAGTGGGATGAAAAGGAGACGCTATCCACCTGGCTCAGATCATGGTTTAGAATGCCCAAAAGTCAAGCATAGGGCTGAGAGAATGAAGGCAGGCCAGCCTGGGCCCTTCAATAAAATGGAAGAACTCAACAAGAGAAAAAGAGGAGTGGGCCGTGGGGAGGAATATTCCAGGGTGAATAGACCATATGGTTAGTAGGCTATTCCAGGGCAAGGATGCCCCAGGAATGCAGGGAACAAGGAGCCAGGATGAAACAACAGCATGTAAGGCATAATTTTAAAGTCCAGAAAACTCAGGTACAGGGAAGGAAGAAGAATAAGGGCAGGCTCACCTGGGCCCCTCTACAAAATGGAGGCTCTAGTAGGACTACTAGTAAACAGATAGATGGTGCAGTGGATAGAACGTTGGGCTTGGAATCAGGAGGACTCATCTTCATGAGTTCAAATCTAGCCTCAGGCACTTACTAGCTATGTGACCCTGAGCAAGTCACTTAACTCTGCCTCAGTTTCCTCATCTATAAAATGAGCTGGAGAAGGAAATGGCAAACCACTCTAGTATCTTTGTCAAAAAACCCTCAATATGGGGTCATGAAGAGTCAGAGACAACTAAAAAGACACAACAACAACACCCATGAGAGAAGGAAGATAGGCCATATGAAGGAATACATTCCAAGCAGCTACTGAAGCATGCATACAAATCTGTAGATATGTGTATTATTATGTATTAATATAGTGTAGTAGAAAGTACATTAGCTTTAGAGTCAGAAGAACTGACTTAAAATCCTGTCTCTCCTTGTTCACTACTTGTATGGCTATGCCCATCCTGTCTCATGTGGGGTTACTTAGCCCCCATAGCTCCCTTTTCAAATGATGGTGGCCAAGAACCATCCTCTGGTTGATTCCCTTGTGTCTTAATTTATTCTTCTATAAAATGGGAGGGGGAGTGGACAAGATGCCTTATGGGGACCCTCCCAGCTCTAAAGCTATGATCCTATGTAGGTATGTTGATAATAGAGAATTAATGGATCAGGAAAGCTTCAAAGAAATCTTATTTTTTTCTTACTTGGAAACCTATTCATTTTTCAATTAACACTGAGGCAAGGATCCCTTCTAGAATGTGACAAATAAGGATTGCTCGAAAGAAGAAGGCGAGGGTAGAGATTGGTGGTAGGAGAGAGAAGGGATATGGCTGAGCAGGGCTGTAGCAGGGTCACACAGACCTGGCTTTAGAGTTGAAAGGGATCTTAAGGGTTATTTAATCCAACCCCCTAATTTTATAGATGAGGAAAATGAGGCACAGGGAGGTTAAATTACTTGTCCAAGGTCATAGATTAGAAGTAGCAGAATCATGATTTGAACACAGGCCCGTTGACTCCAAATACTATGGTACCTTCTGCACTGTTTTGTTCTGCTGCCTCCAGTGGTGTGTGTGTATGTGAGTGTGTGTGAGTGTGTGGGTGTGAATATGTATATGTAAGTGTGTCTGTGTCAGTGTGTGTGTGTGTGAATATGTATATGTAAGTGTGTCTGTGTCAGTGTGTGTTTGAGTGTGTGTGAATGTGTGTGTGAGTGTGAGAGTGTGAGAATGTGTGTGTGTGTGTATGCATGTGTGCATGTCCATGTGTGTTGGGGGGGGGTGGGAGTGGGATAGGCCCCAGCTGGGGGAGCAGGTGGACTATCTCAGGGCTTGTATGCTACTACAATTCCAAAGTCCAAAATCAAATCAGAAGGGTGACCCTGGAGGGATAGGATTACCAACATTTTGGGCTCTGCCCCTCCACCAGGGTCTGGGAAAATCAGAGCCAGACATCTTTTCTTCCCTTCCTTTGGTAACGCTAGCTACAAGACCTTGAAAATTGCACACTTTAACTCAATATAGGGGCATGAGTCAAAGGAACATTATTTTCAGGTCACAAGCAGTTTGGAAGTAGTGGATAGAATGCTGGTCTTAGAGTTAGAAGACCCAGGTTTGAAGCCAGCCTTTGACATTTATTATCTGTGTAATTCTTATTAGTTATTTCATCTTACTGAGTTGACACTCAGGACCAGTGGGAATGACAATGGCAGGTGAATTTTAAAATCATCAGCTGGGTCCTACGAGGCAGGTTACATGCAATATGCCTGCCTAGCAGGGACTCTCCCACTCCTGGCCCCACCCTACCACATCTACAACCATGACTTTAAGCCAAGATCAGAGAACTTGCAAAACAGTCATATCCCACAACCTGACTAAAGCATGACTTCCCCAAGAAGTGAGGTGAGGTGAGGGAGGAAAAAACAGATTAGTCATAGGAACTCCATGTGACCCAGTCCAATGTATTTCCTTCGGTAGCTCCCTGTCCTTCCCCAACCCCACTATCCTGCCTTCCTACTCAAAACACACACACAGACACACACGCACTGCTTCAACAATTCGGCTAGCAGCTATTGTGGGGGTGAAAGACCAATGCAAGTCCAACAACAAGAACACTACCAGCACACTGCAAAAGCACAGGTTCTTTAGATCTGCTTTAGTAAGGAAAGCAACGTTAAGGGGTTGACAAGCTTACTTTAATTGAGCATACAAATATCATTCACTTAGTTCAAGGGAAAATACCAGCACCCTGAACTTCAGAGCAAAATACAAACAAAATACAAATATCGACAGACAGACCTGGTCTGATTCAAATCCCAATACACAGAGTTTAACAAAGTCTCAGCATCCAGGTTACAAGCTGGAGGGCTCTTAGCTACAGCTGCCCTGAGTCTCTGCATCAGCACCACCACAAGTGAGAGCCCTTGCGCAAATGGCTCTGTCTTGTATTCTTATACCATTTCAGAAATCATCAAACATCATCTGAATGACCAGAACTTAGGCTGCTATGATTGGCTCTTGAGTTAGCACCTCCCCTTAGGACCCTGGGAGGTTCACACCCGCATAGGTTTAGCACCTAATAGGAATTAGAGCCTGGGGCTTAACACCTAGTAAGACTCAATGAAATACACTGAATTAATCAAAGGAAAAAAAAGCCAAACTCTTCAAGGGCAATTGGTTGAACTAAATGCTAAGATCCCATTTTGCTTACCAACACATGCACACACACTCACACACACTTGGTAGGGGTGAGACCATGCATCCATACCATCAGGGTTGGGTCTCATAGGCCACTGCTTCTACTCCTACTACCAGGGGTCCAGAGGGTGGTTCTTGACCACCATCATTTTGAAAAGGTAAAAAGATGGGTAAGAAGTTTATCTGAGCTTTTGTTTTCCCATTCCTACATCCTGAAGAGACCACACATGTCCTATTGACATCTAAGTATCAAGAGTAATTGCCTTGTATATTGCCTCCCTTTCACAATGAAACTCTCAGAAAACAAATGCTTCCCATACTTCTGCCTCCATTTATTCCCCTCCCATTCACTTCTCAACCTCTTATAGATCTATAACCAAACCCTAACCTCTGTACTGAGCTTCTGTACCATACTACCAACTGACTGATGGACATCTATAACTGGATATCCCAGAGATCAAAACAAAATTCATTGTCTCCCCTTTTCCTTTGCTCATCCCTGCTCCTAATGCTTTGATTTCTGTTGAAAGCACAGCCATACTTCCAAGCACCCAAGCCCTTCCCCCCTCTCCTTCTCATCTGCCATTGGCAATGAGTTGCAAGTGTTGCTGATTCCACCACCGCCATATTTCTCATTTCTATCTTTTCTCTCTACTCACACTGCCATCATCTCAGTTCAGCTCTCTTCATCTCTCATCTATATTATTCCAGGAGCTTCTAAACTCAGCTCCTAACTTCTGTATTTTCATTTTTTCAATCCTTTGCCCTCATGGCTGCCAAAATACTCTTTTTAAAGCATAAGCCTGATTATGACACTCTCCTACAATGGGACCGTTGGGGGCTCCTATTATCTACAGGGTAAAATACAAACTCTTCAGCTCAGCATTTAAAGACTTTTTGTCAGCAGTCTACCTTCTGGACTTAATTCACACTTCTCCCCTTCAGATCCTAGATGTTCCAGGCATACCAGTCCTCAAACCCAACATTCCTTTTTTCTACCTCCTTGCCTTTATACGTGTTGCTCCCGAGGTCCCTCTTCACCTCTGCCTCTTAGAATCCCTAGCTTCCTTCAATGTTCGACTTTTGTGTTGCTTCTAACAGAAAGTCTTTCCTCATCATTAATCCCTATTAGTTAATGTTCTCCCTCTTCTCAAATGGATGAAATAACTTCCATTTATCTATCTACCTGTTGTATCCCTCAGTAGAATGTAAACTCCTAGTAACTGGGGGAAAATAAAATACTAAATTAAAAAAAGGAAAATAAAAGTTAAAAAATGAAAACAGATCCAATAATGGTGGACAAAAAAGAATGTTAACTCCTTGAAGACAGAGACATATTTTATTTTTATAATCTTAGTGCCTTGTACAGAGTGGATACTTCATAAATATTGGCAAAGTCTTGGTGGGCCGGATTAGAAGCTACCAGATGATCCATAAGGTTCATTTCACGCTCCCTGACCTGGCCCTTGTACCAGTGTCCCAAGGTTTTTGTCTCCTTGCTGGAGTTGATGGAGGGCTTATTTGTACAAAATTGTTTGCCTGTTGTATCCCCCATTAGATTGTAAGCTTCTCAAGAGAAGGGACTGTCAGTTGCCTTTCTTTATATCCCCAGCACTTAGCATGGTGCCTGACATTTGTTGTTGTTCAGCCATGTCTAATTCTATGTGACCCCAGGGTGAAGATACCTGAGTGGTTTGCTATTTCCATCTCCAACATATCCCCACTTTATAGATGAGGGACTGAGACAAATAGGAGTTAAAGGACTTGCCCAAGATCACACAGCTAGTAAGTGTCTGAGCCTGGATTTGAACTCCTATCTTCCTGACTCCAAGCCCCATGCTCTATCCACTATGCCACCTCAATGCCCAACCTACCACATAGTAGATATTTACTAAATGCATATTGACTGATGGACTGAGAATACCTTTCTTGTCTCTTGACCTAGGTACAAAAAATCATCATTATGCTTCTGATGAGTGCACAGAAAAATCAATAGGGTACAGACTTGGCAACTCTTCAAGAACAGGCCTTAGGGGAAGGGACTCCATTATATTCTGCTACCTGGTGAAAATGCAACCTGACCTGGCTCTCTCATTTCATCTAGCTGGTTCAATTAGTTCTCGGTCTCTGAAGAGGCAGTATCTTCTTATTGCTGGAAGCCTCACTGAGAGATACCGTAGGACTGAGGCCTATTAATATATTTTATTTTTCTAAGGGTGAAGCCACACCTATTAGCAATGGAGAATTATTAAAAAATAGTTGCTATTTATAATTTTGTTTAATTGATTCCTAAGCAATTACCCTGCTGATAAAACTTCAACAATCAGGAAGATCTAGGTTCAAGTCCTCCCTCTGATACAGTTAACCTTTGAGAGGTCTAGATAGCTCTCTAAGACTATAAATTACAAAGAAGTTACTGATCTATAACAGTGGATGGCATTTCCATATTGGGAGTTCCCCTCAAAATCACATGAGCAGGTGAAAATAAATATTTTTGTAAAAGAAGCTTTTTTTGTATCCAGATTCCTAGCGGGGCCTTAGTCCTTTCAAGTACTTAGGCACAAGGTGGTACACAAACTCCTACCCAGTTTTTTGAGGGGTAATTGAAAATAACAAAGAGGATATCAGCTCAAGATAACTTTTTGTTTTTGTTGTTTAATGGGAATCATTCTATAGAGGGAACTATCTAAATGGAGTCCAGAGAAATCCAACTGAGGAATTTTGCAAGTCTTACCCAGCTTACTTAGGATAGAACTCTTGGTGTTACTATTGTTCGTTTGTGTCCAACTCTTTGTGACCCTATTTGGGTTTTCTTGGCAAAGACAGTAGAGTGGTTTGCCATTTCTTTCTCCAGCTCATTTGACAGATGAGGAAATTGAGGCAATCAGGGTCAAGTGACTTGCCCAAAGTCATGCAGATAGTGTCTGAGGCCACATTTAAACTCATGAATGTGAGTCTTCCTGACTCTACACTGGGTACTCTAACCACTGTACCACCTAGCTGCCCAGGATGGAACTCTGGAAAGCCTTGATTCCTAATTTAAGTAGCAAAACAAACAAGACTTATCTCTGACCTACTCAATGCTTTGTTCATCCCAAGGTTGAAAACACACTAAGCCTATGGCCAGAGTGAGTCTGGGGGCAGCAGTCCATTCCAGGAAACAAAAGGGTCATTCCTGGAAGGGAAATCAGCAAGCCTTTGGGCCTCCTTTTATAGCTAGCATACGTTTGTATACATTGTTCAGGATGGGAGAGGGGAAGGGATTCCAAATACAATTCAAAGCAGGCAATGGAGACTTTCAGATTGGAGTGGAGCGAGGGAGGGGACAATCGATGATTTCAAAAGACACTCCAAAAGTCAGGTCAAGAAAGTGAAAATGATGAGGGCAAATAGAATCGGTGTCCAAGCAAATCGGTTCTGAGGCGCCAGGTGATATGCTAGCGGGAAAGGTCAGTGCTATTTTAGGCTCAATATAAAGAGGCTTCAGATGTCCGAGTCCCCCAAACCTTACACAAACAGGAGGGGATTGAAAGCAAGGCAGTGGAATTGATTAAAGGAATGGTTGCTCTATGGTAAAAGATTAAAGGATCAAGAGGGATGGTACCTACAGAGGAGGGTAGTGCCAGCTGCACAGTGGTCCAACACCCAACACTTACTTTGTTAGTTAAAGCTTATAACCACTCCCCCAAAATAGGTCCAAATGGATGTGAAACCATAGCAGAGAGGCAAAAGATTCACCATTGGAGTCCAAATCATATTGGATGATGGGATCCTAGAGCTACACAGAGGATAAACATTGTGGTCATAAAAATATATATGGATCTGGCAAGCGTTGGAGTAAACCTGAATTTAGACCTTCTAACTCTAAACCAGGCGCTCTTTTGTTGAGGTGGTGCACTATATCTGCGCAGCTAGGTGGCACAGCAAATAGGGCCTAGAATCAGGAAGGCCTGAGTTCAAATCCAGCCTCAGACACTTGCTAGTTGTGTGACTCTAGGCAAGTAGCTTAACCCTGTTTGCCTCAGTTCCTTATCTATAAAATGAGTTGCAGAAGGAAATATCAAACCACTCCAGTATCCCTGACAAGAAAACTCCAAATGGGGTCACAGAAAGTCAGATGTGACTGAAGTGCCTGAATACCAACAATGATATCAACAGCTGTGTCCAGGAAAAGTACCAGATTCAAACTGATGGAAGTCCTTTATTTCAAGGGGAAATCTCCGTTGGACCTTGAAGGGGTAACAACTATAGAACAAAGCCTGTAGCTGTCCAGAGTTATTGTTTCCTTCTAGGAGTAGCCAGGATAGATAATGCTAGTGACCATCAGAATAGTGAGAAGACCCCAGGGTGCTTAAATGGACTGTGTTAGGAGAGGCATATGAGTGTCAATCAGCCCATAAATGTTAATTAAGTGCCTACTATGTGCCAAGCAGTAAGGAGAGAAAGAAAAGCCAAATAATAGTCTCTCCCCTCAAGGAGCTCATAGCCTAATGGAGGAGACAACATACAAGCAAATGTGTGTGACCAAGTCATATAGAGAAGAAACTGGAAATAATCAATAGACGGAAGGCACTAGAATTAAGGGGGAACCAGGAACTGCTTCCTGAGGAAGGAACTTGGTGGGCACTTAAAGTGGCCAAAGAACCCAGGGGGTGGAGATGAGGAGGCAGTTTATTCTAGGTATGGGCGATAGCCAGAGAAAATGCCCAGAGTTGGAAGATCGAGTATCTTGTCTGAGGTACAGTAAAGAGGCCAGTGTCACTAGTTACTAGTCACTGGTATATAGAGAATGAACAGAGAGTGTGTGGAGAATGTACTTTAAGTGATTTAATTAATTAATGCCACGATAAAGCTTTAGAGAATAGGGACCTGTACTATGTTTATTAGATGTGGCTTCCCAAGCTATCTGAATATCTACAGATATGGATCCTGTATGACCCTGGACATGTCACCTAATTTCCTCAGGCCTCAGTTTCCTCACCTGTTAAATGAGTGAGTTGGGCCTGGTAGTTTCAGAGGTTGCTTCCAGCTCTAATTCTATGATTCTACAATCACCCATGGTTCGGGAAGTACCTCCAGATGAGACTTTTCAGAGGGCTGATGGTGACTAGTGCAGTGAAAAGAATACTGACATTAGAATCTAAACCTTTAGGATTAAATCCCTGCTTGGCCACTCTTATCTTCATGACCCAGGGCAAGTCCATTAACCTCTCTGAGCCTTAATTTCTTTATCTACAAGATTAAAGAACTAGAGAAGATAATGTCCAAGGTCCCTTTTGACTTTAAATCTGTGATTTATGTCCCCCAAGATTTAGAGCCTGGATATGGGGACTCTAGAGGCTATGGGAGTTAACATGGCACATGGAGACATGTCTCCTTCATGTGTACATTCAGTTGGCCAATCTGAGGGCATCTAGATCCTAGAGCCTTCTCTATGAAGTGCTTCTAGCAACTGGGGGCAATGATAGAGAACTCTGACAAATATTATATTCTGGGCCCCAGTAGTTTCCTTGAGGGTGAAAAATGGCCCAAAAACATCTCTTTAGAGCAAATATGAGAAAGAAAGAGAATTACCAATGACCTTCATAGAGAGAGGAATGTTTGTGTTTCTGAGCAAGTTAATGCTATGAATTCAAAGGGCATGCAAGTGTCCCTCATGGAAAAGAAAGTGAAAGGGTGTGAAAAACACCTTTTTACTCTCAAGGTTACCATGGAGAATGAAGCACCCCTTTAGAAAATGGAAGAAGAGGGATTCTAGGTAAAAAGAAAAGGTGAAAATTTAAAAAAAAATGTGTATAATACCTACTATGTGCCAAGAACTGTGCTAAGCACTTTGCAAATATTATCTGATCCTTACAAGACCCCTGAGAGGTAGGAACTGACTGTTTTCCCCATTTTACATTTGAGGAAACTGAGTCAAACGGAAGTTAAATGACTTGGCCAGAGTCACACAGTTAGTAAAAGGCCACATTGAAACTCAGCACTCTAGGCACTGTGGTGCAACCTACCTTCCTATACAGAAGCAAAGAAGAAATAAGACCTGAAGAGTCAGGGAGCAAGTCTCCTCTTGAGACTTATCTCCCACTAACCTCCTGCACATGTGTGATGATGCTTTAGCCTTTAGCCAGACTCTTTTATTTACTTGTCCCACCTCCATACCTTTGTTCATTCTGGTTCCTACACTTGAATGCCCTCTCACCTGTTTCATCCTCTGTCAGGAGGTTGAAGGAAGGAAGAATATTATACAAGAGAAAGGGAAGAAGAAGATCCACAGAACCTTTGGTGCTATGGAATAGGGTTAAGGCTCCTCCCAATAAGGAAGAAGTAGCTGATTTGTGTTATGGGAAATGATAAAGTAGATCTAAGGCAACCTTCAAGTGAGAAATGATCCCATAAGGGATAGGGGGATGGGGAAAGAGATATGAAGAGAGGAGAAGGCATTGTGATGTTTATACCTGGTTGTTTGCATGTCATCCCCCTCCTGTCCTCCATTAGACTGAGCCCTTTGAGAGAAGGAATTATTTTTATCTTTCTTTGTATTGCCACTCCTTAACTCAGTGCCAGGCACATAGTAGGTACTTAGTAAATGATTTCTGACTGACATTAACTCCAGCAAAATGAACATTAGATTTTGAATCAGAAGGCTCAGGTTTGACCTTAAGCTGTTTGGCTTACTATTTGTTGGACCTTGGGCAAACAGATTACCTTTCTGAAATGCAATGCCGAGAAGCAGTCATGTGCATTGACCTATAGTTTACAATCTCAACTTTCTTCCTATTGGGAAAATCATGGCGCTGGTCTCCTTCCAGTGCTGTAACACCTCTCCCGTTCTCCTTTCAAAGGTCCCTAAGATTAGCTCTTCAACCCCATCTAGCCACTCTCTCAGTACCCCCAGGAATGTGGTTCATCTGGGCCTGATAGCTTCAATTCATCGAAATCATGAAGGTTTTATCTTACCAGTTCCTTCTGTATCTTGGACTTCAAATCACTATTAGTCATTTTAGTTCTGACCTTTCTTGTCCAAATATTATTTTCCTGGACAGAGAAAACAAGGACAAAATGAGAGTTAAGTGCATTGAACTTCCCTTTATTGACTGTTATTATTAGCCCATCCACCGAAGCTACTTGACCTTCCTTGAGACTTTGAGCCTCCTCTTTCCCTAATGATAAACAACCTTTTTTTTTGACCTTAACTTTATGATCAACCTCTCCTCATTCGGAAGGTGCATGGTAACTAAGGTGGGGCCAATGAAGGGAGGTCTGATTATATCTTTGCTCCCAAGTAGGCCCCAAACCCCTAGCTACTAGGTGTTAGGCTGCTGTGGGCATGAAGCCCCCAGTGTCCTAAGGGGAGTTGCTAACACCAGAACCAATAGTAAGAGCTTAAGTTCTGGCCACTCAGATGACGTTTGATTATGGCTAAAGAGTTCATAAAAAGGGAAGACAGAGCTATTTGCTTAGGGCTCTCACTCTCGGTAGCAGGTTGATGCGGAGACTCTGGGCAGCTGTAGTTAAGAGCCCTCCAACTTGTAAACCCGGATGTTCAGACTTTGTTAAACTCTGGTAACTACACATTGAGATTTGAATCAGACAAGGTCTGTCTGTTGATGTTTGTAATTTGTTTGTGTTTGCTCTGAAGTTCAGGGTACTGGCTTTTCCCCTGAACTAAGTGAATAATATTCATATGTTGGATTAAAGTCAGATTGTTAAGCCCTTAACATTGCTTTCCTTAGTAAAGCAGATCAAAAGAACCTGGGCTTGCAGCATTCTGTGTGGTGGTTGTTGTTGGTTTTTCACAGCCACAGTAGCTGCTAGCAGATTGTTGAAACAGAAGTTAGCACTTCTGACATCTATCTTACTCACAGGACCCTGGGACAACTTCATATTTATTTATCCTCTCTTACCTGCCCATGTTTCTATTTTCTGCCTATCTAAAAAATTATAACATAATGAGTTTCCTGGGAGCATACAAAAGTCTTCTTAGACCAAAAACTGTTTTCTTTCTTATCTGAATTTCATCTTTTTGTGTTTTTATTTTTCCTATTTCTTGGTTCAAATTACCTTGTAGAACTTTAGTACATTTTATCCCATCTGTCTACTCTCTGAAGCCTGTAATCTACTCTCACAAAATCTAAGATGTCCATCGAACTGTTCTTGGCTGCCTTCTCTTCATCACAAATGCAAAGATATAATGGTCACTTCTCTGCGTGCCATAGTTTCCCTCATTTCCATGCCATCAATCAGCCCTTCCTTGTTGGTGAGAATCATGTTCTTTGATGATAGCATTACCAATCTGAGGAAGTGGGGTGGGTGGATGGGTGGTAAAGGTGTAAGGATCAGATCTATGATAATAGTCTCTGTCAATGGAAACTCCATCTTTAAAAAGGGAGAACAGTCAGTGAGGCAAGTCCAGCAATTTTTAGCTGTTCTGCTTTTTGGAGAGACGAGAACATTCATGCCAATAGACATGGGTAATGGACCTGCCCCCTCACTTTTACTTCACACCATTATGCCGTACTTGTGATCTGTTTCCTGAATGCTTCATCTATTTCCTCTTTCTGTACAGAAAACTTAGAGTATCATCCAATGATAACAGAGCTTCTCTTTCTGTCTCTGGTCATCTTAATGAATAAGTTACTTTGTCTATTATAAATATTCAAATTAACTATATAGGACATATGAAGGATGATACTATCTGTATCCAGAGAAACTGATAAATAGAAATATGCAGAGAATAATTTTACATATATAAAGCCATTTGTGTCTAATGGTAGCCATTTCTAGGGCAGCAGGGAAAGAAAAGAAAAAAAGAAATTTGCATGATAATTTTGTTGTATATTTGAAAGGAATAGCAAGTTGTGCATAGTATATCTGCAGTTTCATGTATAATCATCTTTTATTGCACTGTGTTCTGGAAATGCTTGTTTTATTCCAAAAATTACAAACAAAATTAAAAAAAATTGATTGATAATTAGTATTGATTGGTCATTAGTATATGGTGAGTCGATCAAGTTGCAGCAAGCCTAAATGTTCTCCAGTGTTCTCCAAATGTTCTCCAACATTCTTCTTCTTCTTAATACCACTTCCTTAGCTTAATAACTCAAGAATATTTCTTTGACATACAATGCTACTCTCTAGTATACTCCATGTGGAGAGATACCATTTTCTTCCTAGCACCTTCCACATGGAGATGCCAAGTGAGGCACTCTGGCCTTTCACTAAACCCCATTCCATTTGATTCTCTGGTTTACAGGTTCAAAGTAACTAAAAAACAGCAGGTTATAAGGAAGCAAAGGGATTATTACTACAGGAAGACACATGGACAGAAAAGAAATGTGAAAACGGACAGGAAGAACAAAAGCTATAAAACTATGTAGAACAGAGACAAAAAAAGTCAAGAACCTAGCAATTTGGAATAATTTAATTTAATGTCTTTTTAAAAATTTAACTTCGAGAAAAGCACTACCATACCTCAATGGGCCCTGAGAGTACCAGTCTTTCATAGCACAATGTAGTAATTGCCATTCCTAACTATAACCCTGTGATCAGGCAAAAGTTAAACCATGTTCAGTACATGCTGTTTCACATGGTGGGAAAATATGCAGAGGCATAGTTAAAAGACTTGCAGCTACAATTGTCAAACTAAAAGAGGCATCTAAAAACTTGAAAGGAATAAACCCTCAGCTCTTTTAGGATGTTTGGTTATCCAGACAACTCTTTCCTGTGGGTTTAAGGAAAGTGAAGTCTTCTTCCATAATCTGAGTCTCTGAGGCAGAATAAAGTGAGTCCACAGAGAAATTGGAGCTGAGAGCTCTTGAAAGAGTCTTAGTAATAGCACAGAGTCCATGTGCACGTCAAGACTAAGGGAAGAAGGCATCTACTGTCATGGCAAGAGCACTGACTTTGCATCAGAAAACCAGGGCACGGCAAAATGTTGTGATTTTACTAGCGCTAACATACGTGGAAAAAATTGTAAATGGCCAAGGGTTTATAGCTTACATATGATATCATTGTTTTGTTTATTTGAAAGTTTGTTGTCATTGATAATTAAATTTATTACAGGGAGACAGGGTGCGGAGAATGAGAAAGACAGAGGCAGAAAAAGATAGAGACAGTATGAGACAGAGAGACAGAAAGACAGAGACAGAAAAACAGAGAGATTGAGACAAAAAGACAGAGACCTATAGAAAGAGGGAGAGGGAAAAAGAGAGAGGCAGAGACAGAGAGATGGAGAAGGAGAAAGAGAGAGAGAGAGAGAGAGAGAGAGAGAGAGAGACAGAGAGAGAGAGCGCTCGATACGAGTCTTGGATCTAGTACTTACTTATTCAACTTTGGAGAAGTGACTTTTATTCTTTGGGCTTCAGTTACCTCATGTATAGAATTCTCATTTTAGGTTAAGCTATATGATCTCTAAAGTTTCTTTCATTTTTAATATACTATGATTCTTTGAACAATTTCAGAAAGGAAAAAAAAACCAGCCCTTGCATGAATTGCTTGATGGGAGTTTCAAACATTGAGGTACTCTTTTCCCTTTCTTCCCTTTCTTGTTTCCCTTGAAACAAGCATTTACTAAGTATTTGAAATGAGCACCCATTAGGTACCAGGAGGCATCCTCTTGTATCCCATTAGAAGGTTTGTTTCCCTTACAAACTGAACTGATCTTTGCTAGAAGCAATCATCTTTAAACTTCAGTGGCTTAGAACTATTTGGGTTAGAATGGATGAGAAGTAAGGACCAGAAGGCAAAGTGTGTGTGTGTGTGTGTGTGTGTGTGTGTGTGTGTGTGTGTGTGTGTGTGTGTGTAGGATGGGATTCAAACTCAGGCCTCCTCAGTTCACATTCTTTTCATTGTAGAACATAACTTTCTGGGTTTGAGCTTCTTCCTCTATAAAATAAGGAAGCTGGAGCAGTGGATCTCCTGGTTCGTTCCAGCTCTAAATGTTGTGGTTCTACAATCTACAGATGGGTTCTATGTGAGGGTTCAAAGTACAGGAAGTACCAGAGTAGTCAGGAAGGCCACCAGCAAAAATAACCTCCATCACGGTAAATGGTTAAGAATTTATGGCTCACATATGATCTCATCGTTTTGATTATTTGAATGTTTGTTCTTCTTAGTGAAAATCTCAGAGCTTTAGTAATCCAACTTGAAACACGAATCCCTGCTGAGATATCTGCCCCCCAACACACCACATCTAGGCCCATTAGGCCCTGCTTGAATATCTCCAGTCATATGGAACTCACTACCTTCTCCCCCACCAAGATAGCCATTGTAGCCAAGCTTTCCATCGTAGAACAAGTCCAATTATTAGGAATTTCTTTCTCTCGTCAAGCTGAAGTCAGCTTCTCAGGCAGAGACATCAGAGACAACATTCCACAAGGCAAAGGGCAGGGGCCAGCAATTGTTTTTACAGGGCCAGGGAGAAAAGAGAATGAAGCCAGCATCAGGAAGGAGAGAATCAAGAGAAAGGGAAGGCACTGAAAATAAGAGAAGAGATAGGCTACCTAACGCCTTTCAAAAATCAGTGACCCCCATGGCTGAGCAGACCTGGGAACCCTGCATCCCAAAAGGTCACCTGCTGTAAGAAGTGATGTGGGGCATGCCCTAGGCAGGCCATTCCACTGCTCCCAAGTTAAATTGGATTTCTCCCAAATTTCGCTTACCCTGAGACTTTGGCACAAACCATGAAGTGCACCCGATTTAAACTTTCATCTTTCATTTTCAGTTTTTAGTCATGCTCAAGGTTTCTATTTCATTAGTGGAAAAATATGAGAGCCCTCCAGTGGCCAAAAATAAAACCTATAAATTCATATGGCCACTAAGTAAAGCCTCTGCAGCCTTGTGGAAAAAGTTGTCTTCATATTTCAAAGGCTGAGAATTCAGTGCCTGGTAAGGTGGGACCTTTATTATCATTTCATTGACTCTTCTCAGTGATGTGTTTAGAGCTTAAATAATTCTCAGTATTTTCTGAGACAGATGGACAGAGAGACAGGAATAGAAGCAAATGTAAAATATTTTGCACATACATTTTTTAAAAAAAAAACTTGTGCTTTTCTCTTTTAAATAGGGTTTTGTTATGGGGAGAGAACAATAGAAAAGGATTAAAATTTATATCAGGGATTCTAAATTTTTTTTTGTTTTGGCACCCTCTTTGGCAATCTTGTGAAGCTTATGGACCCCTTCTCAGAATAATGTCTTCAAATGCATAAAATACTGTAGATTATAAATTAAATTATATTGAATAAAAACCCAATTATATTAAGTTTTTAGTATTAAAGTATTTTGAAATCTATTTATCAGTATTTTGAACATTCATAGACCCCACTGAGATCTATCCTGGAGGTTTGCGTACGTCAAATAAAGATTATCTAGTTTATATGGACATACAGAAGGCATTGTCAAATAAATGTTTATTTCACTACACAAAGCTACAAGTCCATCTCAAGAAAGAATCATAGACAATAGTCCTATAAGCCTTAAGGTTTGCATGCATTCTATAATTTTATGGACACAACACCCTTTACAAGGTAGGTTTTTATTATTTTCTTAATATTACAGATAAGGAAACTGAAGCTGAGAAAGTTTAAGTCACTTGCCCCCAAATCGCATAACTCAAATTTAAATTCAGATCTTCCTCTCTCAAGTTTCAGGACACTATTCACCATAACATGTTGCCTCTTTCTGAGCCACTAACACTTTTGTAATCATGATTAAAAATACGTGTGCACATGTGTTTCATGGATTGCCACGGCCAAAGACTTTATCACCTAGTGGTCAGCCTTAGCTAGGCCGATCCTTAGAAAGTAGAATTGCTCCAGTGTAGTAGAATCTGGGAGAGCTTGTGCTCCCTTGGCAAAGCCTTTGAGATCCCACATTGAGGCATCTGAATAGAAGGAAACAAAGCCCATCTTCCCCACCTCCCCCAACTCCAACACTCACATCTTATTGTTTGACTGTATGTTGTGGAATACTATGGGCTCAGAAGAAGTAAAAGTGAAGATCATACAAGGGGCAATGGAGGAGTGCATACAAGGTGGGTGGGCATAAGTAGGCCAATGCACTTTTTAAGAAGCAATCACACTGGAAAATTAGATGTCATCAGAGAAATGTCTGACCTGGAAAAAACAAAGATGGACTAGCCACATGGTGAAAGCATGGGATACCCAAAGAATAGCCCATATGTTCCTGTGGTATCTACATGATGTCAAGAGAAGAAAAGGAAAGTTCCTAGCACAGTGAATAGGCCTCTTTCTAGGAGGACATATATGAGAGTCATAGAAAATGGACAGATATACAGGGATAGACTGTGATCCGAAGCAATGAAAGACTGACCACCATGATGAGAAAGAATTCAGAGACCATCTGAGCCAGTCAACCATCTCATTTTGTAGATGCAGAAATTGAGTGTTAGGAATGTTAAGTGACTGACCCACGTCACTCAGGTGGTAAGCTTCAGAGGTGGGATTTGAACCCAGACCCTCTGATTCCAGAGGCTATGTGGTTACGCTTTCACTTTACCATGATGCTTCCCCCTCACTGATTGATTCATTGAAGTATTAAAGCATTGGAATGCACGTGTGGGTGTTTGTGTGGGGTACTTCCCTCCCTTTAAAAATATCCTTCCTGAATTGGAATCTCTACATTTTTCCTCAGTCCCTTTTTAGGCACCCGTGGTTACTGAAACAAAACTGCACATCGAGAAAACATCTCCCCTGATGGAAAAGGAAGTTCCACAAAATAAGAAACATACTGTGCTGAGTACAACAGCTCAGTGGAACTGATATTAAACTGGCAACAAAGAGCCTGTTTAGGGAGATCATAATAGGTTGTTGCTTGTGGATTAACACAGACAGTATCTAGATGAACAAGGGGAGGGGGGAAGGGGAAAGGGGAGGGAAAAAAACTCCAACCATGGCAAAGTCATTCTTGGTTTTTTGAGGGTCTTTTCATAGCTAATTTGTGCCATCATCTGCTCGATTTGATGGATTTCTAGGAAATCCATCATTACTGTGGTCAAAAAATCCCAAATGTCTAGGCTCTACCAAATGTGGTCATGATATATAGACTGTATCACAATGCCAATGCTCATAATAATAATAATACTGTAATTTGTAGTGCTCTTTGTACATTCCACATCCATGATTTCATTGAGATACTTTAGATAATAAAATACTTTTAAAGTTTTTTTTTCACTGAGCGAGGAGAGGCAAGGTATCCTTATTTTCATGATATTACTTGGTGAAAAGGAGACTCACTGTGGTTAAAGAAGAAAGAAGTCTTATATGGCACAGGAGGGCATAACTAAATGGAAATAAGGTTAGCCATCTATTTGATTCCAGTAACTGTGATCACTCTGGCCATTCAAAAGGATTTAACCTAATCATCCACATACAAACAATGAAGTGGATGAAGGATGGCTATTATCCAGATTATAGATCACAATTAACAAAACTTAGAGATCTCATCCATCAGTAGATATATGTGTGAATGTGTATGTATACCAACCCTTAGCACAGTGCCTGGTGCACAGTAGGTGCTTAATAAATGCTAGTTGATTGATTAATGTGTGTGTGTGTGTGTGTGCATTTGAAATGAAGGATATCATCAAAGAAATTTATGTTTATACATTGTCATGTGACATGGCAACAACAAGGACCAAGGGATAGATACTCTATGAGTTCCAATAGTAATCTTGTGATGTCCAGTGAAAAGTAGTAAAACCTATAGCATGAGTGAGTTTTGATAAAGGAGAAATGAAGGGACAGAAGGAGTAAGAAGATATGTAGGGTGGTGGAAAAGGGAGAAAGAAAATGAAGAAGGTGGAGGTGAGGTGGAGAAGTAATTATAGGGGATGGAACTGAGTTGCTAGAAAGAAGCATTGAAGGCAAACTCCTTTACAATCTCACCCTAAGTTGGCCCTGGACAGTGACAGCTGGCATACCCCAGCCCAGGCAAACATATAACCATCTATCTTTAGCTCACTATGAAGCAGGGTGACTGATAAGGTGATATGATGAAAATGAGATTAAGCAAACCAATACCATCAGACTCCAATTGCCACTCCTTATGGTGTACTGAATGTTGAATGCAGGTCAGTCAAACATCTATCTAAAATTCCTAGAGAACTTGTCTCCTGGTTTCCAGGATAGCTCTTTCTTTCCTGTTTCTGAGAGGATGCAAGGAATTTTGCATTTGGTTCACAAGGCTGTGATTGCCACCCCCTACCCCACCTCACCCCACTTCCTTTGACCTCTTGGGTAGCTGGGGTCTTAATTCTGGATGCTTTTTGACTAGATCATTAACATATTCATAGACGCAAGGGAGAGAACCATATCCTGGAACTCTTAAAAATAAAACAAAATGAAAAAAAAAACCCAAACCAGAGGCCTGGGAGAGCAGGGCAATTGTTTTTCATTTGAGGCCAACATCAGGAAAACGAACTAGGGGACAAGAAATGGCTAAGGAGCCTCCTCTGGCTGTAGCTCTCAGAGGTGAATGAAGAGAATCAGAGTGTGTGTGTGTGTGTGTGTGTGTGTGTACGCGCGCATGTGTGTGTTTTATAAAGTAGATTTGCATTCTGTGGGCATATTTCACATAGAGCTCAGGGAGAGAACAGACTAAGAACTGGAAAGAACTCTCATGTTCAAGTAGGAAGCCAGTGAGTCAGAGCAGTTGGGTTCAAATCCAGTTCTTGGAACCTCAGGCAAGAGAAGAAGAAGTTGTGATGGAATACTACTGTGCTTGAAGAAATGGTGAGCTCATCGATCTTAGAAAAGCATGGAAAGACTTTCACAAAGCGATGAATAGTGAAGCGAGCAGAACCAAGAGAGCACTGTATACACTACCAGCAGTATTGTTTTAAGAATCACTTTGAGCGACTTAGTAGTTTTAAATACTATAAATACACAAACAAAAAATAAAGGACATATGAAGAAAGACACTATTAGTAGCTAGGAAAAAAAGTGAGAAATAGAAGTAAAGAATAATTTTACATATATATGTATATTTGTGTATATATGTGTGTACTTATATGTTACATATATATGTATGTGTGTGTATATATATATATATATATATATATATATATATATACACACATACATACACACACACACATATTTGTGTCTAATGGTAGCCATCCCTAGGGTGGGAGGATGAGGGAAGAAAAACATAAGTTTGCAGGATAACTTTGTTATATATTTGGAAGGAATAGCAAGTTGTACATGGTACATTTTTAGTTTCATGTGCAGTCATCTTTTTGTTGTACAGTGTTATGGAAATGATTGTTTTGTTACATGAATTGAAAATAAAATAAATTTCAATAAAAAGAAGGAAGAAGAACAAGAGGAACAAGAACAAGAAGAATGAGGAGGAGGAGGAGGAGGAGGAGGAGATGATGAGGAGAAGATGAGGAAGAGGAAGAAGAAGGAAAAAAAGAACTAGCATTTATAGAGTACTTTAAAGTTCTTAAAATGCTTTACAAATATTGACTCATTTAACTTTTACATGGACTCGGGGGGCAGCTAGGTGGCTCAGCGAGTAGAGCACCAGCCTTGGATTCAGGCGGACCTGAGTTCAAATCCGGCCTCAAACACTTGACACACTTACTAGCTGTGTGACCTTGGGCAAGTCACTTAACCCCAATGGCCCTGCCTTTGCCCCTCAGAAAAAAAAGAATTATAAACAAGGACCCAGAAATAGGTACTATTATTATCCTCAATTTGCAGATAAGGAAACCGAAGCAGACAATGTTCAAGTGACTTGCCCAGGGTCACACAGATAATAAAGGTCCAAAACTGAATTTGAACTCAGGTCTCTCTGACTCCAGGGCCAGTCCTCTAGTGCCCTAGCTTCCTTCTAAGTCAGTTTATCTCTCTTTGCTTAGCACTATGCCTATTATATAGTAGGTGCTTAATGGATGTTCATTGACTAACCGCCTGTGATTCTTTTTTCATCTTCAAAATGATTTCATTCAAAAAGATTTCATTTTTGTTTTTATATTCACACTGTCTGGAACATAGTAGGTACTTAATAAATGCTTGCTGTTTGGTTGATTCCTTTACAGTTTCTAATCCTATGATAACCTCTCCCTTTTTTAAAAACCTTGAGGCAATAGAGTTCACTACTAGGAAGGCCATTCATGGTGCTATTTTCCTCCCCCTCAAATGATCAAATGGTACCACACCTCAGTCCCAGGAGAATGTATATTCCTTGAAGGCAGACCTAGGTTTCCATTTATTCTTTATACCATTAGTGTTTAGCATAGTGCCTTGCAAATAGCAGGTCCTTAATAAATGTGGATTGGATTGGGTTGGGTTCAGCTGGGTTAGATTTGACTGAATGAGAATGTATATTTCTTAACTTCATAGTCAGTTCCCTTTTCCCTAAATGCTACATTGTCTCCTGTGCTATAGGGGATTTAGGAAAATAATATTTATGTTTATGGAAAATTCATTTCAAAGAGAGATAGGGTATAGACATATGAAAAAATGCACTAATGATCAGAGAAAAGCAAATTAAAGCAATTCTGAGGTACCACCTCACACCTATATGACAAAAAGGAAAATGATAAATGTTGCAGAAGATGTGGGAAAATTGGGACACTAAGGCATCATTGGTAGAGTTGTGAACTTATCCAACCATCCTGGAGAACAATTTGGAAGTACACCGAAAAGGCTATAGAACTGCACACTCTTTGATCCAGCAATACCACTATTAGGTCTATATCTCCAAAAGATCATAATAAAGGGAAAAGGACCTACATGTGCAAAAAATATTTATAGCAGCTCTTTTGTGGTGCCAAAGAATTAGAAATTGATGGGATGTCCATCAATTGGGGAATGTCTAAACAAGTTGTGGTATATGAATGTAATGGATTGTGCCATAAGAAACGATGAGCAAGCAGATTTCAAAAAAACCTGGAAAGACTTACACGACTGTTGCTGAGAGAAGTAAGCAGAACCAGAACATTTTACACAGTAACAGCAACGTTGTGTGATGATCAACTATGAATGACTTAGCTCTTCTCAGCCGTATAATGATCCAAAACAATTCCAAAAGACTCAAGATGGAAAATACTATCCACATCCAGAGAAAGAACTGATGAAATCTGAATGCAGATTGTAGCATAATATTTTCCCTTTTTTGTTGTTTTTTCCCTCTCTTGTGGTTTTTCCCTTTTGTTCTGATTCTTTTTTCGCAATATGATGAATGTGGAAGTGTTTAACATGATTGCACATGTATAACCTATATTGGATTGCTTGCCATCTTGGGAAGCCGAGAGGGGAGGAAGAGAGAAAAAAATTATAACTCAAAATCTTATTAAAAATGAATGTTGAAAACTATCCTTATATGCAATTGGAAAAAAATACTACTTAAAATGAAAAAAAAGGAATTATTCGTACTTCCTTGAGTGTTGGGGGACAGTAGGAGAGGGGGCCACAACAACAAGCCCTGGATGGAAAGGAGAGGGGGGAAAAGGGAGAATATGGGGTGGTTGTGCTGTCTGGTGTTATAGTCCAAGAAAAAAAAAACTAGAAGACAAAACAAATCATCATGGGGAAAAAGTACATGTAAGAACCCTTAACTCAAGCCCCATCTGCCCAATACTTGCTATGGCTTCATCCTCTATCCCTTGACTATATCATTAACATGTTCACCAGAAGCAGTGGAGAGAGCTATACCTCAGAGCTCTTCTAAAAAATAATCATAATAAAAATGATCCTAGGAGAGCAGAGGCTCTACTCCATGTGTTCTGATGAAAACTAGGATTCTATGATTTTTGTACTATACCACATATGATTTTAAAATAATAATAAAACATTGGTTGTGTTTGTTCTTTGTTTCTGAAGAGGACCGTGACATCAGGAAAATGACGACATAACTGGTAGTTGAGTTTGTTTTGAGTGAGGGAGAACTGTTCAAGGTCATCAGCCTCACTTTCTTCTTCAGAGCCATTTGGGTCCAGTGGCCTGATATTCATCAGGATGACTGGAGATGGTCCAGGATGCAATGGAAGACCCCGACCCTTTTAGGCTAAGGCCTTTTCAGGTTCACTTTGAATGAGGTAATGCTCATTCAATGAATAGGCCTGTGTAAGATCCACCTGCACCAACTGAATTTACAGTGGACAAATCCCTAGTTTATGCTCTAAGGGAAACAAAGAGAAGAAACAGGAGTAAGCCTCCAAAAATCAGCTACTATAATAGCAAATATTTATATAGCACTTTAAGATTTATTACTGAATTTTATATAAAGCACCTCAAATTGGTTCTCACAATTCTGTGAGGTAGATGCCATTTTATAGATGGAGAAAATGAGACTTAGGTAATGTGTCTTGCCTAGGGTCCCTGAGCTAGTGAGTTCATGTAGCAGGATTCAAAGTCAGTTCTTCCTTGCTTCAAGTCCAAAACTCTATCCACTTTGCCACCTAGCTGCCATAATAATAATAATTTATATTTGTGTAGCCACTATCAATGAAAATGCACAGAAATGTGGATGACATCATAATTGGCTCTGATCTTAGAACGATACTTCAACAAATAAAATCAAAAAATACACTCACAATTGACAGATTCCTGATCCAACAGAATTACCGTGAATCCAATGCATTTGCCACACAGCATGTGGACCTTTAAATCTTAAACAACTGATTAGCTAACATGGTCTTCTCCCACAGAGAGGACATTTTAAAATAAATAATGAAAGTAAAAAAAAAAACTTCCTTTAGTATTATGCATCTGCCACTAACAACATATTCCCATTTCTGAGAGCATTAGCAAATTATACCAGGAACATTAGGCATTTCAACTTCCATTCTTCATCTTAAAAAAAAGAATAATGTTGTTGAAGAAAAGAGCACTTTTTTAAAAAATGATTTCATCAGCTCTGAGGCTCTGCATTATAATTGAAAAGCATTAGGAAATAAGACAAAGAAATACATTCTGTGCACTTAAAATTGCAAGAAAACTCTCCTCCCTCCCACCTCAAAAACAATAACAAAAATCTCACAGTAAAACTAATTGACCTTCTATAGTTCTCACATTTGATTCCAAATATTTTAACAATGGTGAGGTCAATGTCTCTTCTTTGTCGGAAATAGATGAACAGATCATTGGACTTTGGTTCTGCTTGGGGACCCCTCTCTTCTCAGGAGGAAGGAAGGTAGAGTCAAATCTCCATTATCTGAAGAGGATTATCTGCTTTTCAATTTATCCATGACAAATCTTGGGGAGGCCAGGTATGATCGCTTTGCTTTCAACAATTTTGTCGACATTGGCATTACCCAAGTTCTCAGCCCAGGTTGGGGAGGGGTTTGGCATCCATCCTAATGCATTGGGAAGACATTGCAAATCAAAATATATACCCTTTACAGCCAGGAAATGTGTCAATGACCCAAAGGCAAGAAAAAGAAAAAGGGGTCAGGTTTGCTTAAGTAGAAAGGTAGAGTGTAGGAGGGAATTAATATAAGAAAACGAAGAAAGATGAATGACAAAGTTTTCTCTCTGCTTCCTGTTAGTCCTTCCCAGGATAGCTCCCTTTTTATTTGGCACAATCATGAAGATTTTATGATTAGTTATGATATTATTAGATTAATGCAATTCAATCTAATTGCATTTGCAATTGCCTACTCTCTGCCAAGTAGGTGCTGTTGGTACAAAGACACAGATGAAACAATTTTTGCCCTTGAGGAACTTACATTTTACCAAAGGGATACAGTATTCCCAGACAAGTAAATTAAAAACATATTTCTAAAAATATAAAAATAATAAAGTAATTCGGTGAGGAATGGAGTAGTAAAAACTGGGGGAATTAAGAGAGGTTTCCAATGGAAGATGGCAGTTCAGTTCAGCTTCAAAAAGAGCTGCAAAAAAAAGAAGCACAGATAGGCAAAGATGGAATTTAAAGAATGGCAGATAGTCTCGGCTAAAGCATGGGACAAGAGATGGACTATCATGAATCGCGAGCTACAAACAGGCTAATAATGTGTTATCAGCCTGGAGAGAAATGTCGAGCTAGCTTGGGAGGGATTTTAAATGTCAAACAAAGGAAGTTGTATTTTATCCTGAGGGCACTAAGGAGTCCCCAAAGTGTTCTGATCAGACTTCAGAAATAACAACTTGGTAGCCAGACTGGGGAGAGTAGGGAAGCCTGGATGTAACAAAGTAATTAAAAAACTATTGCAATAGACTAGGAAAGAAATTCTGAGGACAAACATTAGGAAATTGTAGTGTTGGGGAGAGAATGGGAGAGATGTCAGAATTAATGGGGAGGTAGAATCAACAAGACTTGATAGCTAATTGGGAATGGTAGAAGATAAGGTAAAGGAGAATGAAGAATAAGTTGTGAGTGTGGTTGACTGGGAAAAAATATGGTGGTCCCCTCTATAGAAATAGGAGGAAAGGTGAATTGAGGGATAAAGAAAATCAGTAGTCTGATTTAATTCAATTCTACAAACAGAGAACTATGTTCCTCATTCATTGCACTATGCTTTAATAGTATTACTAGGCCTATGCACCCACTAAAATTAAATAAAAGAAAGATGTCCTATATTCAGAGCAGCTCTTTTTTATACTGGCAAAGAATTGGAAACTAAGGGAGTTCTCATCAATTGAAGAACAGGTGAACAAGTTATGCTACACGAATATAATGGAATACACATTCTGTATGAAATGCTAAAGGGATGGTTTTAGAGAAACCTGGAAATATAGTATGATCTGATGCAGAGTGAAGTGAGCAGAACAAGGAGAACAATTTATGTAATTACCACACTGTCAAAACAACAAGTCATCAGACTTAAGAACTGATTGATATAGTACCCAATCATGATTTTAGAGGGCCAAGAATGAAGCGTGACCCCATTTCTTAACAGAGATGCAGAATGAGACCTATATTTTTGGACATGGCCAATGTGGAAGTTTGTTTTGCTTGACTTTGCATATTTTTGAGGCTTTTGTTTTTCTTATATATCTGGGGTTGGGGTGAGAGAGAAAGTAAGTGAATTCTTATAAATTGAAAAGTAAGTAAAATTTAAAAAGAAATAGTATTTGAAGACGAAGAGTATAGTAACAACAAGTAAGATCAATTGAAGGAGGCAAAGGGGAAATATAGGAATGCTAGTTAGACAGCTATTGCAATAATCCAGACATGAGATTATGAAGGTCTGGTAATAGGAATGGAATAGAAGGCATAAACAGAAGGAATATTCTGAAGAAAAATATCAGTAGGATTTGGTGAATATTGGGAGATAGGAAATGTTCAAATGCAAGCCGAAATATTCATTTCATAACAAACATACAAGCTCTGTGCAAATTATTTGTTATTTGTGATTGTCTGGACCAGTACTCTCTTCTCTTAAAGTGAATAAAGGAAGATTAACTACAATTTAGAAGGCCAGAAAGTTTACTAAGGGGGGAATCAGGTACTAAAATAAAAATAAACCACCATGCTTTAGTGGTTTCTCTACATAATATGGGATAATTAACTCCAATTAAATGATCAAAAGAATTGAATAACTAAAAGAAAGGTAATGGGGGGAAAAACAAACTTCTTTTAGAATTCTCAGGGTATTTGATATTCTGGTTAATTGATTATTTTGGCTAGCTAAGGATGAACAAACGTTTGTTTGTGTGATCAACCTTTGTTTTGAAAATCCAAAATGACTATCCTATTTCCTGCCCTAGCAAGTGTAATAGTCTAAAAAATGTTGAATATGGTATTGTATTTCATGATATTTTTTTTTCTTTTACTAAATTTTTGAAATATCATTATTTTCTTATGGTTTAGGACTTTCTCCTCAGCATGAAGTAGGGCACAGTGTTTGGCACATAGCATCTTAATCGATGTTTATAATTGGTTGGCAAAATAATTCTTTTTGATTGAGGTTTTCCTAGTTGATTTTTGATTACCTGTTTAAGATTTCAGTGTATCTGGGCTATATGAATATGTTTCTGCGATATAGATTCTTTATTAGGGTCAATAAGTGTACCCTGCAATTTCCTGAAAGCAATCCAGCTAATTCTTCTCTTCTGTTTTCAACTCTGGGCTCAGTTCATTATCCATTTGTATGATCTTTCTCCAGATATACAAACAGTTGTACAAACTCTATAGTGTGCTTTATCCATTTTTATGCATGTTGATAGCTGGGCAATAGTCATTCATCTATCTGGTCTTTCCTATGTTGGAGAGACCAGACTCCTTTAGTTGATATCTTTCATGAGATTCTGAAATGTTTTGTCTTGATGAAATCAGCACAATGTCATCTACAAATAGGAACAATTGGAGGACCTGACCAGGCTCTGGAAAATGACTCCTGGAATAAGACTTTGTGTTGTATTTCCTCCATCACAAACAAGAATGCTTTGGGTGAATTATACATCTCCTTAAATGCCTTGCATGATGCTTATTATCAGAAGGATTTTTAAATGGGTATGTTTCTCTTGTTATGTCATCCAAAGAAACTTGAATGATCTCGAGGTATGGATGGTAGATATCTTGTTATAAAAGTTGATGTCTTGTGTTGTCAAGTCTAGTATGTCTTCATAATCAATGAACTGACAATAGTGTCATATATTCTTAATATCTTTCAGTTAATTATGAGATAGTCCATTATTGAGTATTGTTTGTTCCATATGAACATCCTCATGATGCCGTCAATTCATATATAGATAATTCTCATAAAGTTTTATGTAGAAGGAAGAGTCTTCTTGTGTCCTTGTAAGGCCAGGAGAAAGCAAAAAAAGGCCTCCAGCATAATGTGTGGGCCTCCTATATTGAACATTGGGAAGGATGTGGATGGGAATTCATGGATGAGTTGCAATATACATCATCAGGGATAACACTCCCCCCAATGGATGAGATCACAGATCAATTAGATAAACAATCAGGATCTGTCACATGGCTTTTTCAGTGACCAGAGTTTAATTACAATGAACTGACCAACTCAGCTTCAATGAGTGTTAAGAATTAGGGGAATGTTCCAATACTCTTAAGAGACTGTACCCTTAATATTTCTTCCAGAGTCGGTTATCAACTACATGTATGTGTATATATACATACATATGTATATGTATATATACACACATGTGTATGTATGTTTGCATAGACACATATACATATATATTTAAATGGAATGCCTCTCCACTCTTCAGGTTATGAGAGAAAAAAATGGCATATCTTCAAGGGGAAGACTAAAAAGAAAAGAAATCTGATGAGGTTGCAGCTAAGATGAATCTGTTTCAGATGGTTGGAGGGAGGGAGAATGTGACACACAAAAAGAAAGGAAAAAGTACCACTAAACTATTGGAGATAATTATAAAGTTTGAGGTTTTATCCTTAGTTGATGACCTTTGAACTCTGAGAAAGAAGTTGCCCCCATCTATTGAATGAGAAATGTCCAAAGGTGCCACCAATAGAGAGGACATTTAGTACATGGGACAGGGAAAAAGAGAGAAATACTCATGGTTGGTAACTTCGTATTGAAAGGTTCTAAAGTAACCACAGTATGTTGATCTGATGTGAACAATTGGGAGATAGGTATGTTATCTATCTGGGGCAATGTATCCGGGAAGGAATAGAGAGACTCTTAAAACTTGTCACACTTGGTGAACATCACCCATTCCTTGTGATTGATTTGGAGACAAATGGATCACCAGAAGAAGAATTTTTACAGGATTATGAGGAAACCGAGGATATTTGTAGCAAAGGCGGCCTATTCATCACTGATGTGACTTGAAGATAGAGGTTTTAGAGGATGATGTGGGGAAATGAGTAGCTGTTTAAGAAGATAGCTTTGGAAAACATGATTTGGACCACCTAACCCAAACCTACAACACAGTAACAGTGGGCTCTTGACCAGCGATGAAGTAAAAGTGATAAGGAACCATAAAAATATATTTACCCTTAAGGATCTAATCAAGAGAGTTTAAACTTAAAATACAGAGAAAAGGAGAAAAAGTGAGAGGCAGAATGATACACTAGAAAGACTACTGATTTGGAGTCATTGGACTTGTGCTCAAATCTTGGTTCACTAACATGTGACATTAATTAAATCGTTTAATCTCTCTGGTCTCAGTTTATTTATCCTTAAAATGGGGAGACTGAAATAAGGACTCCTCCAGCTCTAAATCTGTGATCCTTTAACTACCTAGATACATTTACCAAGCCAAATATCATAGACATGATATTGGAAGAATATTAGTGATGGTCCAATCCTAGTACTTCATACAATGTTATATTCAGGAAGATTAGTAATTATACTCATGGTTTCAGATGGAAATGCACAAAATAACCATGCATGGAGACTGACTATTTCAACACAAGGAGGTAAATATGACCTCATAGGTATGATTGAGTTTGGTCCCTTTCCTGGAATACAACAATGGAAAACATGGTTTCCTGTTTTTGGCTTTTTGTTTTTGATGGACTCTGAACTTAATATGTGTCAACAGGGTGGTAGGGCAGTCAAAGAAAAACAATCTTGTAGCAGCTGAAGCACAGGCATCTAAAACAATGAGGTGTATACTCCTGCTGAACTTTGCCCTCATCAGACCACATCTGGGATATTTTGGTCAGTTCGAGGAGCCCCATTTTGGAAAGGACATTGACAAAGTGGATCATATTCCAAGGAAGGTGACATGTAGATGTTGAAGGCACAAAGAAAGTCACATCTTAAGAGAATGCAATAAAAGAACAGAGGATGTTTAACTTGGAAAAGAGAACTCTTGGCTAGTGTATGTTATCTCTGACTTTGCTGTTTAAAGGACTCTCCTTTGAAAGAGGAATGCACCTTGTTTTGCTCTATCACACAAGGCTGAACCAGGAGCTGGGGAAAGAAGTCATAAAAAGGCAGATTTTGACCATATGGCAATAAAAAAGAACAAAAAAACTTCCTAGCAATTCAAACCATCCAAAAGAGGAATGGCTTATCATGTTTCCCATCATCTAAATTCTTCGAACAGAGACTGGATGACCACTTGTCAGAGATATTGGAAAAACGATTCCTTTTCCAATATAGCTTGGAGTCAATGACCTCTGAAGTTCCTTTTAAATTTGAGATTCTGTGAAGTATTTAAAGAGCTGTAATGTACACAGAGAATAATATCATCACCCAAGGGCAATGGGTGGCATTTTCAGGGAGGCAGATTTTGGCTATATATGCAAAAAAATGGAGAAAGATCTGTTCCCCAAGAGTTGCACTGGCACCAGGGGTGACAGTCATGGGAAGAGGGACAGATGCCAACAAGGAATACCATGGTGGGGCATGTATACCTCTCTCCTTTGCCTCATCCTCCCACCTCCCCACTCCTAGCCCTGTTCTCATGTCCTCAAGAAGGCTTGGATAATCTGTGCACTCTGATCTGAGGCCCCAAACCACCTAGCATTCAAACTTATGTAGAATTTGAGGCAAAAAGTGGCTTTATCACTAATAGAAAGACTACCCCATTATCTATGGAGGATGGCAGTAAGGCAGTATGGACTGCCGAAAACTGGATATTTTCTGAGTTGTTAAATAAGTGAGGAGGAGGAACCGAGGAAACTTAATTGTAACTATGGTGCAGCATACAAGTAGGTAGAGAGGAGGATGATGCTAGGTCTCTATGTCAGTTGAACCTTGGCATATGTGCATTCTGAGAGTTTAGAAAACATTTTCACTGGCTCACCAACATAAATAAGGACAGCTATGCAGCACAGTGGATAGTGGGCTGGGCCTCCAGTCAGCAAGATCCAAGTTCAAATCCGGCGTCAGATACTTACTGATTGTGGGACCCTGGGCAAATCACTTAACTTTCGTTTGCCTCAGTTTCCTCAACTGTAAAATGGGGGAGGATAACACCTACCTCCTAGAGTTGTAATGAGGATCAAAGGAGATAGTAAGTGTAAATCACTTAGCACAGTTACCTGGCACAGAGTAAGTGCTATGTAAATGTTCGCTGTTATTAACTATGAAGTACTTCCTCATGATTAGATGCATCTAGTAGCCAAATGAGCTGCCGTGGGTGTTAATGATCTTCAGATCCCTGGAGATCTTCAAGCAGAGGTTAGATCATCAAGGCTAGAGTAATGTTACTAGGGGTTCCTACTCAGGTCCATTTTGGACAACATTTCTTGGATCCCTTTCCACCCTGAAATTCTATAGCAATGTCCTATAGGCCTAACAAATACACACCAATCTCTGTGGTTTGAGTGCTGCATTTGGAGTTAACAAATCCCAGGTCTGCTGCTTTCATTGCTTTTTCATGTCTCCAGGCCTCAGTTTCCTCAGTTGAAACGTATCAGATTGGATACTAAGGTGCCTCTCAGGCCTGAGGCTTATAGGTCTCTAGACTCTCTCATAAGCTTAACAATTCTAAAAACTGGTTACTTTTATGAGTAAGTTTTATTCAATAAACCATTATGAAATGACTACTATGTACTGAGCAGAGTGAGGATTAAAAAAATACATAAGGTATATATTTGCCTTTAGGAGTTCACATTCCAGTCTTTCACATAATATTTGCTATACTCATGTGACTCCTTTCTTTTATGACCCCTTCCACTTTTTTTTAGGATAAAAGCCATGCTGCCACCCCCATCTCCACCGCCACCAATGAAGATTGAACTTGGACCCGGAGGGGGTGAGGCAACCTTATACATTAGTAAAGAATGTGGAAAATGTTCAAGCGGGTGGGGAGATATTTCGTTTGCTAAGACTTTAGAAAGCTGACTCTTCACAAAAGCTTATCCCAACTAATGCCATCCATTCAGTAATTGAACATAAATCAATGATTTCCTGATCTTCAGAATAACCATCCAAGCTCTTCAAGCAGGTCTAATTATGCTTCTCCCTCCTCTTCTCTGGTCTCTATCCCAAAATGATTTCAACCTTTAGGCTATGGTATAAAAAGTACTTTTCTTTTCAAACCTCCCTAATTAGAGAGACTTTCTAGCCTAGGACTCAGTGAAGTGTGTAAGGACACACCAGCCTGATAGAGAACCATAGCTAGTGTAACAGATTGAAGGGCCTCCAGGCACTATTTGGACATCCCTCTAAGGCCTATAGCAAATAGACACAGAAATCAGGGTGGCCCATACCAATTACAGATATTTGGTGTGTGTACAAATAAGTTTATGAGACTTCAGAGTCCATGTATTAATGACATGAGGGGTAAGGAACTAGGGAAAATCTTTGATTTTTGAAAGAAATGTGAGTTTTTTTTAGTGGGACTGAAATATTCACGTTTAGTATCATGATATTTAATTAAGTAATTAGAAAATGACCTTAAGTATATTTTGACACTGAAAGAGGGAATAACATACACACTCAGTAGGATACAGAAATCTATCTTACCCTATAAAGAAGTCAAAAGGGACAGGGACAATGGAAGGGAAGGGGGGATTGATGAAAGGGAGGACATATTGGGGAGGGTTGTGATCAGAAGTAAAACACTTGTGAGGAAGGAAAGGGTAGGGAGTGAGACAGAGGGGGATGAGCAAAGGAAAAATAGCTTGGAGGGAATTACACATTAGTTATTATAATATACACAATTAGTGCATATTATGTGTATAAGTACATATTAAGTGCATAAGATATACAATTAGTTATCATAACTATAAATATAAATGGGATGAACTCATCCATAAAACAGAAGCAGATAGCAGAAGGGAGTAAAAACCAGAATCCTACAATATGTTGCTTACAAGAAACACATTTAAAGCACAGAGAAACATACGGGGTAAAAGGTAAGGGGCTAAAGCAGAATCTATCATGCTTCAACTGAAGCAAAGAAAGTAGGGATAGCAATCTCAGATAAACAAAAAGGAAAAATAGATCTAATTAAAAGAGATAAAGAAGGAAACTATACACTAGACAATGAAATCGTATCAATACTAAACATATATGTACCAAATGGTATGGCATCTAAAGTTTTGGAGAAGTTGAATGAGTTACAGGAGGAAATAGATAACAAAATTATGCTAGTAGGGGGCCTTAACTTTCCCCTCTCAGAACTAGATAAATCTAACTGAACAATAAACAAGAAAGAAGTTAAGGAGATGAATGAAATTTTGGAAAAGTTAGATATAGATAGACCTCTGAAGAACTGACATAAAGAATAAAAATGTTACAATATATTCATCTTGAGGAATGTTGTGGATGAGGGAAGCACAAATCCATGTACTTTGCCCTAGTGGTGGTGCTTGTGGGTAGACAGAGTTATGAAGTTATTGAATGTACATAGAAGAACCTTGTTCTATAGTTGGGAAATATTGGCCTCATGCACTGACCATGGTAAATTTTTCTGCAAAATTCCAAAATCTGGATCAGAGGTGAAAAGTTCGTCTGAGAACTGGGAGATGGGGGCGGGGGGGAGGGAAGATGATACATAAGTATTGAAGAGATTCCTCAAATCCATATGTGCATTGAGTATTGCCACTTGGATCTTTATTTAGCTCCCCAAAAATTATGCATAATGATTCAGTAGAATAAACAGACAAGCAAGCCTCCTGTAGGCTGAGTAAACAATAGGTCACACACATGTATATGTAATGGGAATCACATGGAGAATACACCTGGAGCTTCTAGAAATGTCTCTCATAAGCTAATTCAATATCTCTTATATAACGCTTACTTTTAAAAAACTGTATATGGATACAGATATGATTAGTACAAAGCAAACTGAAACATTACTGAGTTCATAATTTATTTGTGACATTATGATTTGTATAATCCAGAAGTCCTCAGAATGTGGTCTCTGGACCCTAGGGGGTCCCTTAGACCCTTTCAGAGAACCTGATCTTTCTTATAAAAATAATAAAACATTTTAAATTCTAATATGCAAATATCCCATAAAAGCAAAAGCTCTTTGGGGTCTTCGATAATTGTTCAGAGTGTAAAGGGATCCTAAGACTGAGTTCAAGGACTGCTAACTTAATGGACAATACTAATAATGCTAATAATATGATGAGGCAGGTCCATGAAATTTTGGACATTGTAAAGAGTCCTTCATTCTTGAAAAGTCTGGGAACAATTGGTGCAGGCCAAATTATGGTTTGGGTGAATGGTTACCTTAAGCCAGTAGAAGAAAAGACTTGAGGAAATAATAGCAGTCTTCAAGTATTTGAAAGGCTATCATGTAGAAAATAGATTAGATGTGTTCTTTTTGGTCCCAGAGGGTAGGAAACTATTTTATTTTTGTTTTTGTAGTGACTAGCACTATGCTTGGCACATAGTAGGGGAAAGACCTATGATTTAATTAGCATAAGGAATGGTTGGGAAACTCTCTCCACCAATACAGATTGGTACCTTCTCTACAACTTATACTATTAGAAAATTGCCTAGAGTGGTAAGAGTTTAAGAGATTTGCTCAGTGTCACATGGCTATTATATGCCAGAGGTAGGATTTGAACCCAGGTTTTTCTGGATCTCATCAGCTCTTTCTAACCTCTATACCATCATTCTCCCCTTTTAAGCAGACACTTAAACATTTGTCAAATGAATGAACAAACATGGAGTAACATGTAGAAATTGCAGAGAGGCAGGTATTTCCTTATGTAAGGAAAAGCTTTCTAATAATCAGAGAAATCCAACAGTGGAATGGGCTGTTTCTGGAAGAAATGAGTTCTTCACTGGTGAAGACAGACAACTACTTGAGACGGATGATTCAGAGAGGATTCTTGTTCAGGTACAGTTTGTACTAAATGGCTGATTAAATTTGGTGACCTATTAATAGCAAACATGAGACAGAATAGTGTAATGGAAAGAAAAGAAACTTTGAAGGATTCGAAAACTCTGATCAACACGATGACCAACTGTGATTGCAGAGGACTAATAAGGAAACATGCTGCCCACTTCCTTACTGAGAGGTGATAGACTCGAGATACAGAATGAGACATATATTTTTAGCCATGACAAATGTGAGATGTTTTTTAACTTGTATATTTGTCACAAGGGCTTTAGCTTTGTGAGTTTCTTTTTCCTAATTGGGTAAAGATAAGGAGAAGGGAGAGAAAATATGTTTTTATTTATTAAAACATTAATTTAATTTACTTTTTAAAGATAAGAACACTGGGTTTGAAGTCATGAGATCAACATTTAAATCTTGACTGTGCTACATACTATGTGCATCACCTGTAAGTCTTTTCACCTCTATGGGCCTCAGTTTCCTCATCTGTAAAATGATAAAGTTGGAACTGATGATCTTTAAGATCCCCTCCAATGCTAAAGACCCAACAATAGGGACATAGTCCCTTAATATTAACAAAGAATTTCACATACATAGTCATGTTTGGTTCTCACAATTTCACTAAATCAATGTATTAAGTCACTTGGTTCTCCTGTATGTGAAGACTCTTCTCATTGTGCAGATGGCAACCCATCTACAACTTAAGGTGTCAGAGGGTTGCCTGAAGCTCAGTAATTTGCCTAAGGTCATAAAACTAGCATGTGCCAAGGGTGGTATTTTAACCCTAGGCCACCACATGATTCTAATAATTCAGCCTGACTCTTATTATACAAATGGAGAGACTAAGGCTTAGAGAGATTAAATGGCCAGTTCACAGTGGCTCAGCTAGTTTGTGTCAGGGTTAGGACTTAGACCCTCTTGACTCCAAATCCGCCACCCCTCTGCCTCTACTTACTTTTCGTTTGATACTGTGGGCTTAGGGGACTCAGGTGGCTCTTCTCATCATCCTAGCACTTGGGTCATATGTCATGTGGCCTAAGCCCAGAGCCCATCTGGACTGCTCCTGCACAAGTGACCAGGCAATTTGGGTTTATTCATTCCCTAGCCTGAGGGCAGGCTGCTTTCAGCTGTGAGGCTATTCTCCTCTTTCTGAAGGCAGAACTGGACTGAGGAGAAAAATACTCTTTGGGGAAGAGAACAAAGGACACTCCTTGTCTCTATCACCCTGAGGAGAAAAAAAATCCAATTCAGGTTGGAATTTTAAACTCCCAGTATGTTACAAGCTGAGACTTCCAAATCTAAAAAAACAGCTGGGCTGAAAAAGAAATGCAAACACATACATTAATCCCTGTTCTCTTATTTTCTAGTTAAAGTAACCATGCAGTGGATCTACCTGGTTTCTTCCTTTAAAATTCCCCAACAAAATTCTCCAAGAACTTTGGTTATGAATATTCAGGGGGACTAAGTATATTGCCCTGAGCCATTAATCTGATTCAGTCTCTTTTGTTCCTGGGCCAATAAAAGGATAGACAAATGCTAGGACACATGCAGATGGGTTTTGTTGTCAACCACCTCCCCTCCATCTCCCCCGAAAAATAATAATACAGACAGAAAAATTGAATCATCCGTCAAAAAGAACACCAAAATCAGAAAACCCCCACAATGTAGCCACAGGAAATCACTCACGTTTATATAGTGTCTCTCCTTCCTAAGTGCTTTAAGGCTTCAGAGAGTTCCCTTCCCCTCTCAATTTCAGGAGAGACAGCAACCACTGAAATAATCCATAGAGAGAAAAAATAGAAAATATTTGTGTTCTCTTTCTCCCCCTTCTTATTTTCTTCCTCTCTGTATATAGCTATGCACACTCATACCTCACTTTAGACAATAGATATGTTCTTAAAAGTGTATTTATAAATCAGATTTGCTATTTAAAGGAACCTTGGGTTGGATCCTTTTGTAGTGTGAAATCAACCACAGTACATCTGTTAGGAAGGTTTGGGGTTTAGTAATTTTAACTACTCTTGGAGAGGCAGCTCGGCATGGTATGTTGCAGGCTGGTTTCCAGCCCTGCCTCTGACACATACCACCTGTGTGACCACAGACAGATGCCATAACTTCTTGAATTTGGACTTAGAGACAAGGTGCCAACCTGCTCCCCTGCTGATAAAATCAAGTCTGGAACCATGACAACAAAATTATAACATACTTTAAGGTTTCTGAAATGCTTTCTTTACAACTACCCTCCCAAGTTGGTAATAAAAGATTTTTTGTCCCATTTTTTAAGGAACGGAAACTGAGGCAAAGAGAGGTGACATTACTTACCTGGGAACACATAGATACTTAATGTGAAGGCTAAGCTGGACAGCAGGTTTCCTGGCTCCATGTCCTTCATTCTTTCTTCTATATTAGGCTTTCCAGAAATGTCACAACTATAGAGATAAAGATATACCTCCCCACTCAGTACACTGTCACAACAAGAACAGGCCTTCAGGAGGCCTGGTTTGTAGACCTGGATCTGCCAATAACTTGCTAGGACAATCCCCTCTCCTATGGGTTCCTCATTTATAAACTGAAGATGCTGGATAGCTGATATCCAGAGTGCCTTCCAGATCAGAGATTCTTCAGTTTTCCATATGTGATACTTATGAATAATTCAATCATTATGAATGAATGAAAAAAGCATTTCAAGCACTTACTATGTACCAATAAATGTGATAAACACTGAAAATACAAACAGGAAAGCAAGACACCCCCCGTTTCACATTCTAATTGGAAGAGAAATCACATACAGGATGGTTTAGCTACAGATGAAATGGCAAAGACCAGTGGCATAAAGGGTAAATTAGCAGGGCAGATGACAAGGTTTTGGCCTTTAGAATTTTCCTTCTCACTCCTGATGAAGCTTCCCTGATCACTGAACCCCAGCTTGAGGAAATGAACTTCCTGACCTTGAATTAAAAAACTGATACCCTGATTCTTAGGACTAGAGCAAATGCAAACACCGTGACCCAGTCTAATAGGAAGCCAGCTACAAAGGGAACAGATGAAATGATGTCATGGGTCTTTGTTCTTCTCCAACCTTCAGGATACTCAGACTGACCTGACTTTATTCTTGCTTTAAAGAGGCCAATGACGGTCAAGCCAAAGGTACTTGTTGCTACAATTAATTTGGTAGTACTTTCTACCATTGGGTCTTTGTCAACCAGGCCAAAACACCAACAGCAGATGAATATGAGATCAAGATTGGGTAAAGTGAGTTAAACCGATAAACTCTATCATAAAACACTTCATTGGATCATAGAGCCAGTTACAGGAGGTAAAGTATTGGGCCCTTGTTTTCACTGGCATAGATAATTTCCCAGGTGAGGATACTCCCTCTACCGATGAATACACATTCTTTGCATTTTATTATCTTTGAGAGTTACCTAGAACACTGAGAGATGAAGTGACTTTTCCAATATCATATAGACAGTATTCATCAGAGGTAAGAGTAGAATCCATGTCTTCATGGTTTAGAGGCTGGCTCTCTATCCACTTTGTCAGATTCAGTTCTACTGTGACTCGAATCAAGTATTCGCTAGTTACACCAGTACATGTCACTTTCCGTAATAATTATACTATAAAAACTTGCATGTAAATTGAATTTTTATAAATTCAATCATATTTTAATTACATTGGGGAAAACTTATTCAAAAGGAACATTCTGGTGAATCCTTTTATAAATCTGAGCAGCTCTCTGTTTTTAAGCTCTCCGAAGTTCTCTTTTTTAAGTTTGAACTTTTTAATGTATCGATTCTTCATAAGATGGATCAGTTGTTTCAGTTGTGTCCAACTATTTGTGACCCATTTGGAGTTTTCTTAGCAGAGACAATGGAATGATTTGACGTTTCCTTCTCCAGCTCATTTTACAGATGAGGAAACTGAGGCAAACAGAGTTAAGTGGTTTGCCCGGGATCACTCAACTAGTAAGTGTCTGAGGTCACTTTCAAACTCAAGTCTTCCAGACTCCAGGACAGATACTCTTTCCACTGTACCCACCACCTAGTTGCCAAAATGGGTCATACGTAGTGAGAAATTGGACATTGACTTGAGGAGGCTTCTGTTCGACACTTGAATATATAAAGAAGCAAAGATCCAAACCCAGGCCATAGGCCTCACTGATCAGCAGTCCTGTTCTTGGGGTTGCATTGAAGGACTGGGTCACAGTAATTTGCATTTGCTCTAGCCCTAAGGGTTAGGACAATAGGCAAAGTGAAAGGAATGATCCACCCAGAATTTCATGGCTCCTAGAGAGTTCGTACATAGAATCGCCTACAATTTTGGACAGAGTATCCAATTTTGTGATCATTTTTCATGTATTAGTTCAACAGTTTTCTAATTCAATATAGAATTGAGGACAGCAGTTGGCTTATACAGGTTTTATGGTTCTTGACATTAAAGTCTTTGGCATTATCAAATGGTTCAAAGTCAGAAACATATAGTTTTTGTCAGTGGAAACAAGATTAATAAAGATACAGTACAGCTTGCTTTGACATTGCACCCTAAGAACCCCAGAACCTTTCCATCTGATTTGCAACTGAAACCTCCTTCTACATGTATTAACTCCTCCGTTAGACTATGAGCTTCTTGAGGGGAAGGACTATCCTACTTGCTCAAACTTGGATTCCCAGCACTTAGCAGAGTACTTTGCACATAATAAGAACTTAGAAGGGCTTTTTTATCTGTTCGTTCATTTCAGTGACAGAGGTGTATGGGTTGTTCAAGGAGGACTAGCACCTCTGGTATGAGGGTTTGACAAGCCCCTTTGAGGGCTGCTTATCCAACCTTGGTGTCCACCAGTGACTTAACTCTCAACTATGGCTCCAAAAATCTATAGCATGTGCAGTGGCCACACCCTGGTAAATTGTCTTGGCAGACAAGCTAAACCAGGTTGAGGGTAATCAACATGCCTCAAACCTTTTGGTAAGTTAGGGGATGTCTACCCCAAGCATGTGAAAACTTTCCCTGGTGGAATGAGCAGATGAGAGCAATTTGATCCAACAGTCATTTAGGTGGCTGAAGCAGGCACTGTGGAATGCTTAGAGCTTAGTCAGACATTGAAGATGCCAGTCATGTACTGCATCCCAATCCATCGCCAGTTGTTCTGACTTTCGTCCATGGCTCTGGAAGAGAGAATGTAGCTGATTACTTTGTGTAACTCTGTCTCACTTACATCCATTTCACGTAAGTCAAGACATCACCTTGTGATGACATTGGTCCTCTTCCAAAATGATGGACAAACAACAATTTCAGTGACAACCCCATTAAAAAAAATTAAAAGGGACAAAATTTGTTCTTCCTGCCCTACACCTTTTCCTTTTCCTTTTTCTCTCTACTCTTCTTCATAACCTTCCTGAAGTGACTCACAAGCCTTCACCTGGTTCCTGGTGCCAAGGCATCCCACAATGACCCTTCTTGGGAAACACCAAATAATTTGAATTTCTCTCTTTGCCATGGCCTCAAACAAAACTGGACAGCTCAGTGCTATTGTGAGGATAAATGGATTAACTATATATAGTGTTAAATGGATAAACTATATATAACGTTTTATAAGCTTGAAAGAGTTTTGAAAGAAATAAATGTCTTTTATTATTTCAGTTCCCTTCAACTACCTGTCACTTTGCAAAACAACTGGAATCATGGGAACATGATCTCACTGGATTACAGAATTTTGAGATGGAAAAAACTTTAAAGAAGTCCTAAGTAAATACCTTCATTTTCCAAACATGTTAAGTGAGGCCCAGAAAGATGAATTGACTTCCCCAAGATATAATGTTAGTCGATAGCAGAACCAGGCTTCAAAAGCAGAACCACTGATGCCAAAACTATTCTAGATTTACAGGTGACACATTTCAAGCTATGATACTGATAACCTTCATGGCTTAATTAATACATTACCTCTCAAAGGAATTTAAATTTTAACAGAAAAGTAAAGCTTCAGGTCTGTTCTTTTAAAGATACTGGAGCAAGTCAATGGAGGAAATATCTAGGCCTTTCTGAGACCCCTCAAGTCACATGACATAGTTGATGGAGGTGACTGATTACTTTGTCTGCTTAAAAGATTAATAATGTTTCCAGTAGTGAATGGAAGTGATTCCACACAACCGTGACACACATAGATGCCATTTGGGAGTGGCCATGCATGCTGACACGGGTCATGTAGATTGTTAAGTCCATGAGGAAGGCAATGTAGCATAGCAGAAAGGATGCTGGATTTGTTATTAGAAGACTTGATTCCAATCTGAGCTTTGCTACTCACTACTTGTGTGCTCACAGGCAACTTATTTAACCTCTCTGTATCTCAGTTTCCTTGTCTGTAAAATGAAGGCTTAGATTGGAGAATGTCAAAAGCCCCTTCCAGTCTTAATGTATGGTCATGCCATGATTCTATACTAATATGTTGCCTTTGTCTCTTCAGGTCAACAGAAAGAGTCCCTAAATAGCACATCTTGTCCTGGACAATGGCAAGATTCTCTGCTCTATACAAGGATCCCATGAAAATTGAGGGATTCAGGAGTGACGAGGGTGACAAGAGCCACCCTCTCCACTTTGAGGTAATATATTATATGCTACCTTCCCAACTGCTGGGATAACATTGTTTCGGCCAATTTGTGTCAGTTTTAATGTCAGTTTATGTCCTTTTTAAGTTCATAATGTCATATATGTATAAAATAAGTATGTATAATGTATAAAAAGTATGTAGATAATGTATAAAATTTCAGTTTAGCCCTTTTGTGTCAGTTTTAATGATTCTCAGCCTTGTTTTAGTGTCCTCAGGATATATATTATCCCAATTGGGTGCTCATTTCAATTCAACAAACATTTATTAATTGCCTACCAAAGGCCCCAAACTTTGAGGTGGTTGAGAAATACAAAGTTTCGGTAAAATATGGTCCTTGCCCTGATGGAGCTTCCAATCTAATAGGAGGTTATGTTGTACACAGAGATATTTGGAGCACATGATGAGTGAATTTTAGAGTACTATGTTAATCAGTGAACAAGGTTTTTTTTAAAGTGCTTACTTTGTCCCAGATGCTATGCTGGGGCTGGAGATACAAAGAAAGATGAAAATAGTCCCTGACCTCAAGGTGTTCACATTTTAATGTGAAGTCTGGGATGAGTGGGAGAGGTTGTAAAGAACTGGAAATATTAAGAAAGGCTACATGGAGGTAGGAGAATTTGAATCAGATTTCAGTAGGTAAAGAGAAGAAGAAACAACAGTCTAGACATAAGAAATGGAAAAAAAGAATATAAGGCTTGTTTGGGGACAAAGAATAGACCTATTGAGTTGAAGTACAGATTAAGTGTTGCAGCAAGATGGTACAGTGGATAGAGCACTGGGTCTGGAGTTAGAAGGACCTGAGTTCAAATGTAGCCTCAGACATGTTACTAGGTGTGTGACTCTGGGCAAGTCACTTAACCTTGTTTACCTCAGTTTCCTCATCTGTAAAATAAGCTGGAGAAGGAAATGGCAAACCAGTATGATTGCCAAGGAAACCACAAAAGGGGTCTTGAAGAGTCGGACATGACTGAAACAACTGACTACAGCATAAATCTAAAAGGATAGACTGGTACCAGATTGGGAAGGGTCTTGAATGTCAGAGAAAGGATCTCAAATTTTACTTAGGTAATAAGGATCCACTGATTTTGCTTTAGTTTTTTTAAACAGAGGAATGACATGAAAGAAGGAAAAGTATTGTGGTAACATTAGTGAAAATGGAGACTAGAGATGGAAAACCTGTTGGAATGTTATTTTAAGGGTTCATGTGGATGGTAATAAAGGCCTCTACTAAAGAAGTGGTAGTGGGAAGAGACAGGATGGGATAGATTCAGTTTTTAATGACTTTAACTGTCACATGTGATCATCATTAGTATCATTACTTTTAATGGTCTATAATTTTGTCTATATAGGCCCTATATCTCACATCTATGACTGTTCTTCATCTTTCATGCACTGTCGTGGCCAAGAAGTCCAACCCTTGATGGGTAGTCTTCAGGTCATGAGCCTCTCTTCTCTTAGGCAGGTTCTGGAATTGTAAATGTACAATAGTTATAAACTTAAAAAAAATTAGACCCAGGACCTCCATAATTTAAACTTTACTAACCTTGACTTTGAAACCTGGAGGGGAAAGGGTAGTTACATGTGCCGTTGTGGTACTGTATCAAGACCTCTGGGAAATATTAAAATTGTTATAACTATTGTTTTTACTGTTCTTTCTCTTCATTATTGGTTCATGGAAAGAGATTATCATGAATTCAAACCACCAGCCAACGGGTGTCACCAGTCCTAAATATTGGTTTGAAACACACTTTGGGCTCATCTGCATTTTTACCCTCCCCTAAATACTATTAAAATCTCTGTTCAGTCACAACGCCATGCCCCTTCCCCCAGGCATACTACAAGGAAGAGAACTCAAGTATTCCAGTACACAAATGGATTTATGATATCATCTGCATGAGCAGATCTCCCAACCCAATCATGTCAGTCCATTCTGTTGTCTCCACATCTTCCCATAAATTCCTCACAGGGTATCCACCCAATGTTCTGGGGGATTTCCTCTTTCTTTTTACATCCTGAGGGTGACAATGGAATCTTTAGTCTGTCCATTGGTTTTCCCTTGCTTTTGTCCCATCTTCCTTTTCCCATCCTACGTTTCTTTATTGACACACTTTACACTGGTCCCCTAGTGTAACTCCTTTTTTTGCAATATGTCTCAGCTTGCTAATTTCCACTACAAACCTCTTCGTTGCCTTTTGGGTGATTTTCAATTTTAATTCACTATGAACAATATGCTCCTTTAAATGCCTCCTTCAGACCAGTTGTTTCCGATCACATAGACATGTGCGGTCAAGAAAAGAAAACATTTTCTCTCTGTTTTCCTGGCCTCCTAATTCATATTTCTGAGAACTGTCCTGGAGGTCACTTTTCAAACTCCCATTCTTTTATCTGGCTATGGTTGTCAAAAGGAAATTAATCTTTTGGAGCCAAATGAAATTTGGGCTTCCCAGCACTAGCCACTAATGAAAAATGCATTAACGGCAAGCTTCAGAAAATCCCTGGCTCTCAGCACCAGAGGGTAAATTTAAATAATTCTATGAATATAGATCAATAAAACTAATTTACTTATAGCCTTTGTGTGCAGTATTCAAATCTGAATAAAAGTCATTTGTATTACAATGTCTTGTATTAATTTGAAGTATCTATTGTTTTACATATTAAATTAATCTTGGTCTTTAGACAGAGCTTCATATATAATATTAAAATATGTAGCATGTGATTTAGTATTAGTAATGCTAGGGATTTCATAATTCAGCATGGTTTGCCTGGATGTCATTTGGAAGGCCTGGCAAGGTCCCAGAGGGCTGGGGCTAAAAAGCCTGGGATAAATTGGAAGGAGAGCATAGAACTTTCGCATTCAAGAGGGCTTGGAGGCAGTGACTCTGTTTGGAGGCATATTTGGGGCTTTGGGGGTTTGGGACAGGCTCAGTCTAGGGAGTAGCTAAAAGTATTGTAGGATTTTAGAGTTGACTAGGACCTTTGAGTGTACCCAGGCTAACCAGCACATTTTGCTGATGGGGTCTAGAAAAATGAAAGGGCTTACTCAGGGTCACAGGGCAGTAGTGAGTAGAAGAGTTTGGATTTAAACTCAATTCAGTTGTTTCCACAAATATTTATTAAGTGCCTACTGTGTGCCTGGCACCTCTGGGTGCTGGGGATGCAAAAAAAAACAGAAAAAAGAGAGTCCCTGTTCTTAAGAAGCTTACATTTTACTCGATGTACCCCATATATTCATGGATCATTTAATACAAAGAAACAACTCAAGTCTTTTAAGTCCAGTGTTCTTTCTACAAGGTTTAAGTGCCAAAGAGCAAGAAACAAAAGGTAATGACTGAGTAGCAAGGATAAATGATAGCCTGTCCTAATGATTCAGAACTTAGTATCAGGACATACACATATTATGACCCTATGAAAGCATGGAATCAAGGGTAGTTCTTTTTTTTAACGTGTAGGGTGTGAGAAGGGCTGTAGGAAAATAAGGAAGACAAGATGATGGGGACACAGGGATTCTAGCTATACTCTCACCATAGGACTGTAGTCCAAAGTAACCATCCACTCACACCATTTATGCTCCTAAATGTATCTATAAAATGAAACTATTTGCAAAAAATACAGAGTTCATATGCATGAGGCCAGTCATTGTATCCCCATATATATTGCAGGAGAGGCATTACGGGTAACGTTAGTTGGACTTGGTATCATGAAGACCTGCATCCACAACTCACCTCTGATACTTAGGGGCTCTGAGGCCACGAAGAAGTCATTTAACTTCTCAGAAACTGAGGAAATTCTCTAAGACTATTAGTTACAAAGGATGGTGACCTGCTCAGTGAGGGGAATTCCCATTCCCAATGAAATTGCAGATTCTTGATGCACCTGATGCATTTCATATATGGATCTTCTTGCACTGACAAATGTTTGGCAGCTTCCCTAAAACACTCCCAGACTAACTTCAGGATTATGATGTCAACAGAATTCTTTCTAGGAAAGGCAAGGTAGCATAGGTAGCATGGAAAGAGAGATGGAAGAAGAGATCTCAATTCAGACCCCAGCACCAACAATTAATAGCTGTGGGATCATAGGTGAGAGACTTTGCCTTCTGAAGCCTGTTTCCTCCTCTGTAAAATGCGGATAATCATCCCTGTAGCATCTACCTCATAGGGTTGGCCACACACATCAAGTCAACAAGCATTTATTAAGTACCCACTATGTGTTAGGCACTGTGCTAAGTGCTGGGCATATAAAGAAACACAAAGACAGTCTTTGCCTTCAGGAAGTTTGTAATCACATGGTTGGATTAGACATGTTTGTAAAATGTTTCGTATGTACATGTTTGTATGTATGTAGTTGTAAAAGGTTTTGTAGGCTTCAAAAGTCTATGTAAATGGCAGCTGGGTAGTGTAGTGGATAGAGTTTCAGAGTTGGAATCAAGCATATTTGAGGACAAACCCTGCCTCAGACACCTAGCTGTGTAATTTGGGAGGTGTTACAATCTCTCCCAGACTCAGTTTCGTCATCTGTAAAATTGGGATAGTAAAAGCACACACCCCACAGGGCTGCTGTGAATATCAAATGAGATGATATTTGTGAAGTTCTTTGTAAACCTTAAAGTGCTGTGTACATGTTAATTTTTGCTGTTGTTATTATACAGCTGTAGAAGCCGGAGGGTCCAAGGCACTATAAGCAAACCAAGGAATTCAGGGTCAACTGCAAGAACTAGGGACATTTTATGATCTGAGAATACTCTCAGAAAAATCCTATGTTCTCTAAAGGTGTAAGGAAACTCAGAATCCTCCCTCCCTTCTTGGTATTCTAGATCTCTATGGGACACCTTCAACTCCTCTAGGTCTCTCTGGAGCCCTGTAAGAACTTCCTGCAGGGAGTATGTGAGTATCTGATACATCAAAGCAGCATGGTATGTTAGAAAGTTGTCTATAGTTGGCATCGGAAGACCTGTATTCAAATCCTGGCTTCACTACAGATGACCTATATAACTTTGAACAAGTTTTAACCTCTCTGAGCCTCAGTTCCCTCATCTGTAAAATAAGGAGGTTGGTCTAGATATAAAAAAGCTTTCATATTAGCAGAGAGTTTGACTTTTTTATACCATTTGATCCTTACAATAATACTGGGAGGTGGCTGCTATTATCATCCCCATTTTCCAGATAAGGAAAGTGAGACTCAGAGGAGTTAAATAATTTGCCTGGAATCATAAAGTTAATAATTGACCGAGGCAGGATTTGAACATGGATTTTCTTAATTCCAAATCTGACACTCTAGCAACTGCGCCACCTTTCCTCCTCTAGATCTATGATCTTCTGACCCCCATGGCTAACAACAACAACAAAAAAATCTTGGAATAATTTACTTCCTTGAGGGTTTATTCACTCACATACTTTGGGAATCTCATACAAGATCAGCTACACATGCCCCAGGGAATGGAGGTGGGTGGGGGTGATAAAAGCCATGGCAAGAGAATGGAAGATACCAGACAAAATGAGCTGTGGGGCAACACAGGCTGCAGGTTAGTAATAAAGAATAAAGCTCAGTCTGCAATCAATCATTTAGCATTATGTAGACATGACCAGTGAGTACTTAGGAAGAGAAACTTGAACAAATTAAGAATTGCATCATGTTCCACATTTATTTTATTTTATTTTTGTCCTTTAAGGGCTTGTGGAGTGGGATGAGCTTGGTTAGTTGGGGAAAGTATTGATGAAGTACATAAGAGGCAAGTATCCTATTCCCGCCCCCACAATCATCCCCACCCTTGTTTTTATTCCAGTTCAGTAACCTCACACATGCCAGTTTTTGCCTTTAAATAGCACCTAAATGTTCTGCATTGTTATCCACACAATCTTGGCTTTCTTTAGTTCCATGAGTCAGTGAAGGATTCCTACCACTTACCCTGGTAATATTATCCCTACTTTCTGGATAATAGAAGAGAGGCCAAATTCAATGTCTCTGTCCACGCATCAGGGTTGTAATGGGACTAGGCTAGATCTCATTCACATTGCACCCAGAGATTGTGGGTCTCCACAAATAAAATGAAGCTTGTGAAAATATTTATGGCAGCTTTTCTCCTGGTACCAAAGAACTGGTAACAAATGGGGACACTCATCATTTAGGAAATGGCTGAACAAATATATAGTCTAGTGAAGTGAGTATCTCAACTCTATAGGTTTGATTCTGACTTGTTCTTTGGTTCCTGGTTCTTAAGTAATAATAATTAACCTCTCTCGAATATGTATACATTCATGTGTGTATGTACACATATATGTATATACACACAAATATATTTTAAAGTTTACAAAGAATTTTATATATTTCTCTAATTTAATTCTCACAACAATGTTATGGGATCTGTATTATTTTAATAATTTAAATGAGGAAACTGAGTCTCAGAGAGGTTCAGTGACTTGACCAAGGACACAATAACAGGTGTCTGAGGCAAGTGTTTACTCAGATCTTCCTGAATCCAGGTCCAGCATGCTATTTGTCATGCCACCTCACCAATAGAGATTTAAAGATTGCTATTGGACCATAAAAGTTTTATGGTGTCCATATTAATACACATGATATGACAATGTCTATACGTAGGTCTTTGGCACAAAATAATCATTAATTTCTGATACTTCCTCATTTTTGTCTCCCCCAAAGCAGTGGAAGGCTTATTATTTATTTTGGTGAGTTTCTTCTGCTGTGGCAAGTGGTAGGAAGGAGATGAGATAAGCCTTGGGAAGTATATATACTAACAATGTTTGAGAATCACAAATAGGCCAATGTAAGCTGTAGTAAGTTAAGGTATGGTGACAGCATTGATGAAACTCAGAAATTACTCATTCAACATCTATTGACTATGAGTGCTACATCAGATTATTTGTGAGGATGCAAAATAGCCATGGTCCCTGACTTCAAGGTGCCAGGCAATGAGGCAAAGCAAATAAAAACAATAGCTACAATTTATATAGTACTTTAAAGCTTGCAGGATGCTTTACATATAATATTTCATTTGATCCTCATAAACATCACCCTCATTTTATAGACAAAGAAATTGAGGCTTGAGAGAGAGAGAGAGAGAGAGAGAGAGAGAGAGAGAGAGAGAGGGAGAGAGAGAGAGAGAGAGAGAGAGAGACAGAGACAGAGAGACAGAGAGAGATGGAGAGAGACAGAGAGATGGAGAGAGACAGAGACTTATCCAGGATCACACAGCCAGTAAGTTCTAAAGCAGGATTTGAATTCAGGTCTTCCTGATTCCAAAACCAGCCCACCGTCCACAATTCCACCTAGTTGCCTCAATAATAATAACAGTTTATTTGTGTATCAATCAATTTGTCAAGTTGTGCACATATCAGTCAATTGGTCAAAATCATTGAATAATGTCCTCCTATGTGCCAGACTTGTGCTAGGCACTAGAGATACAAAGATAAACCTCAAGAGGTTTACATGGGGGTTGCTGGGGGGTGGGGGGTGGTGAGGGGAGGCACAGGGGGGCATTAATAGAAATCTCGCCATTACATATAATACTTTTTTGTTTAAAAAAATCTTATAGACATTTTCATAGTAACCATATGAAGTAGGTAGAAATATGATTTCTCCATTTTAAGGTGAAGAAACAGATTCAGAAAGAGTACATGATTTGCCCACCTCCCTCCTGATGTACTATCACACACTCCTAGCATCTGATGTGACCTAAAAGACCCAGTTCCCTGAGGCCCATTTTATCTGCGGCAAAAGTAATGAGGAAACCAGTCTCCTCAGTCTAACCCATCTTAATAATAAGCAGGGAAACATTAGATCAAACACATTTTTCAGCTGTATCTGATTCTGATGTTTTAGCACTGACATTCACGATGTCATATAAAGCCAAGATTCTAAATTCCAGCCTCTCCTTCCTCCAACAAAAACTTTGCAAAAGCTGCCACCACCCTCACTGTGCACTCTAATTCACTATCTAGAAGCTCCCTCTTAAGGGGAATTTTGGTGGTGTCCACCTTTCAAGGGCTCCCCAGGTACTACAGGGGCTCTGCTGGCTGCAAATCTGCCCACAGGGAGTGCAAGAAAGGGACCCAAGTTGTTCCCGAAGGTAGAGAGTAGCCTTGATGGTTTTAACAGTCAAGGCATTCTTCCCATTCGGGACTGCAGAAGTTGGGTTAGGAGAGGATGAGGCTCTTTTCCTAACCCTGCAGTGGTCTTTGGGTAGAAACTAGTGGAGTGTTTCCTAGAATTCACATTAGGCTTGATAATAGGAATGGCACCCTGCCTTTATCTCCCAGGAGGTAGAGTTCCCTCTCTCATACCAGAAGTCTTCAAGCAGAGAGTAGGTGACCACGGGTCACTAGTTAGAAATGGGATGGCCTCTGAAGTCCCTCCCAACTCAGATTTGATGACTCCCAAAGTAAGCGCTGCCACCCTGGCTGGGGACTAACAATGAAGACACGCACAACACAAACCACAGAATGAGAATGAAAAGGGCAAAAGCGAAGTGATCAGATGCAAAAATGATAATAAATGGGAAGCCCAGAGAAAGGGGAAATGATCAAGGGCCATAGCAGGGCCTAGAATGTAGCAAGGAAGAAAGAAACCAAGAAGGAGGAAGGGGAGGAAAGAGGGAAAGGGAGAGGAGAGAGGTGAGAAGGCAAGAGGGAAAGGCAAAAGGAAGGCACAGCCAGACCATAAAGGTAGGTCCTGCTCCCCACTGGAATGGGCCAAATCCATCATTAATGGGGAGAAAACTCCATTTTCCTGGAGTGAAGCCTCCCCTCCCCCCATTAAACTTGCCTGGGTAATTTGTCTATCCTGAGGAAAGCTTCCCAGTTTGGGGAGTTGGGTGGGTGAAAACTGTCATTTCACCCCTCCCCGAGGCATCATTTTAAATAGATCCTGATGGCACAGTGGCTGGAAAAGAGGAGCAGTAGCAGAAGGGAAGAGGGAAGGTGGAAAGGGAGGCCAGTGGATGATGGTGGAGGAAAGATCTTGATTACATAGGAAGGCACTCTAAAAAAGAATCGTACAAGCTGATCTCCATGTGAGCCACGCACATAAGACAGAGGATCTTTCCCCAATTAAGCTGAACTCCATCCTGGTTTTCTGCTCTTCTTCAGCTTCCCGACCCTCAAGAATCCCCCTGAACTTGAGCCCAGAAAGTCCTCCTTACCTAAGGTGACACACATAGTGTCAGAGGCGAGATTTGAATCCAAATCCTCTGACTACATGCCCATGGCTCCTTCCATTTATTGAAACTAAAATCACTTCCCCTACCCTCCTCCACCCCATACATATGTACATTCTAAACACACATATGCACACAGGTATAAGTATATATATATATATATATTTTTTTTTTTCTAAAAATACACACACACACACACACACACAGGTAGAAGTCCCAAGAAAATGACATCAGACAACTGCTGTTTATGTCCTCCTTTCCTGTTGCCGATAATTCTGACTTTTCTTAGAAATGCCAGAATTTGGTAACAGAGACACATGAGGCCATTTTCTTTCCAGAAGTGATTGGGCTTCTAGGAAACTATGACTGCAGCATGTTTGCAAAATGCTGTTGAGAAATGGGCCTTGAGGAGTCAAAGCTGCTAGAGTCCTTGAAAAAATTGCACTCACATTCAGTGTGGACTTTATTAAAAATAGCTCACATTTATATAATGTTTTAAAATGCATGTATAAGGTGTCCCCCTCATAACAGCCCTGTGAGGTAGACGGTACAGATATTATCAGTCTTTCTTTTCAATAGAAGAAATCTGTCTCTCAAAGCATTACTCAGGATCACACAGCCAGGGAGAATCAGGGCCAAGTTTCAGTCCCAAATCTTCCCTGACTTCAAATCCAGGGATTCCTCTCCTACACAATGCAATGATAAAGTTCCTCATACATATATAGTGCTTTATGAGTTTTAAAACACTCATATCTCCCACCTCATCTTTATTCATTTTTCACATCAACCTTGTAAGATGCAAGGGCTGGTATGATAATGTCCATTTTACAGATGAGAAAAATAAGGTCAATGACGTTTAGTATGTGCATAGAAGCCAACGGCAGAGAGAATTCAAGCCCAGATCTTTTGACTCCTTATCAGAGGCTCTCTAGGATTCCTGAAACACCTTTGGATCACCAGATTTGGTTGAGGGAAAGCTCCTATGTAACACTGAAGAAAACATTACCAAATAGCTTCTCTTTACAAATACCAGGAGGGAAACTTAAGAGCACTCATATGGAATGAATTAGAACTGGTCTCTGCTCTGGTTTCTGACAAAAAAATATTAGTGAGGATAGATTTAAGTTAATGAATCATCTCTCCCAGGTGTATTTACATTTCTAGCCTGATGTCTAAGTGGGGAATAAATATTTATCCCTTGTTAAAGGAATTTAATATATGAAACAGTAGGGTCAGAGAGGGAGGAAGGCATTTTGGAAAATTAGGAAGCAAAATGGTTGCCTACACGTAGTATCTAAATCTAAGGCTAGGACTGTGTTCCTGTGCTTGTAGAACTTAAGGTGGTGAGATAAACCCCATTTCCGCTTCTCGTGTGGCCATCTCCTAGAATGTCAGTTTTGTGTTTTGCAAATTCTCCCTTGAAACAAATCATTTTTTCAATTGAAGCCTCCCATTCTACCTTCTAGTTGCACCACAATCTATCCTACACTTGCCAATCCATGGACAGTCACTTTGTGTTTTCCTCCCACGAAAAGTACTGCTGTGAATATTTTGGTATACATGGGATTTCCTTCTCTTTGACCTCCTCAGGGAATATGCTCAGTAGCAGGACATTTGGGTCAAAGGAATAATAATATTTGTACCACCTACCTCATCAAGTTGTTATAAGCAGTGTGACCATGGGAATGGAAAAGAACCTAAAAGCCTCGGTCTCCTCAGCTATAAAGTAGGAAGATCATGCTTATACCACTCACCTCACAGGGTCATTGTGATTCAAGTCTTTTGTAAACCACAAAGCACTTCCTGAGCCTGAGTTTGTTCTTTGATACTTCATTGGGCCTATGATCTCACAGATATAGGCATTCCCTTCCCTGGTGCAGACCACAAGTCATTCACAGCTTCTCATCCCTCTGGGATTCTTGTCCAAGTTTTGCTATAAAATCTATGCTGCAGGCATTCATCTTTAGGATAAAATAATAATGATGATGATGATTATAATTTCCCAGGTATTAGTGCAATCACTCGGGCTGCCTATTCACTCTCCTTGCCTCTCATGACATGACTCTCCCACCTCCTTTTCTGATCTTGCATCTCCTGGAGGGCATTGATCCCTAGCAGTGCTCTTGCAGAGAGGACATTGGGAATATGTTGCAGCCTACTTTCTGTGTGTCTCATCTTTGCTTTTGTCTAGATCATGTGGCTGTATCAGCACTTAGGAAGGGAAGCTGCATCGACCAATGTAGAGTTGTTCTATATCTTAGAGTCTTGTTGAATGGGAGTCTCAGAGTTAAGAGACTTGTGCTCACGCAGCCTTTGTCTATCTGATATAGCACATTGTTACTCACAAGTAAGGAAATGGGGATGCACAGTGACTTATCCATGATGCCATGATTAATGAGTCAGAGTGAGGCTTTAAAGCCAACCACAGATCTCGATTACACTACACTACATTACTTTTAAAAAATTTATTTTTGTATCACTTTCTTCAATAAGTCGTTATCTCTTTTGACCCTCATAATGACCCTGTGAAGGCAGGTGTTTGAGGTATCTCCATTTTGTAGATTAATATACTGGCCACCCTGATATAGCTGGCGAGTGCCAGGGGTGAGATTTGAACCCTGGCATTCTAGCCTTCCAAGTCCCAGACTCCATCCACCAGGCCAGACTACATCCCACCACACTGCTTCTCTTAATAAAAGACATAGGATTCATTGAATGTTAAATGCCAATGCTTCATTTCATAAGAGTACAATCCAACCCATTAGGTTCCCAAAGAACAAACCTAGAAAATCGGGCCCTTCCAGTCTGCTCTGCCCCCAATCGATCAAATTCCACTCATCCTTCCAGACCTACTTGTCTTTTCCATGAAGCCCATCCCACTGGCCCAGCTGGAAATGAGCTCTACTTCTTCTGAACTCCTCTAATCTTCCTTGTCTCTGCAATTCATTTAGCTATTAATCATGTACAGCCTTGAAACACCCCTCTATTGATGTCTTGAGCCACTATTTAAATCTTTATTTATTCTTTAATTTTTCACATGTCTATGCCTTGTCTCTCCAGGTAGATTTAAAGTTTCTAGTGGGCAGGGACTGTGTCTTCCATATCTTTGCATCTCCCCCCACCTCCACCCCCATTTACCATGTGGGTACTTAGCAGACTCTCAATCAGGGTTTGTCAATTTGGTTTTAGTGGCATCCTGAGGCTGTTCATCTTCTGAGTCATCCTTCCTTCTCTTCACCTCTTCCTGGCACCTCCCTGAAGGTTTTATAACTTTCCCTCAAACCACAAAATTAAAATGAAACAATTCAAACTGTTTTTAAAAAGGACCCAAAATAGTACCAAGAGTCTTTCACAGAAGCAATGTCACTCCCTGGGCTGCTGCAGCATCTGGAATTGGGGACAGCAGCATCTTGGTGCTGTTCCACCTCAGCAGTTTTCTGGAGGCTCGCTGCTTCCAAGTCTCAGGTACCTTTTCTTAGCTCAGCCTAAACACCTCTAGGGAAACACTCTCTGGGGAAATTGAGTTCAGAGGAAGGATGCTGATACCTAAGAATTACCACCCGAATAGTCATTACCTTGACTGTGTTTGGGGAATCCAAATCTACATTAGCTGTGACCCTGCCCTCAAGGGGCAGACAGTCAGTCTGAGATGGTTCTACATGTGACAAGTCTCATTCAAGGTCATCTTAGGCACAATTGTGAAGGAAGTGAAGCTTGCCTTTAGTGCCTCCATTCTTGGATTCTCCTTCTGGATTCTTTTCCTCTTCCCACAAGGGCCCAATGACTCTGCTTTCCCCTTCTCACTCCTTTCTATCAAAGCCTGCTTTTCTGGAAAAAGGTCTGCTATGGATCAATTTACACCTTAGTGTAAATTTAAGACAGCTCAATAATACGCCTACCAGTAGCATTTGGCCTTTAAGCAGGGAATTCAAACCTTCAGTATGTATTAAAGTAAATTCAAGTGTTAATAGGGACTGGGGATCTATTGGGAGTTGGGGGAAGGGAAGGTAGAGTCGAAGGCTTCTCTGATCTATGTACTTGATTACTCTGCTTATCTGTAAGCCTGGACCAGAGTGCTTGTGACACTCTATAGGCTGGTACAAAACAAATCATATTCCTTAGTCAAAATTAATCAGGTTCTATTCTCACTGTCTTCTACATTGTCTGTTTTGTGCTATTAAAAGCCTCTCTCTTGATGCCACCAGTCACTCTGGATTAACTAAGCCACTGTCTTTTCCAGCTAATTTTTTTTCTCTCCCCAGTAACTGTCTTCTAAGTATTTTTGACTGGTCAAACCAAGGTTGTTCTCCTCCATCTCTCTTTAGAAGTCTCCTCATGCTTCTGTTCTAGAAAGACTATACTTTGGAATCTGGGAAATACAAATTTATCAGGTGCTCATTCACTTAAGAATTTAACAAAGAGTTAGTGGTTTTATGAAGAATTCTTCCATATAAAAGCCCTTCAGGACACCATAGGAACTCACTTGAAAGAGCATAAACCAATCTGACTCAAGAAAAATGTTGTTGACATCACTACGGCCATTAGCCAAACTGGTTTTGCTTGAATGAAGCCTACCAAATTCACTTCTGAATAAAGATTTCCTTGGACTCCCCCCACCACTCCCCTGGATGAAAAGAGGGAGGATGACATGTCAAGGGCAGTATGGAGACAAGGTTGGGTCCCTAAAGTGATAGTAACGGTCACTGAATTCAGGGTTAGAAAAGATCTCATAAATCTCAACTCAACTGAGTAGGAAATCCTACAACATACCTGACAAGCGATCATCCAGATTTTGTTTGAAGACCTTCAGGAATGAGTAATTTCACTACCTCCTAAGCAAGCCCATTAAAATTTGGGACAGTTTTGTAGGAAGTTTTTCTTTATATCAAACCTAAATCTGACCCCCTGAATTTCCCCCTTGCTGTTCCCAGCTCTAGTCTCTAAGAACAAATTCAATTTTAATCCTTCTACATGACAACCCTTCATTTCCTTAAGGCTGCTAGCTTGTCCTCACAGGAATAATAGTAAGATACCTGAAAAGGCCTTAGAGGTCATCAGGTCCATACCATTTCATGAAAAAATGAGGCCCAGAGAGGTAGTCTCTTGCCTAGTATCATACAGCTAGTACGTACCTAAGACAGGGTTTGAACCCACATCACCAAACTTCCCCCACAGGATAAGCATCCTAATCCTCCAAAGGCATGATGGTTGATCTGGTTCTCTACCTTGTTCTCCCTTCTCTAACTTGTCAATGCCATTCCTAAAATGTTAACCTCTGCTATGGAGAAATATACATGTCAAAAGAAATTAATTAGATCATGAAGAAATGTTCCATTACCAAAACATCATTTTAGCTAACATTACTCACTGTATAATAATGATGATTCCTTTATGGCTCGCTTGGATTTTAAAAACAGTATTTTGGTGTGGAGACAATAGAGACGGGTTTGTAAAGTCCAGGAGATCTGAGCTTGAATGCAGGGTCTGAAATCTGCCATCTCCATGAATTTGGGGAAGTCATTTATTTACCATGGGCTCCTGTTTTACCCATATGTAAAACGAAGTGATTGGGCTAACAGGTCTCTAAGATTCCTTCCAGCTCCAAATGATCTCATGATTCATTATTTTTTTGATTTCACAACAACCCTCTTAGGTAAGTAGTACCACGTTTATCTTCCCCATTTTACATACGAGTAAAATAATAATCAACAAGGTTGGGTAACTGGGCGAGGATGACACAGTGGGTGAATGACGGAAGTAGATTCTTCTAATTCCAAGTACAAATGCCTCTCCTATGCAATTGGATAAAAGTCCAAACTCAGAAATGATTTGTTTGGCATTTCAGTGACCTTAGTATGATATTTTCTTACATGATCTTCTTCCCTAAATCAAAGGAAATCGACAAAGGTGTATTGGTCTCCTACTATATCTAAGTCAGGGTGTAGTGAGGAAAAAGGAAATAAATTTTGAGTCAAAGTCTTGAGTTCAATCCTGATTCTTCTCCTTATTAACCTGTGTGACTATGGATAGGTCACTTCATTTCTCTGAGCTTCAGTTCCCTCATCAATAAAACAAAAGGGTTGGATTAGATTGTCGCTCAGGTCCTTTCCAGCTCTACATCCTATAAACCCATATAGAAATACAGATAAACGTATATTTTCTCCTAGAGTTTAAACTAAGCTTAGTTCAGTGAGGGTAGCAACCTCTGCTCTCAGATTTTCCCCAAAATCATGAGGTTCTGCTCTTTCTAAAGGTGTAGTACATATGGGGGCCACACAACCCCTGTAACTGAGAGCATTCTCGGTCATTGCCGTGCAGCTTGTCTTGGGAGCAGAGGAGCTCTGTCCAATAGCATACAAAGACAGGTAAGAAACAGATCCTCTTCTCAAGGGACTTATTATTGATCAAATATAGGGAAAGACCTATGTAAAAAACAACTATGATACAAGAGATAGTTAAATAACATTTGACATTATTAAACCAGTTTTTCCTCCTGGATACGTTAGCCTTGTATTTCTATGACTATTCTTGTCTGGTTCTCTTCCTAGCTCTTTCTGACAGTTCCTCATCAGTATCTTCTGCTACTCCTGAGTCTTCTTCTCTTCTCTCTCCACAGTTTTTTCTTGGTTACCTCATCAGTTCCCATGGGTTCAACTGCCATCTCTATTCAGATGACTCTCAGATCTAGGTATCCAAGCATAATCTTCCTTCTCAACTCTTTTCAAACTTTTAACTGTCTGTTTCAATCTTTTCCTTTGTGTCCCACAGGCATCTCAAACCCCCTATGTCCTAAATCAAGCCAATTAATACCCCCTCCCCCAAAAGGAAAAAAGTCTATCTTTCTTCAATCTTTCCTTTTTCTGTCAAGGGCTTTCTCATCCTTCCAGTTCCCAGTAGATAAAGTACTCGGTCTGGATTCAGGAAATTCAAAGCCTTAGATGCTTAGTAGATGTGTGTCATCCTGGCCAAATCACCTAACCTCTCTCTGCTGAAATTTTAAGTGTAAAATAGGGATAATAATTGTGCCTACCTCCCAAAGTTGTTGTGAGGTATTTGTATGAGATATTGTAAAGTGTTTAACAGAGTGACTGGCACACAGTAGGTGCCTATACATGATAGCTGTCATCATCATCATGATCATCATCATGTTAGAGTTATTTTTGACTCTCCATTCTCACCCATTGCCCATATCTAGTCAATTGCCAAGTCAATCAATCAATAAGCATTTATGAGGATAGGTAGGTGGTGCAGTGCATAGAGTGCCAGGCCTGGAGTCAGGAAGACATGAGTTAAATCTGGTCTCAGATACTCACTAGCTGTGTGACCCTGGCCTAGTTACTTACTTGCTACTTGCCTGAGTTTCTTTATCTGTAAAATCTGTAAAACCCCTACCTCCTAGGGGTTTTGTAAGGATCAAATAAGATAATAATTGTAATGTTTAAGCACAGTGCCTGGCACATAGCAAACACTATATAAATGCTAGCTATTATTATTTATTATTCATTAAGCATCTGTTATGTGTCATGTATCATGTTGGGGATTGGAGATAAAAATATAAAGAAAAAAGAAATAGTCCTTGCCCTCTAAGGAGTGTACAGTCTATCAAATAGCAGGCACACATATAAAAATAAAGAAAATAAATATAAGGTATATTGAGGGGAGGTCTTAACATCTAGAGCTATCAAAAAAGGCTTTATATGAGGGATTTTAAGAGATGGAAGTGAAGAAGAAGAGCTTCTAGGCATGGGGGACAGCCTGTACAAAGGCATGGACATAGGAGTGGAATGAGATGCATGAGGATTAGAAAGTAAGACAATTTGGCTAGAAAATGGAGAGCATGAGTATAATGATAGATGATACTTATATAACAATCTGTAGTTTACAAAGCCCTTTCTTCAACACTATCCTCTCAAGTAAGTCGTATAAGCATAGGATTTGAGATACTGTCTTTCAAAATTGGGAACCCCAATTAAAGCTCCTCTATATTCAGATGTGGTCTTAGGATCCTCTTAAAACCATAGCTCATAAGCCCCCAACCCACATTTTTTCATTTCACGTGCTAGCTAAATAATATAATTATTTCAGAGAAAAAGCATTTAATCAAAGAAAATAGCAAGAAAGAAATAGAAATGGATAATTTTCTCCATAAACCTGGGGCATACTCTCTCACAAATATATATTGCATCAGTGATGGTCCTGCATAGAGATAACACAGAGGGTCACAGACATTGAGAACATGCATTGTCAAGGAAAAAGCCTGAAGGGATTATAGAGAGCCACTAATATCTTCTGAGTTTATGTCGTTGCACTGCTTTCTCTGAGCCTGTTTCTTCTGGGTCACTACTTCTTGATGGGCCTATTCTTGGTTGTTTCATCATATCTCTTTTTCTACCCACATTTACCTTTCTATATTGGGCTTTTTTTAAAAAAAAAAATCTGTGCTGGGTTACTCTGATGACCTCGTAGTCTTTCCTAAGCAATGATCCTGGATACCAGCATTTGTGTTTTATCGCTTCTAAGCCACCTGCTGGCCATTTCAGCTCTACTATTCTCAGATGTGTTGACTAGAAAGCCTCTCCCTGATAAGGGCTGGCTGATAGCTTTTTAGTCATAGTTACAATCTATGAGCCACAACATTCAGTCAGACAGAGTATGACTAGTAAGAATGACAGGGTATGACACTTCTACCATGAGTAAGTATTTTCTTTTAACCTTGGACCCTGGGGCTAAGATCAACGTACTTTGGCCCAAATAATTATCTTACTTAGGGTTAGAAATTTCTCAAAGCATCTTTGGTTTGTCATGAAAATGAATTTTAATCAGAACAAAATGCAATGAATGAGAAGACGAGATTACTAAGTCTCCACTACCCTGCCCCATATTGCTATCTTTATAATTGCTATCTGCAGTAACAAAACATCCTTGTTTTCCTGCTGTATTTTGGTAAATGAAATCCTTACTCTCTACTCATGCAAGTATCATTACATATGTGTTATAGCTGAGAAAACCAATTATCAAAGAGAAGTGATTTGCCCATGACCATGCTGCTAGTTAATGTGAGTTGATATGTAAACTCCAAACTCTTCTTCTCGCATCCAACATTTCTGCCACTATGTTATTTGACAATATATAAGAACCATAGAAGCACAGAATTTAAACCATGAGGGACCTCAGCAACCATCTAATCCAATACATAAATGAAAAGAATCCCAGCTATAAAACCTTAGAATGATCATGTAAAAGAATGTCATATACAAAGCTCCTTCTTAGGATCATAGATCATGAGCCAGAAGTGACCTTAGAGGCTGTCTATCTAGTCCAATTTTCTCCAGTTTTGCAGATGAGGAAACTGAGTCTAAGGGATTTTTAGTTACTTACCTAAATATTTAGTGGTACTAAGTCCCAGAGGAGAATATTTGAATCTAGGCCATCTAACTCCAGAATTCTCTCCATTACACCCCACTCCATCTTTATGGCTAAAGACTAGCTTTGACACCCATTGGCAAACTCAGTCTTTATCCACTACAATCAGAAGCCTTGGCCCCTTTGCATGAACCCTTTCCAGGCCCCTTTCTGTTCTGCTCAAACTCAAGGATGTTTCTCATCTCTCCTTTGTATTATAGCTGCCTCACCCCTTTCTATGCTACAGTTGATTTCCCATGTGAGTTTCAATGAATCATAAGAGGAGGAAGAGGAAGAAGAGGAGGAGGAGGAGGAAAAGAAAAAGAAAAAGAGGAAGAACAAGCAAAATAAGCTCTATCCTCCCCACATTTCCCTTTCCATTTCCCCTTTCTCCCTAGCTCTCTTCATGCTAGAGACTGCTCCCTTCCCTCCATACCCTGTTGCTACTTACATCAGGACCCTTCATTAACCCATTGAATGGATAAGGTTTCAAAATCTTGGGGAAGGCAGTTTGGGAGGTGAATTGTGTTCTCTGACAAGTATGTAAAGCATCAGATGATATACTGTATCTGAAAGGCCCTATTATGGGAAATTTACAATTCAGCTCTAAGGTTACACTCCAGGTTGAAATTGGCTGACAAGGTCTCAGCTTGGGTTGGATTTATTCATACGTATTAAATTATTTTTTTAATTAGTTTGGTGCCCAGGTCATTTCTAAACTGAAGGAATGTGAAATAAATAAACAACTTCCTGAAATAAAAAGGAAGTGGACCATGGTTTGTGTTAGTTGCTGGGTTTATACTGAAATGTTTCAGGTTGTCAAGTCATTAAACACCTCTACACATAGACTGAAACACCAGAGGGCCATGTTAAGCTTAGACCTCTGCAAATCAGTTCCTGCTGTCACCAGCCTCCCTTCATCCCCTGGGCTCAGAGATCCATGTTTCCCTAGCAAGAGTCAAATGTTTGCAATGGGGTAGAAAGGGACAAGTTTGGCTTTCCTGGATTCTGTCTGGCTAGCATCCATTCTGCATCCTTGGTCCAGGGAATATGCGTGGGAGAGGTCGAGGGAAGGTATTTGTGTCTGGCAGATTGTGGAGAGGAGGTTCTAATCACACAAACGCATACCCCAGATGGTAAATAAATGAGGAGAGAAGCCAAGAGAACCAAGAGTTATTCTGAGAGCAAATCTATGGAGTTTGGAACAGCTTTTCATTCCCATAATGTAGCTCTATGATTGACAGTCACACTGGATGGATGGGGTAGGCATTTATTAAACCAGTCTATTGGTCTGACCAGGACATCTTCCCAAAGTCAATAGCTCTTGATACTTCAGAGAGATGTAATCCAACTTTTTCCAGTACCCGGCCAAAGATATCCTTTAAATGTACTGTGTTCGCTGTGGTAACCAGGGGATTTGATGGCCAGATGGGTGTTGGGAAGTAGCAGGTCAAGGACTTTATAATTAATTGCATTTACCATTCCAGTGAATGGATTTCTGAGTAACAGTACTACCAAGCCACAACAAGGTACAGTGATTACTCTCTTGACCTCAAAGTCAGGAAGACTTCATTTCCAAGCCCACTTCTGTAACTTACTAGCTGTATGACCATGGGTAAGTCACTTAACCACTCTGAGCCTCAGTTTCCTCATCCATAAAGTAGAGACAATACCAGCATCTCTTTCACAGGGTTGTGGTGAAGATAAAATAAGATAATTTATGTAAAGTGCTTTGTGAACTGCAAAAAGGTTATATAAATGTGATCTATTATTCTTATTCTGATGTAGGGAGATGGCATTTAAGGAGATTTTCGCCACAGACTTCCTTTACTACCTCATTGTGTTATGGTGGTAAGATTAGATTCTCAAAGGCCTTGCCAGCAAAATTCAAGATCTAACAGGTCTTACCAAGGACAAGGCAGGTCATGGACATATGGGATTCAGGCTATTGTTGTTTCCTGAAGTTATAACTACTGTGAGTGCCCAAAAGATGCCAGTGGCTACTACTTCAGTTATGACTGACTCATTTAAGAAGAAGATGGATGGTGTGTTAGGTATTCAGAAGAAATTGTAAAGATTCCCTCTCCTTAGCAAGACTTATTTTGATTCCTCTACCAGGAAAAGATAAATTGATTTCCCCGTCCCCTACCATGATCATGACATTTCCATAGATACCAGTGACATCACACAAAGTACAATATAATCCCAATCAAATTACTTTATACATTAAATGACTGAGCAATACCAACTTTATTAGTGTATATTCATACAAATGTAAAGAAAGGATTTTCCTTGTACTCATGGTCTTTGACAAGGCATCTCTAATTTTTTGTCCCCCAGCATGGTCATGAGCTATTCCCCTGCCTCAATGACTAGTTATGAACAGAATAACCATTTACAAAAGACAGATAGCTCTTAGTACATCACAGATGTTCCAGAAGTACATTTCAGGTCTATATCAGGTTGGCTTCATGAGGTGCATTGTCTCAGAAAAGAGACTGAAGATAACTGGAAGCGAACCTTGCAGACATTGTTTAGACAGTATGAACATCTGACCATACCATCTGAATTAGGCTAGGAACCTGTGACCATGAAACACTTGATCAATGAGGTTCTGAAGACTTTATCAAACAGCATATACTGAAATCTTTAGAACTATTCATTTTTCCTTGGTGTATCCAGAAGATGGCACATTGTACAGGAAGTATTAACTCAATTGCCTCACTGGCTTATGTTGCAAGCCCCAAAGTTCTGTTTTTTTCCTCCAGAACTACGTATATGTCTAGAAGGTCATGTTGTATGCAAGGATAATGGGACAGCAAGTAGACCTGTGATTTCATTGACATAAGGTACTCTCAGGTGAGAAAACTCTTATACTCAATGCAGGTCAGCGTTTTCTCTGAAATTCTATTTTTAGACAGTTGCTAAAGTACAAGGAGATTGAACTCCTTGTGCAGGAATAATAGCTGGTGTGTGTCAATGGTGGGACTTGAACCCAGGTTTTCTGATGGGTGTCAAGTTCTTGGTTCTTACCTCTCCAGATGTTCCCTCTCCAGGAGAAAGAGAGAGAGTGAGCCCATAGGAATTCATCCTGCTACTGTTCGGCCATTACCCCATGCCCCTAGATGAATAGTAACTGGAAAGGTCCATACTTACTGCTATACATACAAGCAACAGCTCCACCTGGGCCTCCTCTGCCTCCAGTTCCCCAGACTTTGAACCAGACCATCTGTGAAAGTGTTTTTTAATCCAGGTATGCAGATCACTCCAAGGGAAAAAAAAAACCATGAGAAAAGAGCAGAATCTACAAGATATGGAGAACAAATAACATCATAAAAACCTTAAGAGGATCTTCTTATGCTGATGACACTTTGGGGACAGGTTAGGGCCAGAAATGGGTGCCTAACTCTCTCTAAGTGTTGCTATTTCTGGAGCAGACATGGTAGCTAGTAGCTTCTGGCATGGAATCTTTCCCTTGAACCCTAGAGTAGAAAATAACAAGTTCCTAGGAGGAGTGTGGCCTTGGGTTCTAACCTTTCTCCAATAAGTTTTGCTGCAGTGTCTTTCTCATAGACATCTCAGAGGCATCTGTCTTCTTATCACTTTCTTCCCTCCCTCCCCATCCCCCACACACATGCCCATAAAAGAAAACAAGAATTAGGATCTAACACCAAGGCCATGCTAATGAATGCCTTCTTCAGGGCCCCCTCCTGCTTGCCTAGTACAGCATAGTCCCCTTACTGTGTAAGGAGTAGTCTCCTTACTGTAATGCCTCCTTTTATAATCAGGTAAGGGGTACTATTAGCTTGCGTATTTTAGTAATACTGCCTAACAACATCCATTGCTCCTGGAAAAGGGTACAAAGCCTTTTCTCTAGCCAGGGAAGCCCAGACTTGTACAAAGACTGGATCCATTTCTAGCCTTTCTGGTACTGGCAGAGGCAGTGGGAACAGACTAGAGAAGAACGGCCAACCAAGAAATTGTTCTCTTCTCCCCTCTTCATCAGAGCATAGAGTACAGGACTCTCTTGCACAGTGTTGATCTTCAGGTTGGATTCCTGGCTCTCTTCTCTCTGACATTCGGTGAAGCCCAAAAGATGACACTTATAAAAATGTGTCCGTAATTTTTATAGCAGATGATAGCCTCTGCATGAAACCATGTCAGTGTGACAAAGCATTGAGCTTTCTCCATAGACATTATTTGACCCATTTTGTCAACGGATCAACATGTACATCAGAGGAAGAGAAACGAGCAATTATACATAGCACCTAGCGTGTGACAGGCACACTGCAAATTTCTCATTTTGAGACTCACAACAACCCTGTGAGACTGGTACTGTTATTATCCCTGTTTAACATCGAGGAAACTGAGGCAGATTAAATGACTTGTCCAGGGTCACACACCCAGTTCCATATTTGAATTCAGATCTTTCTGACTCCAGGCCTAGTCCTTTACCCACTTAGCCACCTAGCTGCCTCTGAAACCAGCATTACAACTGTAGGCTTCGGTATCTGTTAACAAAGATGCTCTTTTTCTTTGGTCTCCCAGAATAAATACTGCTACTGGCTTTCTTGATGAACTTCTCATACCATTAAAAAAAGGTCTGGAGTACTTTGGTGCTCATAGAGAAATGTTGACTTGTTATCTACAAATGATGATGGTTTGCCAGTCTATGGGCCAGAGGATAACTGAAATGCCCTGGTAGAACAAGAGTATCCAGACCCACCATAAGGGAAGCAGTAGGCCAGAGGGTGGGACTCAGGCAGGATAAGGCTTGTCTTCCATAACTCAGGAACTAGGGCTAGAACAGAAATCAGAAGCACAAAAAAATGCCTTGACTGGACCCAGGAAAGAAGAGTGAGCCTACCAAGCTAAGGATATGTCAAGAAAAATGGTGTTTCAGATACCTGAGCCAGGTCAGAAGGCCCTGTGGGAAGCTAAGTACAAGGCCACAAGATGATATGAAGGGATATGAAGCCATGATCTAGATGTAGAGCTGAACTCTAGAGGGTGGAGATAAGCTAGGGTACAATGCTGCAGGCTTCCTCCAGCTTTCATGTCAGAGTGGGCAGAAATAAGAAGGAGGGAAGAAGCAAAGGAGGAAAGGAGGGATGGGGGAGACAGAGAGATAGAGAGAAAAGGACAGAAGGGGGAAAGAGAAGGATAAAAAGAGAAAGAGAGAGAAAGACAGACAGACAGAGACAGAGAGACAGAGAGAGGAACAGAGAGAGAGACAGAGAGAGAGAGAGACAAGGAAGGAAGGGGGTAAAGAAGAGGAGGAGAAAGAGAGAAGGAGGAAGAGAAACAGAAAGGAGGGGGGGAGAGCAAGAGACAGAGAGATACACAGAGAGAGACAGAAAGACAGAGAAGGTGGGGGACCAAGATTGGCTTTGGTAGAAGAGATGGCAGCTAGGTTGTATAGCTCTGGACTTGGAGGCAGGAAGACTTAAGTTCAAATCCTGCCTCAGACATTGGCTTCGTGACCCTGAGCAAGTCACTTAATCTCTCTTGCCTCAATTTCCTCATTCATAAAACACAGATAATAATAGCACCTAGCTCATGAGGTGGTTGTAAGGATCAAATGAGATGACATTTGTAAAGTGCTTTGTAAAACATTAAAGTGCTTTATAAATGCTATTATTGTTATGGTTATTATTCTGAAGTATGATTTCAGGAAAGTTCGTTATGCCTATCAGAGCCAAAATCCTTCCACTACCACGCTCATTCGTACATGAAACTTGACCATGAGAACCTTGAATGCTATCAGATCCTTTCCTGAAGGCAAGTTTTAACGTCAGGAAGAGCATATGAGCCAGTTGGGGCACCTGGGGTGGAAGGTGAAGAGAAACCCCCCCAAGAAAGAAAGAGGGTACAGAAAAAAGAAGCCAGCAGTGCTAAAGTGGACACTGCCCAGTTTGGCCTTGGGCCAGCACAGGTGGAAATTCCTGTCTGGACCCATTATTGCACTAGGGGCCCCGAGTTGATTTGAGGACGCTAGGAAGAAGCCCTGAAGTCACGACTTGGGATGGTACATGCCCTGCCCTTTCCTTTCATAATAGGCTCACATTTCTTCCCCTGACAATACCTTTCAACTCATCAGGAAAAGGAAGGGGAAAAGCAGCTCATATGTAGAGGTTCCCTGATAATGCTGTTGCCTGGCTAGAAGGATGGTCTGATTTTTCCACCAAGCAATTACTTAAATGGTGTTTTGGCCCTTTTTTCTCTGGAGCAGGACATAACCTTTATTGACATTGTGGCTGCCGCCACATCTGTTACGCTGACAGAGAGACGGAGCAGGGCCCAATCCTAATGATGGATTTGGCTTTGTCAAACCTTCAGCACTATTTGTCACAAGGGGCAGGAGGGAGCCTGTTGCGAGTGAAGGGATTCCCAGTCCCTGAAAAGAGGGACCCTCCTGCCTTGATTTGCAGACGTCTGCCATGCTCCTCTTCCTCCACCTCTCAGGTGGGGTGAGTCTCGAACATGCCTCATTTCTAACAGGACCTCTCCCACCCCAATTTTCAGATAACTGCCATGCTCCTTCCCCCTTTATTTCTAAGGTGGGCTAGAGTCAGAAGGAATGCGCCCTGTTTCTAACAGGACATCTCTCACTGGTGCCGACTGGTGAACACAACAGCTGTGAGCAGAATTCCATGCACCAGGAACACAATGTCTCCTATATCCGCAGAGAAGTCTTATAAATCTACCTCCCAAAGACAAATGAATGTCAGAAGAAAATGGTGGGGGGGAAGGGACCCTAGTAATATCTACAGAACAGAGAGAGCCATTGATAGAGATCTCTCTCTGTCCATTAATAATACACTGCATCTGGTGTTCTTTCAGGTTCTTCTTTCTGTATTAATCATAAGCATTTTACATAATAAACCTCTGTTTGTCCCCACAATCTAGGACACCCTTTTTCCCATCTGGAGCACTTAATGATTTAGCAATCCCAACCAGGCTCAGCATTTGAAAGGACGGTTGTAGTTATAGTCCATCCTGAACTGAGGTCCTTTGGAGGTAATAAAACACAGAGGAGATGCTATCTAGTGGGTTTGGAGGATTTCATTCCCTTGAAAGTCAAGGAGACAGCTGATTTAAAGTTTCCAGCTAGGTCATACAAAAGTCAGTGGCAGCTACATCCAGCTGAGTTCAGAGTTTGAATATTTATGGTGTCAATCTGAAATCCAGATAACCACAAATAATCTAAATCCATTAACTCCCCCTCCACAAGGAAAGCTTTCTGGCTGCTAATGCCATGATTGCTAGGTTACTGCAGGCCTGGCGCATGGACTTCTTGGATCAGGGCTTTCTTCTTTAAAGTAATTTTTTCTGTGCAGTTGGTGTCAATCCAGCTCTCGGTTCCACTTTTCAGGAAATTCAGGCATGAGCAGCCATGTTGGGGATATCTGGACTCTGCGAGAATTTTGGTCAGTCAAGTTAGCCAACATCAGAATGAAAAGCTATTTAAGACATCTCATAGCTATCAGACATCTCATAGCAGAACCATGCAAAGACGATGCCTGCCCAACTTTCCATGACCTGCATATGTTAAGACATTAGTCAATAATAATACCTTTGGTACTTACCTCACAGAGTTGCCTTGAGGACACACTATAGCTAGGTGGCTCAGTTGATAGAGGGCTGGATCTGGTGTCAGAAAGACCTGAGTTTAAATTTAGCCTCAGATATTTACTAGCTGTGTGAACTGGGGCAAGTCACAGCCTCTGTCTGTCTCATTTTCATCATCTGTAAAATGGGAATGAGAAAAGCAGCTACCTCACAAGGTTGTTGTATGGACCAAATAAGAAAACCCACATAAAGCACTTTCCAAAGCTTAAAGCGTTACATAAATGCAACAGATTAACATTATTTTTATCATTATTGTTATGATAAGATATAAAACATTTTGCAAATTATTCATGAGCATGCCCCATATGAATGAGAATTGTACTTGCTATTAAATCAATAAAGAGTAAAGGAATTAATGAAGAAGCATTTATTGAGCACTATGTGCCAGGAAGTATGTAAGCACTGTGGATACAGCAATGAAAGCATTTATATAGCACCTACTGTGTGCCGGGCATGGTGCTAGGTGCTTTACAAATATCATCTCACTTGATCCTCATGAGAACCCTGGGATATAGATACTACTCTTATTCCCATGTTATGGACAAAGAAACTGAGGCAAACAGAGGCTAAGTGAAACGAATTTTTAAACAATCAATTTTAAACAATTGTCCCGAAGGAGCTCACATTCTGATGGGGAAAGGGAACCTATATAAGAGAGTGGAAACCAGGGAGGGATATTTTGGTCTGGGAAGTTATAGAAATGGTAAGTGGTGTCATAAGACAATTAATTGATATGTCTGGTAATCACCTGATTTATATGGTTTTTCCTCAAACAAAGAAAGTACCCACTCAGGGATAACTTTTCTCTCTTTTTTTTCTAGGCATTTTCATCACTCACACTAGGAAGAAGCTGGTGTGAATTCCTGAAGGCTTGCTTAGAATAGAAGCCAAAGATTCATCACCAAACCATTGCAAGGCTGATGACCCTGACTGAGGAGGGACTTGGGCCCAAAATTATGGTGGTCAATACTGGGGGAAAGGTTCTAGAAAAGCAGATAAAGATAGGGCTTTCAGAGTCTCATGTCTCAGGACAACCAACCACTGTAGTGCTCTTTGGACTGGGAGACTAAGAACGATATGAAACATACATAAGATTTTTCTCTTTTTTCATGAAAACCAATGTTCCTCTAATTGATGTCAGTTCCTTCTGGCGACTTCATCATGACAAAAAGATAACTCTGGATTTCTTCAAAACTATGCCAGTGGAGTAGATGTTGTGGAGCCAGCTGTTAAGGCCTAATCATGGACTGGATATCTGCCACTCAAGGACCAGGGTTAGCTAAGCTCATGGAAACTCATTGCAATGTTGGTTTCTGGGCAATGAATCGTCTTGACCATAGCAAGTCCTAAAACTATCCGCTAAGGCACAGAGGGGTTACAATCTACATTTGCAAAGGGAGTACTTGGTGTATTTGACAGATGTGATCCCAGCTCTCAAGAGTTAAGGTAGCCTAGTGTCAAGAATCAATCAGGTGTCTACAACAAGTCCTCCACCAAAATGTTGAGTTCCTGGGAGTGGGAAGTGGGTAAAGAGAGGAAATGAGGCTTCCTAAGAAGGAGTAAACCAGCCCCATAGGAAGAAGAGGAGGTCAGAGATTCCATGCTGATCAGCAGGAAGATTGAATTATGAGTGGCTGCCTAACTTCCTGCATAGGCAAGATAGGGAGACCCAGATCTAAATAAATGAATGATAGATAGATAGAAAAACAGACAGACAAATAGCTATAGATAAGTGAATGAATGAATAAAGGAATAAATAGAAATGAGGTAAAATAAATCTGAGTTATTAAAGCTATATATATATATATATATGTGTGTGTGTGTGTGTGTGTGTGACAAATATCCTCTATCATCATAATCCATTGTAGTACAGTTCTTCATATTTTTTCAAATTATATTACCTCTGTTCTCTCATTTGATCCTACTAACAATTCTAGAAGGTAGGATGAGAGACTTTTATTATTTACCCCTTCATTCCTCCTTTTTTACACAGATGGAAATTGAGGCTGAGAGCAATTGTATAATTGGCAAGGTCACCTAACTACGAAGTTGTGTTCTGGGCCAAAAACCCAGGCCTTTTGGTTCTCAGTCCATTATTTTGAGTATGGCAGCTGCCACAAATTATCAGAGCAATCTTTTTTCTTTGTCATTGTCATCATCATTATCATCATAGAGTATTCAAGCAATTGTCTATTTAGAGTGCCAAGCTATGAAAAATTTGAAGTGTATTAATCAAAGTGGATGCTTACTCCTGAGAGCTTATAGTCTAAGACTGAAGAGAGAGATGTGGATGGATCCAAAACATATACAGAAAATTGAATAACCATTGAAAAGTCACAGGACTCCAAAAGACTCATGATGGAAAAAGCTCTGCCCATACAGAGAAAGAATTATGGAGTCTGAATACAGATTGAGGCAAAATATTTGCTATCTTTTTTTTCCTTCTTTTCTGGTTTTATTTCTTCTTTCTCATGATTCATTCCATTGGTTATAATTCTTCTTTTCAACTGGACTATTATATAAATAAATACAGTGGGAAGGTATATGTAGAACCTACATAGGATTACATGCCATCTTGGGGGGGGGAAGGGGAAAGAGAGGGAGGGAGAGAAAATTTGGAACCCCAAAACTTGTGGAACTGAGTACTGTAAACTAAAAATAAAAAATAAATTTCTAATTAAAAAAAGAAAAGTCATGGGAAATAAATTTTCAACTTACGTACAAGAAGGAGGGCCAGTGCACTCTGTGGGAAAGACAGTGAAGGGGGAAGTCCCAGAGGTGTATGCATAAAGCAGGTAAGAGGGAATTTGCTTACATCTTCTTGGGAGAAGGCTTCCTGGAGAACTTTGAAGTTTAGAAGCTTGTCAAATTAAAGAAAAGAGATTTACTTTTTTAGAGTACCTGATTAAGTTTATTCTTACTCCAAGACCATCTCCACTCTTCAGCTGTTAGCTCCTACACTTTCAGTGAAAACATCCTAATTCAGATATTCAGTCTTCCTACTTAGGCTAATGTTGTGTTTTCTATTTCTAGGAACAAACCCCTGACAATCTGTCATCCACACTGCAGCCCAAGTAGTGTATCCAACATCCCACTGTGTTTATGTCATTTCTCTACTCAAAAACCACTGAACAGGGTATGAACTCCTCATCTGAGGTTCAACACAGTCTAGTTCCAACTAATCATCCAATCCTATCTCGCATTACTCCCCCTAAAGTATTCTATGTTCCAGCCATTGACTAGAATACTTCTCTCATTCTTTCTTCTAATTTTATTCCTTTGTTCACATAGTCCTCCATCCCTGGCATGAATTTCCATTAACCATCTCTTTGTTTAAGTTCCTTCAAGGTAAACTTAGATCACCTCCTGCATCAAGTTTGTCCTGATCCCATTCCTACCAACTGACAGTGATGTCTCCCTCTTCAAATATATCCAAGTATCTCATTGGTATCCTTCCATATATGTACAAATCTTTCCTTCAAAGATTATAAGGTTCTTGAAATTATAAATTATAAGGTTCATCAGTGTTGCTGTTCCAATGAGAAACAGTTACCATTGACATTCACTCTAAGGCAAGAGGGCCCAAAATACAGCCATTAAGTGGAGCTTGGACAGGGACCTATTGTGGTCCAAACCATGAGCCTCAGAGTGAACCTCCTGGCTTGATTTTTTTTTCTTTTTTTCTAATTAAAGGGGCCATCCCTTGACTCACTTCTTTTTTTTTAAATTGAATTTTATTTTACCAGAACACAAATGCAAAATAAAGAAAAGAAATAAAAACATATCATAAACTTAAATATAAAGTAAAAAAAAAACATGTTGTGTGCATAGCAGAATATAGGAGAGGATTCAAAATATTTAACAATAAATTTTCATTTCAAGAAAGCCTATATGATAAATAATACCCTTGTGTTGAGAATTGTCCATCTTTTCTTTGCTTCCTTGTGTTTTCTTTTGTTCTCTGCTGCGCACTTTTTTTACTTTGTTCTTTTTTTTCCTCCCCCACCCCACTAGAAGGCCACAATATAATTTAGATATTTCTTGATATATACATACACATACAGATATATACATATATATACATGTGTATATAGACATATACTTTCCCAAACATAATCTACTCCTGATCTTTGTTTTTTATGTTTGTACATATGTTTTGTTTCCTATCCTTCCTGCCTCCTCTACTTAACTACCTGCTACATTGCCTTCCTATTACTTGCCAACCTCACTCCTCCAGTAACCACCCTGCCCTCCTATTACTTGCCTTCCCCTCTCTAAGGATCCTTCCCCATCCCCCCATTCCCCTTAATCTAAACTCCCTTTACCTATTCCCTCATTCTCCCCTCTAAAAATCCCTCCCTTGTCCTATCCTCCATCACTAAACCCCTACCATTTTATTTCTTCTAAATTTAGAAGACTTTCATACTCTTCTAAATATATATGTAATGTTCCCTCTTAAACCCATTCCCGATGAAAGTAGGTCACCAGAACTACCAGCCCTCCTCCCCCATCTTAATCCTCTGTATCCTTTCTTCTTCTTGCACCTCTCTTGATTAAAATAGTTACTCTTTTTAGTTGTTTCTAAATGGTTTTACTTTTTAAATTCATATCATAGTCAGGTTTATCCCCTCTTTCTTATAAGCTCAATTATTAATAAGAATGTTAGACATACATTTTATATTTTATGTTATATAAAAGGTAAGCAGTCTGTTCTTGTAAATCCCTTATAGTCAGTCTTTGGTAGGTACCTTTATGTGTCTTAGTTCTTGTATGTCATATCTTCTATTAAGTTGAGAATTTTTTTTAACAAAGTCTTGAAAGTCTGGAGGTTTGTCACTTGACTCACTTCTTAAAGAGGCTTATTCACTGAATGGGAGTTACTTCACTTTGAGTACATGAAAAGGCCTTAGCCTAAAAGGGCCAGGGTCCTTCACTGCATCCTGGGTCATCTCCAGTCATCCTGATGAATATCAGGTCACTGGACCCAGATGGCTCTGGAGGAGAAAGTGAGGCTAGTGACCTTGCACAGCCCTCCCTCATTCAAATCAAAGTCAACTGTAAGTCATGTCATCATTTCCCTGATGTCATGATCCTCTTCGAAAATGAAGGACAAACACACACAACCTATAAGGTTCATAATTATAAGGTTGAGGCAGCTAGGTGCTCAGTGGATAGAGTACTGGCCCTGAAGTCAGGAAGATCTGAGTTCTAATCTAGCTTCAGACACTTAACAGCTATGTGACCCTGGGCAAGTCACTTAAACTCTGTTCACCTTAATCCACTGGAGAAGGAAATGGCAAACCACGCCAGTATCTTTGCTAAGAAAACACCATGGACAGTATGGTTCTTGGGGTCACAAAGGGTTGGACACTACTGAACACTAACTAACAATAACAATAATAAGAAGGTTCTGGAGATTAGATTAGGTTACATATTGTAAAAGTTTTGTGAGTAGGTCCTGTTGTTTCTATCTTTGCATCCCTACTACATGGCATAAGGGTTTACACATAATAAATACTTAACAATTGTTCCTCCAATTGTTGAATCAACTAGAATAGAAGACATGCATCAGACATACGCTGTATGGCAATTTCCCTTTGCTTTCTGAGACATGACATTTAGGGAGAGAGTCTCAAAGTTTATAGTCCACTTCTGCCACCCAAGAGCTTTTTTATTGTGTATGAAATCCAAGTCTTTTTTGCCAATTTGGTTTTTATTCAACCATACGTCACTTCCTGGTTTTAAGGCTAAGAGAACTTTAAAAAGCTTTTTTGAAAAGCTCATGTTGCTTTTTGGACAGCTATTATGTCTTACAAAGTAACATTGAAATTAGTTAAGAATAAATAAAAATCCAAAAAGTACCAATTACATGACCCTTGAAAACCATGCCAATTTGAGAATTGGAGAGGATGTAGAGTGATGTATCTCGTTTTACTAAGTCTCTTGAATTTGAAAAGGTGTCTGTGATATTTTCTAAATTCCAAATGGTTTCTGAATTCAGTTATTAATAATAGTGATGCCTTATGGTAAACACTCATTTCATCTTTGCCCAAAGGCATGCCATTCAGAGAAATTCAATGGAATATAAAACATTACCTGGAACACAGTTTCTTTTGATCCACAGCCTGTTGAATATCAACTATGCTAAAAAAAAATGAATCAATCTATGAATATTTAATTAGCTTGTACAATGTGTCCAATACTGTTAGGTGCTTTGGCATGACCCTCATCCTCAATGAGCTTATACTTTAATTCAGGACATAATACTAACACACTCAAGGTGATTAGAGAATAATTAGATGCCATTGGGTACAATTAGGAGGAGATTTCAGCTCTATGTAAAGGAAAGAAATTAATCATTAAGGTGATAAAACACTAGAGGAACTATTAGAAGATGACACAGAACTTTTGTGCCCTGAAATTTCTTTAAAAAATATTCATATTCACTTAACCCCAATTGCCTTGCCTTCCCCCCCTCCAAACATGTTCATAACTATTCTGGATTATTTAGATATTAATCTCTGTAGATGTAAGGGACCAGACAAGATTATCTTGGATTCCCAACTCTCAGCATCAATCATTCTAGGTTGATTACCTAAAGATAAGTGACCCCTGTGTCTTTGTCTGTCAAAGAGGTCAATTATTCCATTTGATAAGGCAGTACTAGAAGACATGTAGTGATCAACACTGTTCCTTCTCTTTAAAACTGACCATGTAACAAGGAAATAGAAACAGAGTAGATACACATAGATTGGAGAATAACTAAGTCATTTGTGGTTTATGAATATAACAGAATATTGCTATGTTATAAGAAATAATGAATAGGAAGAATTCAGAGAGGCACGGGAAGACTTATGTGAACTGATTTAGAGGGAAGAAAGCAAGTTCAGATAAACAGTGCAGGATGACTACAGGGATGTAAATGAAAGAACACAACAATAATAAAAATGAACCAGAATGCTGTGAAACTATAATGATCAAGAAACTTGGTTGTAGAGAAGAGTAGAGAAAATATACCTCCCTGCCTTCTTTATAGAGATAGGAATATGATATTTGTACATACTGTTAGCCTTGGTTGATTCGTTGATGGTTTTTTTCTGAACTGCTTCCCCCCTACAGCCCCTTTCTTGTTTTTTAAATCTTTGTTACAAGGTTCAACTTATTCTGGGATATTTTTCCAACTTGTACCTGGCATACCTTATGGTTACTCATAAGCCTTCACCACTGTGCTTCCCATTAGCACTTGAGATGTACTCTCCAACAAATAAACATAACATCTAAGGAGAGGTCACATTCTTAGAATATAATGATAGTGAGGCACACATTTGAGATATATATGTGAAAAGGGCAACTTATAACTCCCAATATTACAAGCACTGACTGATTCTTCTTTTTTTATAGAGCCTTTAAATAGTTCCCTTTGGATATGTCATCTCTAGGGTGCAATTGAGTTCCTATAGCCTATTCTTCTCCATAGCTGGCTTGCTGACAAGGGTCCCATTTCTTGAAACCTCTTCTTCCTTTACGTAACTGTTTCTCTGTGCTAGTGTCTGTTTGGCACGTGCATCTCTGTTCCTTACTATCTGCATATCTTCTGGTCCAGTAGTGCCCTTTCAAAGCTGTATGACTGATATGGGAGAGGAAGGGGAGAAAAAATTCCCTCCTTCTCATCCGCAAATTCTGAAATTCATCCTGGGAGGTAGGTGCCATCATTTTTTTCTCATTTTACAAATGAAGGAACTGAGGCAGACAGTTTAAGTAACTCACCTAAGGTTTTGCAGCTAATAAATGCCTGTAGATAGATTTAAACTAAGATCTTCCATACACCAGGTCCAGTGCTTCAACTACTTTGCTGCCTAGCTCCTTTGGGGGAGAGAGCTGAAAATCTCCTTTATGCTCTGGCTTCCTGGGGAGATAAGGGACTAGAGGGATATATGTGGAATTGAAGGTGATATAAAAATAATTGTAAAAATTGTATGTATAATTTATTACATATAATTAATCATATATAAAAATACAGTATTACATATAAATTTATAAGTAAAAATAAGTTACCATAAAATTTTCTACTAGATTGTAAACTATATGAGGACCACATTGTATTTCAATAATCCATTCATTCACTTACTGTGCTATCTGCAGAACACTGTGTGGTTCAGGCACAGGTAAGTGCTAAATAAATGGTTAGATGAATTCCAAACAATTGCTAGTTTGTAAACATTCTTTCCTGTTAAATATGACTGATGATTTTCAGCTCTGAGAGCATCTCAATAAAGTCTCAGGATGGAATGTCCTGGAAGTGTCATCCCTCCCTCTGCTGTGGGGAGAATTCTATGGAACCCATCTAGTCCCCCCAACCCCGCCTCCAACAGAAGCAGTTCTGTGTCAGATCAGTGGGGGTAACTAGTTTCTCCAGTTCTTGAAAAAGAAAGTTAACTGGAATCTGACCTAAAGGACAGAGGAAAGATAGAGTTTTCTTCCTAACTACCAAGCATGGGAATTGAAGTTTTGGGTTTCACTAGAAGCCTCTTTATAAATGAAGAATGAATTTTTCATCGATGAAACAAACTCAGTTCATAGACAAGGAAATCTCCAAGAAAGGCTTAAAGATGTTACTTTAAACTGGAATAAAAGGTGATAATTACAATCCAAAGATGTGTCCTCCAGGCCACTAGAGAGGCCCCATCTCAGTGCAGAAGTTGAAGCTTCTAGGTTAACCAGGGCAATAACCCTTACCTGGTTCTGGTAATGCACCATCGGCAACACTGGGCAACAAGAAGTGAGTGGACAGTGGCTAGGTGAGAGAGTCTCTCAGTTTTGATGCAGATGGAAGCCTATATATACACTCTGCCCACAATAAATCACTGATCACCATACTTGAAAAACAAACGTCAAAACCCCCAGCTAGGATTGAGAGATGGTCACTTTGCCTTCGGCTGTGATACTAGAATCATTTACAGAGCAGGTACCAACAACCCTGCGGACTGTGTGTCATATCATCTATCATAAGAAGCCAAGCCAACAAGGCGTGAAGAGATGGTTACTGGGGACTCTTGTCAGCCAGGTCAGATTTCTTCATTGAGGAGACCAGGCAGAATTTAGTATTTCAGACCACTGGTACATTCCATCCTAAATCCACTTTGAACCCAACAGCTTATCCACATCCTGGTGACATAGGCCAATATCTGAAGGGGGAATGGGTGGCTCTGATTTGGGGGATATGCCCCTTTCCCTCTGTTCACCACCACCTCTCTCTCTCTCTCTCTCTCTCTCTCTCTCTCTCTCTCTCTCTCTGTCTGTCTGTCTCTCTGTCTCTCCTCTCTCTCCTCTCTCTCTCTCTCTCTCTCTCTCTCTCTCTCTCTCCCTCACCCCTCTCTCTCATTCCTATGGTGGTAAATGGGCATGGAGCCAAGAAGAGTGGGCTTGGAGTCATATATAAAACTTGGTTTTGGATCCTGCCTCTATCCTATAACTGGGTAAGTGACATAATCTCCAAGCCCAAGCTTCTCCATCTACAAAATGGTAATACTAATAGCCATAGCACGTGTCTCCCAGAATCGTTTAAAGATTAAATAAGGTTAAATAAACATGGAGCGCTTTGCAAACCTCAAAGAAGTGTAGAAACATCAGCTACTATCATTATTCATTTGTACACTCTGCTTTATGGACAAGGTTAGTCATTTAAAGTGGTTGCTGTTGGCTTAAGTAAGTTGATCTAAGATGGAAGCAATGCAGTTCAATGAAAAGATGACTGGATTTGAGATTGCCTTCCATTTATACGGTGCATATCTTATATTGCACTGTTGTTTTCATGCTATCTCTCCTTCATTATTATGTGAGCTGCTTAAGGACAGGACCATGCATTCAACTTTCTTTGTATCATTATAACTTAGCATAGGATCTGACTTGCAGTAAGTGCTTAATAAATGCTTGCTGACTGAATAACTTGAACTCAGGGATCTCCAATCATCTAATTGCCATCCTCTGGACTCTCTGGTTGCTCTCTCCAGGCCCTCTCTAATTCATCAAAGTCCTTCCTAAACTGTGGAATACTGAACTCAAAAGAATATTCCAGCTATGTTCAGGCCAGAGTACAGTGAGACTAACACCTCCTAAATCCTAGAATCTATGGCTCTCTTGAAGAAGTCCAAGACCAGACTAGCTATTTTTGTCTGCTGCATCACAGAAAGGAATGAGAAGATTTCTGAAAACTGATGCAGAGTGAAGTTAACAAAGTGAGGGGAACTATGCACAGTAATTACAATAGAAACAGAAACAACAGTTAAAAACCTGCCATATTGAGTTTGTAGATCACTAAAACCCCCGTATCTTTTTCAGTTAAACTGTAAGCTCACCAAGCCCTCCAAAATATGACCCAGTTCTGGGGAATGGATTCATGCTAACTGAACTCATAAGAGATTGACTGAAAAGCAAAATATCAATGCAAGATGAACTGGCAGCAGGCAGTCATCTCCATGGGACAGCTCCTTGTGGAGGATGGATAATTCTACTCAGGAGACCAAATTACAACAGAATCAAAAGGTTACTCGGTGAGCAAAGGGAGTTAGATATTCTTAAGGGATATTCCCTTCAAGCTCAAATAGTTTCTCTACTCTAGAGATAGGCTTGCTTAAAGAACCAGGCGCCATGGATAGGATCAGATCACCGTCTCCCCAGGACAGTGTGGAAAACACACTGACAGATTCATATTTACCTCTGTTCTTTTTTCTAGATATCATCCAGACTCATTTTTCTCCAAGGTTGAGATTATACACACACATTAAAATGTAATTGATTGGTCATCATTGTTTGAGGAGATGCTAGAAAACACCCTGTTCTTGGCTGAGTTTTGGAAAAGAGCCTTCTTAATTGATCAGATCAGTCACTCAAAAATGACATGACAATATTACTCTTTTAGACTTCAAGGATTTGGGCTGTAGCATAGAAAGTAGGTTAAAGGTCTCTAGCTTGATCAGTGCCCTTTTTATTCTTGCACTTGTATTGACTTGCATGGCACCTAGAGTCATTATTGGGTTTAGAAAGAATCTTCTCACTGGGGTTCCAAGGGCTTAGTATAGTAGATAGTGTGGAGTCAGGAAGACATGATTTCAATCCTGGTTCCATCATTTATTACCTGTATGATCTTGGGCAAGTGAACCTCCTTGTGCCTCAGTTTCTTTGCCCATAAAATGGGGGGGGGGATAGACTCTGACCTCTAAGGTCCCTTTGAATTCCATATGATCCTATGTTTCTATGCATATCTCCCTGAACCACCTGTAGTATGGTTACATGTGGGAAAGTGTATATCCTATGCATATGGGAATAGGGAGAACCTTTCTTGGCATTTACTTTGCCATTATGCTATGTGATTAAATGTCTTTGGCTTTGAACTAATGTGATCTTTGGTTGGCTTAGTAAAATTAAGCCATAGGGGTTCACAAGCTATTATACTGAGTGGATCCTAAACCATGAGGTGTCTCAAAGCTATAAGAGATTTATGAGGTATAGCCCATATATAATTCAGAGCAGGTCAGTTTATTTTACATAAATGATACTTCATATTAGTGTCCACTTGCTAAGTTTTCAAAAGATAACTAGTCTCACCAACAACCTTAACTAAGAGGAAACTAGACTTGTTGCCCTTTGCCTAGACTTTCTCCCTTTTAATCTAACCAAAACACCAATGCCAGAGCAAACTTTCTGATGTGCAAGCCATTCTCTTGTTAAGAACCTTCTATGGCTACCAACTGCCTATCAACTACAATCCAAACTCTTTAGCCTGCTATCCAGAGCCTTCCACAAGCTAGCATTAATAAACTCTTCCAAACTTATATCCCATTCCTCTTTTTAATGTAGTCAGTGTTCCAGCCAATTTTATCTACTTACCATCTCTTAAATATGTCCTGCACTTTCCTCCCTCCACACCTTTGCTCATATTGTTTCCTACTATTGGGATGCCCCCTGGATTGCTGATTGCAATCCTGACTTTGAAGTCCAGCTCAAAGGATGCATGTTGTTTAAAGATTGTCCCACTAGAAATGATCCCTCCTGGGGTGGAGCCAAGATAGCAGCTGGAAAGCAGGGACTTGCCTAGGACCCCCAGGACCCTCCAAATACCCATAAAAATGGCTCTGAACAAATTTTAGAACTGCAGAACCCACAGAATAGTGGAGGGAAGCAGGGCTTCAGCCCAAGACAGCCTGGATGGTCACGGGGGTAAGGTCTATTCCACGGAGCTGGGAGTGGAGGGGAGCAGAGCCCGGCATGGGATGTGCCCAGACCAACCAGACCAGGAGCCAGGTGGAACAGGCCCTAGCACCCTGAATCAGTGAGCTGTGGCAGTTACCAGACTTCTCAACCCACAAACGCCAAAGACAACTGAGAAGATTAATGGGAAAAGCTGCGGGGACAGAGTGAAAGGAGTTGGGGGTTCGGCCACTGCCCCGGGGGCAGCAGAGGTGGTGCAGCTCTGAGGACAGAACTACAGCTGCAGTTGCTTCTGACCATAGGCCCACCTGGTGGGAGGAATTAAGTGGATCAGAGCTGGAGTGCAGAGTCTGCTTAAGATCGGAGTCTCGGTCCAGGTTGGTGGTTCTTGGGGGAGGAGGAGCACTAGTGTGGCAGAGCTTGCTGTGTAGAAATAGCTCTGAAAACAACAGCACAGCCCCTCAAACTTGGAACAAAGTACTCTCTACTCTACAAGCAGCCATACCCTGACAAAAAACTCAAGGGTCAAGTAGTTGGCTGGGAACATGGCCAGGCAGCGAAAACAGACTCAGATTCAGGCTCAGATTTTGGAATCTTTCTTTGGTGACAAAGAAGACCAAAACATACAACCAGAAGAAGTCAATAAAATGAAAGAGCCTACATCAAAAGCCTCCAAGAAAAACATGAACTGGTCTCAGGCCATGGAAGAGCTCAAAAAGGATCTGGAAAAGCAAGTTAGAGAAGTAGAGGAAAAATTAGGAAGAGAAATGAGAGTGATGCGAGAAAACCATGAAAAACAAGTCAATGACTTGCTAAAGGACACCCAAAAAATACTAAAGAAAATAACACCTAAAAAAACAGAGTAGCTCAAATGGCAAAAGAGCTCCAAAAAGCCAATGAGGAGAAGAATGCCTTGAAAGGCAGAATTAGCCAATTGGAAAAGGAGGTCCAAAAGACCACTGAAGAAGATACTACCTTAAAAATTAGATTGGAGCAAATGGAAGCTAGTGACTTTATGAGAAATCAAGATATTATAAAACAGAATTAAAGGAATGAAAAAATGGAAGACAGTGTGAAATATCTCATTGGAAAAACCACTGACCTGGAAAATAGAGAGATAATTTAAAAATTATTGGACTACCTGAAAGCCATGATCAAAAAAAGAGCCTAGATATCATCTTTCAAGAAATTATCAAGGAGAAATGCCCTGATATTCTAGAGCCAGAGGGTAAAATAGAAATTGAAAAAAAATCTACCTATAGCCTCCTGAAAAAATCCCCAAAAGAAAACTCCTAGGAATATTGTTACCAAATTCCAGAGCTCTCAGATCAAGAAGAAAATACTGCAAGCAGCCAGAAAGAAACAATTTGAGTATACCCTCAGTATTAGGGTAGCTGAAGAGAATATAGATATAGATAGACAGACAGACAGATAGATAGATAGATAAATAGAGGACACAGGGTGAGTTGAATATGAAGGGATGATACCTAAAAAAATCAAATTAAGGGATGAGAGAGGAATATATTGAGAGAGGGAGAAAGAGAGAGATAGAATGGGGTAAATTATCTCACATAAAAGTGTCAAGAAAAAGCAGTTCTGTTGGGAGGGAAGAGGGGGCAGGTGAGGGAGAATGAGTGAATCTTGCTCTCCTAGGATTTGACCTGAGGAGTGAATAACATACACACTCAGTTGGGTTTCTTACCCCACAGGAAAGAAGGAGGAAGGAGATAAAAAAGGGGGATGATAGAAGGCAGGGAAGATTGGGGGAGGACGTAATCAAAAACAAACACTTTTGAAAGGGGACAGGGTCAAGGGAGAAAATTGAATAAAGGGGGATAGGATAGGAAGGAGCAAAATATACTTAGTTTTTCACAGCATGAGTATTGTGGGAGGGTTTTACATAATGATACACATGTGGCCTATGTTGAATTGCTTGCCTTCTTAGGGAGGGTGGGTGGGGAGGGAAGAGGGGAGAGAATTTGGAACTCAAAGTTTTAAAAGCAGATGTTCAAAAAAAAGTTTTTGCATGCAATTAGGAAATAAGATATACAGGCAATGGGGCATAAACATCTATCTTGCCCTACAAGAAAGTAAGGGAAAAGGGGATGGGGGGAGTGGGGTGACAGAAGGGAGGGCTGACTGGGGAATGGGGAAATCAGAATATATGCCATCTTGGAGTGAGGGGGAGGGTAGAAATGGGGAGAAAATTTGTAATTTAAACTCCTGTGAAAATCAATGCTGAAAACTAAAAATATTAAATAAATAAGAAAGCAAAAAAAAGAAATGATCCCCCCCTCATTGATTCTCATAACACTTTGAACTTCTCTTATATATTAATTATATTGAAATTAGTATTATATCAATGTCTGTACATGTCTTAGCACTTCTATTTTAAGTTCCTTGAGGAACTTCATTTTATTTATCCTTTTATCTCCCAGTGGACTCAGGCCAGGACATTTCACAAAATAGCAATTTAATAAATTTTTATTGAATAAGTGAATGAGCAACTTAATTATAACATTTGGCATTTATACAACATTTTTAGATTTATAAAGTACTTTGAGTCCCTTATTTTGTTTGCTTTTAACAACAACCTTTTAGGTAGGAATGACAAGTATTACTATTCCTGTTTTAAAGAGGAAAGAATTGAGACTCACAGATGCAATATGACCTGCCATGGTAACTTAGCTAGTGTCACAACCTATTGTCACATCATCTTTTATTATATTTTCTCCTTATATTAAAAGTCATGTTAATGCCTTTTTTTTACACTACAATCCATTCATGGTAGTTTTGTTTTTCTTATAGCTGGTTAATCTTATTTATACAAATTTTCATCAGCTACAAAATTTAAATGATTTTTTTCCTTTACTTTGTTCCCAGATTCTTAACCACACCCTATTTGTGTGTACAGTTCCTTACATACTGACAATAATAATTCAATCCATCAGTGAGCATTTGTCAAGCACTCATAATGCACCAAACGTTGTAGGAAGTACAGGGAGTCACCATTCTACCTATAGGGAAATGTCCAAGGACATTCTTAAACCCCTGCATGACAGAATCTGTACTCACTTAGGGGGAGATTTCTCCTTGCATGGAGAAGCCTTTCTTCCTTGCATTCATAACAGTACCCCCTGCACACAAACAGATGTTCAAAGAATTAGGACAGAATGAAAGCCCCTTGGGATATTACTGGCAATTTTTAATGAGCTTCTCAGGCTTTAGACCCTGCCACAAGACAACTATGTGGAATTCCAGGTTATTTTCTAGTGACCATTTCTTCCTAGTTCCTGCTATTTGTGGGAGACATCTGTCCCATTCCTTAGGCTCTTTGCAACTTGGAGCAAATCACTTTTTCTCCCTGGCTGTCTTGATTTCCTTAGCATCTGAAATGGACCTGCTTTCTACTTATCTCTGTGAAGATTAAAGAGATAAACCCCGGCAAAGCTAAAGAAATTTGGAAAGGGGGTGTTACTGAAATATCAAGTTCTATCAAGATTGGCAGAAGAGTTTAGCCTAAACAAAGCCTCCTAAAGATTGTCCTTAGAAGCATGTACTAAAGGAGGGATAAGGACTGGGCACCATTCCATGGTATGTATGGTTTCGCTGTTATCAAGGCAGCATCACACCAGCCTTAGAAGCAGGATAATCTTCACTGATCTGATGACTGGGTTTGGCAACAGTTGTGCGCCCAACCTTTACGTGTTGAATGTGGAATGTTAAGTGCATTTTAACAGTCGTTAAGCACATTAGTGCTTTTATATTATGGGCCCTTTGTCTGTTGCCAAGTTCAATGTAAATTAAAATGATATGCAGGCAGGCAAGAACTATTGAACCCGAACTGCTCTGTCTCCATCTAGTAGCCACAGGTACAAACAGGAGCCAAGCAGCAGGCGGGAGACTTAATCCTTTGGGGAAGAAAGGTGAATTGGAAGTGAACATGGACTCAAGGTGTCTGCCCTCCTGTCTGCCTTTGACAGCAGGGCCGAGCCAGTTTGTTGGGGCCAGACTCAACCATCAGTCTAGATTGCCACAGACCTATTGACCGTGTGGCGATCTGTAACGATCGCTAAGATGGCCCCTGGTGAGCCATACTGATCACTGTGACAGTGCTGAAGTTGGCTTCTTTGCCCTGAATAGACTTGGCAAGAGAGAATGACACACATGCACTCACTATGAATTAAGTATTCAGTGGCTTCCTGAAAGTCAGGTATATTTGAAATAGACTTACAAATGCATTCAAAAATATACCCAAAGCTTTTTACCAACATTTTAAGTTTTCCCTAGCCAAACAATTAAATTCAATGAACATTTATTGAATGCCTACTATATACAAGGTGAGAAGCAACATGCCATTAGGATAAAGAACTGACTTTGTAGTCTAGATGATACTATATTCAAATCCTACCTTGACCCATACTAGCTCTATGACCCTGGGCAAGACAATTAATCTCTCATGGCCCCCATATTACTTTCTAAGTCTGTAAATTGCTGAATAAATGCTGATCTACCATTATAAAAGCTACACAGAGCTCCCTACATTGATGAAATAACACTTTTAGATTACATGTACAAGATGTGTTGTTCAATTGTTTTTGGCTATGTCTGATTCTTCATGACCCCATTTGGGGTTTTCCTGTCAAAGATACCGGAGTGGTTTGTCATTTCCTTCTCCAGCTCATTTTCTAGATGGGGAAACTGAGGCAAAGAGGATGAAGCAACTTGCCCAGGGTCACATAGCTAGTCTGAGGCCAAATTTGAACTCAGGATGATGAGTCTTCCTGTCTCCTGGCCTGGCACTCTACCCAGCTGCCCTTATGTGTGAGATGCTTCTAAACAGTAAGAATACAGAGATTTTTTTAATGGCACAATTCTTCTTTTCAAAAAACTTACAATCAATCAATTAATAAACATTCATTAAGTGCCTACTATGTGCCAGGCACTGTGCTGATCACTGGAATCCAGAAGGGAGAAAAACACACACACAAAAATTATAACAGAATTTAGTGCATATAGGGGAATCAAACAGTCACATAAGCAGTTTATAAAGGATGAAATCACTTCTAGTAAATGCCATTTCATAAAGTTTCATGGAGGATGTAGCCCCTCAGCTACCTTTTGAAGAAAGAAAAGAATTTTCACTAGATAGAGGCATGGGGAGGGTCCATTCTAAAAATGGGAGGCAGTTCATGCAAAAATGCAAAGTCAGAAAAGGAGAGGATGGGGCTGCAGTATGTTGGAGGGAGTAGATGGCATGCTTGTCAAATGTTGGCACCTACTTCCTAATTTCTTCTTGCCATTACCTCCTTAACTAGATGTCCAAATCTGACATCCTCTCCCCTTTTCTCTTCTCCCCATCCCTACTTTCTCTAATCAAGTATGTTTTCTAGGATCAATTTCCATAGGAAATGAAAAAGATGCAAATTCATATATAATACACCAGAGTACAATAGTTATAGGCCTAGGTAATTCAAAGTGTGAAGAGAACTATTGAAGGTCTAACCATGTCACTGCCCCACCCTCACCAATTCATTTTCCATTTCTAGACATTTTCAATGACTCCCATCATCTCCAAAATAAAATAAACCTGATCCTCTCCTACCTTGATGGTTTTCTTGTACTTTCCTCACTCATATGTCCTCTGTGGCTCAGTGGCATTGGCTTCTCTGCTTTTCCTCGTACAAAACTATCCACAACCCAACTCCTGGCATTTTCACTGGCTCTTTCTCATTCTTTGAATGTTCTCCTTCCTCATCTCTCTCTCCTTGCTTCCCTAGATTCCTTCAAGTCCCAGCTATAATCCTCCCCTCTATAAGCTTTCCCAAACCCACTTAATTCTAGTGCCTTCCCTCTGTTGATCATCTTGAACTTATAGCATAAGTACATTGTTTGTACGTAGCTATGTAACAGCTGTCTCCCTCATTAAACTGTAACCTCCTTGAGGGCAAGGAGTGGCTTTTGTCTTTCTTCATATCTCCAGCATTTAGCACCATGCCTGGCACATAGTAGGTGCTCAATAAATTGTTTATTGACTAACTATAAATGATGATGAGTATTAAGGGGAAATTCTGGAGTAATTGTGTAGGACAGATGGGAAAACTGGAGATTATTATAAGGAAATCGAGTTTCAGGACTCAAAATCTTGGAGTTTGAGAAATTTCAGGTGACAGCGAGGTCTTTGATATGAGTGACTGCAGTAAAATGATGACAGGCATTGAAGGGATTAAGAAAATGAGAGGTCAGGGTATTCGGATCATTCATGTGAATACTGAAATTCAACATTATTCATTTTGATTCAATTTGAACTTAATTGCTGAATATTGAACTCTTTAGAAATATCAGGAGAAAGGGAGATACTTAATGACAAAGTTTTTGAGCAAGGTTGTAGACTACCCAGGTGGTTAGTAAATGACAATGCCAAAGACCAATGGAGATATAATTAGACGGCATGAACTTTAAAGGAATGTTGGTGGTCAAATAAGAGGTGTCTGGAAGTGGCACTGGAGAGCAAAGAACATAACAATTTCTCTTGGCTCAGTGAAATGGTTAGGAAGCCTGGAAAATGAGCAGCCAGCATTGGCAAAGGAGAGAAGGGTTGTATCCTTAGGAGAAAGACAAGTGCTAACTGATTTTAGAAGCTATAAAAAGTGTAAGAGGAAAACGGAAGATAGTTTGTTGACAATAAACTAAAGATTATAGAATGCTCCCCAGAGGCAGAGGAAGATAAAGATAAAGACAGGGTAGGGCTGAGATGAACCATGATGAGGAGGTCACCAGGAAGGGCAACAGAAGAAAGGCTTTTGTGACTCCAGGGAGAGCTCTGCATGAGAATGATTAGAACTGGAGTTCAGAGGTAAAAGTGGAAAGTGATCATGCCCTGAGGTTACACATGCACAGTGACTCAAGAAGGCATGGGGAAATGAGTTCAAAACCAGAGTGAGGGCAGATCACAGGGAATCAGGAGATCTTGTTGACTCAGATTAATACCTATTTCCAGTTATCTGTGTGTCTAATCACACAAGTAATAAGTGGCAAAGATGAGATTTGAACCAAGGACTCCCATTTCTGCCTTCTCAGCATACCCTACTCTCATCATTACATATTATGCTGCCCACATGCCTAGGATGATTCTATTAAAAAGCAATTATTGAGTACCTGATATATGGGGAAGATTGGCCTAAATTCCAGGGGAAACAGAAAGTTTACAAAAGAGGTCCTTATTCTATACAAAAAAAAAAAATGTTTAGACTAGTTCTTTTTCATATCAGCCCCAAACTGGAAATTAAGGGGTTTTTTTCCTATTGGGGTATGGATAAACAAATTGTGGCATATGACTGTAATGGAATATTATAATGCCACAGGAAATCACAAAATGGAAAATTTCAGAGGAAATTGAGAAGACTTCTTTTTTCTTTTTTGGAGGGGTGAAGGCAGGGAAATTGGGGTTGACTTGCCAAAGGTCACACAGCTGGTAAGTGAGTCAAATGTCTGAAGTCAGATTTGAATTCAGGTGCTCCTGACTCCAAGACCAGTGCTCTACTCACTGCGCCACCTAGCTGCCCCTTGAGAAGACTTCTATGAACTGATTCAGAGTGAATGGAACTAGGAGAATAATTTATGCGATGACAACAATAGTGTAGATAAAAACAGGGAAAGGCATTAGAATTCTGATCAACGAAATGATAAACCACAAGTTGAGAGACTGAAGATTAAAGTCATAGCTCACTTTCTGTCTGAGCAGTGATGAACTTAAAATGTAGGGAGAAATACACCTTTGGGGGCAAAGCCAATACCAGAGGGTTTTTTTTCCTTGTGTTTTTGTTTTTGTTTTTGTTTTTTGTTTTTTTTTTTTTTGCTGAGCTAGTGTTGGGTTTTTTTTTCTGGTTCACTGGGAGAGGTAGTGGGAGGGACAGATTATAAATCCATGTAAAATAAATATATAAATTTATTATTTTTTAAAAGATGTCCTCATCATACTTACAGTTTCATAGGGGGATGGAAGAGTGTGCTGGAGCCAGCTTGAACCTACTCAAAAACTAATTGCTGAATTTTCAGTGTGAGCATTTACACTTCAAAATTTTGAAAATTCTAAAAATTGGACTCAATATGTTGTTTTGTTCATGATAGAGAAAATGTTTATAAGGCCGATTAAACTTTAAAGTGTGTTATGAGTGTGTTTCTTCAGAGAGTTAGTTTTTAAACATTTACCAGAACACTCTTGAGTAAGACACAAATAGATAACTACATTACATGATAAGTGCATGAGAGAGGTTAAAACAAAATGTTAGATGAGGTCCAAGGGAGAAGGCAGTTACCAATGGGAGCCAGATGAAGGAAGGCCTCATTCTAGAAGAATGCAGCTCCATTTTTTTTTTGTTTTGTCTTTATGTCGTTGACACTTAGCACAGTGCCTGGCACATAGTAGGCACTTAATGAATTCATGTTGGCTTGGATTGGATTATATGGGGAAAGTGCCACTTAAGGAGGGCTTTAGAAGGATAGGGAAGAACTAAACTGGCAAAAAGAGAGTCTGAGGACATTTGAAGCTTAGAGAATGGTTTTAGCAAAAGCCCAAGGCCCACTCAGGGGACAGAAAATAGTCAATGTGACTTTTCAGAAACAAAGAGAAGCAAAAAACCACCTATTGCCATCTGCTGACTAGATATATTCATTACAGCTCTCATTTATTTTTAACCTTTATCTTTAGGCATTTCAACTTCTCCACATTATGTCCTATTATTGTAATTGTCCAGCAAATGATAGAAGAAAATCACAGGATTGCCCCCTAATACTAAAACAATGAATGCTCCTTGAGTACAGATGTATGCTTTGGCCTCTGCAGCTGCAGCTTACACAGAACATGGGCTGGGGGCTTCTCAGCAGACCCAGTTTTAGGAAGTGACTGACAAAACCACACATAATCATTGCAGGCTAATCACGGTTCAGGGAGTTGCTCCCCACAATAGTTGGTGTGGCTGCCAATAAAGACATGATTATGGGGCAACAAAGCCTCTGCAGCTGGATTGACAATAGAATGGGATTCTGTTGCAGAAGGCTGGTGAGTTGCTGCCAACTTACAGATCCAAGGTGAACTAGGATAGAAAGAAAAGGGATTTTTTTTCCTTTGCCTTCCAGACCTACGTATAAATGGGCCAGATATATTTTCACTGTTGGCACAGAAATAAATGCATCAGACGCCCTCCCACATTTGCCAAAGACTTTCCAGGTCAATTTTGGAGCCAAAGTTACTGGTCCCCAGGCCACCTGGTTAGCCACAGCCAGCATGATGGAAAGTAGAAACCCTTAGTGGGGAATTACAGAGAGGGGAGAAAAAAAGAGATAGCTGGAATAAGAGAAAGAAGCCAAGAATACAAAGGAGGAGTAGGAACACGAGACCAAAAAGGTAGAAGAGGAAAAGAAGGAAGCAACCTTTGGAGTTGGGTATTAATTTGGAAAAATGGGGACTCCTTGTCATATAAATGGAACTTAACTGTTCACACAAGTAAAATGAAATGAATGTTTTTTTTTTCTCTTAATAGGTACCGAATTAAAAAAAAGAATTTCTTGATCTCTAGAGTGTGGGGTATTATGTGTAAAATAAACTCCCTATATAAACTATAAGTATCTGTCCTAGCTTTCCCAATATCTAATCCAGTGCTAGGCTTTCCCATGCATCCCGAGATTGCCTTAAAACCTAGCATTGCTTTATCAAAAAACTAGAGTTTCCAGGGTCTCATTTAGAGCTGTCAATGCTAATGAGAGGAGGATGCTGGGGAAGAGTATAGGGGAAGAACAAGGGGATTTTTTTTCATGGTGTTTACAAGCCTGAAAGTCACTCAAAGCTACATAGTCATGAGTCATAAGATACCAACCTGAGATGAGATGATCTGTAGGAGACAGCAGAACATAAAAAAGGGTGAAACACCCACATAGTAAGGGTTGTAATGGAACTGTTTTCTCTGTGTCTCTTTTTTCCATCTCCTCTTCCTCTTAGGATCTAATACCACTAATTCCTGAATTAAGATTAGATGACCTTAGTGAACAATTGGAAATGCATATACATTAGTATAATGATTTTTTAAGATCTGTTTCCTATTGTGGATGCCTGTATATGTGCCACGCACCTAGTATTAGCTTTGAGGTCAGAGAGATCGTGCATCGGTTTAAAAGGAGAGATTGTTTCTACTTTCACTCACTTCCTTCATCTTTCCAGAACTTAGGGCATATAATTCTCTCTCTCTAGAACTTCCTTTGATAGGTGGTGAGTTATGTGCAATCATACCCATGTGCTACTTCATTCAGTCTGAACGGGGATTTCAGGACTCTGGCTGTCTTTTCTGCTATACGTATTTTCCCCTGACACCAAAGCAAAGATCTTGAGCGTTTTCTGAAGTAACTGCCTTGGAAGTTCAGGAGTTCCTGTGTTCCCCAGTCAAAAGGTATGCTACCAAAGAATCCCCCTACATCCACTACAGCACTTGGTGGAGACTACTGATAATAGGAGGAAGAACCTAACCCCTGGCCTGGCTGCTAGAAGACATCTACTTCAAAGGAGCTGCTTGGACAATACAGAACACAGAACAGAGGGGAATGTAAAATGAATATTCAACAATCTCACAAAATGTTTCATGTTTTCGCAGTTTTAGGTAATAACCACCCTGCAGAGTAAAATAGTAGTTGTAAGTTACTATTTCATGCTTAAGATTTTATCAAAGCATGCTTGTGAGTCTTTTGTATTTTGCAAATTCCTTTTTTGTGGAAGAAATAAGTAGCTCTCCTATACCTGAAATATCGTGCACTGGGGATTCTCCTTTTTTAAGGGAAATCCTAGACATGAGACAAATATAAACTTTCTATGATTCTTCCCAGGGCTACAGAATGGAAGTATAATGAGCCAGAGAGTTCAAGAGAACAATATAGCCCCCTTTTTAGGGATCAAACTCCTCAAGATTTGAACTCAGTTTGTTCACCCTGGTCTAGAGCTGCAGGCCCGTTTAGATGAAGAGGGTTAGAATGCCAACGCTCCTGGACCCTTCAAATTCTGAGTACTGAAATATGTAAAATGTTGGACAATATGGATTCAAAAGGTCCCTTCCAACTCTAACAATCTATGACACTATAATTTAGGTAGCAAGTTTTCCTATAGATATATCAATAAGGCAAAATTCATGACCTCTGAGAGGTCCATGGGCATGACTGAATGGTTCAGAATCAAGAAGTATAAGGAATTCTCTAGATAGAAGGCAGAGGAAGTATAACATTTATTTAGACTCCAAAAGATCAGACTCAAGGACCAATGACCCCAATTTGATACTGTGGCAATAATATTCCAAAACCAATAAACCTACCTCACTATAGTAACAAGGAGATTGTAACAAATTATTATAGCAGGAAACCAAGCCATACTTGTGCTTCCCCTCCGTGCTAGGGCCCTGCTGTAAGAAGATCACTCATGAATCCTAATTCTCTGTTCAGCACTCTCTGCTCTTCACACTCTGGATGCTGGCCCTCTGCTTTTGAATCCTGCCACTCTCTGCTCTGCTGCTTCTGGCTCCATTGTGTCCATTTCTGCTCTCAGTCCTCAGTTCTCAATTTCTGCTGTTTCTACATTCTGTTTTCTCTTTTTATACAATCCTAGATGTCATCTGATTGACTAGAACTCAGGCTCTGGTCTTAGCAACTCCCCTTAGGGAGAGGGGTTTCTTTTGCCACATCATAGCTGTATTCCCTTACTGCTCCTATAAACCAGCTCTTGTTTGGTCCAGGAATAGGACTAGAGTCTAAGAATTTGTCTTTCCTAGAAAGTCTCTCTCCATGCCTCTCTCCAACTAGGAAACTAGTTTGCTAACTAGCCTGGGGCCTTATACCTAATTAGTGAAAGGGTGTGGGCATATCTCTAATCAGATCTCCTTTTCTTGTCCCCACCTGAAGCTGATTGAAGGAGTCAATGGGCAGGAAAGATCTTTCACTTACTGATTGGCTTTACAAGCTAGGGGGTGAATGGATAACAGGATGGTAGAGAAAACAGAGACACTGGTAATGGAAGCAGTCCTAAATATGAATTAAGTAAAGGTGCTTCCACCCAGACCACACCCAGGTTAAGAATCTTTCCAAAGATTACACAGCCAGTAAGCATCAAAGTCAAGATTTGAACTCAGCTGTCATGATTCTAACCCTACTGCATTTTCCACTACCCCACACTACCTTATACCAATTGATGATAGAATCAAATATCATAGCTTTAGACATGAAGGGACTTTGGATGTCATCTACTCTAATTCCCTTTCCCTCATCTAATGGAAAGTGGAAACTGAGGCCCAAAGAGGAAAAATGATTTGCCCAAAGGCAAACAGGTAGGAAGTTGTAGAGTTAGGATGTGAATTCAGGTCCTTAAATTCCATGTTTGCAGCCCTTTGCACTGTACTGCATTCATCCATTGTCCCTGATTTGATACTGCTGCCAACAATAGTACAGACCACTAATATGCTGAGTCATTGACTCAGCATTGTCCCCTCACTGGATAAACTAGGGGAGGTGCTGTTCAGCCTAGCCAGGTGATGGTCATGAATCTAGGAAGTAATGGAAAAAGATGGAGAAAGCACCAAAATGAAGGCAAAAGAGATACCTGATTCATGGTGAGCAAACTGGAATGACTTAGTCTAGGAAACTCCCTTAAAAAGGCAAAAGCCAGTAACTGGGAACAAATTTTAGGAGAACTGGGTGGAAAAGGGGGAAGTTAAACTAAGAATTAGAACCTTGCCACCTTCCCCACGTGAACTGTCTTATTCCCTACATATTCCCAAAATTTAATTTTTAATCCATTTTGACCATACCTAATATTTTTCTGTTTTATATATCATATACTGTGTATGCAGGGAGTGAAGAAACCAAATGTAAGATTTTCAAATTCAGAAGGGGACCCCAAAAGTCATGTAAGTCTTCCTCCATTCCTTTGTGTGTAAGGAAGTTATTGACCTGTGGTGGAGAACTCTTAGGATATCTGCTGTAGGAAGGTGCTGATGGCCTATTGATCTAGGAAACAGGGGAGAAAGTTTAGATGGATAATGACTTTTCAGGTCTGTAAGATTCTTGTTCAGGTATGGATTAAAGTGATTGGACTTTGAGGTCCTTTCCTACTCCACCAGGATTCTGGAGTGAAGGAATCCTTAATGATGAAATTTGATTCATCCTAGGGGCAGGGCTTGGATAGGGTGGGAGGTGTGGAGAGAGCTTAATGGGATCCCTTGAGAAAATCCCAAATCACAATATTGTAAAGGGCCATCTGTTGCCCTTATTGGTAATCTAACCCTACTACAAACTTCAGTCTTGATATAGAGAATGGTTAAGTAAATTGGTCAGATCCTAATTAAATCCTGGATTTCAACTTCCAGGTTCTCCTGTTATATTTTCCAAAATATTCCTCATTAGCACATCATATCTATCATTGATTCCTTCTTTCTGATTTTTCTTTCTGTGTTCCTTTCTTCGTCCCACTTAATAAGCACCACATTTTCTTTCTAAGCCACAGGAAGTACATTAGGTGTATCTAGACTTTGTAGTTGTGTCTTCATTGCCTCTGCAAAGGAGAACTCCTCTTCTATTAATGATGCTATAAAAAGGTGCAAATGCATTGCTTTTTATTTGACTGCCTATGTGTTGCCATAAAGAGCACCCTATTGACACCACAATGGACGCCATTGATTGAGTCAGTTCAAAAGCCAAGCCTACATCCTAAGTTAGGACATGACTTTTAAAAAGGAGAGCAGAGGTAAAGGGAACAGAAGAAGAAAGTGAGAGCTACAAAGAAGTTTGGTAGAGAAAATACAGACACACACACAGATAGTGATCTTAAGGGAAACCCAAATATCTATGTAGCCCTTCCAGGGAACTATGTAAGGATTATATGGATCCCCAGGAATAGGAGCAGACAGAGGCAATGAATATGTGGTAAGAATTTCATGGCCTAAGTGTCATGAACCCAGTGGAAGACTTTCTAGGAAAGACAAATTCTTAGACTCTAGTCCTATTCCTGGACCAAACAAGAGCTGGTTTATAGGAGCAGTAAGGGAATACAGCTATGATGTGGCAAAAGAAACCTAAACTTTGTCTTTCACAAATCCTATGAATTATGGGAATGGCACAGATCTTGGAGGAAGGGAGCCAACGCTCTAAAGATGCCATACACTCTTCCCTTGCTGGGAAAACTCAGGTCCACAGAAGCACTCTAAGTCTAAAGGATCATATAGGACCCTTGAGGAGGGTGAGGCTCCACCATCAGGGAAGGAGAATTGTCTTAAGTGTTTATGTGCTACAATGCATGTCCTTCATGTTTGTTCTTTTACGTCCAGTTAAATAGCCTGCTCTATATCAAGGGGAAATTCAGAAAGGGGCCCCCAAAAGGCATGTAGGTCTTCCTCTATTCACTTTCTGGGAGCAGGTCTTCAAGGACATTGACCTGTGGTAGAGAATTCCTAGTGTGTCTGCTGCAGGTAGGTATTGGAGGCCTTTTGGTCTAGAAAATTGACAAGGGGTGGAGAAGAAAGTCTAGATGGATAATGCCTTTGCAGGCATATCAACCTGATTGCTTGCATAAGAGTTCAGGGCATTTTCCATTTGTTATGGAGAAGTAAACATGAACCAAAGCCTGGTTGAAGACTAAGCAAATAAAAGAGCATTGTTTAGTAAGAAACTTCTAATACTGAATTCAGTCCACATAAACACAGAGGTTGAGTTCTGAGCCATGGGTGCCCATCTGAATCTCTTTATTGTTTTCCTCTAAGAGTGTTGCCCCTTTCCATCTCTACTCACTTTCCCGAAATAAGCCCGTCAAACTTCATTCTCCTAAGCCCTGGCTGAACAGTAAGAAAGATTGTTACTCTTACCAAGTCAATAAGCATTTATTGAGTATCTGCTATGTGCCAGGCACTGTGCTAAATTCAGAGGATACAAAAAAGACAAAAAGAGTTCCCACTCTCAAGGGGGAGATGACATAGGAACAACTTTATACAAACAATGCAACTATATACAACAATAGGCAAACAACTTCCTGTACATGTATGTGTGCATGTGTGCATGCATGTATGTGTGTGTGTGCATGTATGTGTGTGTGTGTGTGTGTGTGTGTACAGGATAATTTGGAGATTAATAGAGGAATGGCTAGCTAGCATTAAGGGTGTTGGGAAAGTCTAGGTAGAAGGTGGGATTTTAGTCACAAGTTTGCACCTTATGCCCAGCATTGCCATCAGAAATCTAGTCACTGAATGCAAGTCATCTGTTTGCTAAAGAGGAAGGAGAGTGAGCCAGACTCCAAGGTTTCCAGAATGGTCAAGTTGCTTGAAGACATTGGAGCCATTATAATGCTTAATGAAGTGGCTAATTTCTCCAATCAGGAAGATGAAGCAAAGGTCAGGGTATGAGGTTGTAGTTTCAATTAAAATCAATTCAATAAAGAAGTATCTGCTCTCCATTAAAAGTCGAGCACTGTCTGAGAACAGTTCTGGGTTGTGTTGTTGCATTGTAATAAAGCCTCTTACTTGAGGGTTTGCCTATGCACCAAGGAAACACTTGAAGCTGAGAAAATGTTTCCTAAAAAAGAAAAGATGATACGTAAGGGCTCCTCTTGAGATCTCCAACTGTGGTTCCCTAATTTCCAAATTAATGTTTCTCAGAAGGAAGACTTTCTCAGAAAATTTCTCACGTTGTTGGCAAAGCACTTCATGAATTCCCCACTAACCACCGAATACTTCATTTTGTTGGAGGCATGATCAAAGTCTGACTTAATCAATTGCTCCAGTAATCTGGCTTCCCCTACCTGCGCACATATACTGTTTTAGAAATGTCACTGGTAAATTCAAACACTTGAGAGTGGATTTTCCAGGCCAACTGTTCAATTAGCCAGAATGCCCAAATCATGGTCCAGGTGAAATCTGGTACCCTGTCACAAATGTAAAGAAAAGGAGAAAGCATCTTTCAAGTGTTAACTATGTAGGAAGCATTCAAGGCCCAGTGTCAGAAGCAGGTTGCAATTCCCTCTAGGTCTGACTTGGTTTTACCCTCTCGAGGGCTATAAACTGAGTCCTGCGTGAGTTGTGGTTGAACCTGACATGATCTGGGGACCAAGAGGATGGTGCTTCAGGTGAGAAATTCTTGCTGAGGCAAGGATCAGAGGTGTGTCATGAATGAGCTAAAGTAAATCTCAAACAAACATATCAGGGACCTTTGAGGCCAGAGACTTGAGACTATATAACAAAAGCTAGGAATCACAAGTTCTTTTAAAAAGGGTTAGCAAGAAACAAAGTTCAAGGGTTTTAGTATAAGACACAGCACATGTAGAAAGAAAATGGGTAGTTTTTCAATTATACTTTGGTTTTATTTCTTTATTCCTAAAATGCTGCTTTATTTTAAATTTTTTATTGATATCTTGGTTTTGTATCAGCTTTACTTCCCAATATACTCTATACCCCAAAACTCAGCAAAACTAACCAACATAACAACCAAGTCCAACATTATACATGGAATTCCACACCCATAATTCTTTTCACTTCTGCAAAGCAGAGGGGAGGATGCTCTATTCTCTCATCTTTTCTTAAGGTCAACCTCAGTAATTATAACTAAACATTTTTCTCAATTTGCTGTTGCTCTTTCCACTTCCATTGTTTTAGTCATTTTGGATCTTGTTTTCCTGGCTCTTCTAACTTCACTTTGCATCAGTTTATTTAAGTTTTTCTAATGGGAAAGGAAAGTAATGTTTTTTATCACATGCATGTACTATAACTTCTTTAGTCTCTCGCCATTCAATGGGTACATATTTCACTTCCACTTCTTTGCTATTATAAAAAGTGTGACTATGAATATTTACTGTAAATGGAACTTTTTTTCTATCTTTCACCTCCTTGGGGTAAAGGCCCAGCAGTGGGATTTCTGGGTCAGAAGTTATCAACTTTTTGGTAACTTTATTAGCATAGTCCCAAATTGCTTTCCAGAATGCTTGGACTAATTGTATGAATGATTTTTTTGGCCTGGCCATGAGTGGCTGACTCCACCCTCCTGTTTTTTAGAAATATCTTTAGCTGGAAAGTTCCTTCTGCCACCATCCTCATTGTTCCATGGTCACATCTGAGTGACCTCAGAAAGGTTGGAAGTGAAATGAAAGACCTCAGGAGAAATCACCTTCCCCAACTTAAATGTGTCTTGTCAACACAAAAGGAAATCACGGGATAAAGAATAATCTACCATTTCCTTCCTTGGTTGCCTCTCAACTCTGCTTTTGTCTGGATTAGGGCTAAAGTTAATCTATGGGTTTAGAATGACAACATCTGTAAGACAGATCAGCTCATCTAACCTGCATCTGAATGAGAATACCTCTACAACATTCAATACAACTGGTCATCTAGCCTTGGTCTGAAAGCCTCTAATGAGGGTGAACCCATTATCTTCTTAGAAAACTCATTCTACTTTTGGATAGCTAACATTACTAGAAAGCTTTAATCACATGAAGCCAGAATCTTTCTCTCTACTGCTCCCGTCCTTTATGCCTCATTCGGTCCTCTGCTTAAACCAGCCATTAATTCAAATAGTTTAAAATGTTAATATTAGGTATTACTTAAGCTTTCTCTTCTTTGGGGTAAACATCCTTAGATCTTTCAACCAATAATTATATGGTATGACCTTACATCTTTATGCCATCTTGGTTATACTTCTCTGGACATAGCCAGTTTGTGAATGATCTCACACTCAGAAGATCACATTGGAGATAAGATCTGACCATGGAAGAACACACCAGAATTATCACCTTCTCTGTACAAGGCTATGCCTATAATCAGAGAAACTTTAAGCTGAAAAGGAAGAACATAGGAGAAAGTACCTCTGTGTATCTACTAAACTGGATAACATTAGGAAGATCATCAGAAGAGAAATTGTTAAGAGCCAAAATCCAAGAAAGCACTCACCAATAAAATACATCACCTTACACTTCTAAACACAAATGCACAGTCCTAGCACTTAGCACAATGCCTGACACATAGTAAGTACTTAATAAATGCCTTTTTATTGGTTGATTGATTGATGGTTAACAAGAAATAAGAGCTAGAGAGTCTAATAAAAGAAGACAAATTTTACCTCATAAGTATCACTGAGACTTAGAGGGATATGACTGAAATGTAGCTCTAAAAATGTAAAATGTAGCTATTTCAAAAGAAAAAAGAATACATAAAGGAGGAAGGAAAAAGGGAAGGGTGGGAAGAATTACATATTAAAAAGTATACTCATCACTTCTTGCAAAAATGTGTACCTAAACATGAGGCAGACTGCCTAGCTCCAAAATACATCTTCCAGAAAAATCATGAAGATAGCAACCAACTGAATAATGATCAAGAAATCCAATAAATAACACAATGGGTGACTTCTTCCACCTCAGAGCTACAAGAAAAGTCAATCAGATGCCCACAGACTATAGGAAATGGGACTCATCAGCAAAGCCAGGAGAAGTGTAGATTAGGCTGAGTGTAACCAGAGATATGTGAGGGACTTACGTAGTTTACAAAGGCTCTGTGTCAAAAGGCCACAAAAGCAGGAGGTCCTCCTCCAAAAGTCTGTGTGAAATTATAAATGTTGGAGAAGATGTCAGAAAATTGGAACACTAATTCATTGTTCTGGAGAACAATTAGGAACTATGCCTAAAGGGCTATAAAAATGTGCATACCCTTTGACCCAGCAATGCTACTTTAGGGCTGTATCCCAAAGAGATCATCAAAATGGGAAAAGGACCCACATATACAAAAATATATGTAGCCCCTCTTTCTGTAGTGGCCAAGAATTGGAAATTGAAGGGACGCCTATGAATTGGGAAATGACTGAACAAGTTGTGGTATATGAATGTAATGGAATACTATTGTGCTACTAGAAATGATGAGCAGGTGGACTTCAGAACAATCTGGAAGACTTATGTGAACTGATGCTGAGTGAAGTGAGCAGAACCAAGAGAACATTGTACGCAGTAACAGCACATTGTGTGATGACTGACTTTGATAGACTTACCTCTTCTCAGCAATGCAAGGACTTAACTCCAAAAGACTCATGATGGAAAATGTCATCCACATCCAGAAAAAACAAATATGAAGTCTGAATGCAGATCGAAGCAGACTATTTGCTCTCTTTTTGTTTTGTTTTGTATTTTCTTTCTCATGTTTCCTCCCAATCATTCTAATTCTTCTATATAACATGACTAATGTGAATGTATGTTTAATAAGAATATATACGTGAGCCTATATCAGATTGTCTGCTGTCTTGTGAAGGGGGAAAGGGAAGGAGGCAGAGAAAATTTAAAACTTATAGAAGTGAATGTTGAAAACTAAAAATTAAGTAATTAATTAAAAAAGAAAGCCTATGTGATCAGAAAATAATTGTGATGCTGAAAAAAATTAAAAGGAAGGCTGTCCATTGTAATATTTTAATGCTAACTAGTGAAGAAAAGCAAATTCAGAAGGAAGCACAGACAAGCAAAAGTTTTGAAAGCAATTTAGATATTTATTATATACTTTTTAAAGTAAGTCTTTGCCACAACAAACAAAAAATGTGCATATAGGTCATTTGAACTTTTTAAAAATCCCTTTGCAATATAGATTTAGTAGTGGTATTGCTGGGTCAAAAGACACATATAGTTTTATAGCCCTTTGGGCATAGTTCCAAATGGTGCTGTATTGCACTCTACTCTCACCCCATCGTGCCAGACCTTTCCTGCCAACCTTTCAAGCTGTGGGGATGGAAAATGGTTTCATCCCATCCTTTTTTGGGTATGCCACTCCAAAATTCATTTTGAGGTATTATTTTAAAGTTGTTTGGAGGGCCATTTGGGAAAACTCAAGTGAGTCCCTATCTTTTTCTGCCATCTTGGTTCTCTACACAGCTAATCTTAAAAATAATTGAAAATGATTAAAGATTTTGAAGTGTTTTGCTTCAAAAATATCACAAAATCATAGCAACTTAGCTTTGGAAGGAATCTCAGAGGCCATTCAATTCAAACCATAGCTGAACACCCCTGATAAGAGGTCATTCAGCCTCTGTTTAAAGATTTTTAAGGATAGGGAACCCAATGCCTACTGAGGGAACTAGTTTCACTTTTATCCAGCTCTGACTCTTGGGATACTTTTTTTTTCTAATGAATCACAAGTCTGACTCTATGTACCTTACCCCAAAGAATCTGCTTGGTTTATTCCCATCATTGTGAGGACAGCCTTGTTCTACTACAACAATTCACAATTTTGAAGTAAAAAAATTATGGCTTAAAGTCCTGATTCTGCTACAACAGTAATTGTGTGACCTTTGGCAAGCAAGACATTTCAATTCACTGAATCTCAGTTTTATCATTAGTTAAATGGGGATAGAAATGGATCAACCACATGAAGGGAAGGTGATCCAGGCAATGAAGGGCCTAAAGATCATGCAATGTGAAAAAGGGTGCTCAGATTGAAGAAAACTCACTGGGGACATAGGGCCATCCTTCTAGAACTGGAAAGAACCTCAGAAAGTATCTAACTTTTGTCTTAAATTTGCAGATGAGAAAGGATCATGACAATGTGTATAAAGTAGCAACAGCAATAATATTTATATAACACTTTAAATTTTACATTTTCTCATTAAAGCCCAACAACAACCTTGTGAAGTAGGCACTACAGTATTCTTTTCCTCATTTTACATGTGAGAAAACAGTGACTCAGAAAGGCCTGGACACACAGCTAATGTCAGAAGTAAGATCTGAACTCAGATTTTCTTGGCTACAAGTCAAGCATTTTAGCAAGTGCTATACAGATATGTGGTTATTGTCATCATGTCATTATAGTCATCATGAAGCTTACATTCCTTGGTGGCTTATGGCCCTAGTATCAAGGACCCAGCATCACATCGGACGCTTCTTTCTTCAGATCCTACCATTCAGCCCTCAAGTTTAGCAATGCTCAAAATTTTACAGATGCAAAATGACAAGTTAAAAACTGAGGGTGGAACAGAGTGAGTCACAGTTTACAGAGATATTTCTCAGATGTTCATCAGAGGCAAACAGATGTATTAATTGACACATACTTCAGGGCATGTTATATATTTAAAGTGAAAGGAGGATAGCAGCAGTGTTTCTCCATCTGCAGAATGGGACTGTTAATCCTTCCCACCTGCCTCACAGGGATGTTGAAAAGGTGAAGGAGGTAACTTAAGAAAAGTACATTGAGGTCGATGGAAGCCTTGACAAGTATCACTATTTTCTCACAGGGAGAAAACAAAGACAGTTTGTTTGTTTGACACTGGTTTTTCACTCCGTTGGGAAAAAGATGAGGATCTAAGAAGCAATATAGTACAGCTGTTCTAAGTAGATGAGATAATATTACCAGACAATGAAGATAAAGAATTATTCAGCTCTCATTTTGCTTCTGTAACACTGGGCTTATAGACTTTAGTTGTCTTGGCCAAGAAGAATGTCCTCGGAACTGGGGAGTTATCCAAGATAGGCAGGGAGATAATACCTAGCTGCCTGTGTTGAGTTCAAGTCACCAGGCATAGACAAATTGTCTCCTACAGTACTGAAAAAAAAAATTGACAGATATGATTGCTGCCCCTTTATCAATGATATTTGAAAGATAGGAGCAAGACCCAATTTTTTAAAAATATATTTTTATTTTTAGTTTACAACACTATGTTCCACAAATTTTTGAGGTCCAAATTTTATCTCCCTCCTTCTCCTCCCTCCTCCCACCCAAGGTGGCATGTAGTCCGATATAGGCTCTACATATACCTTCACATTAAACTTATTTACACTATAGTCGAGTTGTAAAGAAGAATTATAGCCAATGGAATGAACCATGAGAAAGAAGAAACAAAACCAAAAAAGAATTTAAAAAAGAGAGAGCAAATAGTTTGCCTCAATCTGTAATTCTTGGGGGCAGCTATGTGGTGCAGTGAGTAGAGCACCGGCCCTGGAGTCAGGAGGACCTGAGTTCAAATCTGGTCTCAGACACTTGACACATGTACTAGCTGTGTGACCTTGGGCAAGTCGCTTAACCTCAAGTGCCCTGCCAAAAACAAAACAAAACAGAATCTGTAATTCTTTCTCTGGATATGGATAGCTTTTTCCATCATGAGTCTTTTGGAGCTGCAAAACCCAATCTTTAAAAGAAAAGGAAGACTAGAATCTTCAATTATCCAGCTGGTGAGTTTGACATTGGATTCTTCTAGAATCTATTATTAAAGGGAGAGTTAGGGAAAATCTAGCAAAGGAAGCACTGATCATAGCATCATCAAGAACAGGTCATGCCAAACTAATCTCATTCCTTTTTTTGGAAAGTTAATTGATTTATAGATCAGAGGACTGCTGTAGACATAATTTACTTAAATTTTGAGAAAGCATTTGAAAAAAAGTTTCATGATATTCTTGTCGACAAGATGGACTAATATAGATTAGATGATGCTAACTCATATATTTGTTTATTTCAGTCAAATATACATTCATAATTGGTTGAATGGTGAAACCTAAAGAATAGTCATGAATGGTTCAAAGTCAAATTGGAATGGAGTCTCAAATGAAGTACTCTCGGGATCTGTCCATAGCCCTGCACTAACATTTTTATCAGTGACTTTAAGGCACACAGATGGCATACTTAACAAATCTGACAATGACACAAAGACAGAAGGGGAAGTAAAACAGTGAAAATCAGAATCAGAGTTCAAAAAAGTTCTTGACAAGCTTTATAGAACACTGAATCTAAAAAGATAAAATGTAATAGAGAAAAATATAAAGACATATTTAGATTAAAAAATCAATATCATAAATAACAGATAGGGGAGGCATAGTTAGATAGTAGTGAGTCTGGGGATTTTAGTGAATTGAAACTCAATTTGGATATGCAGTATAATATGAAAGCCAAAAAAACAACTAACCTAAACCTCAACCTGCATTAAGAAAGGTATACTGTACAGTACTGTAGATGTTATAATACTGAATGTCTCCCCAGCCGATTCTGATTTGATATAAAGAAAACCTTTCTAACGGTGGAAGTTATCTCAAAGTGCAATGGGCTGTCCCAGCGGTGAGTGAATTCCCCCTCAACAGAATTCTTCAAGACAAAGCTAAAGAAGTCACTATCTGCTATTGACCTAGCAGAAATGTATTCATTTGTGTAGCTAACAGACACATTCTAAACTAACCAAGCCCCTTTTCTTAGCACAGTTGCTAGCACATAGTAGGGGCTTGTGGACTAACTGATTGAGCCTGAGACATTGGGTAGGGAGACACAGAATTCCAGAAACTGGACTGTGAAAGAGTCTGGTAATTCCAAAAATATCCTTGAGTCCACTTTTCATCTGTGACCAGGGCCTTCCCCGTACTTCTTATGAATTCAATTTAATTCCATTACTTCAACCACCTCCAACCATGTTCTATCATACTAGGCGTTAAGTACCTGGAGGGTAAATTCTATTATTCATAGTCCTTGTATGGTTCCTAGTTTATATACTTTAGTAGAGCTACTTATTAGCAGAAGAGCATCATGGATACCTGATAAAATGACATCTAGGGGTTTAGAGCTGGAAGGGAGTTTAGAGATAATTTAGTCCATCCTTTTGGTTTTAAAATTAAAGAGGCTAAACCATATGATCATCTCAATAGACGCAGAAAAAGCCTTTGACAAAGTACAACACCCATTCCTATTAAAAACACTAGAAAGCATAGGAATAAGGGGAACCTTCCTCAAAATTATAAATAGCATCTACCTAAAACCATCAACAAGCATTATTTGTAATGGGGATAAACTAGATGCATTCCCAATAAGATCAGGGGTGAAACAAGGATGTCCATTATCACCCCTATTATTCAATTTGGTTCTAGAAACATTAGCTGTAGCAATAAGAGAAGAAAAAGAAATTGAAGGAATTAGAATAGGAAAAGAAGAAACTAAATTATCACTGTTTGCAGATGATATGATGATTTATCTAGAGAATCATAGAGAATCAAGTAAAAAACTAATTGAAATAATAAACAACTTTAGCAAAGTTGCAGGATATAAAATAAACCCATATAAATCCTCAGCATTCCTATACATCACTGACAAAGCCCAACAGCAAGAGATAGAAAGAGAAATTCCATTCAAAGTTACTGAAGGCACTATAAAATATTTGGGAGTCTATTTGCCAAGACAAACCCAGGGCCTATATGAACATAACTATGAAACACTTTTCACGCGAATAAAATCAGATCTAAATAAATGGAGAAATATCACTTGCTCATGGTTAGGCCGAGCTAATATAATAAAAATGACAATTCTACCTAAATTAATCTATCTATTCAGTGCCATACCAATCGAACTACCAAAAAATTTTTTTACCGAGCTGGACAAAATAATAACAAAATTCATTTGGAAAAACAAGAGGTCTAGAGTATCTAGGATATTAATGAAAAGACATGCTAGAGATGGTGGTTTAGCCACACCAGATATTAAACTGTACTACACAGCAGCAGTCATCAAAACTGCCTGGTACTGGTTAAGAAACAGGGGTGTGGATCAGTGGAATAGGATAGGTACACAAGTAGGTGAAATCAACAAGTTTAGCAATCTACTCTTTGATAAACCCAAAGAAGCCAGTTTCTGGGCTAATAATTCACTATTTCACAAAAACTGTTGGGAAAATTGGAAAATGGTAGGGAAAAAACTGGGCATAGACCAATATCTTACACCATATACCAAAATAAAGTCAAAATGGGTTCATGATTTAGGAGTAAAAGTTGATACTCTAAATAATTTGGGAAAGCAAGGAATAGTTTACTTATCAGATTTGTGGAAAAGTAAAGAATTCATGACCCAACAAGAGATAGAGAGCATTACAAAATGCAAAATGGATAATTTTGATTATGTCAAATTGAAATGTTTTTGTAAAAAAAAAGCCAATGCAACAAGAATTAGGAGGGAAGCAGAAAATTGGGAGAAAATCTTTGCAACTAGTATCTCTGATAAAGGCCTCATCTCTAAAATATACAGGGAGCTAAGCCAAATATATAGGAATACAAGCCATTCCCCAATAGAGAAATGGTCAAAGGATATGAACAGGCAGTTTTCAGAGGAAGAAATTAAAGCTATCTACAGGCATATGAAAAAATGCTCTGGATCGCTGCTGATTAGAGAAATGCAAATCAAAACAACTCTTAGATACCACATCTCTCCTGTCAGATTGGCTAAAATAACAAATCAGGAGAATGATAAATGCTGGAAAGGATGTGGGGAAATTGGAACATTGTTGCATTGCTGGTGGAGTTGTGAGCTGATCCAGCCATTTTGGAGGGTGGTGTGGAACTATGCCCAAAGGGCTATAGAAATGTTCATACCCTTTGACCCAGTAATACCACTTCTAGGGTTGTATCCCAAAGAAATCATGCAAGCGGGAAAAGGACCCATATGTACAAGAATATTTATAGCAGCTCTCTTTGTGGTAGCCAAGAATTGGAAAGCAAAGGGATGCCCATCAATTGGGGAATGGCTGAACAAGCTGTGGTATATGAAGGTGATGGAATACTATTGTGCCATAAGAAATGGGGATGATGCAGACTTCATAACAACCTGGAAAAACCTACACGACATAATGCTGAGTGAGCGGAGCAGAGCCAGGAGAACGTTGTGCACAGCCACAGATATGTGGATTCCGTGAGGACCAACCCTGACATACTGCGCTTCTTTCAGCAACCTAAAGGGGCAAGGACAACTCCAGGGGACTCACGATGGAGAATGCTATCTTCATTCAGAGAAAGAACTGCGAAGTTTGAATACAGACTGAGGCACACTACATGCTCGCCTTTTCTGCTTCTCTTTTGTTTTTGTTTTTGGGGTTTTTTTTTGTTTGTTTTGTTTTGTTTTGTTTTTTTTTGGTTCTGTTTCTTCTTTCTCATGATTCATTCCATTGGTCAAAATTCTTCTCCACGACTTGACTAGAGCATAAATTAATTCAATGCGAAGTTATACATGACAGTTATATGAGACTTCATGCCGTCTTGGGGAGGGAGGGGGGAGGGAGGGGAGAAAAACTGGAACTCAAAACTATGTAGAACCGTGTGTGGTAAACTAAAAATAAATAAAACACCTTTAAAAAAAATAAAATTAAATTAAATTAAAGAGGCTGAGGCCAAGAAGAAGAAAAATTATTTGCTCAAGTGTAACAACAATGCTACTTGCCGCTATTGTGGCTGTGTAAGGCCGATTAATACCAGCACACAGGAGGGTTGCTAGCACAGGTTCTTTGATCTGCTTTTCTAAGGAAAGCAACTTTAAGGGGTTTACAATCTCACTTTAATTAAGGATATATATAATTCACTTAGTTCAGGGGAAAAACTCAGCACCCTGAACTTCTGAGAAAGCACAAACAGAAATTACAAGTAGAGAAAATATAATAAACCAACAGACAGGCTTCTAGCTGTCTGACCAAAGCTATACATACATAGTTACCAGAGAGAGAAGCACCAACATCTGGGGTTTCAAAGCTGGGGGTCTCCTTAATGGCTCCCCAGAGTTTCCACACCAACATTCTTTCAAGTGTGCCCCCAGACAAAACCTGTCCTTCTGCAATTCTGAGAGTCCTCTTCTCTCAATTCTTCATTGGGAGTTGAATGGCAATCCTCTGGGTATATATTCCCTTTTTCAAGGCCCTAGAGCTTCATACCTCTTAAGGGCTTCACACCTCTTGAGGGTTTCACATCTCTCTTGACCTAAATAGCAAAAGGGTGTGGGCCTTCCTACAGACAAAGGCAAGACTCAATCAAAGGCACTCAATTGACTTGGTGCAGAGAAGCACTCTAAAAGAAAAAAAGTCCCAGTTCACTTGCCATTACACCAAGGTCACATAAGAACTGAGAAGTATAGACAGAAGTTGAACTCAGGTCATCTGATCAAGGGCAGCTAAGTGGTGCAGTGGATAGAGCAGTAGGCCTGGAGTCAGGAAAACTCATCTTCCGGTTCAAATCTTATCTCTGACACTTACTAGCTGTATGACCTTGGGCAAGTCACTTAATCCTCTTTGTCTCAGTTTCCTCATATGTAGAGTGAGCTAGAGAAGGAAATGGCAAATCACTCAAGTATCTTTGCCAAGAAAACTTTAAATTAAGTCATGGAGAGTTGTACACAACTGAACCACAGCATCTGATTAAAGTTGCAGAACTCTAAGTAATAAGCAGACAAATTGTATGAATTAAGAAGTCTGTCCTGTATTAGGCATTCTCCCTATTGTGTTGTTACTAGGTCAGCCATAGCAAAGGCTGGGTAAAAACAGGGAATGTGCGAGTAAATGTTTAACAACTAGCATTCAAGGAAAAAATGTGTCTATGATATACTTTCAAGTTTAATATGCATTATTAACATTTTCTCCATCACTTCCTTCAGCCTAGATAATCAACAAAACAATAAATCAAGCTCTGATTTGTAGAGTTTTCTGATTTCTGAGGGGCAAACACCCATACTGAAAACTTATCAATTGATACCAGCATAGCCTATAGGTAGAGATACACCATGAAAGGGAAAAGTAAGACCTGGGAGAGACTGTAGACACACGAGGCTTCTGAGGGAGAAGATGACTAATTAGATTAAACAGAGATCTGGTAAGACAACACCAGCTAAATATAAAAGCCTTGATGAGGGATCTGGGGCGGTTTGGCTAGAGGGTGAGCAGGTGGGAATGCAAAGGAAGCCTTCCCCAAGAAGAGAAGCATGGCAGGGGACTCCCCTACCCCCCCAAGGAAAGTTATTAAGGCAACAGATGTCAGAAGAGTAGCAGATCAAGGAAAGACTTGGGAGAGTCAGGGTAGATGTCTGAGTCAGTGACAGGTGCCCTAGACTGTCAGGAAGGGCCTGAGAAGGAAAGGTCTCTGGAAAATTCTGCCTGGACTTCTTATCTAACTGTGGATACACATGAGAGGACCCAGAGAAGAAACAGAAATGAAGAACTTGGCTTCTAAGGATCTTTCTTTATAGTTGGGCAAGAGCTCCAAATCTGGATCTCTCACCCATATGCCTACACAGGGCCAGGAAGAATATGCCCTAGCACACCGAGGTGAAAGCATTCCTATTGATCCATCCTCTTCCTCTCGTGGCAGGGCCAGTGAGAAGGCTATGTCAGAACTCCCGGGGAAGTGTTGTATGAAGCCCCTTCCAACACTGAGATTCTGTGGTTCTATGATTCCTTCCTCCTTCATATTTAATAAATCAAAATCAGTATTGTAAGCTACTTCTGTTGAATATATAATTTCTCTCACTCCCCTTCAAGAAGGAGCAGAAGAAAGAAAGGAAGAATAGAGATGATGAGGCATGCATACCTGCAGGACCAAGATGGTGTCTTCAGGAACTTCCGAAGAGGATAGCAGTATCTAAACAGCAGGGGCACATGTTTCCTTGCTGAGCTCATCCACTGAGGACCCCCATATAGGCTCAGTGAATAACTGCTATGGCCAGAAGAGTCTGGTGGTCTTCTGCAGTCAGTCACAAGGCAGGTGAGACCAAGAACAACACCAACGGTGGGGGCTTCTCTCTTCTCCTGAATCTACTGGATCCCAAGTCCATTTTCCCCTGTGTGGTGAATCCCAGTTTCAGAGTTCCTCCCATGTTCCTGTCTCTTTAGCTGAAAACTGGACCTTGTGGAAGCATAAGCTGATCATGATGTGGGCACTCCTCTGCTCTTTCGTCAAAAGTGTTGCTGACTTCCTGAGAACCATGTTGGGCTTGACACTAGCCCAGCGCTTCTATGCCCATGGGGGCTCATGCATCAATATCTGTGTGAAAAGGGGCTCCCCAGAGCCCAGAGCCTGAGAGCTAAATAGGATCAGGTGGAGAGACTATGAACATCACCTGGCAGTTAAAAAGACAACCATCTTTATAGAATTGTGGAGGCTGGGCATGCCAAGCACATGGATTGCTGTCAGAAACGTCCTATGAATACATGTTGCAATATACTGACTGCAGTAGACTTGCATACAAATTCATTCATTCATTTCCTCACTCAGTTCTCTCAAAATAAATATTAATTTTGTACCCAATATAAGCACTATACATTTGCTCAGCACTGAGTCAGGAATTGTAGACAAGGAAAAACGGAAATAAGCACTGATTAAGTACCTACTATGTGCCAGGCACCACATACGAAGAGCATTTCAATTATTATCTCATTGGATGCTTACAACAGCACTGGGAAGTAGGTGCTCTTAATATTTCCAGTTTATAATTGAGTAAACTGAGACAGACAGAGGTTAAGTGCCTGCCAAAGCTCACACAGATAGCAAGTTTCTGAGTCTGGATTTGAACTCAGGTCTTCCCGGCTCCAGGCTCAGGCTTCTTTCTGCTGTACCCCCTAGCTATCTCCAAGCCAAAGTAAAAATAAGTAGCATGTATATAAGGCGTTAAGGTTTGCAAAGGATTTTACAAATATTATCTTATTCAATCCCGATAACTCTGGGAGGTAAATGCTACTGTTATCCCCATATTACAGGTGAGGAAACAGGCAAAATAAGTGACTTGTCCAAGGTCACACAGCCCATATGTGTCAGAGGGGACCAGAACTCTATACACTGTACCACCTAGTTATCTCTAAGGAAACAAAAAGAGTGTAAGACTAGGCAACGGACCTGTGATTTTATTGCTGCAGAGAACTCCCTGGTGGGACAAGTTCCTCTTAGTAATTCAGGTCCTTGTATTCTCTTTAATTTGGAGAAAAATCTAGAGCATTGAGAGGTGAACGGACTTCCTTTGTCACAGCCCGGCCTTTACCTCTAGTCTCTTGGGCCAGCTCTGTGCCCCAATAGGCATGTTGTAGAGGACTCTCCTACAACAGAAGGAGGGAGAATTCCTGTCCACTCAATTCAATTCACTGGAGAGAACTAAATCTATTTCTTTAATTGGTTTTTCCTCCCTTCTAGATTTAAGCCCTTTGACTATGAGGAATTGTGGTAACTCAGTGGACTCGCAGTCAGGAAGACCTGAGGTTAAATCAAACCTCCAACACTGACTAGCTGTGCGACCCTGGGTAAATCACTTAACCTCTCTATGTCTCAGTTTCTTCACCTGTAAAATGGCTGTAATACTAGCATCTAATACTAGTGTAGTTGTTTGGAGGATAAAAATGAGATATCTGTAAAGCACTTTGCAAACCTTAAAAACTCTATAACTGGGCAGCTAGGTGGCGCAGTGAGTAGAGCACCAGCCCTGGAATCAGGAGGACCTGAGTTCAAATACGGCCTCAGAGACTTGACATACTTACTAGCGGTGTGACTTTGGGCAAGTCACTTAACCCCGATTGCCCTGCCTTCAACTGTCCAAAAAAACAAAACCAAACAAAACAAAAAAAAACAACTCTATAACCAGTGCTATAAATAACACATAAATTTTTGCTATTGTTACTGGTGTTGATGTCCTCATTGTCACTAACATCCGAACTTCAAAGTAGAACAGCATGTGCCCATGGGCACTGGACAAATACTGTTGACTGACCCACTAGCAGAAGGGAGGGGCTTTATAAAAATAACAAAGAGCTTTCCTTTTCTGGGGCCACAGTTATTTCTTTCCTGCAACATTTCATGACAGGAAGTATTAATGAATTAACAGGGCCCCAAATCTCTGCTTATCTCCTTTCCTATTTTAACAGGTAATTCTGATGCTAATTGGCAATCCCCTGGATTTATCAAGACCTGGCCACAGTGCAATAGCAACTTGATTCAATGCTTAGTCCTTTGTGAAAGTCATTTGGCAATAATCATCAGAGTTCCTCTGAAACCAGGTGAAAGACGAATAATGGAAATATACTGGAAAGACCTTCCTTAAGTAGTCTGGGAATAGATAGAAAAACAGACAGACAGACAGACATAGATATAGAAGTACACACATAGACACACATTGTTGTTTTAGGCATTTTATTCTTGTCTAACTCTTTGTGACCCCATGTGGGGTTTTCTTGACAGAGATACTGGAGTGGTTTGCTGTTTCTCCAGCTTACTTTACAGATGAGGAAACTGAGGCAAACATGGTGAACTGACTTACACAGCTAATAAGTATCTGAGTCCGGATTTGAATGTAGATCTTCCTGACTCCAGGCCCAGCGCTCTATACACTGCACTGCCTAGCTGCCCCCTACACAGGTATATGCGTATATGTATATATAGTGACTATATTGCATATACATATATGTAATCATTTACACACATATACATATGTGCACACACATGTGTTCGTGTATGTGTATGTGAATATACATACATGTGCACATATGTGTGTTTGTGTGTGTGTCAATAGGCAGATTTTTCATTGGTGTCAGGGCATAGTTCTCTTCCTCAACAAACCAATAGCTATTTAGCCCACATTATACTGAAGAAACAACACAGCACTATGGAGAGTACAAAAATAAATAAAAAATAGTTTTGAATGAGATAAAATTGGTAAGGAACTTTGCAAATGTCAAAGCACTCTGTAAATGTTAGTTGTTATTATTTAAAATTTATATTTTAGTTGGGAAGAGAAAACTTAGTTCAAATTAAAGCAAAAAAAGTTGCATGAGGATTACATGAATAAGTAGAGTCTAAGCTCCTTGAGGACAGGATTTATTTTTGCCTTTCTCTGCACCCCCAATGCTTAGCACAGTGCCTGACACATAGTAAGTGTTTAATAAATGCTTATTGACTGACTGGTTCAAATTACCAGTGCTATGAGCTCAAAGGAGAGTGAATTGAGTAATCAGAGAAGCTTTCCTGGAGGTGGTAAATCTTGAAGAATGGGTGGGAGAATAGCATTCCAGATTGGGAGTCTGCTATCTCTCCAGGCTGCTCTTACTAACCACCCTCCTGATACACTGTATGTGTGTATATACACACATATATATGCATACATATAAATATGTGTATATATGTATATATATATGTGTGTGTGTGCGTGTATGTGTGCATGTATATATATCCTTGAAGATACAACAAATATTTATTAAAAGCCTATTATGCCTTTTATGTATACCTTTTTGCCTATGCATATATATGTATATATGTATACGTGTGTGTGTGTTAGGAAGATGCCTGGTAGGGTAGAATAGAGAATTCATGTAGGATATTAGTAGGAAAAGAAAAGAAAAGAAAGATTTAAAAAGGAGGTTAGTACCAGATTATGGAAGGCCTTGAATATTAAACTAGAGAACTTAGTCCTAATTTTATACCCAGGAGGAAGACTTTAAAGATTATTGAGCAAAAAAATTGTATGTTTTCTGATAATGGAAATAGTACTTTAAGTATAAAAATATAGGTCAACCTAGAGCTTGCATTTATATAGCACTTTACAAGTTTTAAGCTACTTCATACAGGGTGTCCCAAAAATCTGAATTTTAAGCTTCAATAGTTTAAAAACTTCAAGGAGACTTCTGGGATGCCCTGTATATGTCATTTCATGTGATCCTCACAACCATCTTGTAAAACTCATACTGCTATTTTACAAATGTGGAAACTGAGACTCAGGTAGGTTAGCATCTATGGTCTATATAATATAATCACACACCTAGTCAATATGAGAGGCAGGATTCAAACCCAGATCATCCTAATTTCAAGTCTAGGATTCTATGCACTATTCCATGCTGCCAAGATAAAGTATATACAATTAGTCTTAATTCAGACTTAGGAAGATTCAGAATGCCAATGGTTCAATAAAAGGAAACAGAGTACACAACAACACAGCAGAGCAAGCCAGCTCCGTGGTGGAATGGATATCCTTGTGATATGAAGGTCAGGTCTTTGGAGACTCCAGGCGGGACTGGGCATACCCCTCTTGGGGCCTAGGAGGGAATGAGGCACCATCCCCAAACCAATAAAGTCTGGTTGATTTTTAGAGGGTTCTTATCTAGGTCTATTCAGACCAGACTTCAGGCAAAGAAAGGGAGGAGGCTAGACCTGAGGACTGATGTTTATTCATGCCTATGGGGGAGAGGAAGACTCTTTGGGAGTTGGAGCTAATTGAATTCCCTGCTGAGGGGAAGGGGGCTTTGGGCCTTAAGGCTGAAAGTGGTTCAGGTTTGTTTATTTTTTTTCAGCTTCCCAGGGCTTCTTCTTTGAGATGGGAAGGTCATTGGGGTCATGGCAATCCCCATCCCCACCCTTCACAAGAAAACATATGTTTTCTAAGAAGTTCAGTTCAACCTCCTCATTTCACAATTAATGGCTATAAGAGATGCCAATGGGGCATATGTATCTACTTCTTCCATCTGTAATTTACGGATAGGAAGTGAAACACAGAAAATTGAAAATTATCTAATCCGATTCACACAATGAAGTGTTGATAGATCCAAACCCATGGAATTCCATTTCTTCTGCTTCCCAAGTTCCATTTGTATTGACTTAACTAGTCATACCCAGTACTGCTGATGTAGCCATAACAGAACTTTCTCTTCCTTTTAAGGAATGTTTGCCTCTATCCTTCTCAGTCTTCACTCATCCTATTTCCCTCCATCTTCTCCTTGCTCCCTGCCATCACCCCCCAAATTAATTTCAGACGGGCCTCCTTACTTTGGCTGACATTCAAAACTGTCACCTCCATGCACGCATTAACTCAAAGGGTTCTGTCATCCCTCACATTAAAATTCTATCACCAGGAGTCAGTACAGCTTGACTCAGCAAGCTAAGGGGCTGGTTTTGAACTGGCTATAGTGACAGGAAGTTTCAAGTGTGACATCCTTGTCAATTTGACAGCAATAAGACTCCCTCCTTAGAACTATCTGCAGCTCTTGCTGACCCAGGTGAAGAGGTCATCTTATCAAGAGATTTTTCTCTCCCTCTCTTGAGGAAGACAGGCCAGGGGTTAGGTTGTTTGGGTTGAGAATATGGTGTGTCCAAAAGATCACCACAGGAAGGAACAATTAGCAAATTCATGAAGCTTGACTTATTGTAAAGGATAATCATTTATTTTAAGAAAGACCCTTTGAGATGATTACAGGAGATAAGGTAAAAAAATGTAAAACATGAAAAACCTAAACAAATTTGTGAAATCCAAACAACTTGTTCTTTTAGCTTTAATCAAGGCATAGTATCTTGCTTAGAAAAAAACAGTCAGCCTTCACAACAAAAGTGTGAATTTATGAATTTGATACCTTCTCTTTCCTACTAGACATAAACTGATACTTGGTCTTTAACCATGATATTCGATTTAGAAATTCAACAAATCTTTATTGAATGTCTACTACATAGAAGACACTGTTTTAGGCAATAGAGATATAAAAAAGAAGAAATGAAATTAGCTCTGCCCTCAAGGAGCTTAAATTCCACTGGTGTGAAGTGCTTGTACCAGAATATGCCAATAGATTTTGGATTTCATCAATGTTTTTATTCCCTCCAGTGAAATAGATTATAATCCATCCATGCCTGCCTATCCTGGGCAGCTCTTATCTACGTCTTCCCATGTTTGCCACAGGCTGTTCACTCTACAAGATGGGGACAGGGCTTCCTCAATTTCTCTTTTCTTTCTTTTTCTTTTCCCCCCCAAAACTGGGAATCTTTATTCAGATCAGCAAACTCACATTCTTCAAGAGCCAGCCTTCAAGTGGGCGTTTTTGTAGAAGACGGTAAGGGAAGAGGAGAGAAGAGAATGCAAGGCCAACCCACCTCCCTGGACACCCTCCCTCCAAGTATGTCCCAGGCTACTGAGTGAAGAGGGGAATAGGTGGAAGGGGAAGCCAAGAAGGGAAGGTGGTTGTTTTTGTTGATGTTTAATTATTTCTGACCCTTTGTGAGCTTACTTGGGATTTTCTTCGCCAAGATACGGTTCTCATTTTCTTCTCCAGTTCATTTAACAGACCAATAAACTGAGGCAAATGGGGCAAAGGGATTTTCCCAGAGTCACATAGCTAGTAAACGCCTGAGGTCAGATTTGACCACATGAAGATGAGTCTTCCAGACTTGAGGCCGGGCCTGGCTCTCTATCCACTGTGCCACCTAGCCACTAGAAGGGAGGGACCAAGGGAAAAAGAGGCTCCAGTCAAGGAGAGGTCTACCCAGGTAAGTGGCATTCAAAGTTCATCTGTAACCAGGACAGCTCTTCAATTTCTCTTAATAGTGGAAGAATGATGATGAAGCGCACAGGGGGTACATCAATTGTCTTTTTTACTCTTACCATATTATCAGCCCGTTGTTTTTTGTTTGCTTTTTTTGCTCATTAATTTCTTTGATGACAACCTTCATTTTTCTCCAATTCTCCTCCTTTGTAGTGGTGCAGCCTATTCACAGCCTACCTGTGCCCTCTCCATTGCCTTTTGAATGATACTCAGGTTCGATTCTTCTGAGATTATCATGTTTCATTATTTATACTGTGCAACATCACTGGTAGATGACTGGCATTTTTAAAAAGATGGATCTCTGGCTTTTCAATTTCTCCAAAGCAATAGAGCACACTCCAAGTCAGGGGTTCCCTACACGGAATATGAATAAAGGAGACCAGAGGAGAGAAGAGAAGATTGTCAAAAAGCCATGGGCAATATATGATTTTTAAAAAATATATTATCATCCTGAAATATTCCAAAAGTAGTAGTATTTACCAGGAAAAAAATTGTGGCTTGAATAGCTATGATACTGAAAAAATATTATAGACAAAATCAAATTTTCTTGATGAAAAATGAATTAATCTCTATATTTTATTTCTCATATGCATATGCATGGTAGACTGTATAATTTATTTCCTTTCATAAAAGGAGTTCTGGGAAAGTTTTCTGAAAGCCAAGAAGTTCAGGGAACACTAAAAAATAGAAATTGTTGCTATGAGTAAAACCAAAGTATATCATAGCTATACAACCCAGGATAACTGGTAATAACGCAAAGATTAAGGCCAACTACAAAATGTTTTAGGGCTCTAAAAGATTGTAGAGATCAGGTCTCCCAGCACTCTCTGTTACAAATAAGGAAATGGAGGCCAGGAGTGGTTAAGTAATTTTAACCCAAGTTTAGGGGTAAAGATGGAAACTCAATTCTCTTGATTTCCAATTTTGTTTCTAATGCACTACACCAATTTGACCTTCTCACTCAACTGACTGACTTTTTAATGACTGATTTTCCTGTCATATGGTCAGAACTAAAGTTGGCCATGTTAGCATAAAAGCACTATGTCTTAGCTTTCTCAATCATGAGCCCCACCTTTTTGGGAGATAGCAATTTATTGATCTGAGCTTGACTCTTGGACAGGGCTCTATACAGTTATTCCCCAACCTGAGTTATACTGATGGCGGGGCCCATTTCTCAATTTTTTACCTCCCATTATAAATCTGCTCTTTGAGGATTCAATGCTGGTGCTTCTAGCAAGTTCATGGGCCAAAAACCAAAAGCATAGAGCTCAGAGTAGAAGGATGAAGATGCAAGGAGGAGAAGGAACCAGTTTTTTTAAGTTTACAGGTTTTCACAAGTAAGGCTCTTAGGCAGTAGCATTTTTCAGATTCATAAAAATTGGCCAAATAGAGGGAGGGTGGGAAATTCCATACTGTGACTCATCAGCTTCAAGGGAAGGACAGGCGTGAGAACAGTGTCTAGAAACTACCACTAAGGGGGTCTTGGGGAATCATACTTTGCAATTATAATACCTGCCCATCTCTGAAACCACTCTTCTGATAGCTTCAACTCTCTTTGGGAGAGATTTTGAATTTATGAGGGCATGTGACCACTATGTAGGGAACATCATGTAATCAGGAGGAAGTTAGAAAATGAGAGAAGATGAATTTCAGGAGGACATAGCAGAGATACAGCCTTGGATCTGGTCTCCAGACTTTGTTAGGGTCTATGCCAGATATCTGGTACCCTGTGATCTTCCAGTTTCTCCCTGGAATGTCTGGGATGTCTTGGAACATGGGTGTGCCGTCAAGAGGCTGGCCAAGAATGTGAGTGAGTGGTAAAGGTGATGCCCTCAGGGAGAGAGTCCAGAGCAATAGAGATAAAAAAGATGAAAGACAGGTGGCAAGGTTCCAAAAAAACAAAAGCCCTCAAATCACATGACAGGGTAAGATGCTAAGAGATAGTCAGGAATCATAAAAGCCATGGAAATATCTCCGGTTTATTGCCATGACCAAGAACAAGAGCTTGATGTGATAAACCTTAAAGTGCTGTAGAAATATGCATGGTTTTATTATTGCTGTTGTTATCATTGTACTTTTGTCTCCTTACTCTCTCCTCTTTTATAGGCTAATTGAAGAACTAGGAAAGTTTAGCCTGGAGAAGAGAAAACTCAGGGGGGTCCTGATCCAATGTCTCCAAGTATTTGAAGGGCTATGGTATGGAAGAAGGATTAGAGAGGGCTTGGTCCAAGAGGAAAAAAACTGGGAAGGATGTGAGAAAGTCTTCAAAAGGTAGATTTCTACTTGACACAAGGAAGAAAACATTTGAACAAACAGAGTTGTCCCCAAGCGGAACAGCCTCCTTTGGGAGATAGATTTCTTCTCACTCTGTAACCAAAGGCTGGATGACCAAATTTTCTGGTAGGTTATAATGTGGATTCCTTTTGGGTACTGATTAGACTAGAGAGTTGCTGATATCCTCCTGACTCTAAAATTCTGTGAATCTTTGATTCCTTGACTTGGCTCATATTTATCCTCTGTGTGGAATTTTTCCTCCCTATTCCTCCCAACTTTTCCCAGCTCAAAAATGTCTTTCTCTCTTACCACTTCAGGCTATGTTCTATCCCTCTTTGGAAAATCTTACAGTACTGTCTAGACTTCTCATTTGTCCCCCTATTTCTTTAAAATGAAAGGTTATATATCATGCTTTTCTACATACACCCCTACCAGTCTCACCTGGCATAGTGCCATGCACATGAACTACCCAATAAACACTGATCGATTGACCGAATTGCAATGGTCTGATTATTACCCAATTGGAACCAGGGCAAAATTATTCTTTGAACTAAATATTGAGAGTAATCATTATTAATAACCAATTATCTGGGAGATCCAGAGTTTCCCTTTTTTTCTATAGTCCTCATTTCAAAGTTCAGTCTCTTGAAGGACATTATGATAATGAGATTGACTTAACTCTCCTAAATCTTGGTCAGACCCCACCCAATTTTATAAGGAATTTAATACCACTGTGTTCTACTCAGATTTGGCTGGGGATAAATTCTTTGATTAGATTGCCCAAGGCTGGGGGTAGTTTAGAAGTAAATTACATAATCAAAGTTCATTAGAATAGGTCCATCTCCTCGGTGTAACATTCACTCTCTCATTACTTTTTAACTAATCAGAGTTGATTGCCATCCTCTGGAATACTCTCTTTTCCCAGGCCATATAAGCCTTGACCCAGCTGCCATGAGGGCCTTTGTCAATCAAGAGTGCCACTGACTTCTTTTACTAAAATCCTAGCATTATTAATAAAATGACTAATTAGTCAGAAATGTATTTTTCAAGCTTTCTAAACTTCATAATATAGAAGCAGCACAGTATAATGGAAAGAAAGGAGTCAGAGGACCTGTGTTTTAGTTCTGAGTATTTACTACTAACAGTTTCATGACTTTGATAGTTACTTAACTCCTTTGTCCTCATCTTTACACTAAAGGGAATGGAGACTGTATAAGGGCAGGAACTGGGGATACGTAGATTGAAGAAGAAAAGACTGTAGGAGGTATGTGATAGTTTTCTTGGAGTATCTGACAGGCCATTAGAGATAGCCTCTAGATAGTGGGAGATACAGCGGAAGAGAGATTACACATATACTGCTTGGCCTCAGAGGAAAGAATTAGGAGTAGAGGGAAGTGAGTAGAGGGAAGATTCCATCTAAGGAAAAAGACAAATTCCAGCTAAAGAAAACAACTTTACCATTAGAGTTCTGAAAGACAGAATGGGTTGCCTCAAGCAGCAATAAGTTCCCCCATCACTAGAAGTCTTCAAAGAGGGGCTGTATAACCATTTGTCCAGGATGTGATAGGGGGCATTCTAGTCCTTGCATAGACTGAACTAGATGTACTCTGTGACCCATTGAAATACTAAGATTCTGTGACTAAATGATCGCTAAGGATACTGAAAGCTCCAAAATTTTATGAAATCTATTTGGAAATGCATAACAGATTGTCTCTTGACAGCTTGTATGTCTTTTACCGTTCACAGCCAAGAAAAAAAGAAAGAAAGAAGGAGAGACAGAGAGACAGAGACAAAGACAGAGAGAGACAGAGACAGAGAGAGACAGAGAAAGAGACAGGGACAGAGAGACAGAGAGAGACAGAGAGGAAGGAAGAAAGAAACAAAGAGACAGAGAAATAAAAGTGAAATCATAATGGCGTTTTCTGCCTTACTTTATTCAAAGGTTTTGAGGTTGCTGGATCTAGGTCCTAAAACAATCTGACTCTTGGTGGATTATGAGTTGCCTTAACAAGAAGAAACCAGCCCAGCTCCGCCCCCACCCCCACCCCTTTCTCCTTACAAGAAGCTCAAAAAAGAGGACAAGGATTTGGAATTGACAACATGGAAATTGAAGAGACAGGGACTGACCTTGTAAGTTCATTGGTACAGGGAGCTCCCTGGATGAGGAAATGCCTTCTACCAATACAAACCAGCACCCTTTCTATGATTTCTGGTCTTCTAGAGTAGTCTAGAGCTCACAGAGATAAAAATACAACTTGGAATGGGGGATGGAAAGAGGTCCATAGTTTGGATTCATATTGACATCATGGAATCAAAGAAACCTACAGTAGGAAGAGACCTCAGAAAGTCCTCTAGACCAGACCCTTGACCTAGATATGGGTACTCTTAAGCCATACTAGAAGATCATGGACTAAATTGAAATTCCACTAAGCTATATTTGGCAGTATGGGGATCTGGGTGCTTCGAACTGTGCAGGTGGGAAATTTCCCTCTGTAGCTATGCTCTCGTCACTGAAGGAGCAGCCAAGGAAGGGGATAATTGATTGTAGTTCTGGGAGGCTAGGATTTAGGGGGTGTCAGGAAGTATAGAGATTGCTGATGTCAAGATTAAAAGGGAAAAAAGCAATGCAAAATAAAAAGAGAAAGCCCTGGTGGCCTTGCACTGAGAATGCCCGAGTAGGAAAACCACTGGGAGTAACTCATTAGGAAAAAGGAAATTGGGTGAAAATCAGTGCTCATTGTCTCAAAACAGGGTCTAGGCATGTGAAAAATGAAAGCAAGCCTGGGTCTGCAAAGCGGGCTTTGGGAGGTCAGAAGGTGAGTCTCAGACAACGAATTCCAGATGCCTGAGGGTTTCTGTGTAGGGTCTTGGGTGAAGCTGGATTGTCAAGTCAAGGGCACAGAGAAACCTCCCTGCTAAGCTGGAGGCAGTTCTAGTGACCTTTTTTTGTTGCTGGTTCACTGAATTTCCCAGGGGCTTCATTTTGTGGACATTTTCTCATTCCAAGGGTTTTGGAAACACGTGAACTGCAGAATATGGGAGGACGAACATAGCTCTCCCTTTCCTCACTGCCTCACCCTCCCCACCCTCCCCCCCCTCCATGCTCCTAAGCATCAAACTCGAACTAGTCTCAAGCTTTCTACAAGCTTTATTGGTTTCTTTCAACATATGAAGGAAGTCAGAAGACTATTTTGGCTAACCTCTTCCATTCCTGGGAACTAGGTAGATTATTTAGAGTAGAATGTTCTTTTTGAGCTATGGACCACCCCCAAGCCTCCCAATACACACACTCAAAGAGGAATAACACTTACACAGCTCTTTTCTTAAAAAAAAAAAAAAAAACAACCAAAAGAGCAGCAGTTCTCAAGAGTTTGGATCTCAGGACTCTTCTACATTTAAAAATTTTGAGTGTCTCCCCCACCCAACCTCAGGGCTTTTGTTTATACAGGTTCTATCAATTCATGTTTACTATAATAGAAATTAAAACATCTTAGTATTATTGTAAGAAATGGTTTTGACTTCACAGACACTCTGAGAGGGTCTCAGGCATCCCCAAGGGTCCCTAGACCACACTTTGAAAACCACTGCTTTAATGGAGAGAGCAGTGGACTTACAATTAGGAGATTTGAACTTGAATCTCAGCTCTAATATTTAGTAAGGAAAGATCCCTTCTCTGAACCTGAGTTTGCTCACCTGTAGAATAGAGACAATCATACTTGCACTATCTATCTCATAGAGATTAGAATAATTTGGGTAATGTATGTGATAATTGCAAAGTGCCATATAAAGGTAAGTGGATTTTTTTTTTGGTTCAAACCTATCACAATGTATTGATACAGAGCAGGGATTCTCAATTTTGTTTGTGTCATGGACCTCTATGGCAGTCTGGTGAAGCCTATGTGGAGCTCTTCCCAGAATACATTTTCAATGCTTGACATAAAATGCACAAGATTATAAAGAAAATCCACTTCATCAAAATTAAGATAAATGTATATTGTTTCTATTCAAATTCATGGACCTTTTGAAATCTTTCCACAATCTCTAGTGCCCCTAGTTAAGAATCCCTAGCATGGGGAAATTTCTAGTAAGAAAATTATATTAATGTAGATTGGTAGTTACTTTGTAATTTACAGGCTTGTCTTTGGGACTCAAGGAGGTTAAATGACTTGCCCACCATCACAACATAAGTCACAGATGGATCTTGAAATCAAGTCTTCTTGCCTCTGAAGACACAACGCTACCCACAATACCATATTCTAATACAATATTTTGCTATTATTAACCATGCATAATACAGAGCCAATCCAGTGTAAAGCATGTGTTGAAAGAAGAATAGATGTGCTAGAGAAAAACATAGAGTGGAAAAAGGCCAATGGTCTGGATTCTTATGGACACCACGGAGTCTTTGAAGATTACAGTGCAAAGAGATCTCAGGGATACTCTGAGGCTCTCATAAAAGATCATGGGCTACATTTGAAATTATACTAAGTTGTATTTAAAATTATGGGGCTCTGGGGAATTGGAGGTGTGCAGGTGGGAAATGTCCTCCATGGCTCTCATCACTGCAGAAGCAGCTAAAAAGGGAAGAAAATAATTGTGATTCTGGAGGAGGAGAGTAGGAAATGAACATAAACTTGGATGAATGAACTCAAATTCAAAGCACCTCCCACTGGAGTCATAGGATTCAGGATTGAGAGGAATCATCTAAACTAGAAAGGACCTTAGGAGCCATGTAGTCCAGTCTCTTGCTACACAAAGGAGGGAATTCTTTCTATTGTATCCCTAATACCTCCTTAGAGATAATCTAGTTTAAGCCCCCTCATTTTACATATGAAGAAATTGAAGCTCAAATAGGATAAATCAAGTCAAGTCAGCAAGCATTTATTAAGCCCCTACTATGTGCCAAGCACCAGGCTGGAAGTGGTTTATCCAAGGCCATATAGCTAAAAATTACAGGGCCAGAATTCAAATCCAGCTCCTCTGCCTATGTTCTCTTGTATTATTATTTATTTTAAAAATTATCATCTAATTACATTTTAATTTGGTTTGGCTACCCACGTGTTGTGGGCCACATGTGGTGAAAGGGCAGGGTATTTGATGCCTCATCTGTAAGAGAGTCAGTGAATGTAATATATTACTTGGCTTGATATAATGGGAGAAGTGTTTGTTGGGAAGAGACCAGGGAGGCTGGGAGGCTGAGTGTCTTGATCTTGGTTTCTTCCACCAGGTTAGAAAGTGTTTCCAATATTGGTGTCTGATTGTTGGTGTCTGGGCCTTGCCTCCTAAGCCTACCTGCCGTGGTTTATCCTAGATGTGGAAACAGAGGAGGAGGAGGAGGAGGAGGAGGATCCTATGATATCAGATTCAATCTGATACCATTTATCTGAATTGGTACTGACCTTTTCATGCCTGGAGTGTGATGCTTGAGAGCTTTTCGCCCATAGTAGGTACTCAGTCACTATAAGTTGAGTGAAAGAATGACATTCAAGTCAAAATTACAGAAAGAGGCCACTGAGTCTTCTTTACTGAATGGCAAAATGAAAAGCTTTCGAGAGGAGAGAGGCGGCCTCCTTTCATGGGCTCAATGCTGCGTAGACCGTATTTGCCACTTTGTAAACAGTATCAATCCTATTTTCAGGGATTTCATGGGACTGACATTTTGCTTCTCTACTAACCTAAGACTTCCCTATTTACCAGGAAGTGGTATCTTGCCGATATCTGTATAGATATGGGCCACAGCCTTTAAGCTATTTAAAGAAGAAAAACACACACCCTGATTATATTGTTGGGTTGTTTTTTTTTCTTTTCGTTTGGGTTTTTCTTTTCCCACAAACAGAATTGTTGTGACACTGTTTTCCTGTTCTTTTAACTCCATAGGACTCAAAAAGGGCTTAAAAATAGGTGGCATTTCTTCATTTGTCATTTGGACAAACATGGGAAACTCAAAAATAGTCACCATGGAATTCCAAAAGTAAAGCCAGAACTCATGCAGGGTGACTAGTACCTTAGATGCCAACATCCCAGGAGGACATTTTGTCTCCCCACCCAGAACTGGCCTCCTATTGTGGTCGGTCTGCTGACTCCCCAACTTCCTTATCTTGCCATACCCAGAGCATGTTGGAGCCAACTGTTAAATTTTCAGTGTGAACTTCCACACCTTGGAAATTTGCAAACACCACAAATCAGGGCTGGATTTATTGTTTTTTTCCTTTGTTTTCTATACTTGAGAAAATGATGGAGAAAATATTAATAATTAAGACTAAACATAAAGGTGGTTTATGGGTATTTTTTTTCAGAGAGCTTGTAGTTAAAACATTTGTCAGTACACCACAGGATTGCCTTCCCACTGGGGCAGGGAGGTCTTGTCACTAAGTCTATGGACCTAATTTATTATACTAGATTGCTAGAATCAGCTGAAGGAATCTATATCAGAAATTACCACTCTATTATGGTGCAGTGAAAAGATAATGGGTTTAATCAGAACACCTGGCTTTGAATCCCTGCTTTGCCACTCTCTGCCCATGTGACCTTGGACAAGTCATTTATTTAATCACTGGGTCTCACTTTCCTCATGAGTAAAACCAGGGGTTTAGACTAGATCAGTGAGTCTGTTAATTAGCATTTACTGAGTGCTACTTATATGCCAGGCACTGTGCTAAGTGCTGGTGATACAAAGAAAGGCAAAAGACAATCCCTGCTCTCAAAAAGATATTAGTGTAATGGGAGAGACAACAGGAAAACTCTGGACAAATAAGATGTATGCAGAATATATATGTGTATATATACACGTGTGTGTGTGGTGGGAAGGCAGAATGTGTGTGTATATATATATCTATATGAATATATATAATATATATATGTTCATTTTATATTTATATATACAGAATAAATTGGAGATAATCACTAGAAGGCATTAGAAGTAAGGGGGGGTGAAGAAAGGTTTTCTGTAGAAGGCAGAATTTTAGCTGAGTTGAAGGAAGCTTGGAGGCAGAGATAAGGAGGAAGAATATTTCATGCACGGATGACTGGAGTCAAGAAATGGATTGACTTGTTTGAGGAACAGCAAGGGGGCCAGTGTCACTGGATTGCGGGGTATGTGGGGGTAAATGAGGTGAAAGAAGACTTGAAAGGTAGAAGTGGACTGAGTTGTGAAGGGATCTGAACATCAAACAGAGGAAGTGATAAGTAGGGAGCCACTGGAGTTTATTGAAGGAGGGAGGTGTCTTCCAAGTTCCCAATCAGGGAAATTTCTAAATTTCTAAGAGAAATCCAGAATTACTCTAAATCCAGATATATTATATGGGATTTCTTCCTTCCATCCACTTAACTGCACTCATTTCAATCTTTGCCCTTTTGGTACCTCCTCTAAGACTGGGCATTCCTTCTCTTACATTCAAGGAGATATGGGGTCAAGAGAAGGAACTGCCTCATTTCTTGTTCCCTACAGCCACTCTTAGAGCCTTCTCCTGTCACTGTGACTCAGTCTTCTAGTCTCCTCTCAAGTTCACTCCATCTTGTCCAGACCCCTACTGCTATGGATCTTCAGGTCATTCTTCCTCTTCCCCAACAAATTTAGTTTCTGGCTCCCAGCCTTTTTATCGCGCCCCCCCCCCCCCCCGAATTCTTGCTACCCTGGAAATGCTAGAGCCTCCCAGTTCCTCAGGCTCCGCAATTTCCAGTTTGAAGTCTATCTCAATGATTTTCAACAGGAGTGTCGTCTTCAGTTATACCCCACCTGCCACCACCATCACCCCATTCAACTCTATTTGCCCCAGGTCCCAGAATGCTTAGTAATGGCTCTACCCAGGAATGAGTTCTATGTTTTCACTGTCAGCAGAGTTGTTCTTAAAAGCCAGTAGACAATATACGCTCCTGATGATACCTTCGCTAGGATCCTTCCAAGTCATAATGTAATTTGAGACCAGTCTTACCTAAGGGCTATTCTGGAGGATGACTTGAGGGATTTTAAAAATGAATCTTCTTCTGAGCATAGAATTTCAAAAAGTTGGCTTAACTCTTTGGAGTTTTAAATAGTGTTCAGCCTATGGGAATTCATATGATGCTGTCCCCACCCCATGCAGAAAAGAATGTTAAGGAATTTAGTGAAGGGATAGACAAATAGAGAGAGTAGTGAGATAGGTTTAGACAGAAAGAGAAATGATAGAATAGATAGATGATAGATTAGATAATGAGGGGAACGAAAATTTATTAATCACCCACTGTGTGCCAGCCATTGTGCTCAGTGCTTTACATATATCTTATTTGATTCTTACAATAACTCTGCGAGATAGGTGCTGTTATAATCTCCACTTTATAGTGGAGAAAACTGAGGCAAACAGAAGTTAAGTGACTATGTGCCTGGGGTCCAATTTGAACTCAGGTCCCTTGACTGAGCCAAGTGTTTAATCATCTAGTGAAAGGGATAAAGGAAAGAAGGAAGGGAAGAGGGAAGGAAAGAAGAAAGGAAGGAAAGGAGGGAAGGAAGGAAGGGAGGGAGGGAAGAAGCAAGGAAGGAAGGGAAAGAGAAAGGGAGGGAGGGAAGAAGGAAGGAAGTGAGGGAGGGAGGAAGAAAGGAAGGAAGGGAAAGAGAAAGGGAGGGAAGAAGGAAGGGTGGGAGAAGGAAGGAAGAAAAAGAGGAAGGGAGGGAGGAAGGGAGAGAGGGAAGAAGGGAGAGAGAGAGGGAGGAAAAGGGGAAGTAAAGGAAGAAGGGAGACAGGAACGAAGGAGGGAAGCATTTATTAAGCACTTACCATGTGCTAGGCACTGTACTCAGCACCTGGGGTGCAAATAGAAGCCCCAAGATAGCCTCCTTTCATACCTCCCCTTTATCTCCAATAAGGTACATGGTTCAGAAATCCACAAATTCAAGAACAAAGAGGGGAGGAAAATGAAGGCAGCCTGGCCAGGGCCCTTCTATAGAAGGGTTCCAGGCAAAAAAGGCAAATGCTCTAAAGAGAAGGAACAAAAGGGTTTGTTAATAACTACATTCCTGGAAGACTTAAATGTAGAAGAACACAGACTGGTTCCTAACTTATATAGTCACATGTATGTGATTTTGAATGTAAACTGAAATCGAGAAAAGGGACAAAACACTTGAATCAGGTGGTGCACCTAAGCTGCTACTCACCTGTCTGCTGTATTTCCTGTAAGAACGACACATAGAGTGTTATAGACTATTAACACCTTACTATAAATTAACTTCACAAGCTCCAGTCTCCTGATATAGCTATCAGAAAATGAGGCATGGAGCAGATATGTTTGGGGGATGGGGTCCTCCCAGTAAAATTGGAAAAGGTCCGAAGGAGAAGTTACAGAGCAAAAGACACTGGGCTAACCCAGTGGGGGCGGGGGATAGCATGATAGCCCTGGGGTCTGGAGGGGAAGACACCAAAAGAGAGGAAGGAGTGAGGAAAGGAGGATGAAAGGGAATTGAGGTTGTGTACCCCCCTGACATTTTTACCTGGGGGAAGCATTTAGTTAGTTAGCTAACAATGTGCCTGAGTGAGAGTGACTCCATCCTGTATAGGGTTTCTCAGTCAACCAGCATCTATTTCAAAAGCGGATGTAGAAGTTTAAGAAGATGTTGCCCCAGGTACTCTGAAGAAGAAGAGGAGGAGGAGGAGGAGGAGGAGGAAGAAGAAGAAGAAGAAGAAGCAGATGAAGAAGAAGAAGAAGAAGAAGAAGAAGAAAGAAGAAGAAGAAGAAAGGAGGAGGAGGAGGAGGAGGAGGAGGAGGAGGAAGAAGAAGAAGGAGGAGGAGGAGGAGGAGGAGGAGGAGGAGACAATGTAAAATTGTAACAATATAGTTGTTACACTGCAACATTATGTCATTGTTTTATCAACCTTTGGGATCAAAAATTACCTCTTCTGTTTAGCTTTTTGAGCCCTTCACAACCTCACTCCAAGCTACCTTTTCCACCTTATTCTACATCGCTCTCCTTCCTGTAGTCAACAATCCAGCCAAACTGGCCGCAGCATCTCCCAACTCCATACCTCACTCCTTCCTCACTTCCATCTCTTAGAACCTCTAAAGTGACACGATCGACATCAATGGTTATTAACCTGGAGTCCACAGACACCTAAGCCATCTTTGGATTGATTTCCCAAAGATCATGAACTCGGAAGGGAAGAAAGTACATCTTTATCTTGACTAACCTTTGGTTTCTTTGTAATCCCAGGAGTTTTAATTTGTGCATTCAAAAACACTATTCTGAGGAGGGATCCCTAGGCTTCACCAGACTGCCAAAGGGGTACAGAATACAAAAAAAGGTGAAGAATTCCTGGTCTACAGGAAAACTTTCCTGATCCCCACTGCTGCTAGTACCCTTCCATAAAAACAAAACAAAACAAAAAACAGCAAAAAAACCCCAAAACAATTGCCATGTATTTATTCTGTATACATTTATTTATGCATGTTTTATCTCTGCATGATAGGGCTAGGTAAAGCAGTAGATAGAGTGCTGGGCCTGGAGTGAGGAAGTTGTAGTTCAGTTGTGTGCAACCCATGACCCCTTTTGGGGTTTTCTTGGCAAAGATGCCAGAGTAGTTTTCCATTTCCTTTCCCAGCTTATTTTACAGATGAGGAAACTGAGGCAAACAAATTTAAGTGCCTTGCCCAGGATCGCACAGCTAGTAAATGTCTGAGGCTGGATTTGAACCTAATGAAGATGAATCTTCCTAACTCCAGGCCTGGCATTGTCTCCACTGTACCATCTAGCTGCCCTGAAGTCAGGAACATGAGTTCAAATGCAACTTCAAACACTTACTAACTGTGTGACCCTGGATGAATCATTTAACCTCTGACTGCCTCAGTTTCCCCAAATTTAAAATAAAGATAATAGCACCTACCTCTCATGGTTGTTTTGAAGATAAAGTGGGATAATATTTATAAAGTGCTTAGCATAGTGCTGGGTATATAAACTCATAATAAATCCTTGTTCCCTTTCTTCCTTCCCCTATAGGATATAATTTCCTTAAGGTTAAGGGTGCTGTTTCAGCTACTAAAGATCCACTTGAGTCCTTGGCACTGTCAAATGGTTCAACATCAGAAGCATCAATATGTCTTTTATCAGTGAAAATAATGTTAAAGGTGAAGTGTTATCCTCTGGTTTCCCACTGTACCCCAAGGAACGTAGGATTTTTCCATCTGACTTGCTGCTAAAACCTCCTTATGTGTTACCCCTTCCCGGTTAGAATGTGAGCTCCTTGAGAGTAAGGACAGTCTTACTCTTCTATTTGTATCTCCAGCACTTGGCATAGTGCTTTGCACACAGTAAGTGCTTAATAAATATTTTTCATTCATTTATTCATTCATTCCCCAACAGCCTCTTAAATGCCTGAATTCAACAATTTCTCCTCCTATGAACATCTTTAATTCCTTTGGCCAGTCTTTATGATGCTGCTCTTTCCTTTGGATAATCTCTAGCTTCTTGGAGATCCTCTTTCAATGTGGTCCCCAGGATGGAGGCCAACACTCAACTTGAGATCTGACCAGGGCAGAGTTTAGCCTGAACTATTACCTCCCTCATCTTAGACCATTTGCTTCTACTAATATGTAGCATTTTGACAATGCACTGAGCATGCAACTCGCTAAGATCTTTCTAAACACCCTTTACCTTGTACTTGGGTGGGGCTTTTCAACCCAAACATAAGATTCCCTGCCTATCCCTATCATATTTCACCTCATTACCTTCAGCTCACTTGGGATCCTGATCCTGTCATCCATTGTATTAGGTATCATCTTCAAATAGGATGAAGACCTCAACCATAGCTTGATGATAATGGTAGTACTGGGGCAGCTAGATAATACAGTGGATACAATGCCAGGCCTGGAGTCAGGAAGACTCAACTTTCTAAGTTCAAATCTGGCCTCAGACACTTACTTGCTATGTGACCCCTTAACCCTGTTTGCCTCAGTTTCCTCATCTGTAAAACAAGCTGGAGAAGGAAATGGCAAGCCACTTTATTATCTTTGCCAAGAAAACCCCAAATTGGGTCATGAAGAGTCAGACATGACTGACCGATAATAACAGCACCACATCCCATTTGCAGAGAGACTTTTATGGTTTATTCATCTCCTTTGATACTGAGAGCAGACCTGTGAGGTATGCAGGGTATTTATTTTACAGATGAAGGAACTGAAGCTCAAAAACAATAAGTACTTGCCCAAAGTCACTGGGTTTTACTGACTCCTACTCAGTCAAGTGACCTTTCCATTAGATCCCACATGGTTCCTTCCCTCAATTTACTTAGCTATGAAAATCTATAAATGATAATCGTCTGCTTAATATTTTAGATAAAAAGTAGTGCTCAAGTTAAGAAAGGGGAGAAACCATGTCCAGGTATTTAGGAAGACTTCAGGAACCTCTGAGATTACCTTTAACTTACAATATTTGGTATGCCCAATTATTTGTATATTCTCTCCCCGACGAAAATATGAGCTTCTTGAAAGCAGAGACTGTGTTTTTATGGCCAGCACTTAGCACAGAGCCTAGCACACAGTAAGAGCATAATGAATGCTTGCTGACATACTAACTCATGAGGAATAATGGGATTTGATGGACACCAGCAGGTTAGTGACTCTCTTTTTTTGCATCATCTGGTTTGTGAGTAAAAACTTTCCTTCTAGTACTATATATCTTTGGAAAATGCTGTGTTTTGAGTTATAGCATTTGACAAAAGACATTCTAAACCTGTTCATTTTCATTCTGAGACTTAATCAGAAGTGCTCCCCCTGTTATTACATTCACAAACTGGGGTCAGTTCAGATGACAATGACTATGAAGACTTCAGAGTGACTGATGTACCCTTTGCCATACGGAGGGTGAGGGAACCAGGGATGTTTGTCCCGGCTAACAGAAGACTTAGGGAAACGTGAGAACTGTTCTTAAGTATTTTAAGGGCTACAATATGCAAGAGGGATGAGTGTTTCTTTTTCACCTTTGCCTCAGGGAACAGAACAACGATAGCAGTCACCAAATGGAAAGAACTGCCTTGCCTCATAAGGAGTGCCCCAGCACTGGCAGTCTGGACCACCATTTTTTAAGCAACATTGACGGAAGGATTCCTATTTGGATTCAAACTGAGCTCTATGACCTCTGAAGCCTGTTCCAGTTCTGAGATTCAGTGCTATTCTGGGATTCCATTACAAATGATGTTTCCCGCCTGGCCTAGGGACTTTCAGGCAGGAGCCCTCTATAAATTAAAGACTGTAATTAATATTATTACTTTGTTGGGAAGAAGCGACTTGATTGAGAGTGGGAGAATAGAGAGTGACAAGATACAGATTGGCCTGTTATCAGATTGGGAGGGCAAGAGCTTGCATTAGTTTAGGGGAACAAAGAAGGTTTTAGCACTGTTCCTGGGAGCCAAATAAACTCAAGCAGAGTGAGAAGTGGGCTTTGAATGACCTGAGGCTGACTCTATTATGGGAACAAAGAAGGTTGATGAGCATTAGAGCAGCAGGAGAGAAATTGTGGGTTTAATGGGATTAGTCGAGATTACTAGCCACACAGAATCCTGGGAATAGTATCTCTTCCAGGAACTTTTGAAAGAGCAGGGGCACCCTAGGTAGTCTTAGCAAATGACTTTAGCTGAGCCAACCAGATAGGCTACCTCAGCAAATTTCCATTCTTAGGATGTTAGGGAGGGGAAAAAAAGACAAGGGGAACGATGGGCATAGTCTAGACAAGAGACAAGAGTAGATGAATTTAGCCCTGACTCAAGGAAATCCCAAGTGGCCTCTCTGATTTTCTGGCAAATGCTCCATGGTAAATTATATCATTCCTTTTTCAGAAGAGTCCTGGTTAGAATAACAGCTGATAAAGCTGATGGAGACCTAAACAATCACTTCCCATTCTAATCTGGAGGATTGTTGAGAGACAAACAAGGAAAATGAGTGGCCCAAAGTCACATTCTTAGTGAGACCTGTTGGAAGAGTTGGAAATTCACCAAGGTCTCCCTATACCTAGTCTTGAGTAGCTTCCATCACACCATGTTACCAGAAATAGATTAATTTGATTGCTATCATTAAAACCTCTTTTCTCACTCCAGTCAGAGGCTACCAAGTGTTTTCCAATACCCAAGAACTACAGAAAATTTAAAATACCTGTTACACTAGCTACTTAGCTCAGGAGTAAAACACAATTTGACTTGTTAATTTAGCCAGTAGAATTGCTTGGGGATCAACTATGGTAAAGTAGTTCTAGGGAAATTTTCTCAGCTTTTAGCCTTGAGATAATTGAAGTCTTGGGTGAAGGAATGAACCCCATTGATTTCTCTCTCAGTAAACAGTTCCAAGGTCTACTTTCATAAGGTCATAATGCACAAGAAAGATGATTTCCTAATCACACTTTAAAAAAAAATTGTTGACGTCTTTGGTTTTGTATCACTTATATTTCTCCCATATCCTTCTCCCTCCCTTCTTTCAGAAAATCATCCCATATAACACAGGAAAAAAATATGGAAACACTTGCAATGTTCCACATCACCACAGCAAAGGAGTAGAGGAAAATGTCTTCTCATATCTCTTTTTTGGCTACACATTTGTTCTTAATAAATTCGCAACATTCATTTTCAGTTGTTTGGAGATGGTTGTTGTTTTCATTTATATTTGTATCGTCATTGGTCATTATGTACAGTGTTCTTTATCATCTTTCCTTAATAAATTTTGTAGAGTAAGCACCCAGAGAACCGAGTAAATCCTTAATTCAATGAGAATTTACTAAGTGGCTCCTATGAGCCAGGCAACTGTACTAGATCCTGGGAATAGAAAAAAACAAAATGGCCCCTTCATTCAAGGTCCTTATGTTCTTCTATAGTATACAACATGTGACTATTAATAGATCAGCAAATGCAAAATAATTTGAGGAGTGAGTACTGACAACTAAAGAGAAGAGGAAAGAATTCCCATAAGAGGTGACACCTGGGCTTGAGTCTTACAGGCTACTAGGGATACTGAGGCAGAGTTTTAAATTTTATAATTCTTCATTCTTAATTAACTCAGGTTAGCAATGTCTATCATTGATCTGGGGTCTTAAGGGATCAAAACTAATATTTCATAGGTGATTTTGCATCTACAGTTTGGACTAGAGATTAAATCTTAACCTTTTATGTGTGTTCATGGACTCTTGGCCTGGGGACCCCTTTTCAGAACAATGTTTTTGTTTTTTTAAATATGTAAAATGCATAGGATGACAAAGGAAACCAATTATGTTGAAATACAGTTATCAAAATATTTTTTACAAAAACAAATTCACATACCCCTGGATTAGATACTCTCAGTTCCTTTACCTGAGCCTTCATTTTTCTTTGTGAGTAAAAGTTTTTTTTAAACTGTCTTGGAAGCTCTTACATTAACTCTTCACATTTAATCTTCAAGTATTTCTATTGGCTAAATAATCAAGAGGACTTCTCGGGTGATATAGTCTATAGGTAATTGACTGAAAGGTATAGAGCCTTTTAGAGCTCTACACAAAGCCTGCTAGCTTTCTTGTTTTTCAATTACTGAAAAGGAGGAGGAGGAGGAGGAGAAGAAGACAGAAAGAAAGACAGAAAGAAAGAAAGAGAAAGAAAGAAAGAGGAAGGGAGAAAGGAAGGAAGAAAGGAAGGAAGGAAGGAGGAAAGGAAGAAAGGAAGAGAAAGAAAGAAAGTAACTCAATGGGGCAAAATTCAGCCTTAAAGAAAGGCTCTTCCCCCAACAAGAGGTTTTCTATGACTGTTTTAAGATCATATAGGATTCCTTGACAGATATATGCAGATAACTTATTTAATGATTCCCCCCTATCACCAGTATCAAGAAGGATAAAACAGGTATATGTGGACGTATGCTCAACAAAGGTGTTTGACACCACCATGGAGAATGTCCAACTTACAGTGAAAATGGGAGTCTCTGTAAAAGGTGAAGTCTTCTAGATGCTCTGATTTGTAGATAACATGTGATAATTTCTTCAAGTCCCAGAATAATAGTCTCAATGAGATACACTGCCATGTAGGTCATTCCCCCCAAGCCCCATCCAATTAGTTTTTATTTTTAATACATATGCATAGACTTGCGCTGGGCCTTGTACAAGGCAAGAAAGAGAAAGGATCCTTGATCTCCATGACTTCACTTTCTGGAATAAATAGTAATGTTAAAGCTTTAAAAAAAAATCTAAAATGTGACTATAAAAATACTCAAAGAAATGTATAAAAAGAAAAAAAAACACGGAAAGACCCTTAATCCCTGATTGCCATGCCTCAACCACATTCTCAACATGAGTAAATTAACATCCTGCTTGCAAGGTTCCAAGGTCATTCAACATCCTGTATATCCTTCCTCTTGGACATTTCATTTGGACATGACATCTTTTTTGGATTGTTGTCCTTAATAATATTTTTTATAGTACTTTTATACTCAGTGATCCTTTTGGGTGGATAGTACAAATTCTCCGCATTTCACAGATGAGGAAACTAAAACTCTAATGAGCAAATTACTGAAAGGTCATTATGAAGCAAAGTACCAAACTAAGCTTTGGGGATACAAGTAGACACTAGACCCTACTCTAAAATGAGGTTTCAGTTGCAAGTCAAATGAAAAGGCTCCATGGTCCTTTGAGAGCAGAAGTCAAACATATAACAATTAACTTTCTTTAATGTTATTTGCACTGATAAAACCATATCCATTTCTGATGTTGAATCATTTGATAGTGCCAAAGACTTTGTTGGGCAGAATTTTCTTTTGTTGTCAGGGGCTATAGCACCTGTCTGTAAAAGTAGTTGCCAAGTCTCAACTCCACGTGGTTCGATTTCCTGGATGATGGCTATGGGGACTGGTCTGGAAGCAGGGCAACTTTTGGGGAAGGGAAATGTTGCTGTTCCAGGGCCTCCTGGACTAGCATCAATGGCAGTCAATCAGAAGTTGTTATTGGAGGCATTGTTGTGGTAAAGTTGTTATTTGATGATGATTCCATTCTCTCCTGAGGATGCACCCCTCTATGATGTGCTACCAAGCTGGAAGCAAGGCTAATGGTGTGGAGGAGAGGGAGAGAGGGAGACTGCTATTCCTTAGGGCTTCTAGGCTCAGAGTCCTGGGCTGCCTCCATCCCCATCTGAGGAGCAATGGTTTGGCCAAGGAGTTAGAATTGACTTGTCTTGCCTGGCAGATGTCAGCTCATCTGCCACTCAGGGTACCTTGCTACATTTGCCTTCCTTGCCCACAGCTGCACCAATAATAAATATGGCAGATCCAGGAGCTAAACTTTATGTTGTCTGCATTCACTACTACCTCATGCAGCTGCTCCATCTGATTTTGACTTCATTACCTTTCCAAAGTTCCTTTAAAGCTTCAAGCTCAAAAGATGTGTGGGAGCATTTGCTATAAGCCTCATCACAGGCTACAGAAAAGCGTGCGAACACTTTTACCTTTTTGAGTGTAGGGATAACAGCCCTTTGAAAGATATAGAAGTTTGCCAACCACTAAAGCTAGCTTTTTGCTTTACAAAAGCATTTCCTTTACCCCAACATGTATTCCTAGTGCCAATTTGTAAAGCGAGTTTTGCAAACAAACGTTAAAACACAAGATAAATGTTATGATTATGATTATATTCCATCAGATAGTAAAAATACATAAGTAATATTCTAATCTAATGCACTCTTCCACATTCCCCCCTATGTCCTGGGGGCAAAGCTACTAGCCCTAGAGAGTTTAGCAACCAACCCCCCCCCCCCCCCAAAAAATGCTTCTGAAATGTTGCTTGTAACTGCTCTGCTCCCTGGCGAAGCCTCTTGGATCGCAAGATGAGGCAATTAGGTTCCAAAATGGGCTTTTCTTTGTGTGCAGCTAAAAAACCCTGTCTCTCCTTGAGCTGATGGCTGGACTGAGGGCTTGTTGCTTTGGAGAACTGGGGCCAATTACTTGGCCTGGTGTTTCCAGTGCGGGGGAGATGAGAACAGGGTAGGGGGAGGCGAATTGTAGGGAACTACAGGACCTGGTAAAAGTATTTGGTTTGTTAAACGGCTCTTGCACCACGGTGTCTGACCTGAGCCCCCAGCCTTTTTGAGTAAGAGGGCTGTATTTCATCCCAGCTTCCTCCCCCTTTCCTCCCCCTCCTCCTCCTCCCTCCCAGACTCCCCACCCCCACCCCCATACTCCCTGGAGTAGCAGTCCCAGAGCATGGGGTGAAAAGTCGCTGGAAGGACAAGTTGACGGATAGCGCTTGGGTCGCCGGGTCACTGGAAGGCGTCGTGATCTGGGCTCAGACAGAGCGATTTCCTCGGTGATTTTTATCTTTCGTCTGTTCACACGTCATGCCACCTGGACATAATGCAGAGAAAGCTGAAGGCTTAGCCAAGGTTTCCCCTTAGCCCGAGCTCCCCCCGCCCCAACATCCCACTCCCTCTTTCCTCCCCAGGCCAAGGAAAAGAGTTAACCCTTTCCCCAGCTTGGCAGCCAAGGCCCCGCCGGGCAGCGGGCGGGCAGGCTGGGCAGGGGGCCAGGTGGGCAAGAGGCTGCCAGGAGCTCAACTTGAGCCTCCCATTGATCCGAACCACCCCTACATCCCCCGCAACCCAGTCCGAATTCCCCCGAAGCCGCCCAGCCCAGAGACCCCCTCTCTCCGAGTACCCTCTAGCCCGCAACCTCTAGGCTCGAGCCCCTTTCTCCTGGGCCTGAGCTCCCTCCCGCAGGTAGCCTAGCTATACCGCCCCCCCATCACCGCTAAGCCCTCCCCTTCTTGCCCCCCACCCAGTCCCCTCCGCACTGCTGCTCGAACCCCTTCCCCAACTCTCCCCAGCTCCTAACCTTGGGCCTGACCTTCTCTCCATTGGCAACAGCAGTAGCTAGAGCCTCCTTCCCCGACCTAGACCACCCTCCCCACCCTGTCCCCTAACCCCTTCCCTTAAATCCGAAATCAACTCCCCCCCCCGGCCGCTCGAGCCCCCTCCCCACTCCTGCAGTCCAGCCTGAACCCCATTCCCCGGGCTCGAGCCCTCCTCCTCCCGGCAATCTAGTCCAAGCCCCCCAAATGCTTCCCCCAGGCCTGAGCCCCGTCCCCCAGGCTTGGGCCCAACCCAGGTTTCCCTTCCCCCTCCCCCCCACTCCCCTTCCCCAGGCATCCTAGTCTGCTGCGCCGCCGCCGGTTACGGGCTCAGGGCTTTGTCTGAGCAACCAGGGACTCGTCTTTATGGAGACTGTAAATAATATAACAAGTTGCCCCTTTTACTGCCTTCGACACGTACAAGTGGCAGCTTTATCCTTCTTCGTTGACCCTTTGTCCAGGGTTTGATTTACCTCCAAATCTCACGTTTTCGACTTTTAGAGACCATTTTTTCTGAACGGGGAGAGGGAAGGTATTGGGGAGAGGGACGGCCCCGGGGAGGGAAGCATTGCTTCTGCTCTTTCCCTGTGGCCAGACTCAGTTTTTTTTTTTCCCCTCTCCCTCGGGTCCCTGAGCTATTTTGGGCTGAAGGTGCTGATGTTAGGAATTGTGGGGTTTCAGTGAAAGGGGTGCAAATAGGCGAGAGAAAATGATTTCCTTGGAATTTTGCCCTCCCTAATTATCCAGGTTCTGGGGTGGGAGGTGGGAGACAGAGGAAGAGAAGCCACCCCTCCCACTCCCCAGGAATCGTCCAGAAATCACTCAGGGATTTTCACTCAGTACAAATGAGCAAGAAAAGGGCCAATTGACACGAATAGGCCCAGCTTGTCCCATACCCATTGTCACCCCCAGGCCCAGGCTCTGTGGGAGACTCTGATGTTTTGGCTGTGTTTACACAACCCAGGTATTTGACTGATTTTCCCTTCCACCCTATGAAGACAGGGTCTGATCGCTTCGGATGCCAGGGGTAATTGCTGAGAGAGATCTGTTGGGTGCTGACACTTATGTCCCCTGTAACCGAGGGAGTTTCAGTGGTGCCTCTGATTTCCATCTCATGAAATGAGGTCATTGATTGAATCTTAAACCTAAATGAAGGCACTATGGTACTCAGTTCAACCCAGAGACAACAGTCCAGGAGACTGAAGACGGGACAAGAGTTGGATGCCACATCTCCAGAAAAAGGATGATTCGCCAAGTGGCACTATTCAATGGGAGATGTCCCATTCAAACCACCCAGCTGGGTCTCCAGATTGCTCAGCTGTCAGAAGCCCCATTTTTCAGAGGATAAATAAAACCAATTTTCTAGCCAAGTGACACCCTCTTGCAAGAAGCATGAGGCAGTGGCTCGGTATCTTGGCCACAATCCATTTGGGGTAATTCCATGTTGCTTCTTAAAAGTGCAGCTGCAGCTTCCTTCAACTGGACACAGCATAATCCATCCCTCCCTGTCCTCTAACACGGATAATGATACACCTCACTCCATTTCATCCTGAACTAAATGGACCTTTGTGCCAGGAACATTTTAATTCTCACACCAACTGCCAGGCTATCCATGGCTAGAATTTAGTCCCCAGGCATTTGCTTTTAAGACCAGTGATTCCCATCCTTTCTAGGGTCGTACTTAACTTCACGATGCTCTCTCTTAAGGAGGAATATGTTTTCCAGCTAGCTAGCTATCAGATGCAATTATACATGTGTGCATATGTACCTGCACACATATATAATATATGCCCATGTCTGTCTTTATGCACGTGTGTCTCTATGCATATAAGTACATACACATACATATGTATGGGGGGAGGGAAGGGAGAGGGAGAGAAATCATAAGAGCATTTGAGGTAATTAGAGTTGTCTTGGAGGACATTGAGACTTGGGATTCACTCTTCTTGCTCCTAGAATATTGAAGGTGCCTGGGGCAAGGACTGAGCAATCCTTTTTCACCATGAAAAAGGTATTTTCTGAAAAACCAGGCTGATGTTCTGTCTTTGGCAGGAACCATTTTAGCATCATTGGCCTCTCTTATCCAATTACCTTTCATGCTCCACCCTGGCTGCTCTCATGCTCAACATGCCTATTTGTACTAGCAGTTCTGGGTACTCCCTTTGGGGAAAGGTTTTCAACCCCATTCTAGTTGAAAGGGGCTGGAAAACTGGAAAATGTGATATCATTTGAATGGAAATAGCACTTGGCTGTGGAACATGGGTCTGACTGTGATAAATACATTCCCTCAAGGTTTCTAAGCAGGGCTGCTTCCCCAGGCGGCCCCCTAACTAAAACAACTTATTAAAGAAGAATAAGGGGTGTGGAATTCTTAGAAGGCTGAGACTTGGCTCATTATAGTAGCCTTGGTTTTCAGAAACACTGACATGTCAAATGGCTGGTAAGTGGCAAGCCCTTCTGACATGTTCCCCACACCAGAGTTTGTTCACTCCCAAGTGTGTTCTAACTTGCTGGTTTGTCCTGCTGACTAAACCCCTAGAAGGGAATCTCCAACTGGCCTGCTTCCACCTAGTGCTTCCTGAATTAAGGGTATCTTTTTGGTAGGTTTGGCTGGGGAACAAGGAGAAGAGAAGGGTGTTGTCAAATGAAGGTGAGTGAGCTTGTAGATGAGGGGGTTCAGAACTCAAGAAGGGATAATCCTGCTGTGCTCTGCCCTACTCTCACCAGGTCTGAAATATGTTCCTTCCTGGAAACCACATTTTAGGGAAGACGTTGCCAAGCTGGAAACCATCCAGAGGAAGGCTGCTTTGGATGGTGAGAAGTTATGATACCATGTCATACAAAAACCAGATGAAGGTGTTTCACCTATAAAGAGAAGGAAGGAAGGAAATAAACATGTATTAAATACTTAGTTCGTTACAGACACTATGCTAAGAATTTTACAGATATTATTTCACTTAATCCCCACAATAACTCTGTAAAGTAGGTAAAACATTTTACAATTGAGAAAACTAAGGCAGACAGAGGTCACGTGACTTTCCTAGGTCACACAGTGTATATTTGAGGGCAAATTTGAACTCAGCTTTTCCCAAGTTCAGACCTAGCACTTTTTCCACTGTACCCCCTAACTGCTAAAAGACATAGAGGGATTGGGTAGAAGAACTTTATAGATGCCTTCATATATATGTGTGTATATATATGTGTATATATATATATGTGTGTGTGTGTATATATATATATATATATATATATATATATATATATATATATATATATATATATATATATATATGTATATATATAAATGAAAGGTGAAGGATTGTTACCAAGAAGAGGGATCAGACATGATGGTCCATCTCAGGAAGTAATGCATCCCCATATTTGAAAGTAGAGGCTGGATGATAATTTGTCATAGTCATTGTACAATGAATTCTTCTTCAGGTATAAGTTGGACCAGGAGACTTCTGAGGTTCCAGTAGACTGTGATTCTTCTTCCTCATTACCTGTTCCTCTTCCTTAACTTACCTCCCCACCCCCACCCTCTTACACACAGGATCCATATAAGAGGCATCATAGACAGGATTAAGCTACTGAAACTTCACAGATTCCATCTCCCACCCATACAATGAGATTCCACTAATAGGGCTGAGATTTTGGGCTCCTTGGAACATCTTACACATGCCCATTAGGGAACTGATCTGAGCCAAGAGGGTCTGTTGACATCAAAGGAAGCTCTTTGCTCAAGATCATTTCTCTGATATGGTTTGAAGTAAGATGAGAAGTGCCAGCTCTAATTCTACTAATGGAATTCACAACATGTCATAATCTCAAGCACCTGGATGATTCCGGGCTAAGAAGACCAGAATATAGAATCTCTTAGAATGCCAGAGCTGGAAGGGACCCTATATAATATTTAGAGACATATCATGGGGAAAACTGACAGGAAAATAGGTTTGTGATCATAGACCATCCCATTTCCTCATTCTACAGTTGAGACAACTGAGGCCAGAGGAAGCTAAGTGACTCACCTAAGGTCATACAGGTAGCACCAGAGGCCAGGAGAGTATCTAGGATAGTATCCATATCTAGTTAGTGGTAGAGCCAAGACTCAAATTCCAATGTCCTATCTACTGGTCAGCACAAGACTACATGTAGTATAATTGAAAACCTCTAAGGATATTGTGAGAGTAACAAATCAGATATAAAAAGTGATTGGAGCTCTTTAAGAGAAAGAAGCCATACAGATCAAGGTATTAATATTACACAGAGTCAAAGAACATCAAGTGAAATTATTTTATTGTTGCTGTTATCAGAATGGTATAGTATGTAGGGAGTTTTGTACTTGAAGGCAGGAAATCAGTGAGTCCAAATCCTATCTTTTTTTGTGGCCCTGGCCAAGCCAATTAACCACTATGTGCATCAGGCACCTTCCTATCAAGTCATGGAGGGCTTGATGGAGGAAGTTCCTATGGTAGAAACTCCCCAGACAATTCCTTTACACATTCATTAGCAGTATCATCACCCAATGTCAATCAACAAATACTTATTAAGCTCTGGGTACCTTCCCTCAAAGAGCTTTCATGCTATTGAACTCTTTCTTTTGTGAGGGCTTCAGCTGAGATGCCTAGAGCAGCTAGCATGGGCTATATTCATCCATTATGGCTCTGAACAGCATTAAAGTTCTAAACAAGCTTCCCTTCAAAGAGACTGAAACCTTAGAACTCAGAACCATAGCTGAGACATGTCCTCTTCCTGTGCCTTTCCCAGAGCCTTGGCATCACAACAGAGATTTTACCAAGATGGAATTGCAGTGCTGTATAAAGGTCAAATCACACCCAACTGTTGTAACAATTTGGCTAGCAGCTGTTGTGGGGGTGAAAGACCAACACAAGCCCAACAACAAGAACATTGCCAGCACAGGTTCTTTTGATCTGTTTTACTAAGGAAAGTAACATTAAGAGGTTAACAATCTTACTTTAATCCAACATATACATATATCATTCACTAAGTTCAGGGGGGAAAGCCAGCACCCTGAACTTCAGAGCAAATACAAACAAATTACAAAGATACATTATAAACAGACCAAATACAATTCATAGTTACCAAGAAACCAACTTCTGAGTTCAGGAGCCAGGGAGCTTATAACAATGGCTGGCCCAGAGTCACACGCCACTCCTTCTGTGGCTCAGAGCCCCAGCAAAATAGCTCTGTTCTCTCTTTTTATACACTCTTTAGCCATCATCAAATGTCATCTGAGCAACCAGAATTTAGGCTCCTACTATTGGCTCTGGTCTTAGCAACTCCCCTTAGGACCCTGAGGGCTTCACACCCACACAGGCTTAGCACCTAGTAGACAGGGGTTCGGGCCTGGGGCTTTGCACCTAGTAAGGTTCAATCAAAGACACTTAATTTATCATTCTAAAACAATAAAAAAAAGTCCCAACTTAATTGGTATTATACCAACAAACTCTTTTGCCTATTACAATGTAATGACAAATGAGCAGGTAAAAGGAAGGAAGGCAGAGAACCTTAAATCTCTTAGTAACTTTTACCAAAGGTTAGTATCTCCCCAAATGTTAAGAGCCAAGTTGTTTTATATATGCTCTTGCTTATTCAAATGGCTCCAAGACTGTCAGCCATATAGAAAACTGTCCTGACCAAATAGGACCTTCGATCTTTTCCTCATACAATTTAGAGCTGAAGAGGACCTTTGCATCATTTAACCCAAACTCCTGATTTTACACATGACAATGAAATTATACCTAACATGTAGCACTTTAAGGTTTACAAAGCACTTGGCATACATTATTTCATTTTCTCCTTGCAGCAACCCTGTGAGGCAGATGCTAATTTTATCCCCATTTTATTGAGGAGGAAACTGAGAGAAGTTAAACCTCTATGTAAGTGTCTGAAGCAGAATTGGAACTCAAGTCTGCCTAACTCCCAAGTCCAGCACTCTAATTCATTATTCTACCTACTATGAGCTAGGAACTACACTAAGCACCGGAGACAGAAAAAATGGAAATGAAAATGATCCCTGCCATCAAGGAAGGATTACTTTTATGTAATTTAAAAAAAATATGCAAAGTGATTTCAGCAGTTGAAGAAGCACTAATAGTTTTTGAAGGATTCAGGAAAGGCTTCATTTAGGAGCTGTCACTTGTGCTGAACCTGAGAGCTAGAATTTGAGAGAATCTCAAACATTGTTGGGTGAGAGGAGGGAGAAAGAGAAAGAGATGGAATAAGCATTTATTAAGCACTTACTGTGTTCCAGACACTATCCTAAGAACTTTACAAATATTATCTCATTTGAGTCTCACAACAACTCTTTGAGGTAGGTGCTATTATTAGCCTCATTTTACAGTTGAAGAAGCTGAAGCAAACAGAATTTAAGTGACTTGCCTAGGGTCACACAGCTACTAAGTTTTTGAGATTGAATTTGAACTCAGGTCTTTGCAACTCCATCAATTGTAGCACCTAGCTGCCTAGAACAGTAAGAGAGCAAGTCATGTTGCCCTCAATCATAGTTTTAATAGCTAGTAAGTGACTGAGTGAATTCCGGTCTTTCTAATTCTATCTACGTGTTCTCTAACCACTGTACACAAAGTACGAAGGCAGGAGAAGGAACTTCGCTTATGGAGAAGAGCAAATAGGACCATCGGGTGTATGAGGGTGTATGTATGTAATCAACATGAAAATATATGTGAAAGTTAAATTGTGAAAGATTTCAAATAGAAGAAGATGATTTTGCATTCCACCCCCCACCCTCCGCCCAAAGGCATTAGAGAGCCAGAGAAGCTTCATAAGAATGGAAATGGTCAGATAGATTGTGTTAACATGGGTTGGAATTTTAAAGGACAAAATCATAGCTATACCCACCCTGTGCTAGCTATGGTTCAAGAAAAAAAAAAGTACTTAGCACAGTGACTGGCACACAGAAGGTGATCCATAAATGTTTATTCCCTTCCCTTCCTTTTCTTTAGAATGTTGTTGGATAAACAAACTGAATGTACAAATCATGTGAACAACAAACTCACTTATAAAGGCAGGACACAAGGATTCTTTAGTCTGCTTCATGACCACTCACTGAATTCCTTTTTCTGGACCAGAGAAATGAGGCTTCATGCATAATTGTTCCCAGGAGATCAACCCTATCCAAATAATGTAGGTAGCCCACAGGTTTTAGGGGCTATGCAATTTTATCCTGAGGTAATAGCTAGCATTAAGCAAATGCTAAAGGTAGAAAAATCAATAAATAATTAATAAGTGGGCAAGCATTTATTAATTGGCTACCATGTGTCAGGCACAGTATTAGTCAAAGATAAAAATTAAACATCTCTGCTTACATTCTATGAAGAGAATGTTTGAACTTTTTTTTTTTACAAATATGCCAATATTGGTTAATCAGATCATGCTAAAAAACCAAGAGCAAAAGAGCACAGATTTAGAGCGAATGTATAGAATGATTGTGTGTGTGTGTGTGTGTGTGTGTGTGTGTGTGTGTGTGTGTGTGTGTGTAATGGTAGCCATCTCTGGAGTGTGGAAGAGGGAGACAAAAGGTGATAAAACAAAGTTACATGATAATTTTATTATATATTTAAAAGGAATAGCAAGTTCTATACAATAGACTTGCAGCTTCATGTGCATTACTTTTTTTCTATTCTATTGTTATAAAAATATTTGTTTTGTTTCTAAAGTTCGGAGTAAAATTAAAAAAAAAAGATTTAGAGCTTGAAGGAATTTTGGAGGTCATCTAATCCAACACCCTCATTTTTCAGGTGAGGAAAATAAGAACTAGAAACATTCAGTGACTTTTCCAAAGTCATACATGTAGGAAATGACAGACTCAGGAATCAAACCTAGGTCTTCTGGTTACATATCCTATATTTTCTTTCTTGATTACAACACAATTCCTTTGGAGACAGAGACTACGTTCTTGGGTATCCATTGGGCACTCTAACTGCCTCCATCTTCATGTTCCCCCTTATTCTCTGGTTGAAGGGGACTGATCTTACTGGCCTGAATCAGGTAATAAGTAGCAGAACTAGGATTTGAGGCCAAGTCTTCAAAATCTAAATTTCTTTTCCATGACATCATCTTGGTTAATGAAGTCCACAAGAAACTGAGCTGGAAGTTGCTACTGTGTCAGGGGAGAGTGTGCCTTGATGTGTATGTGTGCAGCAGGTATGAGGGAGAAAGAATGAGGATCCTAGCAGGCAAATTGTGAAAGTGCCACCAACTATTTCAATGACAACAGTGGGGCTTGTGATTTGTGTGGTGAATTCATGACTTGGTGGTGCAACACAATTCCTGGATTGTCATATTTTCTTCAAGCCTCAATTTTCCCTTCTATAAAATGAAGAATTTGGACAAAATACCCTCTAATATTCCTTCCAGGAATTCTATGATCCTCCGCTTTAGGTGCTACCCTCCCTAACAGAGTCCTGACCCTTTGTCAGTGTCTTTTCCACCTAAGCATTGTAGAGTTGTCTTCTTTCCAATGTTGTAGACCAGTAATGTCAAACCCAACTAGTAACAGGCCACCAAACCCAAACATAAGGACCCTCAGCAGGGCACACATGGACTTAGAAAATCACACATTAACATCATCCATGCTCTATTGTACTTTTTAAAACTTTATTAAATGTTTCCTGACTGCATTTTAATGTGGTTCTCAGTCTTGCTGTATTTGATATCTCTGATGTAGGGAGACCATTAGTTTAAACCTATGCTACCTGAGCAAACTATTATATCTTGAGTAGAAGCTGTGATGAGAAAAGCAATAATAATAATTTACATTTATATAGTGCTTTAATGTTTGAAAACCATTTTATACAATCATTTCATTATTATGATCATTTTACATTATGGAGAAATGTGAATGAGAGAGGTTGTGACTTGTTTATGGTCACATACCTAGTGAGTATTCAAGGGAGGAACTGAACCCAAATTTCCCTTGTCTCCTAAAGTTCATTACAATTCCAACAAGCTACTATCTCTTGAGGCAGGCAGGGACAGCTAGGTGGTGCAGTAAAGAGAGTGCCAAGCCTGGAGTCAGGGAGAACTGAGTTCAAATCTCACCAAAAAAACACTAGCTGTGTAGCCCTGCAAAAGGCAATTAACCCTATTTCTCTCAGTTTCCTTATCTGCAAAATGAGCTATAGAAGGAAAGGGCAAACCACTCCAGTATATTGGCCAAGAAGACCCCAAATGAGATCAAGAAGTGTCAGACACAACCAAAAGAAATTAAACAAGTGTCTTCTTGGAGCAAGTAGCCAAAGAACCTCTGGTATGAGGGGGGCTCATCTACCTTGGTGTCCAGCTGATTCACCCAACTTTCACCTGTGTCTCTAAGAAGCTGTAGAATATGCAGCAGCTACCCAACAATATGAATCTCAGGTTAAAATAAATGCTTCTCTTATAACAACTGTAGGAGGTAAGTAGTGTCATACCCTAAGGGTCCAAGAAATTAAACAGTATCTTTAGAATCACATAGTTAGGAGATTTCAGCGTCGACAGGAACCCAGGTATTCTGATAGCTAAGTTCATTACAAATACATGGTGAGAAATAACAGCAAGGAGGAGTCTAATTCCGGTAGAGCATTTGTCAGGGAATCATGTTTTAATTAGCTTTGAGCCCTCCTTCTCTCCACTCCAGCATCTACCACATATAGCAGACATTTAATAAAGGGTTATTTAATCAGTCAATCAATTAATCAGTCACTAAGAGGCCCGTACTTATACCCATGCCCATTGTTATGGACAAACTGGGAGGAAGGAAGAGAACAAAAGAAGATATTTGAGGAAAGGAAGGCACCCACTTTTGTGGTATGACTAGAGCTGACTTTACTCAGAGGAACTTCTTGGTCTGTTAAACCAGGATGTTGTGTTCCATCTACAGGTAAAAAGTATGTGATACCTAGAGATCTATTTTAGGGAGAAGGAGGCCAAATCAGACTATGCCATCAAGGGTACCCAGAGAATGAGAACAGGGGATAGAGCTAAGAAATCAGGACCAAGTCAAGACAAGACAAAGACAAGAGTCAGTCATCTTGGATGTTTCAGAGGTGCCTTAACTACTGTCATTGTGTCAGATTATAAATTCAGCAGGCCTTCCTCATGTTCAAGGATGGCTCCATCCACTGTGAACCTTTTCTAAATACTACACACTCATATTCTCCATGGGATTGATCAGTCTCCAGAAATTTTTTTTAATTCAAGAGCTAAATTTCCCAATAATTAGAGCTAAGAAAAAAGAAGCATGAGCTACCCCAGGAGCAATGGGTTTGCCCTCACTGTGGATCTCTAAGAACAGTTGAGGAGATCACGTCTTGGGTATGTTATAGACAGAATTTTTGTTTGGTTGTATGTTTAACCAGATGGCTTCTGAGGCCCCTGCCAACTCTGAGATTCCATGACTATGAATTAAGTCATAAGGTATCAATCACCCTTCCTTTTCCTCTCTTGCTTCTATTTCTACTTCTACTAAATTTCAGTCTATCCACAGATCCCCAGAAGGACATGTTAAGAGTTGACAGATAGAAGGAAACAATCTCTAAAGACAGATCTGAGGAGATGGAGTAATGCTAACAGAATAGACTTTGGAAAAGTAACTAAGGGCTTTTAAGTGCCCTGTTTCAAAATGTTCTCACTCTATAGACAACTGTATATCCTCTTCCCCAGAGTTTACCATCTCAAGCATTACCGAAATCCCAACCCATTAATTCTCCATTGGTATTATTGAGAAAGAGGTGACCTGACTTTGAACAAAAAAAAAAACTGACTTTTTCAATATGACTCACTGAGCCTGCCCATTGCAACAAAACAGTCAAATTAGAGACATTTCTGACCTGTTTCATCCCTGTGCAGTGAGGTGGAAAGATTTTTCCCATTTGCTAGCCATGTGACCCAGGAGAACTCGTTTTCCTTTCTCTGAGCCTCGGTCTGATTATCTGAAAATAAGGCATTTGACTGGATCAGGTGCTCTTAACCTTTTTTTTTGGTCACATTCCCCTCTGGAAGTCTTTGAATACTATGGACACTTTCTTAGAGAAAAAATATTTTTAAATTGTTGAAAATCCTAAATTTTAATTCTATTTTCACAATTCCCCAGAACTTTTTCTACAGACCCCTAGACCCCAGGTTAAGAACCTCTCAACTAGATGATCCCAAAGACACCTTCTTGATTTGACATTCCATAACTATGGGCTGCTTCAAGCAAAGTACCATTATAAGTCTATGGAAGGTCCAGCCACCTCTCTGACCACCCATTCTCACAGCCTTTTACAGATGTCCATGTCTGCTCAAGATATAAATCCACATCCATACAATTAAGAGAGACATGGTTTATTCATGTATTAGCATATCCAGCTGTTCATTTTGCTTCTCTAAATATTTCAGCCCAAGGAGTGGTTTGGCATAAATAATACTCATTCAGCTGAGGGCTGAAAGATATTGTAAATATCAGGGTCCTAAGCTACCGTAGCTCTTTTCAAGTATACTCCATGCAAACCACACTTAGCATGAAAGGAAGGGGGGAAACATCCAACCCAATGCCATTACTTAAATAGGCCCATTAAAAATGAGCAGCAAGTGAAATACGGCTTTATTAAACAGATGACATTACATCAGGAATGATGAATCATAAAGTTTCTTTTCGGAATTACAATGGTATACGACCTTTTAAACTTTAATCATTCACCTCAAATTCTGAACTGCCGTCAGGTGTACAAGGCTTCTTGCTGATTACATTAACATGAGGCAGCTGGGGGGATGTTGGCATCAATTCTCAACAGGCTTTCATGGGCACAACCAGGCAGCTCCCAACCTGTCTGGGAAGGAAAACGTGGCATTTTTTCGTTTGTGGTACTCACTTTCACCTCAGGTTCAAGGAGAACATAGGTGGCTTCCCAATCCAGAAAGCCAAAAAACATTGAAGTATTCAAAAGAACACATAGCATTTGTCACTATTAATGGATCCTCAGGAAAACATACCATATTCTCCCAGAGCCATCAAGTGGAAATCAAGATGGGGCTGTCCCAAAGAAAAATGGAGGAATAGTCCAGGAGGAAAAGAATGATTCATCTGTGCATCTCTCACTTTCTTGCACTATCTTACTGTTTTGCTTTTGAATGACTATCAAGCTGCATAAGGAACAATTATATTTTTTCCAACACCTACCAAAGTACCCAGCACTTAGGTGTTTCATAAATATCGAGTAATTGTTCACTAACATCTGATGCCAAATCTTAGTCCCCACACTATTTTTCCCAGTTTTCCTATTTCTGTTAAGAGCATCACCGTTTTTTCTGGTAACACAGGTTCCTAACCTCAGTTCTATCCTTGGTTGCTTACTCTCACTTAGCCCACATAACGAAAACAACAATAATTCATTAAGCACTTACTCTGTGCCAAGTGCTGGAGATATAAAAACAAGTAAAAAAGAAAGTCCCAGATCTCATGGAACTTACATTCTAATCTGGGAAGAAAAAATACAAAATGGATCTGAAGGGAAGAGAAAGAGGAAGCCACCCACTTGGGGGCCACATGAAGAAGACAGATGCAACTTCCATTCAATCATTTGCCAAATCTTGTCATTCATTTCTCCCTAACATGTCTCATGTCTGCTTCCTTCTCAACCCACACAACATTGTTTCAAGCCTTCGTTACCCCTCTCCTGGACTAGTGCAATACAGCTAGGTCCTGATTAGTGTGAACAATGAATACCCTGAAGTGGTAACATTATTCTTTACTCACACTGCATATTTCCATTGGGTTAAAATAATTATCACATTTTACATATTGTAACTTTGAATAATGCAAATTCAAATACATGCTAGACAAAAAGTATAGGTATTAAATTGAACCAAGATCATTTTGAGATAAATTTTTGGAAATTAAATCTGATAACTGTGGAACATGATATGAAGAGAGGTAATAGAAGCCATTGGAATTATTTAATGATATGGGCCATATATGTGTGATCATCTTTGCACAATTTCTAACACTGACATGAGAATGGAAAACTTCATGAACTCTTCTAGTAAGAAAGAATTCGCAGAAACTTTTTTTATTAATTACTCTAAAGTTCTCCATAAGAATCATTGGCTTTTAGACTTTAAAGGGACCTTTGAGATCCATCCCTCTCATTTTCAAAGACAAAAGTGAAACCAAGGGATATTAAATGACTTACTCAAGATAATGAGCCCAAAGTTGCCTCCTTGCATGGTGACTTTCTCCTATTGGTCCTAGCTTTGCTAAGACAGAAAAGTCCTACTCTTTCCTGCCTATGACAATTCTTCAAATATTTGAAGACAGCTTTCATGTCCTTCCTAAGTTGTTGTTTTTTTCTTATTTGGCTAAACATTCCTGTTCACTCAACCTTTCCCCAAAAGTCAAGGTTTCCAGATCCTTCACAATGCTCAGAAGTCACGGTTTCCAGATTCCTCACAACAAGGCTATTCTCCTAGAAATGCTCATTAATTTGTCATTGCCTCCATAGAAGTGGAGTGCCCAGAACCATATGCAATTCTTTATATGTGATTGAATCAAATGAAAATATAGTAAGACCATGATCTCCTTTGATATAGACACTGTATTCCCATTAATGCAGCCTATTATTGTATTATTTAAAACAAATCCAAAACCAAGCCTCTTCACAGTCTTGGCTTATATTAGGCTTGTGGTCAGCTACAAATTTCAGGGTTTTTTTCATATGAATTCCTATCTAGTCAGGTCTTGTCTGTCCCAAAATTATTCAATTAAAAAGCCTTAAAAATAGGGATTTTTATTTATCCCTATTCAGACTCATCTTCCTTCACTGAAATCCTGTTCTTATGCTTCATCATGGAAGAGAAAAGTCTATGAGTTCTTGAAGTCCATTCCAAAGGAGTATGAACACTGGTAAGTCCTGCTCTTGTGTAAAGCCTTCACATATAGGCCTAGTGCTGGACTGTCATCTTAAGACCAGTCAGTAGAGGTTCATCACCAAAAAGTGGGCCACCAAGTGATGAAATATTAGCCACAGCTATTCACGAACCTGCCTACTAAGGAGGGGCTGTGAGCTATGCAGTACTATACTCACATGGATGTGAACATGGATTTTTGGAAATATTGGAGTGGATCTTAACTTGATAGTTTCAACCTAGCATTTCAACAACATATGAAAATATTTCTGAATCCTGATCTGTCATCCAGCATGTTAACTGTCCCTTTCAACTTTGTGTCATCTAGAAATGGGATGAGCATGACATTCTAGATTTGTCATGGTTAGGAAATTGTTCTATGAGGAAGATTATTTTAAAGAATTTAGAGGAGAGGAGGAAGATGTCATGGTTGTTATATAGAGAAGGGTTTTCCTTGTGTAGGGATATGGTATGAAAAAATGAATGTATATTGATCGCTTGGGATAATCCTGTATTGACTGGATGTTGGCAAAGTGCCCTGATGCTATTTCTTTATAGTTCCCAGATCCTGCATTTAACTACTTGGGCTCATTTTAAATTTAGATAGGATAGAGGGGGTCAATTTCCTATTGCCTACTTGTATGCTACAAAGGAAAGAAAGAACTATGGTTCTGGAGTCAGTGGACCTGTGTTCGTGTCCTTCTCCTTATACTTACTACCTAAGTGACCTTGAAATCCCTGGGTCTTTATTTAAATGGGAGATGGCAGTGGGGGTTGGACTAGCTGGTCTCTGAGATCTCTTATGTCTTGAGATTTATGATCCTATGTAACATTGTCCCTCAAAATTAGCCTGATATTGTGGAGAGTTCCCTAGAGATCTCCCGACTGGCTTTCTTTAGTCCTAGCTCTGTGATTAACTAGTTAAGTGACACTGGGCAAGTCCCATGACCTCTTTATGACTCAGTTGCCTCAAATTTTATTCCCTTATGCCTCTGATCCCCAACTTTCAAATGAAAATGATAGTAATACTTGCCTTATGCACCCCCTCAGAGGGACTGTGTGTGTAGAAAGAGATGATGTGTAAGAAAGCCACAGAATTTCAGAGAAGAAAGGTCACTGGTGGCCATCTAGTCTGTCTTGGACCTAAAAGAATTTTCACTAAAACACCCTTGACAAGCAATCATCCAGCTTTTGCTTGAAGACCTCCAGTGATGGGTAAGTCACTATTTCCTGAGGCAATCTGTTTCACTTTGGAATACTTTCTTGGGGGGGGGAGGGGAAGGGAAGAGACAGGTGGGAAGTCTTTTGAAAAGCACAAAATGCTGTGTGAATAAAAGGTAGGAATAGTAATAAGTCTCCAGATTCAATTTGCCTTCCCTCTTGTGTGTGCAGTGTCTCTCTCACTCTCCTTTTCTTTTCCTCTCCCTCATTCTCCTCCTCTCACTCTCAAAATGTTAATGTGGGTCTCCTCTATAAATAACGATAGTGGCATACTGACATCCAGATTTAAACACTGCAGCACAGCACCCTGTACAAGGAGAAGGCTGACACAGAGCTTCTATTTTTATATGTCTAGTGATATATCCAAGTGTCACTCAACAACAGGAAAGGAGCGACTGTGCCGATATCGTTCAGTCATATCTTCACCCTTTCTCCGCCTACCACTCAGACACATCTATGACAAGTGCTGGGCGGCTCCACCTGCTCACCACCTGTCAATATTTGGGTAAAAGAAAAAAACAAAAGGCTCTAGCACATGACTTTTAATTTCTGTTGTTATGAGTATTGATGCTCTGAATATTAACCTGTGCTCTGTGCCTAGCCCGTAGTCACTAGAGTTCATTATTTTTTCCCTCTCTTAAGAAATATTTGAGAAAATAGAGTGGATAGAGTGCTGGCCTTGGAGTCAGGCACAGTTGGCTTCGGGCATTTACTAGTGCAACAGAGGTTTGATGAGACATAGTAAGACTCCCATTACACCAACTCTCATACCCTGGGCAAGTCATTAACCTCTATAAGCCTCAGTTTCCTTATCCATAAAATGAGGATTTGTGAACTAGGTGGCCTCCAAGTTCCCTCCTAGCCCTAAATCTATGGTGAGCTCCACACCAAGGCCACACCTGACCAATGAAGATAGAAATGGAAACAAATTATGATGTTTGAGGTTAATGGAGAAACGCCCATAAATGTTCTGAACAATCTGATTGCCTCAACTCAGGGGAGCAGGAAAAACTTCCTCCTTCCGATGAAATTGGTCATGAAGTTATTCATCTATGAGGGCCAGTCCCTCATGAGGGTTGAAATCGCATCTGAAAGAACAGTCCCTCTTCACAGAAATTCCAAACCTTCAATAGCAACCCAAAGAGAAGGACCTGATCTACCAAACTCTCAGCATTGTTTTCCATGGCATTTCATTATCATCGAGAATCTCTATCCAAACATAAATGGCAAGGTAAATACCACACAAAGCTGAAGTGGGATTCATGAGATAGATAAAATAACGAATGGATAAATGAATGAGTTAATTAATTTACCAGGTAATTCATTTTACAATAATGATTTGTAGATTTAGGTATCTTACCCATGTTTCTTAGATATGAAATTAAGTTGAAATCAATTAAGGTTAAGGAAGTTCAAGCAGTTTATTTTGTTTTCCTATTCTGTAACATTAACCCTAAAACAAAAATGAATCATGATATCGGACTTCATTAGATTTCCCCCACCCCCGTGATCAGAGATCTAATTTCCAGGAAAATACATTGACCCATTATGTCAAATATAGGAAGTCTAACACCTTGCCATCTCACAATGTCTAATATTTCACACCATGCCAATGCTGTTGGTCTCCTTCTTGGATTTGCTGCGGGTCTAAACACTGGTGTTGCAGAGGAATGTCCTAAGGACAAAATGGAAGCAGCCAGATTAGGCCATTCATGTAATTCACAATTTACCTTTGCCACCCCAACAATGGCTTGGAATGCCACAGCTCTGGTCAGTAAATTGTAATCATAGAACATTAGAGTTGGAAAGGACCTCAAAGAACAAAGGAACACAACTATAGAACTGAAAGAAACTTCAGAAGCCATTAAGTCCAACTACTTACTTCATGGCAGGGTCAAGAATACTGCAACCCAAGCAGGTTAAGTGACTTTCACAATGTTTCACAAGCAGTGTTAGAAGGAGAGTTTGAATGCAGGTTAGCTAACTCTTAGTTCACGGGCAAAGATTGTGCTAGAGGCTAGAAATAGACAAAAATGAAGACAGTCCCTGACTTTAGAGAGTTTACATTCTATTTGGAAGAAACATCAAGTACTATACCTTTACCTATCCTATCCTCTTTTGTTCCAGTCTCAGAAAATGAGGGGGCCCTCCTCTTTGATATGTCTAATATCTTTATTGGGACCTATGATTCCATAAAAAATTGCAGAATCGTAGAATCTGAGTCAGAAGCCATCTAATATAACTTGGAAAAGAGCTATTCTACCATAAAGTCAAGGAGTGAATATCCAGCCTTTGATTGTTAACAACCTTCAGTGAAAATGACCCCACTATCTTCTAACACAATTGATTTTACTTTGGGATACCTCTAACTATTAGGAAAGTTTTCTTTGCCTGAAGCTGAAATCTGCTTCCCTTCAATGCATTGCTTTCAGTTCTACCTTTTGAGGACAAACAGAATAAGTCTAATTGTTTTTCCACATGACAACCTTTGAAATACTTAAAGAAAGGGATCATGCCCTGCCCCCATTCACCCAAACATTCTCTTCTCCAGGATAAACATCTTAAGTTTTGTTCAAATGGTATAATCTCAATGTCCTTCACATCCTGGTGAATGCCATCTAGCTTATCTTTGTCTTTTCTAAATAGTCATCCCTCAAACTGAGCACAATACTCTAGCAGTTGTATGACCACAGCAAGGCATTATTACCTCCCTAGTCTTGGATATTCTGCCTTTTTAAAGGCAACATAAGGTAACATTAGCTTTTGTTTGGACTGAGAAATCATGATATTGTCTCACTGTTGAACTTGCAATCCACAAAATCAGAAAATTGCTATCTAGGTATACTTATCCCTTTCCTATACTTATGAAATTGATTTTTTTACACAGACATAAGCCTTTACATGTTCTTTGAAAGATGATGAACACAAGAAGTACCAGAAGAATATAAAATAGCAAATGTTATTTAAATTTTCAAAAAAAAGGTAAGAGAGTCAAGGCTGCATAGGACTGTGAGCTTGACTTAAATTCCTGGTAAAACTCTGGAATGTATTATTAAAGGGATAGCTTGTGAACATCTGGAAAATGAAGTAGTGATCACAAAGGGTCTAGCAAGGCTTCAAAAGCCAGTCAAAATTAATTCCCTTTTTTGACAAGGTTGTTAGATCATTAGCTCATGGGAATACTATATATATATGTGTGTGTGTATATATATATATATATATATATATACACATATATATATACATATACATACATTATACACACACATATACATATTTCACATTATTCTTGTGGACAAAATAGATGTGAGACAATAGTACACTTGGGTAAATTGGTTGAAGGGATGGACCCAAGTAATTAATGATTTGATGTCAAAACTGTGGTCATTTCTGGTGGCCACATTTTAGAAAGCACATCAGTATTCTAGAGATTATGCAGAGAATAATAAAAAAATGTAGGGCCTCAAGATCATGTTATAGTAGAAACATCTGAAGGACCTGGAGGATGTTTAGCTCGACAAAAAGAAGACTTCTGAGTGGGGATGGGGGGCGGGGAGAGATATGATATCTGTTTTCAAGAATTTAAAGGGCTTTCAACTGGAAGAAAGATTAGATTTGTTCTTCTTTATCTCTCTCTGCTCCCCTAGCTCTACTTTGCCACTTCCCCCAAAAAGGTGAGAATTAAAAGTAATGGATGAAAATTTCAAAGAAGTAGAATTCAGCTTGGTATAAGGAAAAGATAGCCTTAAAGTTAGAGTTATCCCAAAGCAGAAAAGAACGACTTGGGAACCACTGGGTTCCCCATCAATGAAGGTCTTAAAACAAAGACTAAATGTGTCATAGAGCAGTGACATCAAACTCAAATTGAAATGGAGTTCCCTAAACCATAAAAAATATCTCTGTGCTGCATGTTGACTTAGAATACCAAATATTAACATTATCTATGTTTTATCTTATTTTTAAAAAAATATTCCCTGATTACATTTAAATCTGCTTGGGGATTGGGGCAGCAGGTGGTACAATGGATAGAACATGGGCCCTGGAGTCAGGAGGATGTAAGTTCAAATACGGCCTCAGATACTTAGCTGTGTGACCCTGGGGAAGTCACTTAACTCCAGTTTTTGCAAAAAAGGAAAAAAAAATCTGATTAGGCCTACACTTGGGAGTTTTGCATTCTGCAATGTGGGCCACAAACCATGTGCTTGTCACCTCTTGTTAGTACATTATAGTTAAGGTACAAGATGGATCAAATGGCCTCTGAGGTGCAACTCCTGCATTCCAACTTCCAAATTCTATGCTTCTGAAAATTTCATTGTTAAATTTATCATGTACTATTGTGAACTTGGAGTTAGGAAAACCTGACTTCAAATCCAGCCTCAGGCACTTATTTACTTTGGGCAGGTTATTTAACCACTTTCTGCCTCAGTTTCCTCAACTGTAAAATTGAGATAATGAGATCATCTGCCTCTCAGGATTGTTGTGAGGATCAAATGACAAATCATTTTACAGCATTTTCTAAACTTTAAAGCACTATATGAACACTAGTTATATAAATACTGTAATCCAATAACTCCTAATAGCTTTCCTTAACAAGCTTATTTTTAATTTACGTGGGCCATGGAGAATCAATCTGCTATTATTTTTCACCTAGGGATTTTTGTTGGCAATGGCTACTAGGATACCTGTTGGGTTGAATTCAACAGAGAGAGGGAATTAGAAAGACAGAGACAGAGAGAGACAAAGACAAAGAAATTTAATCGGCACTCTTAAGCAAATGCAGTATCAAGGGAATTTCTTAGCTCCGTACACATCTATAAATATATCAAAATTTACTTCCAAACAATGAAACTAACATTCTTAACAACATCCCTACAGATATGAATTGCATCATTATTTTTTTAAGAGGAGGACAATGGATTACTGCTCTAGGACCATGTAAGACTTACATTGTCTTATGAGCTCCTGGAAGAGACAGACTGAGACAGCAGAAGAGAAAGACCCACCCCAAAAGTAACAATATTGATCTTCCATTGCCCATAGAAAAGATGAGGGACCAGGTTACTCTCTACTCCTCCATCCTCCAAAAGTGATAAGTGGCAAGACAGAGAGAATGCAGCTCAAGAGTTTCTATTCTCCTACCTGCCAGGAAAAGGAGATTAAAGACAAAGATCTGTAATAATTGGTGTGAGCTTTCTCTATTCGGTAGGAAAGGAAGGAGATCTAGAGGAAAAGGAAGGAGCCAGCTATTCCCTTGTCCACTAGGAAAAAGGAAAAAGAGAAGAGCAGAGTCCCCACTTCTCTGCTTTCTTAGACAACTCTAAAAAAAAAAAATTAAAAAAGGTGACTTCAGAAGATTGATGTTTTCAGGCTTGCCTACTACTTCTGCTCGGGAATTCCCCAGAGGGCAGAAGGAGCTCAGGAAAATTTCTGACATCTCTGTGCTTGGGCCTTTTATGCTTCAAGAGACCAGGAAGCCAAACAGTTTCCTGCTCCCTTAATGACCTATCCTAACCTACATGAAATAGGTGTCGTCCCTACTACATTTGCCATAGTGGTAAAATGTTTTAGTGGAAAGAGTATGGATTTGGAATCAGAGGACTCGGATTCAAACCCTGGTCTGCTACTTAGTACCTGTGTGAAGTTAGAGGAGTCACTTAGTTTCTCCTTTCCTTATTTTATGTATTTCTTTTTTTTTTTTGGCAGGGGGGAAGGCAGGGCAATTGGGGTTAAGTGACTTGCCCAAGGTCACGCAGTTTTTTATATGTTTCTATACAAGTTGTGACTGAACTAGATAATCTATAAGGTTTCTTCCAGTTTCAAGTTCTACTATCATAAGAAAATTTTGCAACTCAAAATCTTGTAAAAATAATGTTAATTTTTTTTGATAATTGGGGGAAAAAATAAAGTACTATTTAAAAAATCAGTAGGAATTAGAAGGACCTACAAGTTTGAGGATGACCTGTCTCTGCTAACTTTCAATCTTCCCACATCTTTTTTTAAAAAAATTACATTTAAATTTTTCAATAAATAAATAAAATAAAATAAATTATATGATTGTAGAAATCTCATCTATTTACTGGCTCCACTTCAACTCTGTATAGTCCATTTTCTGACCTTTCTACTCTACTGACCCAGTTACCAGTGATCTCATAACTGTTGAATTCTATGGTCTTTCCTCAGTCCTTCTCCTCCTTGACCTTTTAAAAGTTCTGTTGAACACTTCCTTTTCACCCTCCAGATACTATTTCTTCATACAGTTTCTATGACACTCCTGTTGTTTATTCTCTCACATCTGGCTACTCACTCTACTTCCTGTTGCCCCATCATCTAGTCCTACCTTTAGAATGGTTTTACATATACATATGTATTTATGCCTAGAGGTAGCCATCTCTAGGGTGGAGGGGAGAGAAAAAGAAAATAAAAGGAAGTTACATGATAACTTTGTTATATATTTAAAAGGAATCGCAAGTTGCACATAATAGATATGCAGTTTCATGTACAATTATCTTTTTTTTCCTATTCTACTTTGTTATGGAAATGCTTGTTGTATTTTTTTAAGTTCAGAATAAAATTAATACATTTTAGAAAAAGAGAAAAAAGAATGGGTGTACCTCACAGTTTTGACCTGGGCTCAAGGCTCTCCTTCATATCCAGGATGAGTTCGTCTGCTTTCACAGTTTTAATTATTAGTCTCCATGCAGATGATTCTAAATGTTCCTATTATCTAGCTGTAACTGTTCCCCACACAGAGAGAGACACACAGAGAGGAATACACATGTACACAGTGTTCCAAAAAGTCCTACTTTAGTGACTCATTTTGGCTTGGAAGTGATCCTGGGTTCTCAAAAGCTATGTAAAAGAAAAAGAAGATCTGGCAAGTCCCATTAGTCAATCAATAAGCACTGATTAAGAGAGAGAGAGAATATTCAATGGCCTAAGAAATAGCAAATAGCAGTAACTCAAAGGATATGAACAGGTAGTTTTCAGAGAAAGAAACTAAAGCTATCTATAGTCATGAAAAATGCTCTAAATCACTATTGATTAGAGAGATGCAAATCAAAACAACTCTGAGGTACTACATCATACCTATCAGATTGGCTAACATGACAAAATTGCCTAATTTCCAATATTACCTAATTATTTTTACATTTGAGTTAGCCTTTACATAGTTGCTATGCCATTCAAGATATTTATATTTAATATGGATAGTTTTGCATGTTTTAAAGGTTAATATATTTTTCCTGTTTGCTTTTCTTAATGTTATCCATTTTACCTTTTCCTTTGTCCAAAATCATGATTATAAACCCTGGTTTGTTTTTGTTTATTTTTTGTTGTTTTTTGCTTTGGATTCAGTTGAAACTAATGCAAATTATTCTAAATCCTCAGTTTAAATCTGTTCTGGAGGAATATCCTATTGGCAGCTTATGGTTAGGTTATGTTGTCTAGTTCCATCTGCAATTCTCTTCCTTTTCATGGATGAAATTAATATATTTGCATTATGGGCTGTAATTGTTAAGTTTGATTTTTTCCATAGTATTTTATTACATTACTTACTTTAACAATATAAGCGACAGCACAGCTTGTTTTGCTTATATGCTCCTTCTCCTACCCATAATAGTTCCTGATATAGCTTATCCTCTGGAGCAACTCTCCCAAATCCACTGGCACTGGCAGGATGGATACTCGTAAGACATCTGCTGTCTCTTCCTTCTGGGTCTAAAGATAGCCCTTAGAAGCTGAGGGGCATACTTTCTAGTGTTATAACTCAGCCTCCCTCACTGTGATTCTTGCATTGATTATCAGTTGATATTAATTAATCATCCAGATAATTGACTTTTCGTGGGGATATGTTTTTAGGGTGCTATAATAAAAATAATTGGTAAAAATCATTCCCAACCCCCAACTGCCAAAATTTGTGAGAACATTCTGATCAGTATATTCAGAATACAGGGGAAAGTGGGCTCAAGCTTGAAACATGTAGCAAAGGGGATAATTCACATCTCCTGGAAGCCTTTTGGTTAGAGTCATCAAGATGTTCCTCTTACATGTGACTACTTTTTTTCCTTCCTTTCTCTGCCTTCTTTTTTAAATAACATTTTTCTCAATTACACATCAAGATAATTTTAAGTATTTATTTTTATAAGATTTTGAATTCCAAATTTTCTCCCCCCTCCCTCCCTCCATTCCCTCTTCCTAAAAAGGTTATACATGTGCTATTGTGTAAAACATGTTTCTGTATTAGTCATAGTTATGAAAGAAGAAGCACATCAAAAGAAACAAAAGAAACCCAACAAAACAGAACAAACTAAGTGCGAAAAGTATTTTACAATCTACGTTCATAGTCCATCAGTTCTTTCTCTAGATATGGATAGTATTTTCCTTTGTACTTTTCTTGGATCACAGTGTTGCTGAAGATAGCTGAGTCATTCATAGTTGATCATCACACTATTTAGCTGATACTGCGTACAATGTTTTCCTGGTTCTACTCATTTTACTTTGCATCAGTTAATATAGATCTTTCCTTTTTTTCAGAAATTTGCCTCTTTATAATTTTTTATAGAATAGTAGTATTCCATTACATTCATATATCAGAATTTGTTCAGCCATTGCCCAATTGATGGGCATCCCCTCAATTTTCAATATTTTGCCACTGCAAAAAGGGTTGATATAAATATTTTTACATATATACATCCTTATCCCTTTTTAATGACCTCTTTGGGATACAAACCTAGTCGGAGTATTACTGGATCAAAGAGTATACACAGTTTTATAGCCTTTTGGGCATAGTTCCAAATTGCTCTCCAGAATGGTTGGATTAGTTCACAACTTGACCAACAGTACTTTAGTGTCCCAATTTTTCCACACCCTCTCCAACATTAATCATTTTCCTGTTTTTTTCATATTATCCAATCCGACAAGTGTAAGGTGGTACCTCAGAGTTGTTTTACTTGGCATTTCTCTAATCAAATGTGATTTAGAGCATTTCTTCATATGCCTATACATAGCTTTGATTTCTTCATCTGAAAACTATCTGTTCATATCCTTTGACCATTAATCAATTAGGGAATGACTTGTATTGTAAATTTGACTCAGTTCTGCTTATATTTAAGAAATGAGGCCTTCAGAGATGCTTGCTATAAAGATGGTTTCCCAGCTTTCTGCTTTCCTTCTAATCTTGGTTGCATTGGTTTTGTTTGTGCAAAAGCTTTTTAATTTAATGTATTCAAAATTATCTATTTTACATTTGTAATGCTCTCTTTCTCTTGTTTGGTCATGAGTTCTTCCCTTCTCCATAGAGAGTACTGATATTACTTCATTTTCTATGGTACCTTTCAGAAAAATGTAGTTTCCTTCCTAATCTCTTTTAATTAGGTCTATTTTTGCTTTTACTTTGTCTGAGATTAGTATTGCTAACCTCCCCCACTTTTTTCCTTCAGCTGAAACATAATAGATTCGGCTCCAGCTCCTTACCTTTACTCTGTATGTGTCTCTCTGCTTCAAGTATGTTTCTTGTAAACAACATAATGTAGGATTCTGGTTTTGATCCACTTTGCTATCTACTTCCCTTTTATGGGAGACTTCATCCCATTCTCATTCACAGTTATGAGTATTAACTATGTATTTCCCTCTTCCTATTTTTTCCTCCTGTTTGTTCTTTCTTTCTTTTCACCCTTTCCTTCCTCTACAGTATTTTGCTTCCATCTACCACCTTCTCTGGTCTATCTTCTCTTCTGTCATTCTCCCCCACCCCACCTTTACTTAATTTCCTCCCCTCCTACTTTCCTATAGATTCTTAATAGATTTCTATAATCAATTGATTGCATATATTATTCCCTCTTTGAGCCGATACCAATGAGAGTAAAGTCCAAGTGATGCCCATTGCCCACCATCCCATCTTTCCTCCATTGTAATTGATTTTTCACATCTCTTCATATGAGATAATTGACCCTTTCTTCTGTACCCAGTGTACTCCTCTTCCTCATTCTTTATTTTTATGTCATTTCCTCAAATTTGCCTTATACCTGTACCCTCTTTGTATATTCCTTCTAGCTATGCCATCAGAATTACAATTTTTATGAACAGGCAGTTTTCAGAGGAAGAAATTAAAGCTATCTACAGGCATATGAAAAAATGCTCTGGATCGCTGCTGATTAGAGAAATGCAAATCAAAACAACTCTTAGATACCACATCTCTCCTGTCAGATTGGCTAAAATAACAAATCAGGAGAATGATAAATGCTGGAAAGGATGTGGGGAAATTGGAACATTGTTGCATTGCTGGTGGAGTTGTGAGCTGATCCAGCCATTTTGGAGGGCGGTGTGGAACTATGCCCAAAGGGCTATAGAAATGTTCATACCCTTTGACCCAGTAATACCACTTCTAGGGTTGTATCCCAAAGAAATCATGCAAGCGGGAAAAGGACCCATATGTACAAGAATATTTATAGCAGCTCTCTTTGTGGTAGCCAAGAATTGGAAAGCAAAGGGATGCCCATCAATTGGGGAATGGCTGAACAAGCTGTGGTATATGAAGATGATGGAATACTATTGTGCCATAAGAAATGGGGATGATGCAGACTTCATAACAACCTGGAAAAACCTACACGACATAATGCTGAGTGAGCGGAGCAGAGCCAGGAGAACGTTGTGCACAGCCACAGATATGTGGATTCCGTGAGGACCAACCCTGACATACTGCGCTTCTTTCAGCAACCTAAAGGGGCAAGGACAATTCCAGGGGACTCACGATGGAGAATGCTATCTTCATTCAGAGAAAGAACTGAGAAGTTTGAATACAGACTGAGGCACACTACATGCTCGCCTTTTCTGCTTCTCTTTTGTTTTTGTTTTTGGGGGTTTTTTTTTTTCTTTTTTTTTTTTTTTTTTTTTTTTTTTGGTTCTGTTTCTTCTTTCTCGTGATTCATTCCATTGGTCAAAATTCTTCTCCACGACTTGACTAGAGCATAAATTAATTCAATGCGAAGTTATACATGACAGTTATATGAGACTTCATGCCGTCTTGGGGAGGGAGGGGGGAGGGAGGGGAGAAAAACTGGAACTCAAAACTATGTAGAACCGTGTGTGGTAAACTAAAAATAAATAAAACACCTTTTTTAAAAAAAAAAGAATTACAATTTTTAAGAATTACAAGTATCATCTTCCCATGTAAGTATGTAAACAGCTCAACTTCATTGAATCCCTTATGTTTTCTTTTCCCTTTTTTTTAATTTAAATTTATTTATTTAACATATTTGGTTTTCAGCATTGATTTTCACAACAGTTTGAATTACAAATTTTCTCCCCATTTCTACCCTCCCCCCCACTCCAAGATGGCATATATTCTGGTTGCCCTGTTCCCCAGTCAGCCCTCCCCTCTATCACCTCCCTCCCCTCTCATCCCCTTTTCCCTTCCTTTCTTGTAGGGCAAGATAAATTTCTACGCCCCATTGCCTGTGTATCTTATTTTTTAGTTGCATGCCAAAAACTTTTTTTTTGAACATCTGATTTTAAAACTTTGAGTTCCAAATTCTCTCCCCTCTTCCATTCCCACCCACCCTCCCTAAGAAGTCGAGCAATTCAACTTAGGCCACACATGTATCATTATGTATAACCCTTCCACAATACTCATGTTGTGAAAGGCTAACTACATTTTGCTCCTTCCCAATCCATCCCGCTTTATTGAATTTTCTCCCTTGACCCTGTCCCCTTTCCAAAGTGTTTGTTTTGATTACCTCCACCCCCATCTGCCCTCCCCTCCATCATCCCCCCCCTTTTATTTTTTTTTATCTTCCTCCCTCTTCTTTCCTGTGGGGTAAGATACCCAACTGAGTATGTATGGTATTCCCCCTCAGGCCAAATCTGATGAGAGCAAGGTTCACTCATTCCCCCCTCACCTGCCCTCTCCCCTCCTCCCACAGAACTGCTTCCTCTTGCCACCTTTATGTGAGATAATCCACCCCATTCTATCTCTCCCTATCTCCCTCTCTCAGTATGTTGCTCTCTCATCCCTTAATTTCATTTATTTCTTTTAGATATCTTCCCTTCATCTTCAACTCACCCTGTGTCTGCTCTCTCTCTTTTACATATATATATATACATATATAAACACACATATATATATACATACATACACATACATTCATATACACATAGATATATACATACATACACATTCACTTATATATATATATACATATATATACGTATATATATGCATATTCCCTTCAACTACCCTAATACTGAGGTCTCATGAATCATACACATCATCTTTCCATGTAGGAATGTAAACAAAACAGTTCAACTTTAGTAAGTCCCTTGCAATTTCCGTTTCTTGATTACCTTTTCATGCTTCTCTTGATTCTTGTGCTTTAAAGTCAAATTTTCAATTCAGTTCTGGTCTTTTCACTGAGAAAGCTTGAAAGTCCTCTATTTTATTGAAAATCCATATTTTGCCTTGGAACATGATACTCAGTTTTGCTGGGTAGGTGATTCTAGGTTTTAATCCTAGCTCCATTGACCTCCGGAATATCGCATTCCAAGCCCTTCGATCTCTTAATGTAGAAGCTGCCAGATCTTGGATTATTCTGATTGGGTTTCCACAATACTCAAATTTTTTCTTTCTGGCTGCTTGCAGTATTTTCTCCTTGATCTGGGAGCTCTGGAATTTGGCGACAATATTCCTAGGAGATTTCTTTTTGGGATCTATTTGAGGAGGCAATCGATGGATTCTTTCAATTTCTATTTTGCCCTGTGGTTCTAGAATATCAGGGCAGTTCTCCTTGATAATTTCTTGAAAGATGGTATCTAGGCTCTTTTTTTGATCATGGCTTTCAAGTAGTCCAATAATTTTTAAATTATCTCTCCTGGATCTATTTTCCAGGTCAGTGGTTTTTCCAAGGAGATATTTCACATTGTCTTCCATTTTTTCATTGCTTTGGTTCTGTTTTATAATATCCTGATTTCTCATAAAGTCACTAGCTTCCACTTGCTCCAATCTAATTTTTAAAGTAGTATTTTCTTCAGTGGTCTTTTGGGCCTCCTTCTCCATTTGGCTAATTCTGCCTTTCAAGGCATTCTTCTCCTCATTGGCTTTTTGGAGCTCTTTTGCCATTTGAGTTAGTCTGTTTTTTAAGGTGTTGTTTTCTTCAGTGTATTTTTCAGTATTTTTTTGGGTCTCCTTTAACAAGTCATTGACTTGTTTTTCACGGTTCACTCACATCACTCTCATTTCTCTTCCCAATTTTTCCTCTACTTCTCTAACTTGCTTTTCCAAATCCTTTTTGAGCTCTTCTATGGCCTGGGGCCAGTTCATGTTTTTCTTGGAGGATTTGGTTGTAGGCTCTATGACTTTGTTGTCTACTTTAGGCTGTATGTTTTGGTCTTCTTCGTCACCAAAGAAAGAATCCAAAGTCTGAGACTGAATCTGGGCGCGTTTTCGCTGCCTGGCCATATTCCCAACCAGCTAACTTGACCCTTGAGTTTTTCAGTGGGGTATGACTGCTTGTAGACTAATGAGTTCTATGTTCCACGTTTGGGGGGGAGGTGCCAGCTCTGTCAGACCCTCACTACTCCTTCCCCAAGAACCCCCAGCCCGGGCTGGGCTTAGATCTTCAGCAGGCTGTTGCACTCCTGCTCTGATCCGCCACTTAATTCCTCCCACTGGAAGCCGAACCGTGAACTCCTTCCACTCCCGCAGCTTTTCCCACTAACCTTCTCTGCAGTCTTTGGTGTTTGTGGGTCGAGTGGTCTGGTGACTGCTGCAGCTCACATATTCAGGGCGCTAGGGGCCCCATCCGCCCGACTCCAAGTTTGGTTGTTCCACACCGCTCAGGTTGGGTTCTGCTCCACTCCGTTCCCAGCTCCCAGCTCCCAGCTCCCAGCTCCATGTGGAATAGACCTCACCCAGAGACCATCCAGGCTGTCCTGGGCTGGAGCCCTGTTTCCCTCTGCTGTTCTGTGGGTTCTGCCGTTCTAGAATTGGTTCAGAGCCATTTTTTATAGGTTTTTGGAGGGACTCAGTATGGAGCTCACTCTAGTCCCTGCTTACCAGCCGCCATCTTGGCTCCGCCCCCGGCCCTTTCTTCTTCTTTTCCCTTTTTAGGGTTCTCTTGGGTCTTGATATTGGAGATCAAGTTTTTTGTTCAATTCTGGTCTTCTCCTTATGAAAGCTTGAAATTCTTCTATTTCATTGAGTGATCATTTTTTTTCCCTTGAAGTATTATGCTTAATTTTATCAGGTAGGTGATTTTTGGTTACAATCCTAACTCCTTTGCCTTCCAGAATATCATATTCCATGACTTCTGATCCTTTAATGTTGCACTGCTAAGTCCTGTATAATCCTGATTGCAGTTCCCTGATATTTAAATTGTTTCTTTCTGGCCACTTGCAGTATTTTTCTTCACCTGATAGTTCTGAAATTTGACTCCTTGGAGTTTTTATTTTGAGATCTCTTCCCTAAGGTGATTGGTGGTTTCTTCAATGCCTATTTTGCCTTCTGGTTCCAGAATATCAGTTTTCCTTGATAATTTTTAGAAAGACGCTGTCCATGTCCACCTTTTTATTACTGTTTTCAGGTAGTCCAATGATTCTGACATTTTCTCTCCTGGATCTATTTTCCAGGTCAGTTGTTTTTTTCCCATGAGGTGTTCTATATTTTCTTCTATTTTTTTCATTCTTTTGACTTTGTTTGATTGATTCTTAATGTCTTGTAGAGTAATTAGCTTCCACTTGCCAAATTCTAACTTTTAAGGAGTTGTTTTCCTCTGTTAGTTTTTGTAATTCCTTTTCCACATAGTCAGTTGTACTTTTTAAGGAGTTGTTTTCTTCAGCGGATTTTTATATCTCCTTTTTGATTTGGCCAATTAGAGTTATTAAGAACTTGTTTTCTTTTTCCAAGCTGTTGACTCTTTTTTCATAATTCTCATATATCACTTGCATTTCTTTTCATAATTTTTTTCTACCTTTTAATATGATTTAAAACTCTTCTTTGACCTCTTCCTTGAGTTTGTTTTGGGCTTGTGACGACTTCCCATTTTTGTCTGGGGCTTTGCCCATAGGTGTTTTGAGATTGTTGTCTTCTTCTGAGTTTGTGTCTTGATATTCCCTGTCATGATAATAGCTTTCTATGTTCGGATTATTTTGCTGTTGTATTTTGCTCATCTTATTTGCCCTTTTTCCTTTCTTTTAAATTTGAACTCTGTTCCTGAAGTGGAAGGGGCAGTGTCCCATGCTTCTTGTGCCAGGGGCTGCTAGCCCTAACTGTTTACCTGATGCCGTGTTGATGTTGCTCTGAAGCCCACAGGCGAACCTTATATCCGGTACTATGGTAAGGGGGTGGGGTTGGTGGCTGGCACTACTGGAGGCTGTAGGGGTCTGGCAGCTTACTTGATGCTGAGCCAGGGTCCTAGTGCTAGTGCCTGGCATGTGCTGAGGCTGTTGAGTGTTTCTGCATTTCCCCAGAGCTACACTGAAGTCCCTAGTGGTCTGACCACAGGCTGCTGCTTGTTTCATTAGGCATTGTAAGGTTGGCGTCTACCTGTTTGCCTAGGGCTATACTGAAGCATGTGGATGTCTGACCTCTGGAGGCTGACTGTTTGTCCAGGGCTGTTTGGGCTACGAGGGCTCAGAGTGAGTATAAAAAGCAATTGTTTCTGTTTTGGCCAGAAACTCTAAGGGTCTTCTCCTCCCAGATTGTTTTTGATTTTTCTTGTTGTTGTTAATGCTTTTTGGCTAGGTAAAAGAGGCCATCCTTTGCCTCATGTTTTACTTAGCCTGAATTACTGAATGGGCATTGGCCCAGTCAAAATGAGACCTGGGAAAGACCTTAGCTTAAAAAGGCCAAAGTCTCCTACTGCATCTGGAGCTATCTCCAGTAATCCTGATCTATATCTTGCCACTGGACCCATATGGCTCTGGAGGAGAGATTGAGGCTGGTGACTTTACACAGTCCTCCCTCATTTAAATCCAATTCACTTGTATCAAGATACTATTAGGAGACCCCCTGTTTTTCAGAACTAAGGCTCAGCAAGCAAGCCATGCCTTGAACTTGGCATAACAACAATCCTTTGTGCTCACCTTCTGGAACTGATGGTTCCTGAGCTCAGACAAGCACCAGCAGGCCCAGACACGAAGCCCTGCTATGAACTGACTTTTTGTCACTGGAAAACCTTGCCTCACTGTTGCTATCATGCCTCACTACTCCTGCTATACTACACTGTTTCACTCTGTCCAATCACGTGCATAAAAATCAAAGTTCAGCCACACTAAAGGAGGTCCTTCTACTAGGGGTGAGCCCCCACATATGTGTCTAATCTGTCTCCTTGCTTTCAAGTTGCTTCCCTCACTTTGAAATTAAGCTTCCATTTGATTCCTGACTCTCCTATCTCTAACCTGCTCTGTTTGACTCTGGCCATACACAGGTTAGAGGCCGGTTTGATCCAGTTGATATTAATTTGTGTCGGAAGTGGGATTGAACATGGAACTAAGCCATTGGGCTCTTCAGTACCAGCGGAAATAGACTAGGCACCACCACAGATTTATTCCTCCAGTGTCTGACTCTCCCTACCTTGTCTAATGAGTACTCTGCCCTTGTCCCTGTTCCAATCCTGAGCTCCCAATTTGGTTGAGCTCACCATTCTTTTTTTTTCTGTCAAAATTTCTTTAATCAAATGTCAGAAGGTCTTAGGTACGTTGGCCAACTCAAAAGTCACAGTGATGTATTCATAATGCTTAATGTATAAAACATGTCCAAAAAGTTGTCTTTCACTGATCTGCTCAATTCCGAATTCTTACAAGGTTTATATCTCTCATAAGCCAGTATATCTCAGAGCCCAGTTTGACAAAGAATCTGAACTCCCTGAAACCAAAATACAAGTGGTAAGTTATTATTCTATAATCATTGCATTTAAACATAGGTACTTGATTCAAGGACCGCAGCTCTTCTTCCCTTGGGAAACTTAAAAGAAAATGGGCATGGCTTCATTTATTGATTCAGTGACCAATAAGTAACCATCTGCATACCTTCTAAGCATTTACTTGAATATATTCCAAGGTTTTCCTCATAGAGACTCTATTCACTAAACCTTTTCTTTTGGTGATCTCATTATTAATTTTTAAATACTTTTTTGCACTTAATAGTATTTTACATGTAAAGATAGTTTTCAACATTCATTTCTGTAAGATTTTTGAATTCCAAATTTTTCTCCCTCCCTGCCTTCCCTCCCCACTTCCCAAGACAATGAGCAATCTATATAGGTTATACATATACAATCATGTTAAACATATTTCCACATTAGTCATGTTGTGAAAGAAGAATCAGAATAGAAGGGAAAAACCATGACAAAGAAAAAAAAACAACAAAAAAGTGAAAATAATATGATTTTATCTGCATTCAGACTCCATAGGTTTTTTTTCTCTGGATGTGGATAGCGTTTTCCACCACAAGTCTTTTGGAATTATCTTGGATCATTGCATGGCTAAGAAGGAGCTTGCCATTCTTTGTGAGGAAAACTCCAGACCCCTCTGATGACCTGGTTCATCTTGGATCATACTGGTAAGGATATCCTTGCATACTTCTGGATATTGGCCTCTCTGCATGCTCTACTGTTTTTTTTTCCCCAACTGCATGACTGTAAAATTATAAGTGTATGCCTCTTGTCCCTCTTCAAGCTTCTATTGTTTTTTTAAACTGCACACCTCTGTAAAGTTGAAATTACCTGCCTCTGTAACTGTGTGCCTCTGTATGGACTGTGACTGCACCCTTTGTTCTGTTTGTATCTGTCTTGTCATTTTGTCTGTTTGTGTTTTTGTAAAATGTTAAATGTCTGTGTCATGTAAAATGTCTATGTAGATTCTGTTACCTTGAAAGATTTAAAATGCAGCCAGCTAGAAAAACTTCTAAGGACTGCAGCCAAAGAGTTTAGAATAATGGGAAAGATTAATGAACTTTCATACTTAAAGCAATTTTCCCAGTAAGCAGGACTAACTCCCACTTTAGGTTTTCCATGAGAGATTAGATAATAAGAAAAAAAGTCAGATGATCAAAGTTTGTAGAACCGCTAAAAACATCTTAACATATTTTGGATGTTTGAAGATCAATCATTTTAAGATGGAAGAGGAGAACTCATATGATTTGGAGGTAATTCCAGGAATTCACTCCCTTCTGAAATAACTTAGCAAGTTTTGGGGTACCCCTCTGTAGAATTTGTTTTAAGGAAAAATACAAATTAGATTTATGAAAGTTTTAAAGGTAAATGGCAAGATTAATAGCCTCATTGTTCTAGGGCAATGAAGGAAAGCAGCTAGTTTAGAAGTAATCCCAGAGTGAAGAAAGAAAAAAAAATTGGCAAACCAGTTTCACCTTATAGCAACCTCTTGTTAACTTTTCCTTGACATTTCTGACCATGAAAAGAGAAAAGACTGTTTAAATCAAAGATTTCTTGTAACTTCCCCACTTTAGAGACCTTTTCCCCTGTTTGCACCTCTCATCTTAGATCAGATTCCCAAATACAGGTGTTAAAAATGCTGGAAAACTCTAGGGAAACCTGAATTATGTTCCAGTTGGAGAAATTTATTGGCTATGTAATCTTAGGCAAGTTATCTTATCTCTGTTTGCCACAGTTTCCTGATCTGTAAAGAGAAAAATAATAATGGTACTCACCTCCCAGGGTTGTTGTGAGATCAAAATAATATGATGATTGTAAAGTGCTTAAAATAATGACTGGCATATGCTAAATACTGCATTACTTCCTTAATTGAATGGAATTGTTCCACACCTGATAACTCTAATGTGGTTTTAAAATGCCAAAGGTAATTAGATTATTGATTTTTATATGGGATAATTTGGAAATGCAATTGATGTCATCTGAAGTTTTGTTTCATTTTAGTACATGATATTGTTTGTGTTCTTATTGTAATTCTAAATTCTCCTATATTATGAAATTTGGTAGACCATTGTAACAGAAATGTTGTTAGACAAAACAACATTTTTTTTTAATCTGGATGCTGTCATACATGGATTGGATATTTGAAAACTGTAAAATATTTAATGAGCTATATTTTGTTATAAAAGAGATAATAACAACAATACTGATGATAATAAATAGCATTTTTATTTTAAAATCTTGGCTATTATGATAGTGTTTTGGGTGGTTTTAAGATGTAGCTTCAACATATTAATGATGAGTCAACAATCATGTATTTGCTGTTATGTCTGAAGCCCCAGAATGTGAGAATTTTTATTCATAAGTAAAGGATAATTGAAATATTAACTGTTAGAAAAACATCAGGAAAGATATTTAAGCCTAAGTTGTGGTTAGTGAAATTTTGCTGCTTAAGGTAGACATTCATGGGACTATAATTTACTATTATTTCGAGTTTTGATTACAGGCATAATTGTCTGAATTGTCATTAAGCCAAGAGTAGAAAATGGCGTGTGCTGCAGTCTGGGAACTGCTATAGGTGGATGTCTGTGTCTGGGAAAAGTTTTGGGAACAACCTTGGCATGGGCAAGGTCGGATCCTCCTGACTCTATTTCCTCATTGTACTATTTCCTTTCTGAAAAGGAAATTTACCCAGCTGGTCACTCCTAAGTGTTGCTTTTGATATACTGTGACTACATGATTGGCTGTCAGATATGACTCATGCCTGAAATCAAGCAGAGCTAAGGGAGGTTCTCCCCCCACCCCGCCCCATTCCCATTACATTGTTATAATTATGTCCTTTCTTTTCCTTTTATAGCAGATTTCCATAATCAAGAAGTTTTGTAAGTACGATACTAAATCAATTAAATAATAGATTGATACTGGAAAATCTCTAAGTCAGTATAATAGGATCCAAGTATGAACATTTTACAATTTTAACCTATATTTGCAGTCAAATTATAATATAGAGATAATATCCTCCTAAGGGAGAAATGATTAGACAAGGTAGTAAGACTAAGAGGTGATATAAAAGTTTTCTAAATAAATGGGATAGTAAATTTTGAGAAAGCAATTGGATTATATGATTGGCTTCCAAATTTATTCATCATGAAAATTCAGGCTTTGAATATGTTTTAGTAATAAGTTCTCAAAATTGGATTGAGTCTACACAAAAAATTGTATGGATAATGGTAAAGAAAATGAAATAATTTTCCCATTATTGAAGTATCTGTCTTATAATTTTAAAAGGCAGAAGAGCTCATTTTATGGTTAGACCCTCATAATTTTTTTTATTAGTTAATTTACTTATTTCTTAATTTTCAACATTTCCTTCCATAAGTTTTAAATTTTCTTAATCTCCTCCCCAAAACAGCCTGCAATCTGATATAGGATCTATCTATATATACATTCCTATTAGACATATTTTTACATTAGTCATGTTGTATAGAAGAACTATAATGAATGGGAGAAACCACGAGAAAGAAAAAACAAAACAAAAAAATAGTCTGCTTCACTCTGCATTCAGACTCCATAGTTCTTTCTCTGGATGTGGATGGCATTTTCCATCATGAGTCCTTTGGAATTGTGTTAGGTCCTTGCATTGCTGAGAAGGGCTAAGTCTATCAAAATCAGTCATCGCACACTGTGGCTGTTCCTGTGTACAATGTTCTCCTGGTTCTACTCACTTCACTCAGCATCAGTTCATATAAATCTTTCCAGGTTTTTCTGAAATTAGCCTTTCATTATTTCTTATAGCACAATAGTATTCCATTACATTCATATACCACGACTTGTTCAGCCAACCATTCCCCAATTGATGGGCATCCCCTCAATTCCCAGCTCTTGGCCACCACAAAGAGAGCTGCTTATAAATATTTTTGTACATGTGGGACCCTCATAAATTTTTAAAAGATTACTATATCAGAAACAGGATTTAGGTGAAGATAGAAACAGCAAATGGTATATAAACTGAAATTCTCTGAAGTTTCAAGATCAAAGAACCAAATTTAAGTGATTATACTAAATTATATTAAGTCAGAATTATCTAGGAACCTCTAGATTTGGAACCAAAGAAGCAGAGCCCCTGAGAGCTGTCCTGAGAATAAAGCCTATTGTCCAAGAAAAGATATCTAGGGACAAGATAATTATATGAGACATCTGGGACTCAAAATGTGCTGATTAAATGGATATTGAAAATGTGTTACTAGGATACAAGGAGACTTGATGTTAGTTAACATGGGTGATAATTATTGTATTGCTTTACATGGTTTATACTTAAGTTTTTTTGGTTACCTTGGTGACATGTAAATCTCACTTCTCAAAAATAGTCCATTGTGAGCATCTGTAACATGACATTAATAGGACCTGACTTAATGTAAACATGCAATTATGGGAATTGTGAGAAAACCTTATTGCATTGTTTGAAACTAGCCCTATGTGGCTGGGAAACTGGACCGTCTCCATGTGATGTTTAAAGACCTTGAACCAAAGATGCTAACCAGCAACTCAGATCCAAAGATTGATGAAAGGAACTTTCTCACAATTGTACATTTCAAGCTAAGGGCCCCTACCAGGTCCTTCCAGCAGCCAAACTTGTGGATGTGGACTCCTTGATCATCTGAAGAAAGCCCCTCCTCTTGAGTAGATGGCAGAACCTTCCAGGGACCTCAGGGTTCATCTAGTAAAGACCCAAAAGCAGCTGACATCCAGAGGAGACAGCTGTTCCAAGATTCAAGATGAGGGCTGAGTATACTGTTCTGTTTTCTTTTTTTTTCCTCTTCCCTTTTTATTATGTGGGCACTTACCAAGATCCTAATTCAAGCATGTGGTTGACATTTTCTACCTCTACATTCTTGGACTTCCTCTCTTTTCTGCTTGTAATCAAACAATGTCTAGACAAAACCTATTCAACTCAACATCTTGTCCTCACCCAACTGACCCCTCATGGCATCTTGGGCTATACCTGACTCTCCTTTATTAACTAAAGGGTAGAGGTTCTTTCAGACCCCACTCCCTTTGGTCAAAAGGGGGAAATGTCAAGATATGATTAGAAGCCCTCCCCACCACTTTCCAGAGCTAAAGCGCAGCAAGCAAACTGTGTCCTAAGCTTGGCATAACAACAATCCTTTTCGCTCACTTTCTGGAACTGATGGACCCTGAGCTCAGACAAGCTCCAACAGGCCCAGACATGAAACACTGCTATGAATGGACTTTTTGTCACTAGAAATATTGCCTCACTGTTTCATCTTACTACTGTTGCTATACTTCATTGTTTAACTCTTTGTCTAGCCACAAATATATGAATCAAGTTTTGGCCACACTAAAGCAGTTCTCTCCACCAGGGGCAGGCCTCTGACACATGTTTCTCTGCCTCCCTGCTTGCAAGCCATTTCCCTCACTTTGAAATTAAGCTTTTGTTTGGTTCCTGACTCTCCTGTCTCTAGCCTTCTCTGTTCAGCTTTGGCCATCCACAGGTTTGAGGCTGATTTGGTTTGGTTGCCACTTACAAGTCATGACATAACCTTCTTGATGTCATGGTCCTTTTCAAGAAGGAAGGACAAACAACAATCTGTGAGTAATAGTAACTGCTCCATTGGGGAATCAACTGGCCAGTTCCAGTTGGGCAAGATAACTCCTTTCTTCCTTCCTTCCTTCCTTCCTTCCTTCCTTCCTTCCTTCCTTCCTTCCTTCCTTCCTTCTTCTTTCCCTATTTCCCTCTTCCTTTCCCTCCTTCTCTCCTTCCTACCCTCCTTTCTTTCCTCTCTTTACTCTCTCCCTCCTCTCCCTCTGTTCACAAAGGGAACCATACTTTTACCTGTGGGTGATCTGCCCAAAGGAATATAAATCTTTATCCCTGAAACTTGAGGAGATATCTTATCTTAGTGTTTACAGGATAGATTTTTTTCCCTAAGGACCATGCTTTAACCTAAATCACTCTGGCTTTCATTGATTGGCTAATAATAGGTCCCAGCCCAAACCTCACTTGGACCTTGTTTGGGCTATAATGGTTCACAGTGAGTGTAAATATAAATTGTTTCTGTTTCGGCCAGAAACCCAGAGGGTCCTCCCTTCCCAGATTAATTTTGTTTTTTGACTGGGTAGAAGAGGACATCCTTTGCCTCATTTCTTACCTATCCTTAATCATTTAATAGGCATGGCCTCAGTCAAACTGAGACCTGTGAAAGACCTTAGCTTAAAAAGGCCAAGGTTTCACACTGAATCCAAGGTCATCTCCAGTCATCCTGATCTACAGAGTGTTCCTAAAGTTTGGACACGTAGGCAAAAATACATATTTTCAAGAAATGAAATGAATGAAATTTTCAACATTTTATTTAATTAGAACATTAACAAATAACATCTTCAATATGATTTTCATCGTTTGTAATGCAAAAGTTGATACGCTTCTCAAGATTCATGTGAACTTGATGAAATAATTCCACATTGCTGTCAATTTTAGCACATTTACTCTTTATGTGTTCAATCAAGTGTGTTGCATCTGTGATTTTCATTGAGTACACCTTCTCCTTTAGCATACCCCAGAAAAAGAAGTCAAGGGGGCTAAGGTCTGTTAATATTCCAAATATTTCAAAATATGCATTTTTGCCTATGTATCCAGACTTTAGGGACACTCTGTATATCTTGCCACTGGACCCATATGGCTCCAGGGGAAAGAGTGAGGCTGCCGACCTTGTACAGCCCTTCCTCACTTAAATACAATTCACTCACAAGTCATGACATCACCTTTCTGATGTCATGGCCCTCTTTGAGAAGGAAAGACAATCAAAGAATGAACAACGAAGGAAGGGTTATGTTGAAGCACATGGATGTTCTTGGGTCTGGAGTCAGCCAGTTCCTCTGGCTATGCTGAGGCATGTGGGAGGTCCTGGTGTTGGCATGTGCCTGCTCCACTGCACTGGATCTCAGCATCTCCTGGTGGTTTGCTGAGGTGGAACTTGCTGGGATGCTTCCTGTCCTGGAATGAACTCTTCCTTTACCCTAGTGAGACAGACCCTTCCTCCCAATCTTCCAAGTCTCTGGGACTTGTCTCACCCCATCTTTTTGCTGTTCCGTTGTTACAGGATTTATTTTGGGACATTATTTTATGGCCATTTTGAGGTGAATATGGGAGAGTTATGGTGATTTACTCTCTCCACCTTCTTTAAATACATTTTCATCTGTTTAAAACTCTCTTACGGGAATACCCTTCATTCCCTTAATGTCCTTGTTATAAATTGGGGTTTCAGAGATAAAATAGCCTTTTTGCTATGTAGATTTGGTATGACACTATGAGTTACCATCTGGTCATTTCTTCTTTTAACATCTAATTTACTTTTTAAAAAGATTTTCTTCACTGTCAGTTTCCTCATCAAAAGTTTTGCCCAGAGCTCTTTTCCTCTCTCAGGAAACTGTAGAATTCTTTTGGTATATTAAATACCTATCTTTTCTCATGAATTAGTATGCACAGATTGGCTGGATAGGAATATGGGGAGTAAATGCCAATTTTCCCTGCTCTTTGGGATAGCCCATTTCAGATTTTCATTTTGCGTCTTTAGTAAGTAATCCTGCATGATCCAAATCAGAATTTTACGATACGTGATTTACTTCTCCTTGGCTGAGACCAGATAGACCAGATTTTGAACTCCAGTCTTCCTGGATTCCAAGCCCAGCTTTCTGTCTACTACTCCACCCAGCTACCTCTGATCTTTTCAAAATGTGTGACCCTGGGCAAGTCACTTAATTTTTTAGTGACCAAGTAAATTTTCTAAAACTATAAGCCACAGATAAATTTCTCATATTCACTATTGGAGAGAATTTCTATGTCCCTGGGTCCTCTGGACTTGGGGGAGTTGCCTTTTTTTTCAGTTGAAACACCAATCGTCCTGGTGAAAACTGGATCTGCCTCTGATTTTAGGGACCAAGTAGGCACCCTTAATTTTTAACAAATGTCTGATTGATTCTCAAACATTTTTAGATAAGCAGCTTTGCAATTTAATAGGGTAGAAACAGGATCTATTTATATAACTATTATAGGATATTATGGATCCTAGAGAGAGGATAACAATGCAAGGGTGGAAGACCTACAGAGCAGGGCATTAGTGGCCTCGACAAGGAAATGTATTAGGATCGTCAGGGGCAATTGGAAACCAGGGAATCAGAGATTTGAGATGCAGAAGCAAAATAGGCAGTCAGTAATGAGGATACAAGAGAGAAGGCAAAGTTTAGAATACTAGGGCTATAGCAGGAAGATGAGTTCAAAGCCTGCCTTAGACTCTTATTAACTGCAACCCTGGGCAAGTCACTTCATCTCTGTCTATCTCAGTTTCCTTGCCTATAAAACAGGGATAATACTTGCACCTACCTCACAGGCTTGTTACAAGAATTGAAGGAGATAATATTTATAAAACCCCTAGCACAGTGCCTGGCACATAGTAGACACCTAATAAATGCTTGTCCCCTTTAAGACAATTTAGGTATAAACTCTGGGAAACCTTCCTTAGTTCCCCTTGGTAGTCAGTCTCTCTACCTCCTTAAATTACCTTTTATTTAATGATTGGTAAAATCCTTTCTTCCTAGTGACTAGCACCCTGCCTGGCACATAAGATATATTTAATAAATTTTTATTAAATTGAAATTGAGGAAATACCGATCTCAGACAGGAAGCTTCATTTATTCCAAATTTAGGGGGTAAGTATGAATGTATTACTCCATAATTCTTGGGACTGAGACAGCCTTCTCATTGGAATAAATTTTCTTTAGACCAAAACCTCCCAGAAGCCTGTGTTTGAGCTCCATGGCATGGTACCCTGACTCAGCACAGACTCCTCTAGTTGGGTATGCATGCTTCCAGTTTAAAATGTTGAGAAGTCTTTAGAGGTCAGCTAAGATTGGAAAAAGTGAGGGAGATAAGGGAAAACGGCAAACACATCTTTATTATAGTATAGTGCCAAAAGAGGTCTCTGTACCCTAGACTCGACCTCAGTGCCAAGAGAGGTCAATATCAATATCTTTAATGCTTTCTCAGTGCCCAGATGAAAAGCCAGCAATCCCCGAAATTGCTATGGTAGTGAGTTTCTCTCGTACTTTGCTGTGAATGAGCAGATGTGTCCCTCTCCTGATGAATCGGGATGAGAGAAACATTGATTGGAAGGCAATTAGTCTTATTGGGAGACATGTAGTAGTGGCAGATATTTAGGAACAAGACCCGAAGTGTTTAACACCTGGTTAAATACCTGGCTGATATCTTGATATATTCTGATTCATTACATATATTTTTCTTTGAATTTGTTTCCATTAGTTTGCTATGATATAATGAGGTATGTTGGTGAGGGCTCTGAGCTATGAAGTCGATGTTTATCTCATCAATGACCTGAGTAGAGCTAAGAGCAACCACATTTGAAGGTATATGGTTATACATAGGAGATAACTGGCCCAGGACAACAGGTGGAAATCGATGGAGAATTTCAGAGATATTACAAATAGGTCATTCTATCTGGTGTGGGGATTCAGCTCTTTCCCATACAGGAATCACTAGCAAGGGGCAGAGATGAAGGTGGTTATGACAGTGATATTAACTTGGGGATCTTTCTCAATTGGACCCTGTCAGTTCCCCTTTTCACTGGAGAGGGAGTCAGGGTTCCTGGAGGAGAGTTGCCAAAATGGATACCAGCAGAAACCTCTTCCACTCCGACACAAGCACATCAAAATGTGAGAAAATCACTGCCACCATTTGTCTGGTTTCCTTTCTTCTCTCTTTGTTCACTGACATGCAGAGGGGAAGCAGGGCAAAGGGGTGAATTCTCAAGAAATATCAACATACTTTTAGAAAAGCTTTTGGACCAACAGTGTGAGTCTGGCTGTCCAAAATGTTTCCAACCAGGGACCAAACCAATGACCTCTCACAACAACTCTCAGAAGATGAGTTTTCTTCCAGTATAACTCCTTAACTCCTGGCACAAATTCAAAGAGAAAAAAACTTGCAGATTCAGACTGCTTATGGGAAAGTCCAGTGTTAGGGGAAAACCTGAGTTATAGGCTATTTAAATAAAATTGTAGATATATTAATTCTAAGTTCGTAAAATTACTAGAAGAATTAATAGTGTTGCCTTGTAGAAGACTGGTTCTTTGGTGAATAGATAGGATTTATTTATCCTTAAATAACATAATTTTGCATTCTTTTTTGTGGTTCTTCTAGTGAATAGGTAAGATTTATTTATCCTTAAATAACATAATTTTACTTTCAAACAATGTAGTCAACAGGCAGTTAAAGACCTTGAAGTCAGGAAGAAAAGAAAGGAAGACAGGAGGAAGGAAGGAAGGGAGGGAGGAAGGAAGGAAGGGAGGAAGGAAGGAAGAGAGGAAGGAAGGAAGAAAATAAGTGTTTATTAAGTACCTACTATGGTTCAGGCGCTGTGCTAAGAGTTTACAAATATCTCTTTTAATCCTTACAACAACCCAGTGAGGGAGGTGCTATTACTATTAACATATCACAGCAGAAGAAACTGAGGCAGAAAGAAGTTAAATGACTTGTCCAGGGTCACACAGCTAGAAAGTGTGTGAAACAGGATTTGATCTCAGGTCTTCCTGATGACAAGCCCAGCTTTCTATGTACTATTTCATCTAGCTGCCTCTGATACCTACTAGATGTGTGATTCTGGGCAAGTCACCCAGAAAATTTTCTAAAACAACAAATTATAGATTAGTTACTGATTGGCACTGTGGAGGGAGGTGCAGTTCTTTGTGAAGAGTAGTCTACACTGCTGAGTCACAACTCTAATAAAGTCCTGAAACAACAAAAATACTAATCTCTTAACTACATTAAACCAGCTTTCTTATTTATATAATAAGTCAGGTTTTTAAATAGTCATAGATTTAGAAGTAGAAGAGATCTTAGAAGCCAGCTACTCCAACCTTCTGTTATAGTTGAGAAAGCCAAAGTCTGCCCGCATCAGGCCAAAGTAGTCAGCATTAGCACTGTCCGGATTTGAACCCTCATCCTTTGATGGAGGAGTTATTATGCATCCTATTCTATTATGCATCCTCCATTCTTTCTTTGTGGCAAGCTTTTATCTAGGCCTTTTTGGGAAAATTTCAATTTCTGTATTCTTGGCATCCATATCAACAAGGTTTTTTCTTCCTTGGAAGCCTGGCTATTCTACTGAGGCCATTGATGTAGTCTGTTCCCTAGTCCTCCCCTCCATTTAGTCCTTCTCTCCTCCCTCTCTTCTATCTCATTCCTCCCAAATCATCTGGATATTTACCCTTTCCCATCCCCCTTCTTCTTTCCACAGAACTTGTTTTCTCAAGCTGTTCTCAGTTAGGCAGCGTCTGCAAAGAGCTGATGTTTCCACTCTGAGAGGTCTCCAGTGATTTCACCCAGTCGCTTTCAAGCTGCAAGTCCATATTTATCAACCCCAGAGTGCGAAGATGAGGCGGCAACACCAGGGTAGTGAGTGATGGGAAGTGCTGTCGCAGCAGGAATCACAGGAGGGGAGAACCTAGGGAAATAAAAGGGCCTGAGTCAGGGCAGGCAGAGAACATGAGGGAGGGTGAAGGCGCAGGGCGGAGCAGGGTTGGTGGGGGGTTGGTACAGAAGGTAAAGAAATAAGAAACAAACAAGTCAGTGATGAAAAAGGTCACATGCACAAGTGCCCACCCCTGTTGGAGATGCCCTCCAGTGGCCTGCAGCATGTCCTAAGTGAAATGATGCAGGCAGTCTCACATCTGGAGTCCCAGGATTCCACCTGGGTATGAAGACTTGAGTGCTTTTCATGCTTGGAGGTAAAGGGGATGATTTTTGCTGCTTACAATCTCATCTGTCAGAAACCAAGCTACGCAGCGACAGCCATTTATTTCTCTCTGTGGGGCAGAGTAGATCCCAGACAGGCAGATGGGAATAATAGGGGGAGGCTATAGTTCTTGAGTGGTCCTTAGCACTGTGACAAGACTCCGTGGGAGATGCACATAGAACCCCTACCCATACTCATCCTTTATCTGAATCAGACCCCTGCCTGTACTCATCTTTTATCAGCATGAGCCCAACTCCACCCCCAGTCACCCAGGGTCAGTGATCATTTCTGTAGGGAAAGTAAAACTTAATGCTAATTTCTTTTATCTTACTGCCACTGTGTAATCTGGACTGGTACTGATGATGAGATGAAGGTTGTGGGTTTGCCTGATGCCCAATCGACCAATTAGCTCATTCTGTTGCACAGTCATGGCCTATATCTCTCACTTCAACACCAGCTGTTTTGGAGATATCTTTCTGTCTTCCTACCATCTAGATGACTTGGTCATCCCGGTGCCTGCTCTGCACAGTGTCTTGCTCAGAGTAAGACCTTAATCAACATTTGCAGAATGGAATTGAGTTATAATTGAATTGCCTTACAGTAATGTTGGTCCACTTATCCACACAAAGCATGCCCTTTGTTGCAGACTGTGGGTTTCATCCCTGGGTTTTCCCTGCATTCTCCATGTATACAGCAGACCTTGTACTCATTTACTATCTGCACAAATTGGAGACAGCTTGGGCTTATGTACAAGACAGCCAGATGGGAGGCTGACTGCTATTTTACCCTCTGAAAACTCAAAGGTAGGAAATCAAATTTCACTATCTTCTGGCAGAACAATAAACCTTTCCCAAACTGGCAGGTGGGGTGATAAGTTTCATTCTCATCCCTCAGGAATAATAATAGAAATCAATGTAAAAGTCTTGCATGTAGGTTCAAAAGGTTGATTTCATCAGTATAATATGGAGGAATTATGTCTAGACATTATGAAAGGTGGACACCAATATCTATCTATCTATCTATCTATCTATCTATCTATCTATCTATCTATATCTAGATAGATGGAGTTACTGATCTAGATACGTATCTATATAGCTATAGCTAGCTATTTAGATAGAGAGGGAAAATGAGCAAGGGACTTTGAGGCCCGCAAACTAACTGCCAATCAATGATGTCAATGGCATAATAAGACAACCAAAATAAAAAATAATAGTAAAGCCAATGTTATCATAGGCTGCATTAAGAGAAGCCCAACCTCCAGAATAATAGAGATTTTAATCCTGCATTCCCCCACCTGGCAGATGTGTGTGTGTGTGTGTGCGTGTGTGGTTTTTCCCTTTTGTTCTGTTTCTTCTTTTACAGCATGACTAAAGTGGAAATATGTTTAACATGATTGCACATATATAACCTATATCAGATTGGTCACTGTCTTTGGGAGGGGGAGGGAGGTAGGGAGGGAGAAAAATTTGGAACTCAAAATCTTATAAAAATGAATGTTGAAGACTATCTTTATGTGTATCTTGGGGAAAAATAGAATACCATTTAAAAAATAAAGTGAATTAGTATTCTAGTCCAAACTGGACATTGAGGTACTTTGCAACTCTGAGATTCTCAGGTTCTGGGACTAAGGCAAGAAAATATGGACAAATCAGGCCAACTCATCATCGCTGCTTAGAAACCAACTCCAAGCACAATGCCTAATGGATTCAGAGGGAGAGCCAATTTCTCCGTTTTGGTTTTCCTCTTGTTTAAGTCTACTTTAACACAGTTAAACGATGAAAGGATGTTAGACATCATCTTGACCAGGCAATCTTAACCTTTGTGTGTGTGTCACAGAACCCTTTGGCAGTCCAGTAAAACCCATGGACTCCTCAGAATAATTATTTTAAATACATGAAATTAAGCTCATAGTACAAAGGAACACAATTATATTGAACTATAGTCATCAAAATATTTCTTAAAAAACTAACTGCACAAACCTCTGATCTAGACTGAACCCCTCTACTTTATGACCGAAGACTGAGGCCCAGATACCTTAACTATTCTAAATTGTAAAATTTTGGGGGAGGAGGATGAAATCTGTTTCTCTTTCTATCTTTATCCTTCTTTCTCCCATCACCTTATGTCACCTCCCTGCCAAGAAGTAGCATTAAGATTTGAGAAAGCTGCTATGTGAGACCCTTCTGCTAAGTACTAGTCTGCCAAAGCATGAAGATGGGGGTAAATCATTACTTACTCCCAGTTTCTTCCACCTCAGCTTTTTGCAAGTATTTAGGAATAAAACTCCAGGTAGAATAATGGGTCCCTGGATATTTCTGGCTTCTTTAATGTTTCCCTATTTTGGTAACTGCTGGAAAGTTTCTGCTCCAGACAATCAGGGCAAAAATATGTCTCCCACATAGGACTCCACTTAGGCAAAGCTGTAACATGTGTAAACACTGTCTTGTTCAGCTACTATTTTTTCTACCTATCCCCCCCCCTTTCGTTTACCCTACCTACCTACTCTGTTCCTCCCCCCACCTCATTGTATGCCTTTGGCCATTCCTTCTCCACCCTACCAAAAATAAAAAAGAGTAGTTAACTATTAATTCTTCCTAAGCCTGGTTAATAGCTCAAGGTTTTGTACTCCCCAGTGGGTTTATCTGCCTTTCTTAGAGGATTTTCAAAGAATAAAAAAACCATCAAATCCCAAAGGAATGAATCTCTCATAGCAAAATTCCAGACTTTAGCAGGCTAGTGGGAGAGATAAAGGGACCCTGCCCAACACCGCTCAGATTTCTTAAAAAGCCAGCTGCCTACTCTATTTTTTTTTTTACACAGGGCTGCTCACAGACAGACAGACACAAATACACACACATGAGGCAAGTGCAGCCCATTGATTTGGGTGGGTAACTTTATTTTAATCAATCATCCAGCAGTTATGTGATAATGTGAAGTGCATTTTTTATCTTGTACATATGCTTCCTGAGTTGTCTTGGTCCTGTAGCTTAGCAAAACGAAGATGAATTGCTAGGTATAAATTCTAAAGTCTGTTCTTTGCTCTGTTGTATCTCAGTCCTTTTACTATTATGGCTTTCCCGAAGGCAGTTTAGAAATGCTTAACTGTCCCAAGAGGGAGAACAGTGTGTTCTCTCTATAAAATAACTAGCTTGTGGGGGTTTCAAGGAATTGGTGTTGTCCTATAGGACTTCCCTAAGCATTGGGGGTTGGGGTGCAGCCAAGCTGAAACTTAGCAGATGACCTTCCCTGACACTTCCTGTCTCCAAGGCTCCCACCCTAAAATAATGAGCCCCATGTTCTGAAGGACCAAGTGAGCCCTGGAAACCCAATTCTATGTCACTGGCCCACTTCAGTACAAGGAAGCCCACTATCAGTGATCCTGTGAAAGGAAGGGAGAGAAGTGATAACTGAGATTAGGTTTATTGCCTTTGTAGCGTTAGTTAACTTTTGTTTGACCATTAAAGTTAAGTCTTTTATCTGGCATTCAAAGCCATGCAAAATCTGGGGCTACCTCACCATTTCCATTTTATATGACATTATGCTCCCTTCTTGATTCCGTTCTCCAGACACTACTCTCTGCCCCTAGACACACCGCCACTCCCTCTCCCCCCAATTTCTGTTCTTCCATACATATTATCCCCTCTTCTTCCTCTCTTTGCCTATGATACATCTATGAGTCCTTTAAAGCTTCATCTCTTCCACGAAAGCTTCCCCAACCTCCAAACCAGCACCAACCTTCCCCCTTAGCCCTCAGATCTCACTTTGTTTGGCTTGTCTCTTATCTGCTCATCCTGTAACATGATACATTGTAGTGGCAAAAGCATTCGATTCAGTCAAAAGACCCAGATGGAAAAAAAAAAAACAACACTGTTACTTAATAGCTGTCAGACCTCGGGCAAGTGATTTCACCTGGGTTTCCGCATCTGCAAGAGTGATGATATCTAAGGTCCTTTCCAGATTAAAATCCTATGCTCCTATTCTTTAGTATTATTGCTATCTTTGCATGTTAGAATCTCACTTGGTGATGAGTTCCATAAAGGCAGGCACCATATTTCATCTAAATTTTCTATGTCCCATAATGCCTAACATAGTATAGCACACAGAATAGATGTTTGTTGAATGCGTATTTTGAATGAGTTGGGGTGTGTGTGTGTGTGTGTGTGTGTGTGTGTGTGTGTGTGCATCTTCTAATAGGGCTTTATGTTTTAGGTAGAGGTTAAATAAGGGGACCTCTGAGTCCCTTGTATATAACTATGATTATCTGACTCTCAGATTCTTTTCTTCCCAACTACCTAGTGAGTAGCTAGATGTCCAAGATAAAGAATACCTGGCAGAATGCTATAGTTATAGCTGAATTTCAGTAAAATATTTGTTAAGTGAATGAATGAAATGGCCATTGACTGGTAGATTTAAAGTGGCTCTTCTAGCTATTAGGTCGTATTTGAACTATTGGGTCTATACCAAAAGTGTCCTGGTAAAATATTTAACAACCTGATCTATGGGGGAGGGGGTCAGGTGGGGAGGGGAAATAGAATATATGCATGACACAGTTAAGGAGCTGATTCTTTCTGTCACAACTACCACACTACTTTCTCCCTCTTCCCCTCCATGCCTTCTAATTCCACAACTCTCCCACAGGGAGGTATGAGAAAAAAAACATGGTACCATCCCTATAACTGAAATCCCTCAATTCCTGGCTTCAGAGGAATCTGAGCTTTATCCTGACAACAAACCCCTGGCAAGAACTGTTTCCCTGTAGCTAGTCAGAATTATGTCAAATCTCTAAACTACCCCTGGGAATTACTAGACTACCTACTGATAGGAAGGGAGCAGGCAAGTTGGCACTGTGGGTGATCTATCCCTTCTTGCCATTTGGCAAGGCTTTTCTGCGTTGTTTTTATTTATCCTTCCCCACTCGATTTTGGTGCTCTTCGATTCCATTGACATCTTAAGGGAGAAACAAAGAATTTGCAATTGTTTCCCAGCAATGTGCAAATTGGCATTTAATTGAGAATTAATGGTGTGCTAACTGCTCACTGCAGCCATCCTCATTGCAAACTGCACTGGGGCTGCTTGCACTTCTGACTTTGGCACACATTTTAGAGGGGCTACATGAGTAATTTGGTCTGTAAAAGGGAGTGAAGATTCCATCTCCTGAAAGAAAAGTATTAATTAGCAGCAAAATATAAATGTGTTTATCCTACAGGGTTTCTGTCTAGCAATAGATGACTTTAAAAAAGCAAAGCCTACCTAGAATTTTTTTAAGAACATCAGGTTAACTAATGCAAGTTGTTGTTTGATTTTAATTTCTTCTACTTTGGATCATTCTTGATTATCTGCACCAATGAAGGGGTCCCTTGGCATGAATAATAAAAGAAAAAATGAGGATGATCCATTTAGCTAAATTGGGAGCATAGTCCAGACCCCTTAAGGCTTTGATCCTTACATTATGAATTCACTCATTCAAAAATTATTTATAGGGATAGGGATAGGGAGTGGGCCTGTGATTTCATTGGTACAGGGAACTATTGACTGAGGCAACTCCCTCCAGCAATGCAGGTTGACACCTTCTTTATGACATATAACCTTTCAGGAACATTTTACAGTTTACAAAGCACTTTCCTCAAAATCCTCTCTTTCTGCAAGGAATGGTACCCCTATTTTACAGATGAAGAAATGGGCTCAGAGAGACAGTTTTCCAGTGGTGGTAGATCATAGGATAATGTATTTAGAACTGGAAGGGGCCCTAGAGTTCATCTCATCCAACTACTTTATTTTACAGATGAGGAAACTGAGGCATAGAGAGATGAAGCAATTTGCCCATGACCATGTAGGTGACAAGTAGCAGAGCTTGGATTCAAACACAAGTTCATTGATTCCAAACCTAATGCTTTTTCTTCTGCTTCTCAATCTTCTATAGCAGTGCACACTCTGAGGTCAGAAGGAGATACCACTGTGGGCTGGCAGGGTAATGGAAAGCCTTCTGGAAGAAGGAGGAATTGACTTGGGCTTTAATGATTAGCATTTGATAAGTTGAGAGAAGACAAGGTATTTCCAACAGGAAACTAAAAGCAAAAGCAAGGAGGTGGGAATTTACAGTATATGCTTGGGGAACACAGAACAAATTAGCCAGACTAAAGCAGAGTGTTCAGAAGAATAATGAGAGGTGGATGTTTTACCATGTGACTGATCCATAATGCATGTAACATATAATCTGATATTGGTGCTAGTCTGCATTTATTGGTGGCTTAGATGTTGCTGGACAAATACTGCAAGTAGAGTGTGTTGAGAATAACATGTAGTTCACACAAGAGACAGCAGCAGGTATATGGAAAATTCTATGCTAACTCTAACTACTAATTCTCTTCACATTGGTAGCAAGTAACTTGAACTTTTTGTACCCCACCCCCCAACTATTCTGCCCTTCCCCAGTTCACCAACACTGGGATTTTTTTCTGTTGTTGTTCAGTTGTGTCTGAGGTTTCATGACCCCATTTTGGGTCTTCTTGGCAAAGATACAGGAGTGGTTTGCCATTTTCTTCTCCATCTTATTTTACAGATGAGGAAACTGAGGCAAACAGGGTTAAACAACTTGCCCAGGGTCACGCAGCTAGTAAATGTCTGAGTCTAGATTTGAACTCATTTAGGTGAGTATTCCTGATTCTAAGCCCAGAGTTCTACCCACTGTACCATCTAGCTGCCCACACTGGGGTTACCAAAAGGATATTTTCTTGTTATCCTCAAACTTATGAATACCATTCAATTTAATTCAATAAATATATTTATTAATTGTCCACTCTAGAAAGCATTATGCCACTTGTTTGGGACACAAAGTTAAAACAGTACGGTACATACTGGAGAAAGGGAAGGGTAGGGAGAATAGTTCAGCTCAGTTGGAGGAGATAGTACCAGAAGGAAGATAGTATGAGAGAAGGCTGTAGAGGTAGGTTGGAAGATGGAGGATCTTGAATGTCAGGATCATAAGCTGATCATTTGTTCAGTAGAGAATAGGAAATCACTAAAAAGTTTTTTTTTTTTAAATTATGGGGGCAGAGTCAGATGGTAGCTAGAAAGCAGGGACTTGCTTAAGCTCTCCCCTAGATCCCTCCAAACACCTATGAAAGTGGCTCTGAACAAATTCTAGAGCTGCAGAACCCATGAAATAGAAGAGGGAAGCAGGGCTCCAGCCCAGGGCAGCCTGGATGGTCACTGGGAAGGGTCTATCGCATGGAGCTGGGAGTGGAACGGAGCAGAGCCCAGAGTGGGCTGCACCAGGACCAACCAAACTGCGAGCCGGGCAGAACAGGTGGTAGGGTCCTGAATCAGTGAGCTGTGGCAGTTACCAGACTTCTCAATCCACAAACACCAAAGACAACAGAGAAGGTTAGTGGGGAAAATTTCTGGGACAGAGTGAAAGAAGATCACAGTTGGCCACGACCCAGGGAACAGTGGAGGTGGTGCAGCTCTGAGGCTGCTTCCAGAGCTACAGCTGCAGTTGCTTCTGGCCTCAGGCCCACCTGGTGGGAGGAATTAAGTGGTGTATTAGAGAGGGAGTGCAAAGCCTGCATTGTCCTACCTGGATCTGGGCTGCAATACTGGTTGGAGGTTCTTAGGGGAGAAGGAGCACTGGTGTGGTAGAGCTTGCTGTATAGAAGTAGCTCTGAAAACACCAAACTTGGGAAAAAGTACTCTCTACTCTACAAGCAGTTATACCCCAACAAAAAGTTCAAGGGTCAAGTTGTTCCTGGGAACATGAACAGGCAGAGAAAATGGACTCAGATTCAGACTCAGACTTTGGAATCTTTCTTAGGTGGCAAAGAAGACCAAAACATACAGCCAGAAAAAGTCAACAAAGTCAAAGAGCCTACATCAAAAGGCTCCAAGAAAAATATGAATTGGTCTCAGGCCATGGAAGAGCTCAAAAAGGATTTGGAAAAGCAAGTTAGAGAAATAGAGGAAAAATTGGGAAGAGAAATGAGAGTGATGTGAGTGAACCGTGAAAAACAAGTCAATGACTGGCTAAAGGAGACCCAAAAAATACTGAAGAAAATAACACCTTAAAAAATAGACTAACTCAAATAGCAAAAGAGCTCCAAAAAGCCAATGAGGGGAAGAATGCCTTGAAAGGCAGAACTAACCAAATGGAAAAGGAGGTCCAAAAGACCACTGAAGAAAATACTACCTTAAAAATTATATTGGAGCAAGTGGAAGTTAGTGACTTTACAAGAAATCAAGATATTATGAAACAGAACCAAAGAAATGCAAAAATGGAAGACAATATGAAATATCTCATTGGAAAAACCATTGACCTGGAAAATAGATCCAGGGGAGATAATTTGAAAATTATTGGACTACCTGAAAGCCATGATCAAAAAGAGAGCCTAGATATTATCTTTCAAGAAATTATCAAGGAGAAATGCCCTGATATTCTAGAGCCAGAGGATAAAATAGAAATTGAAAGAATCCACAGGTCGCCTCCTCAAAAAGATCCCAAAAAGAAAACTCCTAGGAATAATGTTGCCAAATTCCAGAGATCCCAGATCAAGGAGAAAATACTGCAAGCAGCCAGAAAGAAACAATATGAGTATTGTGGAATCACAATTAGGATAACACAAGATCTAGCAGCTTCCACATTAAGGGATCAAAGGGCTTGGAATATGATATTCAGGAGGTCAGTGGTGCTAGGATTAAAACTAAGAATCACCTACCCAGCGAAACTGAGTATCATGCTCCAAGGCGAAATATGGATTTTCAATAAAATAGAGGACTTTCAAGCTTTCTCAGTGAAAAGACCAGAGCTGAATAGAAATTTGACTTCCAAACACAAGAATCAAGAGGAGCATGAAAAGGTAAACAAGAAAGAGAAATCATAAGGGACTTACCAAAGTTGAACTATTTTGTTTGCATTCCTACATGGAAAGATGATGTATGTAATTCATGAGACTTCGATATTAGGGTAGCTGAAGGGAATATCTATATAAGTTGAATATGAAGGGATGATATCTAAAAAAATCAAATTAAGGGATGCGAGAGGAATATATTGAGAGAGGGAGAAAGGGAGAGATAGAATGGGGTAAATTATCTCACATAAAAGTGGCAAGAAAAAGCAGTTAGTTCTGTTGGAAAGAAAGAGGGAGCAGGTGAGGGGGAATGAGTGAATCTTACTTTCATTCGGATTTGACCTGAGGAGGGAATAACATACACACTCAATTGGGTATCTTAACCCACAGGAAAGAAGGGGAAGGGGATAAAAAGGAGAGAAGATAGAAGGGAGGGCAGATAGGGGGAGGAGGTAATCAAAAGCAAACACTTTTGAAAAGGCACAGGGTCAAGGCAAAAAAATTGGATAAAGGGGGGCAGGATAGGAGGGAGCAAAATATAGTTAGTCTTTCATAATATGAGTATTGTGAAAGGGTTTTGCATAATGATACACGTATGGCCTATGTCAAACTGCTTGCCTTCTTAGGGAGGGTAGATAGGGAGGGAAGAGGGGAGAGAATTTGGAACTCAAAGTTTTAAAAGCAGATGTTTAAAAAAAAGTTGTTTTTTGCATACAACTGGGAAATAAGATATACAGGCAATGGGGCATGGAAATCTATCTTGCCCTATAAGAAATTAAGGGAAAAGGGGATGGAGGGGAGTGGGGTGACAGAAGGGAGGGCTGACTGGGGAAAGGGACTGTCAAAATATATGCTACCTTGCAGTGGGGTGAGGGTAGAAATGGGGAGAAAATTTGTAACTTTAAACCTTCTGGAAATCAATGCTGAAAACTAAAAATATTAAATAAATAATAAAAATATTAAAAAAAGAAAAAAATTACTAAATTAAGGATTTTTTATTTTGCATTCAGTCTTTCTTTTGCTCATCTTTTTTTTTTACTTTGACATTCATGATTCTATGTGAACTTTGTCATGACATTGAATGAATAAATCAGTGGATGAATGGATGAAAAAATATGAGTGCTTACTCTGACTGAGTACTGTGGTAAGCTGTGGAGATACAAACACACACACAAACACACACACACATCCCTGCCTTCAAGGTTTTCTTATTGGGACAGGGGAACCAAAATCCATCTTATTCTAAATCACAAATCTGCCTAGGTTACAATTTCCTTATACGGGTAATGGAAGTAGAAGCAATTTGGACTTGTTGATGGAGGTAAAGACTAGGAGGAATTCTCACTCAGCAGCTTACCTGAAACTGAACTAAAAATAAAGTCAGATTTAACTAAGAATCCCTTAGGAGATATTTCTTTCAGAGAGTTAGGTGCAAGCAGAACTTTCTGGAGCTATTACATGGCAGGTACCTGTCAACCTTCCTTCAATAGGAAGCTATTTCTGTCAAGTCCAAACATTCAACCAAATCCGAAGCCATCTATTTGCACTACTATTTGTCCACACATCACCAACCTTTCCACAATTAAAAAAAATTGAGAGAATTTATCAAATACTTTGCTAAAATCCGGGTCAACTATATTTGTAATATTCCCTTAGACTATTAGCTTAGTAATCCTGTCAAATTTTTTAAAAAAATGTTTATTCTGGCCTGGTCTCTTTTTCATGACCCCATGATGGCTCTTGATGGCCACCATTGTCTTTTCTAGAGAGTCACTGACCACTAGCAGAATATTTTCTAGGATTGATTCATGAATCAATTTCAAATTCACTGACTTAGAGTTTACACATCACATATGCTCTCTTTTGTTGAAAATGGGGACAGTATTTTCTGTCTTCCAATTTTATGACCTCTCTTTTATTCCCCATGGCCTTTCAAAGATCAGACACAATGACTCAGCAATCACCTCTGCAGTTATTTCAGTATCCTAGAATGTCTATCACAGATACCAGTTAGTCTGAACTCATCAAGGACAGATAGGCATTTTATGTGGCCCTACTCATCTTGTTTATCAACCCTCTATCAATTATATTTTATTGTGCTTTCGAGTCCAAAAACTACTCTCCCTGGCAGGAAAAAACTAGAAGCAAAGCAAAAGTTAAACATCTCTAGCTTCTCTTTATTGTCAGCTATTTTAATTTCATCCAACCCCAACATCAGTCCTATCTCTTCTCTGGGCTTCTCCCCCCTTCCATGTGCCTTTAAACAACAACAACATTATTCAATCCTTTCCTTGACAGCTTCAGCTCATTCAGAGCTGTAACACTCCAGGTGCAATTCTTGAAGGACCAGACCATGCTTTTTGTATTCACCTTTTATCGTAGAGCTTTGCTTCCTTCTTCTGTACATCTCCTTTTGAAATCTGGTGGTTGCTAAGTTTTATGTACATCCATAATGGTCTCTTTTGGCAACTCCCTATTTTCCTCCTCACCAGTTTTTGTTTTGTTTTGTTTTGTCTTCAAAATTTCACACTTTAGAACTTTCCACCCTCCCCAGCTGACTTCTCCCTATAAAATATTGGTCCATGTAATCTTAACTATTTTTTTATGGACTCTTGAAATTGGATCTCCCCAAATCAAGGGCGTATATGAGCTTGTACTCAGCTTTCCTCTGCTCTAGCACAAATTCTAAGGTAGAGGGATCACCTTTTGCCACAGATTCTATTTTTTTTTTCTATTTGAATAACCACATTCTTCTTTCTTCCTTCTTTTTTGTGATAATCAGATCCAAAATCAAAGTTCTCTTTGTTGTTTTGTTCACCTTTGGAAGGATGGAATTATCATGAAAGCTGGTCAACAAAGTATAAGCCGCAGGGCAGCTAGGTGGCGCAGTGAGTAGAGCACTGGCCCTGGAGTCAGGAGGACCTCAGTTCAAATCCGGCCTCAGACACTTAACACACTTACTAGCTGTGTGACCTTGGGCAAGTCACTTAACCCCAATTGCCCTGCCTTCCCCCTTCTCCAAAAAGAAAAAGTATAAGCCTCTCTGCTTCAGGCAGAGGACACTTGTAACATATACAGAGAAAAACTGAAGTCCATCTTTACTCCTATTTCATGCTTCTGGCCCGAACAACTATCCCCAGATGCAGACTATCAACTCACATTTAACTTGCAGTGTTTTGAAGTTGCATGGGGCATTGAGAGATTATTTAATTTAGCCATGGTCATTTAACTAGTGCGTATCAGAAGCAAGTCCTCCCAACTCTGTGACCAGCCTCCTAATGTTGGTATTTCAGAGCTTCTCTTGGTAGCAGTTAACATTTATACAGAGCTTTAAGGTTTACAAACACATATCATCTCTTACTTTGGATTTAAATTCCATGTTAAACATCTTTGTTCTCCACTTATTGGTCTGAAGATCAGTCTCCTTGGACGAGAAAACACCTGTAAATAAGAGTTGAGTAGTTTTACCTTCACTGTCATCTGTTGACATCAGGGGCTCTATACCTTTTATAATCCTTCTCTTGACCTTGACATAGCTTTGTTTTTAAAGCCCTATGTGTTATCCTTAGCATTCATTACTAGCCTTGGTTTGTTCTTTTCTGACTTATAGCAGCCCTGAGAGTATTCTTAGAGGACAGTACCATAGCTTTGTATTCATTCTATCACCTGCCCTTGCTTCCTAATTTTGTTTTTTAAAACTCCAGGTTGGTAGGTGATTTCCCAGCCCATTAGTCTTTTCAGACAGCTACTGGTTGTCTTCCTCATTGTAAGCATTCATGTCATCAGAATTTCGTTCTTTTAGAGCTTTCCATTGCTTTTGAGCTAACCTTCCCTCATAGCATTATAGACCACAAATCCTACCTATTCTGTCTGTGAAGTCTTTGAAATCTGCTTTCCCAAAATCTAGGGAACGTGTCAAACACAGTGTAAAAGGATATCTGAAGAGCCTCAGTGACACATCTCACCCTTTTATGACACCTCCATCTTTAGGAACCCCAGATAATGCTCTGGGACTCTGGATACTTTCCAGATTTGGGCAGGAATGCATTTCACAGCATATTTCCTAGGGGGGCTGTCTCCTGCTGAAGGGATATGTGATTGCTGGCTGTGCTAGAGCCTCATTAGCACCTAGTGTATACACACACACACACACACACACACACAGACACACACAGACACACACACACACAAAATGACCCTGGATCAGTGCCCAGGATAAAAAGTCTCATGAGATGATGTCTAATACAACCTGCTGTGAGGGGCTGGGAGAGTTAATTAGTGCACATAAAGCAATCTGAGTTTCTTAGCTCTAAGCCACTTGGAAAGTGCTAAATATTATTAAAGAAAATTCATTTGTTTTATGAAGAAGAGAAAATCCAGTCACTTTCCTTTCCTCTCTGTAGAGCTTTCTTATAAACAAAATGGCTAATTGCCCAGCAGGCCGTCTTAGAAAATATTCAGGACATTCAGGGAAGTTGTGCAGTTCTGCTAGGGGAACATTTGTTTATCCAGGGAATGGTTTAATTTTTTTTAAAGAAAAAAAAAACAGATCTAAAAAACCCAATCCAGGACTATGGCCTCAAGTGCTCACACTGAGACTACAAAGACAAAATAATGGGGAGTCTTGAGTTATTGTACAATGAATTTAATTGGTCAACAGCCAGTTGAATGATTGAAACTTGGGGGAAAAACTTACCTTTTCCTCTGCTTTCAGGGAAATAATATTTTCCTGTGATTTGGCTGGCCTTGACGGAGACCAGTTTCTTGTCTGTTTAGGTTTGGAGTTGGAATAAAATGAGGTACTCATAGGCCAGTGATGGGGAACCTGTGGCTTCCAGGCCATATGTGGCCTTCTAGGTTCCTGGGTGTGGCCTTTTGACTGGGTCCAAGTTTTACAGAACAAGTCTTTTTATGAAGGGGATTTGTTCTGTGAGGTTTGGATTCAGTTAAAGAGCTGCACTTGAGGACCTAGTGGGCCACATGTGGCCTTGAGGTAGCAGATCTCCCACTGCTATTCATAGGCCATTCAACGGTTAATGAAGGAGATTTACTTAGCTATGGTAGGAGAAGGCTATTCAATAAAGATAGACATTAAGGATATCCTATTCGAGTCAGCTGTGCAAATCTCTCTTGTCTCAATCGTCCATCATGACCTTCTAGCCAAGAATCAAAGTTTCTGGAGTTTCTTGAGGCTGATCTGTACTCAGGCAGACAATAAGCGATGTCAACAGCCTGAGCCTTTAGTGGCCAAAGTTTAGCCTCATGAGTCAATCAAGTCTTGAGGATGATTTCAATACCTTGTAATGAAAAAAAATAAGCCTAATGTACACAGCAGGAAGGATTATTGTTTCCACCACACCCTCAAGTTTGTAGCTGCTGGTGTTTTGTGCTGAATTCACCAAACAAAGAGCTTCAGTTCTCCCCTTTATCCGATCAGGTAGCCTGAGCCCACGGGTACTGACACGTTGTCCCAGGAAGCTTGGAATGAGTAGTCCAAGTCCTGAAGCTGTGATCAATTTTATCCCAAACTCTGACCTTTGCTAGCTGTGTGGCCATGGCAGAAGTCACACTGAGGCTCTGAACCTTTGTGTCTCTATCTGTAAAAGGATGTTCTATCTATATCAAAGGGCTGGAGGTAGGAAGGTGTTTTGCAAACCTCAAAGCTCCCTAGAGATGTCATTTTTCTGCATTTGGGAGAAATCTAGGTTTCAGTGAGCACTGGTAGATGGATAGAATATGAGAAGAAGAGTTCTAGGATGGATGTGAGTTTCTTAATAATAGAAGATGGTTCCATAAAGTATAACAGAAAGATAGGGCAAATGAAGAATCAGGATTTGGAAGAACTATTAGTATTCAGCTTTTGGAGGGGGGCATGGGACAGGGAAATCAAGGGCAGCCAGTGCATGCTACCTACATCATTGATTTCATTGAGCTTTTCTTGTTCTGATCCTGGGTGTCTTGCTTGGTATAGATTCCCCAGCTGGAGGTATATATCAAGGAGAGTCCTCTGTGGAATGCTAAGTACTGAGAGAAAAACATGACAGATGTGGAATATAATGGATTGGCATCCCAGAGACCAAATGGTGAAGTATGCCAGTTAGGCAGCTCATACTCTTAGAAGAGGGCAGCAAGGTGGCGCCATGGTGGCTAGAGCTCTGGGCCTGGAGTCAGGATGACCTGAGTTCAAATCTGGCCTGAGACACTTACTAGCTGTGTGACCTATCACTTAACCCTGTTTGCCTCAGTTTCCCTATTTGTAAAATGAGCTGGAGAAGGAAATGGCAAACGACTCCACTATCTTTTCCAAGAAAACCCCAAATGGTGTCACAAAGAGTCAGATCCAACAGAAACCACTGAAAAACAACACCATTCTTAGAAAAAGGAACTGTAGCCCCAGGAGGAAGAGGCATATTCTATCACCATGTCAGTGCCTGGAGTGAAGCCCTGGCTGCCTGCCCCAAGGTGGATAGCTTGAGCAGGAAATAGAGTCCTCTGCTTAGACTCAGGAAAACCTGAGTTCAGATCTGAACTCAGACACTTTTTAGCTGTGTGACCCTGGGCAAATCACTTAACCCTGTTTGCCTTGATTTCCTTAACTTATGGGTATAATAATAGCACCTACTTCCCAGGCTTGTTGTGAGGATCCAGTCAGATAATCTTTGTAAAGTGCTTAGAACAATGCCTGGTATATAGTAAGCACTTAATGCGTGTTCCCTTAAATATTTCTTGCCTCCTCTCTGTTACTTATAGCTCTGCAAATGACCTTTTACACATACACATACCTGCTACCTGAGTGCATGAATGCCTCTCTCCTCAAACTCTCTCCTCTCCCCCACCTCCTTCACCCCACTCCCAACAGAAAACTATTATCAAGTCAGTAAGAAATATGTTTCTGGTATTCTAAGTCACAACTCAGAATGTATTTTTGCATAGAAACCATGTCGTAAGTGCTGATTAAAAACCATTGTACTGTTAATACTACAGTTGAGCTACACTGTGGATCAAGTAGTCTTCTGTGGGCTATCCTGGGAACATTATTTCTGCAGTAAAAAGCATTCTCAGTCCCAGATGACTGATCGACAACTTTTGGAGTTCACTCCACATCGGAGTGGTAAACTGCTGACACAGCAAAGGATCATTTTCTGAACGATCAGATGTCTGATCTTGGGAGAACCCAAATAGCAGGACTCATCCCACTCATGCCACCAAGTATAATGATGCCTATAGTGTACCAAACAAATTGTGTGTGCTCAATCTGAACAGCTGGCCTACAATGCCTCATTCTGAAGCATCACAAAAAAATTGGCCCACAAATAGATTAAAAAATAATAATAGCCACCATATTTTTTACCCATTCCTTTTTATATTTGGTCAAAAACCAGCTTCAATTCAAATAGTTAATGCTTAATCTGATAACAGCATCCTTCCCACCCCCCACTCTTCCACAAGCACAGCCTGACAACCCTACAGCAAACTTCATAAGGCTAGCACTACAATGCTAGCAAATGAATTTTATGCAATTCAACTCAACAAACACCTACATATATGTGCGTAAAGCACCAGGGCTAGGTGTTGCAGATGCAAAGATGATAAATGAACCCTTCTGGGACTTTACAGTCTAATAGAGGAATGAAACATGTACACACACATACACACACACACACACACATTATGATACAATGTCAAATGTGGTAAGAGACAAGGACAGACCCAGAGGGTAGACTATTTAGAGACAGAAAGATCTTTTTCAGCTAGTGAGAGTGGTGCTCAAGGAAACATCTAATTGTTTAAGTTGTAAAGGAAGCTGGAAGTTGGTTAGTCTTCTGTTCCTGGGTCTTGGAAAGTCATGTCGTGTGTAAAATATAGGCCTTAGATTCAATTCATTCAATTACCAAAACATTTAAGTATCTATGCTGTCTGAGGTACCTTAATCATGAATTGCCCATTGTTGCCCTAGATTTTAAGCTCTTTTAAGACAAAGGTCATATCTTCCTCCCACTTAAAACCTTCATTCTGCCTTCTGCAGTGCCAGGTAGTCAATGAGTGTTTGGCAATGAGTAGATGGCAATACTGCGGATCCTTAGAGCTCATTGAGGAGAATTTTCTCCCATAGAGAGACTTGGGGAGGGGGAAGGGAAAGGGATAGCTATTCTGGAAGTCCCTGGCCAAGCATTCTGTCTACCTGGAGTTGCAGCTGTTTCTTTGTGCCTAGGCACTCTCAGTGGATTTCCCAGCAAATAGTTTCCGATGATTGAACCTCTCAAATACCAAGCTTCTCTATATATCATTTTTCCATTTGCAGTAACTTAAGACAGACAACTTTTTGTCACACCCAGAGGGTTTCTTTTTCCTTCAATTATATAATAGGTTTCCTGGTATTTTTGTCCCCAAATGTAGGTTAAAAAGTGCTTGCTAAAATTAACTCGTGTTATTCTGTACTCACAGACCTTTCTGGGGAAGGGCTGCCCATTAAAATAACTTCTCAGGGAATGATTCAGGACACTCATAACTTTAGGTTTTATTAAATGACACGAGGTGCCAATGCTGTTTTTCCCTGATGTCGCTAAATTTCACTTGATCAGGAAAAATATATATTCCTTCTGTTGTTGGCACGATATCCATGGTCTGCTGCCATTTTAGCCACTTCAAGTTATTGAGGGTGAGAGCTGGACAGTAGGGAAAGACCTTGAGGTGAGTAATGGTGACAGGCTATCCCAGGAAATTTCTGGGGAGTGTTCATGACCAGTGGGCCATGCTGTACACTGTGGAAGGTAGAAGCAGAGGAGTACACATATAACAGCAGGCTCCTGTTAGGCATTTACAAATATACAACCAAACCAGATCTCAGTGGTGATAGAAAAGAAAGAGTGAGGATGTGCAGTCAAAGGACTTGGATTCGAAACTTGGCTTTACCACTTACTGACTTACTGATCAATTGTGACTTCTGAAGCATGCTTCCATGGCAGAGGTGGTATATTTGAGACCTCATAGAATGAGACCTTGTAGAATGAGAGCTTTTAAACTAAATACTTGCTTAACTGGGTAGGGAAAGAGGAGTCAAAAAGGGGGAGGGATATATTAATTAAAACAGACTAATTGATTAAATTGAATAATTTTAAAATGCAGAGAGTACGCTCTGTCTCACTCTCTCAGCATTGGCCTGCTCGATTTACCTCTTATTTCTAGGGCTATTTTTTGTACACAAAATATTCATAGTAGTGATTTTTTGGTGTTAAAAAATAACAAGCCCGTCCAAAGTCGATGCCCATCTACAGAGAAATAACTAAATAAATTACAGGACATGAATGTAATAGAACAGTACTATGCTGTAAGAAATGACAGATGTGATGAATTCAGAAGATATGAACTGATAGGGTAATATAAGCAGAGCCAGGTAACAACATACATAATGATTTTTTGTCATTCAGTCATGTCAGCTCTTCATGACCCCATGGATCTGTCCATGGGGTTTTCTTGGAAAAGATACTGGAATGGTTTGCCATTTCCTTCTCCATCCAGTGAATTAAAGCAAACAGAGATTTAGTGTCTTGACCAGGAATATACACCTAGTAAGTATCTGAGGTCACATTTAAACTCAGGTCTTCCTGACTCCAGGCCTAGCACTCTATCCATTGAGCCACCTAGGTGCTTCACACAATAATTATGACATTACAAAAATTTAAATGGAAAGAACAAAAAACTGAAACTGAGTGTTGAATAAGTATAAATAAACAAATTTTGCCTTGGAAAAGAATTAAGAAAATAAACTTCCTTCCCTTCACTGCAGACCTGGGAGACTGTGGGTATAGATTAAGTTATATACTATCAGAAATGTTTAATTTGTTAGTTACTTTTGTTTCACTGTTTTTTTTTTCTTCTTTCTTTTGATTTTTATATATTTTATTTATTTATTTAAATATTTCCCAATTACATGTAAAAAAATATTCAACATTCATTTAAAAAAATTTTGAGTTCCAAATTGTCTCCCTCCTACCTCTCCTCTACCCTCAAAAAGTCAAGCAATATAATACTAGCTATAGATATGAAATTATGCAAAACATATTTCCATGTTAGCAATTTTGCAAAAGAAAACACATACATGCACACATGCACTCATGCACATGCACACACACACCAGAAAAACAATGAAAGATTAAAAAAAAGCATGCTTCAATCTACTCAGAGTTAATTAGCTTTCTTTCTGGAAGTGGATAGTCCCTCTTTTTAAAGTTTTATTATGAGGGTGGGTTAGCAGGGAAGGATAAATTAGGAAATAAATTGCTGTTACAAAAACTGCAAAAAATAAAGTCTTTAAAAATTGACCAAATATCCAGCAAAATAATATAAGCTTCATTTTACAATGGAAAGGGTGCTTTCTAGTGGGATGAGACTCAGGACCTATGCCTTATTGCTGAGTCTGTATTCCCTATCAGTCCAGTGGTCACCCTAGTAGTTCAGACAACTTTTTCCCAGAAGCTTGGGGTATGCTCGATGAGTCACTGTGCACTGGAGATGTGTGACTCAGACCATCCCAAGCAAATGGAAATTTTAAACAAAAGCAAGTAAGAGAAACAGAGTGTGAAGGAGAGAAGAGAGAAGAAAGAAAACTGAAATTAGGGTAGACATTAAAACGAACTGCCAGGAAGGGGGAAAGATAAGACCTAAAGAGAGTCATGTTGTTGTTGGAATGGAGCAAAGAGCAATCCAGAAGCTGAGTGAGGAAATCAGAGGAAAGAGAAGGAAGGAAGAGTGTGAAGCTGAGGCCTTCTCTCCAGTAGCCCTTTGTTATTGTTGTTGGTCAGTCATTTCTGTCAGCTCTGACTCTTCATGATCCCATTTGAGGTTTTCTTGGCAGAGATACTGGACTGGTCTGCTATTTCCTTCTCCAGCTCATTTTACAGATGAGGAAACTGAGGCAAATAGGGCTAAGTGACCTGCGCAGGGTCACACAGCTAGTAGGTGTCTGAGGCCAGATTTGAACTCAGAAAGATGAGTCTCCCTGACTCCAGGCTGGGCCCTCTATCCACTGCACCACCTAGATAACCCGCCTTACATTAATGTAAGATAATACTCCATTCATCTTCATAGCAGAATCTTTAATTGCAAACTCTTTCATCAGCCTTATTATTTGCTGCACCTGTCATCAGAGACACTCGGTGGGTTTCCTGTTGTTGTTGTCATTCCTCATGCTAATTAGAGGGCTGTTTTGTTGGGTTCTCTTCTAGCATGGTTCAGTTTAAACAGTAACACTGTCAATTAAGCTTCTGCTCCCCTCACAGGCTTTGCATGGCATTTTGGGCAGATTTCAAAGGATAGAGACTGTTTAAAACGCTAATTAAATACCCCCACAATATTAACAACTTTCTTAATGCCCTTTAACAATCCTGTAATCCATCCCGCATCTGCTGCACAGTTGTTAAACCTCAAATATATGTGTTTAACATTCAATTGGGTACTTAATGATCTTACCTTAACTGGGCCTATTAAATTTAAAGAGATGCATGTAATTGAGCTATTGCACATTAATTATAAATACCTATTGGTTATTAAAATCATTTTCCAGGGGTTAACACCTATTGCCAGAGCTAGTCAGACCTTGCTCAACTTGGGTCTGTATTGGCCAAGGGCCCAGAGCCAGACTCTGTGATGGAGTAAGAGAGAGCCTGTGTCTGAAGGAGAGGAAATAAATATAGAATTAAATGAAATATGGACAGTTCTGTTTTGGGTCAAGTAGCCAAAGGTGTCCCATGTAGATTTACTCCATTGTACAATATAGGGCACCATCCTTTCCAAAATATATTCACCAAGATCTCACTTAGCCTGCCAACAATCCTGTAAAGCAGGCAAGTGGAAAAGCATCCTCATTTTATGATAGGGAAAGGAGAAATGACTTGCTTATGGTCACAAAGCAAATTAGTGGCAGAACCTCGTTCAGAATTTAGGCTTCTTCAAGCCTCTTTCAAAGATCTTTGCATCACCTACCACTGGATTCAATCTACCCTTACCTGCAAGATGAATTGATGGCCCTTCTGATTGGTTGATTGGTTGTTGTCCTTCATTCTCAGAGGACCAAAATGACATCAGTATGGTGGAGTCAAGTTACAATATAGCCAGCTGTGGCTGATCAGAACAATATGAGCTCAGAAGGCTCTACCACAGGTCAGTCCGTATTAACATTTGGAATGGGGATGTCTCTGTTTTTGAGTATCTCATATTTGTTTGCTTGTTTGAGCTACTGCAATTCTACTTTCTCATAGAACACATCACCTTCTTTGTTCCAAGCACGCCATGTTGGGCAGACCCTTGCTATAGTCTCTCGTGTCAAGCAATCAGTTCCAAAATTCTTCAGAGAGACCTTGACCTTGCGCTTGTATCATTTATTCTGACTACCATATGGATCCCTGCCATGTGTGAATTCTCTGTAAAATAGTCTTTTAGGCAAATGTATATTTGGCATTTGAACCACATGGCTAGCCCATCAGAGTTCTCTGTAGTAGACTTTGAATACTTGGCAGTTTAGCCCAAGAAAGGACCTCAGCTTCTTGTACCTTACCTTGCCTGGTGATCTTCAGTATCTTCCTAAGACAATTGAAATGAAAGTGATTCAGATCAAACCATCAAGATGAAACAATGGCCCTGCTACAAGTTAGATGGTACAGTGAATAGAGCCCTGGACTTGAAGTCTGGAGGACTTGAATTCAAAATAGCTCTCAGACACTAAAAGCTATTTGATCCTGGAAAAGACACTTAACCTCTGTCTGCCTCAGTTTCCTCAACTGTAAAATGGGGATAATAATAGCAGCTACCTCCCAGGGTTGCTGTGAAAATAAAATGATAGTATTTGTAAAATGTTCAGCACAGTGCCTGGCCCATAGTAGGCACTTAACAAATGTGTATTGCCCTTTCTCTTTCCCTCTGAACTGATTCTATTCAACAGATATTTAAGATAAAGCAGAATGGTTAGCTGAGTTAAGTTACCAATTTATCTCTGGTTGTATTCACCAGCTGCAACTTCTAAACAAATGGAAATATACTGGTAAATGTTTAACAACCTGACTCCTGGGGGAAAATGTATATACACAAAATCTTTTCAATAAATGTTTAACAATTGGATCTCCTTGGGGGGTTTTCACACACACACACACACACACACACACACACACACACCCCCCTAACATTTTCTTCTATCACTTTCTTAAGTATAGACAATTAATAAAACTACTCAAACTTCCCTCCCCCCCCCAAAAATCTCAACCATTAAGGGAAAAAATATATTTTGGTCCTAAATTGACGAGATTTGGTCCTAAATTAACCTAAGTTAACCAGGAAAAAGTATATTTTGGTCCTGAATTATCCAGCGACTGCGTAGCTCACTCACGAGATAACTTTACCATATTAATTTTTACTTGTCCTTTGTAGATATGGACTTTCTATCATAATGTGTTCCTCTAGAGCTATCTGTCTAATGAAAGATCAGGATAGAGGTTTGCATGAAAAGGAAACACTCTTGTCCAGAAATGTACCTCCAGTCACATTTCTGTATTGGAGAAGATTTTGGCTACAAGAGAGTTTAGTAAGTTCAGAAATCCTAAATTCCTAAATCAAGATTTTATTCCTCTTCTCTACCATCCATTCTCTTAATTTCCCTTTCTCTACCATTTCCCTCCTTGTACCCCTGGACTACATGACTTCACATCAGGCATATTTATCTATCATGTGAATGCTCTTTCTTTCCTTAAATTACATTTATGTATTTGTTTACTTGGTTGTGTCCAGGGGTGTGCTGAAGCCATACTGGGTCAGGAGAGCTGACTATTAAATTTTCAGTACCAGTGTTTATACCTCAGAAATCAGAAAGTACTATGATTCAGGACTTTACTTATTGTTTTCTTGATTTTCTAGTCTTCAGGAAGTAATAGTGAAAATGTTAGTAATTCAGATTAAGCTTTCTTAAGTCTAGACAATCAACAAAACTGTCGATCCATATGGATGTTATCTCTGTCTGTATATTTCATCTACCTTAACAAGACCAAGGTCACCTTCAAAATCTTGATATTTTCCTTAGCATTTAGCATCACTTCAAAATATCCATGAGGTCATCAGTGCATTGACCCATATCTTATGCCCTCTACACTTAAGTAACTGGTATCATAATTGGTAGTAGGCCCCAAAACCTTTATGTGGTGGCCACCCTTTTGATGACATGCCTTTCTGAATTTAGGTGGGCTGGTCTTGAGACACAAAAAGAAATGTCCGATTCTCCTTAAGCCATGGTATCTAGTCTCATCTGTTGTAAGACCAGCCTTCAGCATCTATTATCTTGGCTGAACATGTACATCTTTAGAAAATTCCCTGAATTGTGCTTGGTAAGCTTTCTTTGTTTTGTTTGAATACCCCATAAGTGCTACATGGATGTTTCTCCTTTCTATAATAAAACTCAAATCATAATAAGGAACAGTACTTTTCCAAGTGACTCCCTTTACAGAAAATTCCCAAACTCATTGAATTCAATTTTAAATAGGTATGTTTGAGACAAAGGGGAAAATGCAGAAAAAATAGATCATTGCTCAGTTCTCTAATTATCTCCAGGGAGAGACTATGTCTTTTTGAATTTTTTTCAGTGCCCAACCCATCCATGCAGTGACAGGTCCTGTCTGTTTCCATCAGTCTTAGGGTTTTCTATCTTGGCTGTAATACAAGGTAAACCCACAGGAAACCCTGTGTAAAGAAAAGCATTAGCCCAAGAATTTGATAGATACTGCCATGGCTTTTTGGCTATCTGTTCATTTCTGTTTTCTAAATTTTCCCCCAATCAATCAGACGAAAAAACATTCATTCAGCACTCACTCTGTCCCAGGCATTTTATCGAATACTGAGGATACAAAGAGAAAGGCACATAAGACAGAATGTGGGTATTTGGGAACAATCAAAGTTCATCATGCCACACCCAACTATTGGTCCATCTCTCTTGATTTTCATGAAGGCTGGGCCATTCTTTTGTTATCTTGGCCATTCAATGTAGTGGATGGAGAACCAAAGGTCTTATTCATCCCCCAATCACTGATTCTACGTGTGAGCTGAGAAAAGATACTTCCCCTCTCTAACCCTCACTTTGTTCTTCTTTAAAATAAGAGTAGCTGTGGTTGATCATCTCTAAGATCCCTCATCTCTACAGTTCGGTGATTCCTTTATGTCTTCTACTCAAGAAATTGATGACACTGAATTCAGAACTCTCCAAACCAGCATCCCAGAGCTGAGTTTCTCAAGGAAGTCCATTCGCATGAGCTTCATTCGGCAATCTAACTACCAGTCAGAGACTGAGCTCATGTAACCTTTGGAAAGAAACCCTTTACAAGTCACAGAGTAGAAGAGCACGGCCTTGGATGGCAAAGGTTATTGTTACACCAATTCAACTTCTTCTGAATCCCCAGCAAAGCTGAGCACATAGTAGACATTTAAGTAATGTTCTTTGAATTGAATTTAACCGAACTAAATTGAACCAAATTGTAACCTCTGGTTAAAACTGAATAATTCATGGCTTGAGTTTGTGCAGTGAAACTCCTACCTCCCTCCTGCCCCAATGGGAGTTGGGAGAACTGAGATCTAGTCCAGACTCTTCAGTTGCTCTACTATTTTGAGTGAGGTACTTTACCTTTATGGGTTTGTTTCTTACCTATAAAATGAGAGGTTTGAAATAGATGGTATCTGAGCCATTATCCAGCTTTAACATCTTATGATTCTATAAGGACAAGTCCACCACAAATAATTTTACCTTTATTTTATCCTGGCCCACTCTCCTCCAAAAGGTGTATATTCATTTAGCATGATTTATGGCTCATCCTAAGCAAGTAGGCAATTTGTTAGACTGCTTTAAACTGGAAAGATAAATAAGTCAAGTGGGGACCAGTACCTTATCCAGGGACAAGACAATTATTGAAAGGCTTTGGCAAAAGAGTAAAAATAAACCAATCCTAATCTTTGGCAATTTCCATATTATGGTAAACTTGTGTGCAAGTTCTCAGTTGTAGGGATTCATAGATTGACAAGAGTTTAGATCTGAGAGGCCACTTAAATCCAGAGGTCTAATCCTTTGGAAATTTCAATTTAAGGGAACTTGAAGCCTAGAGAGAGCAAATGACTTGCCCAGAGCCACACAATTAATCAGAAGGAAGGCTGGAACTAGAATGGTGATCTTCTGATAACTGGATTACTCATTGCAATGGCCCATAGAAGAGCTTTTCATTGGAGACAACTTTAGCTAGGTAAACACCACCAGAATACCATATGTAGGAAGTGTGGTAAGGAGAAGGCATAATGATTCTCACTAGTACAGTGTATCAGGAATGAGTGTCTATATCCAAAAGAATGACAGGCCTTTGCCTGCCTAGTAATGACTCTACATACAGCCTTACACTGTGTATGGGCCCATTTGGCATCGAATATTCTTTGAAGTGAGGCTGGGTCCATATGTTTAAAAGCAATGGGATGTTTGACTGATTCTTTTAGGTTTTATATTGATTTTATGTGGTTTAGAGTCAGCTTATGTCTAAAAGTTCGCATCATATGTGTCTCTGTATGAGAAGACCCATGTTTGTGTCCTGGCTCTGACACTAGCTGTTCGATCCTGATCAAGTGGCTTAACTCCTCTTAGCCTCAGTTTCCTCATCTGAAAATGGGCATAATACTTGCATTACCACCTTCGTATGCATTAAAGTGCTACAGAAGTATGAGAAATTGTTATCATTCCCTTTGACTCCTGCAAAGGGAGAAAATTGCTCTTGAAAAGCTTTTTGGCAAGTTTTATATATTCCATAGGGCTTTCACCAGGGAGTAGTGTGCAGAATGCTGGGATATCCCATAGAAGGGCTATAACACAGCCACTGAAGTTGTGCCTCATGGCATCATGGGAATGTGCCCAGTCGGCTTCACTGAGGCTGCCTGATGGATGCCTGGCTCTCAGCTGCATTCAGTGCCTTCAGAGAGAAGCAGTCTCTGTTTCCTCTGTTCATTTATTTTAAACACAGTATCTCCTCTTCATCCCTCAAGGCCTATTGTACTCTTTAATTACTACCCTCTGCTTAGTCTTTGCCAGCATGATGTGCTGGGAGACCAACACACACAATACTGTGTGCACTTGGAGGGACTGACAAGCCCAGCTTCCAAACCGGATTCTCAAAGGGAGAGACCAATGAAACCCGTTGTCGAGAAAGTGATAATTTCTGTGCCATGCAATTATACCCTTTAAAAAGTATACCTCTGGTGCACTATCCTGCCAACAGTTTACTGACGACGAGCAAACAAAACCAGCAGTTGATGCTGGAATGGCCATGGAAACCCTGTAATCATCTTAAAAATAGATTTATATCAGCAACCCGGTGGTTATTAGTGTGGTTTCAGCCTCAGTTTCAAGAGGAAAAATTCCACACTTCCCCAAACCTCAGCCATTTTCTGTTCCTCCTGCAACTTCACAGATATTTTAGGGTTCAGAGAGAAGGAATTCAGTGAACAGGCTACTTGGACTTTCTTTCTATCACACTCTGACCTCGACCTCCTCGGATCACTTATGTCCAGCACATCCCTGTCAGCAAGGAACACTCACCTATAGTGAGCAGTCTTGCAGAAGTCACCCCAGGCACTTATTATAGTACCAACAATTCCACCCTTGCTCTTTAGGATGTTCCACCTACCCTCTCGATACCAAATAATTCTCCTTGAGATACAGTATAATGGAAAGAGTGTTGAATTTGCAATCAGAAAACAATAATGATGCTGGAGATGGTGGTCATTCACATTTATGCCATGCTTTAAGGTTTATAAAGTGCTTTCCTTGGAAGAATTAGATATGAATACCAATTCTTCCACTTTACTATCTGTGTGACCTTGAATAAATCATTCCAACTCTTTGGTTCCCAATTTCTTTACCTGTGAAATGAAGGGATTGGACTTGGTAGCTAGCATGGATATATTACAGGAAAGTTTGCAAAAGGCTATGTGAAAGCACACACACACATGATACATACATATGTAGTAATACATATATATGTGAATATATGTATATGTGTGTATATATGTATAAAATTTTATCAACACAGCAGCTCTGACACTTGGGTGCTATAATTATCCCCATTTTATAAATGAGAAATTGAGGTAAGCTTAGATTAAGTGACTTGCCCAGGATTATATAATTAATAAGGGTCAAAGGTTGGATTTGAACTCATTTCTTTCTGACCCCGAGTCTAGCATTCTGTCTACAATACAACCGAGCTATCTATTGATTCTGAATATCCCTTTTGCCTTTAAGTCTTGTGATCTTTCTCATTTCTTCTGCAAGGAATTTGTTTGCTCTACTATTGAACACATGAATATACAAATCATACACTGAACAGTGGAGAGATACTGCATTAAAAGAAAATATTTATTAAGTGTCCATTATGTGCAGTACTCTGTGCTAAGTTCTGGGGATACAAGTAGAAAAAAAGTGAGACAGTCCTTGCCTTCATGGAGCTTACTGTTGGGGGTGGGGGAGGCAGCAAGAAACACATAAAAGAGAACTAGAATGTGGGGGAGGAGTATGAATAACTTACCATGGAACAAAACAGGAAATGGTATAGTGTTCTGGAAGATAAGACAAAAATTCACTTATCAGAGCCAAGGGATCCAGGGCAAAATCAAAGGTTCTGGTGAGGAGGAGGTAGAAACAATGGTTTAAGTAGAGAAAAGACACCAGAACGTTCTGGAACACAACATAATAAGGGCTAGAACCAGTAATATTATAAAAATACTCCCAAGCCCTTGATGACCCCACAGAACCTGAGGGGAGATACAGCCAAGCTCTAGGTACTCAATCTACAATGAGTTGGGGAAGCCATCCAGAACTTTTATAAGTGATACATAAGAACAGTAAATGTGTCTGTTCTAAAATATTTGTTTGTTGAATAGAATTAGTAAACTTCTACTTGAAATATGTTTGATGCCATGCAGAGATAGTTCAGGGACCATGAGGACAATATTTCTATTAGCACTTTAAGGGATCTCGCTGGGAAGGTCTCACTTGGGCTTCTCTATGCAGATATGCAGTCAGGTAGTGCTTTTACCACTCCAGATACCATCAGCTCATTCACGCTATGCACATAGCACACATACAGCTAACCTTCCAGAGGCTCCCAGACTAGTGCTTCCTAGTTCCCTGTTCCTATCTATAGACATAGAATAATTAAAACAAACAATCCCCCCCCCAAAAACCCCCATATTTCTCAGGGCTTGTTTGCACCTGCTCACTTTTCCAAAGAAAGGGGGAGGAGGGAATGGAATAAGCATTATTAAGTGCTTACTATGTGTCAGGCACTTTACAAATATTATGTCATTTGATGTTCCTAACAACCCTGGTTAGTAGGTGCCATTTCTATTTCCACTTTACAGCTGAGGAAAATGAGGCTGACAGAGGTTAAATAATTTGCCCAGAGTCATAGAGCTAGTAAGTATGACCAGAATTGAACTCAGGTTTTCCTCACTCCAGGTCCAGCAATCTATTCATTGTGCAACTTGACTAGTGGGATGATAGATGCACCTGAATAACTTTTTTTTTTTTTTCAAGAAGCATCCTTGATGCTAGAATCACAGAAAACCAATTGGCCTCAGTTCCTTTGTGACTGAGGGTGATAACTGACTTCCTGTTAAGATAAGTCCTTTCTGGTACATAAGCAGCTGGCCCCTGGAAAGTGCTCCTTGGGGAGCACAGATGGCCAACCCCAAAGCCCACCTTCCATCTCTGGTGGGTGACTTAATCCAGCAATATGTGCATTGTTCTGTCCTAGTAATCCCATACCTCTCTGCCATGAGGTATGCTTTATAATCTCTTTGCTGATTTTTCAGTTGCTCAGAATCAAACTTGCTTCTAGTGTTTATTTTTTTTTTTGAGGGGAAGGCAGGGCAATTGGGGTTAAGTGACTTGCCCAAGGTCAGGCAGCTAGTGTGTCAAGTGTCTGAAGCTGGATTTGAATTCAGGTCCTCCTGACTCCAGGGCTGGTACTCTACTCACTATGCCACCTAGCTGCCCCCTAGTGTTTTTTCATTTAAAATTTCATAGTCATTGTGTACATTGTTTTCTTTGTTCTGCTTATTTTGTTCAGCACTTGTCCATATTTATTTTCCCATAGCTCTATGAATTCCTCATTTATATTTCTTACTTCTATTCTATCTGATTCAAACACCATACTCTTCTCATTTTCCAATCGATGGCCAGCCACTTCATTTCTAGATCTTTACCCATGAAGTGCTGCTATGAATATGTTGATATCTATTGGATTTTTGCTATGCTCTTTGACTTCTTTGGAGGAAGATTTCTGGGTAAAATGGCATGGGCAATTTAGTCATTTCTCTTCTTAATTAAAAATTGATGTCCAGCATTATTTATTACTCCCTAAGTCTTTTGAAGTTGTTACAGTATTATGATAATTGTATAAATACTTCTTTTACTTTCTCTCAGTTCACTTTGCATTAGTTCATGCAAATCTTCCCAGGTTTCTCTGACTCTTACCCCCTCATTTCTTATAGCACGATAATATTCTATTATATTCTTAAACCATAATTTGTTCCACCATTCCCCAATTGATGAGTACCCACTTTTTTCTAGTTCTTTGTTACAACAAAAAGCACAGCCATCAATATTCCTATACACAATGATTCCTTTCTCTATGTCTTTGAGGTATTTATCCCCAGAAGTCATGTTGCTGGATCAAGGGGTATTCAAGGTTTAATGGCCTCCTTTTACACTTCCAAATTTTTAGACTAACTCATACCTCCAATAATAGTACATTTACTGAACAGCATACTGGCTTGCCACAGCACCTCAAATAATTACTATTTTCCTTGTTTGTCACCTTTGCCAATTGGATAGATGAGGTGGAATTTCAGAATTGTTTTAATTTTCATTTTGCTTGTTATTAGTAACGTGGAGCATTTTATATGGTTATTAATGACAAGGATTTCTTCACTTGAGAATTGGTTTATCTGTTGATAAATGGTTCTTACTATATATTTGTATCAACTCTTTATATCTTGGACATCAGATGTTTATCAGAGAGATATGCTCTCATGAACTGTTCTCCTTCTAATTCTAGCTGCATTGCTTTTGTTTGTACAAAAACTTTTCAATTGGATAAAATTAAAATTTTCTGTTTAATCTCTTGTGATCCTTTCTACCCCTTTATAAGTCAACAATTCTTCCTTATCTGTAGTTGTAAAAGGTACTGTCTTCCATACTCCTATAATTTTTTAAAAAATCTTTTTATTCTGACCTTAAACATAAAAAACTTTCATCCACAAAGCAGAATATAGAAAAAGGATTTTACATAACACAATGGATTTCTTTCACACAGCTCACCCCTTTTTAAAAGCATATAATAAATTTTACATACCATTCTCTATTCTGCCTGTCTTTGCTTCACTCCATGGTCTTCTCTTCTGTGCATTTAAAAGTATATTAAAATGCCCCATTTTGTTATCAAAGTTGCTAACCCCTCATCCTTCCCTGAGCTCCACCCCACTATTAAACAAGATAAATAAAGGAAAATAAACTTTTATAACAAATAAACATAGTCAAGTAAAATGAAACCACATTATGGTCCTGTTCAAAAATGCATGTATCTTCAACGTGTGTCCATAAACTCTCTGTTAGGAAGTGGGAAACATACCTCATCATTATAGTTCTTCTAGACACATGGGTGGTCACTGATTTGATCAGGCTGTCTTCTCTGTCTCTGTATCTGCCTCTGCCTCTGTCACTGTGACTCTGTTTTTCCCTCTCCCCTTCTCCACTCTCCATTTATCTATCTCTCCTTATCCTCACTCCCTACAGCAATTGACTAATTTTTCAAAGAGAAAGAATTAGGAGACAATGCATCTAATCCAGAGCAGAGAGGGATAAACACAGATGGATACATAACAATAACCATCCAAGGGAGGAAGTAGCCACGCATGTTTCTACATGCATGCCTTATTACCTCTGTACTTTAAATCTGAGCCCACTCTTTCAAGTGACTTTCTTCAGATGGAACCTTAGTTAGGGGAGAGGGGATGTTTTCCACCAACTGTTCTTACTAAGATACTTTATTAAATGTACCTTTGTAAAAAGCTATTTGAGACTAGAGGCTGATGATAAATGGGAATTGTACTGGTGGGGACTCATGAGTGAAAATATAAGAAATGCAGCCCCTCAGGGTTGTCTCTAGATCTCTGAAAGGAGGAATAGTCAGTTGTCCTCTGGAGCCCTAACCCATCATTGTGGATGGAGTTAAACAATTAGTTTTATTTATTTTTTTATTGTATTAGCAACACTCAATCATGAGCAATTACTTCCTCAACAATTATTTGCCTTCCTTTATTTTTTCAAAGTGTTTTATAGTTATATTCGTATAACTCCTATGAGTATCTTGATAACTAGACTCCCAAGTATGTTATACATTCTCTAATAATTTTGAATGGATTTTTTCTATCTCTTTCTACTGGGTTTTGTTGGTAATGTGCAGAAAGGTTGATTATAGGGGAGGGGTTATGTTGCAATACTTTGGTAAAGTTATTAATTGGTTCTATTGATTTTTGTTGAATTTCTAGCATCCTCTGAGTAAAACATTGTATTATTAGCAAAAAGGGAAAATTTTGCTTCTTTTTTGTCTGTTTATTCCCTCAATTATTTTTTTTACTATTACTATAGTGTTTCTAAAACAATATCAAATAACAGTGGTGGTAATATATATTCTTACTTTATTCCTTATCTTATTGGAAATGCTTCAGTATGACACTCTTGGTCAGGAAGAACTGGATTCGATTCTAATACTGTCTCAAAATCTTAATCACTGTTTGACCTTGGGCAAATCACTTAGTCAGGGCTGTCCAACCTTAGGTTTTTATTGAAATAATAGACAACATCTTTTGATTTGCCATTTTAGTGAGAGCTCTGCAGTAGCTCAGCTTCTTTACTAAAGCATTTATGTAAATTTTTATGTTTGTAGGCAGGCCGCATAAATGGCACTGTGCAGTGGGCCACATTTTAGACAGCCCTGACTTAGAAAGTCAGAATTTCAGTTTCCTCCTTTTTGAAATGGGGATCATAAACAACTATTTCACAGGATTATATTTAAGATCAAATGAGATAAATTTAAGTATTTTCTAAACCTTAAAAAGCGCTACATAAGTGTGAATTATTATCACTACTCCTCACAGAAAAACCTATTATGTATTCACATAGGTATCATCCCTATTGTATAGGTAAGTAAACTGAGGCTTGTAGAGAGCAAGCGCTACTTGTCTCACAGTAACTGTGGCAACCCTTTGCAATTTAGCCTTCTACCTCATCACTTAACTAAACTGCTTTCTCCAAAGTCACTACTTATCCTTAATAGTCAGTTAACCAATAAACATTTATTGAGCATACACTATATGCTGAGAGTGCAGGATTTAAAAAAAAAAGAAAGACTACCTACTTTCAAGGAGCTTGCAATCTAATGGGGATGTGTTGGAGAAGTTAGGAGAGAGATGAACAGATGGCCGACCTGAGTACCCTCCTTAAATGGAGATTTTGTAAGGAACTCTCCACTCTGTTCTCCAGTCAGAAGGGTCCCAGGGCGGAGGGTACTAATGAGATGCACCAAATGCTTATGTGATCTAGCAAAATGATGAGGTTCCTTAATTGGCAAATATAATGGTTTTTTTTCTCAGTCTTCATCCTTGTTGACCTCTCTGCAGCATTCAATGCTATTACCCATTCTTTCCTTCCAGATATCCTCTCCTTTTTGATTTTCCATGACACTCCTCTTTCTTGGTACACCTCTACCTGTCTAACTGCTCTTTCTGAACCTCCTTTGCCTCTCATCTGTGAGGGGATCCCAAAGATTTTATCCCTTCTCCTTCTACATTTTCTCTCTTGGTAATTATTTCCTATAGGTTTAGTTATCAATTCTATGCAAATGATGCACAGGCCTATATATTAAATAATACAGTCCCATTCTTTCCCCCAAGCTTTAACCTAGATCACAAATTGCATATTAGGATGCTTCAGATTGGATGTCCTGGTGACAATGTACTCCAAACTCAACCTATAATCTTTCCCCAAAATCCCTCTTCTAAAGGTCTCTATTTCCATCAGATACAATAACTTGACCAGTGTTGTAGATTAATAATCTCGACATTATCCTGGATGCCTCATTCTTTCTCTCACCTCACATAGGCAATCAGTTGCCAAATTTTGCCAGTTCTACCTCCACAATATCTTATGCTTTTGACCTTTCCTCTCTAGTCACACAACAGCCACCTTAGTTCAGGCTCTCATCACCTCTCACCTACATTATTGCAGCAGCCTCCTAATTTGTCTCCCTGCCTCAAGTCTCTCCCCATTCCATTCCATCCTATACACTGTTGCCAAAGCAAATTTTCTTAAATGCAGATTTTATCATATAATTTCCCTACTCGATCAACTCCAGTGGCTCCCTGCTGCCTCTAGAATAACATGTAAACCCTACTTTTTTGTTGTTCAGTGATTTCAGTCTTCTCCAACTCTTTGTGACCCCATTTGGGGCTTTTTTGGCTAGGATACTGGAGTGATTTGCCATTTCCTTCTTCAGCTCATTTCCAGCTAAGGAAACCAAGGTAAACAGGGATAAGTGACTTGCTCATGGTCAAACCACTAGTAAGTGTCTGAGGACAGATTTGAACTCAGAAAGATGAATCTTCCTGCCTCTATGTCAGGCACTCTATTCACTGTGCTATCTAACTTGCCCTGCTGTTAACTTTTAAATCCCTGTGTGACCTGGCCTCAACCCATTGGATATTATTATCTTTTCCCCACCCCTTCCCACTTCTATTCCCATTCCAACTTTTTCGATGTTGTCAAACTGACCTTGTTTGTGTTCTGCACACATGACCCTCCGTCTCCTGAGCCCAGGTCTTTGCAATGAAAATTCCCAATGCCTGGCTTGCACCTGAAGCTTTGCTTGATCCCCTCAGTGGCTAGAGCCTCCTTCCCAAACTACCTTCATCTTAAATCCTTTCTCTTTATCTGACTTCATAACTTTTCTTCTGTATATATTTATATGTGTATACATTGTCTTATCCATTAGAATGTAAGATCCTTACAGGTAAGGATTGTTTGATTGTTTGTATATATATCCACATTGCCCTGCACAGTACCCAGGACATAGTGTGCGCTTAATAAATACTTGTTTATTGATAATCCTGTGAGTCTTGACTTCTTGTCCAGGAACTTTGCCACTACATCACACTGCCTGTCTATATTCATGGACATTTAGGGAGTTAACAGCAGAACACATGGTTGGTCTTAGCTGCCAATTTTATGTGATCATTTATAAAATAGCCTTTTCATGGAAGAATAGAAATATGGGAAGGAAGAGACAGCTAGCGAAAAGCAAAGGGAGAAAGAGCGAAGCGTGAGGTTGAAAGTTGGAAAGTAAGGGAGAAGTAAGAGGAGAGGGAAAGAGGAAGAAACCATTCACATTTTAATGAAATCAACCAATTATTGAATAAAACAAATCAACTTTCTCCAAATCAATCTTGATGTCTAGACATTACCCCCTGGTCTCATTTCCAGCAGATCCTCTAGAAGGATGAGGACTAGTGAAGTGATTGAACAATTAGCCAACACTCCAGGAGTCAGAATTCCATGTTGGGCAAATTGTGCCAGTGCAACAGCTTTTATCTTATTCAGTCACAAGGAACATGGAAATCAATTTTTCCCAATCTCAGTTATAGCTGGAAATCCATCCTTTTAAAGTCAGGTGGATGATTAATCTATTGAATGGTTTTCAAGATTTTGCTGACATATAAACATTTTAAGAATACATTACATTTTTTCCCTCCCTCCCTGGAACTATTTTTTAAATGAAGTCAACTTCCAGTGCCAGTCAGGAGAAAGATGGCAATACCTTTTGCTAGGACACTATAGCTAAAGCATATACTTATATCTGTGTTGTTCAGGGCTATCTTCCCAACCCATTGTCCCATGTTTTGGAAAGCACCATTTTTCATGGAGGTATGTAAATATCATAAGGTCCCTGAGTGTACTCTAAAATTACCTACTCAGAGGCGCTAACCCTGAACAAACCCATTTTGGTACAGAACTGGGTTGAAATACTGGGGACATACACATTTTGCTCCATTTAGGACAGAAAGATCAGGGATATAGAGACTTAGTACAACCAATACTTTTACAGATGAGGACACTGAGTCCCAAAGAGATTTAGTGACTTACCTAAAGTCACACTGATAGTAAGGAGAAGAGTAAGGATTCAAACCCATGTCCTCTGACTCCACATTCAATACTCTTTCCACTGCATTTAAAGGTAGGTACAGCTGGATAGAATCCAACCAGTTTTATTTTCCAGCTGAATTGGGATAGAGAAGACAAAACATAGGATTAAAAGAACCAAAGATCAGAAGTCTAGAGCTGGAAGGGGTTTCAGAGGTGATCTAGTCCATCTTATAGGCTGGTAACAGAGTATAGTAGATAGAGCTCTGAAGTTGAAATAAGAAGATCTGGGTTTGAGAACTGGAATCTGCTAGTTACTATCTGTATGACCTTGGGCAAGTCACATACCTCCTGTGAACCTTGGCTTCTTCATCTGTGGACTGGACATTGTGATATTTATACTATGTGCCTCAGAGGGTCACTGTGAAGCCCAAGTGAGATCATTTGATGCCAAGTATGTAACATTCAAGTAGAAACATTCAATTATTGTTAATATTACTGGGAAGAAAAGAGATGAGACCCAGAATATTTCATTATAACATGACATTTGAGTCTCAGACTAAATCATATGTGACCCAAAACCATTGATTCTGATTCACCATAGTTAATTGCCTTTGCTCCATAGGCGCTACCCAGACCAGTGGGGGAGAGTTTAATCACCAACATCACAGTCTTACTGCTCCAACAGCTATTAGGGGTCATATGGTCTAACCCATACCAAAAGCGTTGATCCTCTTTGCAACATATTCAACAATATTTATTATGCCTCTGATTAGACACCTCCTGTAATGGGCTACATACCATTCCATTTTGGTAGGACTTTAGTGGCCTTCTTGGTCCAATTCACTTCTGCTGCACTCACTGTATGTAGATCCAGCTGCATCCAACATCACCACCATGAGAAGCAAACTTTTTTCATGAGTCTGCCATATGCAAAGCATTGTTCTAGCCTCTGGGCACCTAAAAGGGTACAAGGCATAGCTTCTGTACTCAAATATCTTACAGTATAGCTGACAACCTTGCAAATAGCCTACTTTCCTGCTCAGCTAGGCAGCCAGGCCCAGTCATTTTTTATGCTAACAAATGGTAAGGCACAGCTGGTTTAGTTTATTTTCCTCTCTGCGTACTTCCAGGGGTCAGGGCAGGTTGTGCAGGTTGATAAATTGTTTGTATTTATTGGCAAGGCTGCACCAAATAACATGCAAATGATATGCAAAATGACACACAAATTCACATCAATGACTCAGGCACTTATGGTAATAGCATTCCAGCACTGAGCCTTCCCTGATCAAAGCGGTGTCATTGCCACTTCTTACGTGCTTGGCGTCCCTACTGATGTGTCCAGGCTGCTCGTCAGGGAAGCAAGCCAAAGGGCCATCTCTCCAACCTGGACTTCATCCTACACTTCATTCATGCAGACTGAAGCTGGCCAGGTCCCTTTGGGTGGGTTTGTGTTTTAATCCATCAAAACTTCAGCTGTGATCAGGATGCAGTTGAGCCCTGTTGTAGTATGTCTCTCCTTATGCTCTTCAAAGCCAAAGAGATGTCACTATTCTGACCTTTGGTTGGAAGAAAATTGTGACTATGTCTTTTAGAAGTGAAAAGCCCAGGAAACATAGCCTGAATATTTCTTCTACCCATTTCTTGTACCCACAAAGATTTCTGCAATAATACAACTTTGTTCTAGCCAGCCAATCACCAAATGAGTTCTCCTTCTGGTTTCTGGTTTCCTGGGGATTCATGATGTAAGGTGGTGGATGATGTTCCATCAGCTAAGAGATGGGACCCATTCAGCCTGTCTGTGATAAACATGTCTGGATATGACAATCATTTCTTTCCCTGGGAATGCAATGATGATGTGATTTCCAATGCCCTGCTCTGGATGTATGAGCAACAATCCTGTGATCCATCATCCACAATAAACTGTCTTCGTGTAGGTATTAATTTAGTCTTATGTAATATATAGGAGCTATTTGTTGGCTGGCAAGCAGAAAGCATGTGTTTAAAAAGGCCCAACATATTTGGGGACTCTCCTACACATCTCTCTAACTTGATCGTTCATACCATGCATATTGATTGCTGTTTCATATCGGAGGCTATTTTCTGAAATGCTTTTTCATAGTCGTCATTACCACACAATCCTGTTTAGAGGAGAAATGGAAGATGGCAACCACTTAGCATACTGGGCTCTTCAAGCACCTTAATTCTCTAAGCAATCATGGAAAAAAACACAATGTAAATCAGAGTTGAGTTTGTTTTTTAATGGTTTGGGAATGGATGCTAATTTCCATGGGTTATTTATTAACCTGAATAGGGAGTTCTTGAAGGTATGCAGATGCTCTCTGAAAGCAAAAGGTTTTCCTTTTTGTTTTAGGCTGGAAATGAAGCTTAGGTCATGTGAGTAATTTGGAACTGCTGTCATAGACTCTCTTCATAGACTTGGTCATTTCACTTAACCTCACTCTGTGTTTCATTTTGCTCATTGGTCAAATTAGGAAAATAGCCCTGACCTAACCATAGCTTGGTAAAATTACAAATTTGAGCATCCAAAGTGCTCCAGAAATGAAAAGGACTTGAATATTGGTTTGGGAGACAGAAGACCTAGGTCATTGTCACTTAGCTAGCTTGTGGTTTTGGCCAAAGCACTTAACTCTCTGAGACTCAATTTTCTCATCTGTAAAATGAAAGAGTTAGGTTACATTAGATGCTCTCTATTATTTTATTTTTTTTAATAAATAATAGCTAATTATCTTGACTCCATGGGAAATAGGAAGAATATGGTTCCTGCCATTCACGAAACTGCCCAGACCAACAGGAGAGAATTTAATCGCAACATCACAGAACCTTAGAACTCAAAGAAGATTTTGGGGTCATATGGTCCAACTCACACTTAGAGTATTTATCTTCTTTGCAACATACTCGAAGAGTATTTATCCAGCCTCTAATTAAGCCTCCTATGATGGGCTACCTCAGGTGATGTGCCATTACATTGCAGTAGGATTTAAATTATATCTCTTGGTCTCATTCAGTTCTGCCACAATGCATCCAACAAGATCACCATTATAAGAAGCAAACTTTTTAAATGTTTAAACAATGTAGTGTAGGGGAAAAAGTCATAGATTGAACTTGGGTTCAAATCCCAGCTCTGACAATGCCTATGTGATTTTGGGCAATTCACTTAACTTCTCTTGGGCTAGAGCTCATCTATAGAATGAGGTGGTTGTACTAGAGATCCCTTTCAGCTGTAAGCCTATGCTTTTATAGGATCATCTGGTTCAACTCCCTACTCAGGGACTGATGTTTTCTAAAAAAATACTTGACAAGTCAGCATTCTCTCTCTGGTTTAATGTCTCTAATGAGCTTACAGGGCACTGAGTTGTATCATTCTAATGACATTGTTCATCTCACTGTACCTTTTGAAGGGAGGGGGAAACAGAATTGTGGCCTCCCCTTGTTTAGTCTGGTTGAGTCTTAATGCCATTCAAGGTGGAGTTCTCTAAATATCCTTGGAGAAACTATTCCTTGAATGAAAGTACTCAAGTTTGGGAATTTTTCCCTATAGCAGAGGTGGGGAATCTGCAGCCTTGAGACCACATGTGGCCCTCTAGGTCCTCAGGTATGGCCCTTTGACTCAATCCAAACTTCACAAAACAAATTCCCTTAATAAAATGATTTGTTTTATAAAACTTGGACTCAATCAAAAGGCCACACCCAAGGACCTAGAAGCCACATGTGGCCTTGAGGCCACAGGTTCCCTACTCCTGCCCTATATTATTCTTAAATTAGGAACATAAGGCTAGGCCACATTCCTTCTCTTGTATCTTCTCTTTCCAACACCTGGAGGTAATGCAGTCTAATGGAAGGAGAACCCATCCAGATGTCAGCAGACCCAGGTTGTGGTCCAAGTAGCCTTGGTGTCACTGTTTAGTATGTGTATGGCCTATGACGGATAAGTTAAGCTTTCAGAGCCTCTATATCTGCATTTATAAATGAATCCGGGGTAGGGGAGCAATGAGACTGGTAGACAAGATGATCTCCAAAATCCCTTCAAGACTTGGGGAATTTCTAGTTGATTCTGCTAATCAAGTGTAATACTACCCAAACTTACTGGTCCCAGGAAAAAACTAATAATTTTTATAGTCCTTTTCAACTTTATTATTCTATCCAGGGATGTAGTATGTGCTCAGGGAACACTGGTACCTGTGGTGTGAGGGATGCTAAGTCCTTTTCAGGGCTCCTTTCCACCTTTGGTGTCTACCTGATCCACTCAGCCTGTGGTTCCAAGAAGCTGTAGCATACACAGTGGCCACACTTTGATAAACCATTTTTGACAGATGGGATAAACCAAGTTGAGGGTAGGGGTCTCAAATCTCTCATGTCTACATTTGTTCCAATGACCATGAAGGCAGCTGAAGCAGGTGCTGTGAAGCATTCATAGCTTGGTTAGACATCAAAGACACCAAGGTCATCCTCTACATCCCAAGCCATCACCAGTCATCTTGACTCTGTCCTGCCACTAGACTGTGATAACTTGGGAAGAGAGAATGAGGCCAGCAACTTCTAGCAACTCTGCCTCACTTAAACCTAATTTATGCACAAATCAAAACACATCACCAGTGAAGTCATTTTGGTCCTCTTTGAGAATGATGGACAACAAGCCAACCTACCAACCAACCAACCATTATATTCAATTCAGAAAATATTTTTAAATGCTTACTTTTTTCAATCTTGGGCATACAAAGATAGATATGTCACAAAAGCTTTTCTTTCAAGAAGCTTGCAGCCTAATATGAGGAAAAGACAGGTAGTCAAATAGCTATGATATGAGAGAGAAAGTATGCTGTAAGTGCAAAGGCCAGTGCCACTAAGGTATGGGGAATCTGAAGAGGAAGAAACTAGTTTGATCTGACAAAAATGCATGCTTGGTAGGGAGGTGGGGGAAGGAAGCAAGGGGAATTAGGAAAGTCTTCACTAATAAAGTGGCATTACAGTTGGGCTTTGGAGGAAGGGAGACACTTTAATATTCTGATCTTGGGTAGATAAAGGAGGGCATTTTAGACTTTGGACAAGAAGAGGAAATGGAAACTAGTTCAGTTTAGTTGGAAGGTAAAGCATCTGAAGGATGGTAATATGAGGCAAGGCTGGAAAGAGAGATTGGAGCTTGATTGGGCAGGACTTAGAATTGCAGGCTAAGGAGTTTGTGTTTTATCCTGAGGCAGTGGGGAGCCAACATAGTTTTGTGAGCAGAGGAGTGAGTGACAGGTCAGACCTGGTTCATCATAAGATTATGTTGGCAGTTGGGTGGGTAGAGGATGGATTTGAGGGGGAGGAGTCTGTAAACAGGAAGGTGAAATGAAAGGCCATTACAGAAGCCCAGGTGAGAGGTGACAGGGGCCTGAATTGAAGAATTGGGGGGAGTGGACATATGAGTAGATATGAGGGAATTGATGCAAGAGATGCTGTAGAGATAGAATGGACTTTGAAACTTATTGAAAGGAGTGGTAGTAAAGAAAAAAATAAATGATGACACCAAGTTTATAAAACTGGTGTATGGAGGTGGAATGGAGAGTTAGGGATGCAAATAGTATTGTCCTCAACAGAAACAGAAAACAGTTTGGTGGGAAATATACAGTGAGTTTTATTTCAGACACTTTAAAATTAATAAGCTACCAAAATGGAGCAATTAGGGAAGGGGTCAATTTTGGGGAGGATGATGAGGATTAGCTTATCAAAACTTTAGTTTTGGACTTCATCACTTTATCTCCACTGTTCTCAATATACTTTCTTTTAGGGTCAAAAGTATATGTAGGCAGCACAACGGATAGAGTGGTGGACTGCAATCAAGAAGACCTAAATTCAAATCAATCCTCAAGCACTTACTTCTGTGACCCTGAGCAAAGCAAATCCCTTAACCTCTGCTTGCCTAAGTTTCTTCAGCTGTAAAATAGGGATAGTTATAACCTCTATCTTGCAGAGTTCTTATAAGGATTAAATGAGACAATATTTGTAAAGAGCTTAGGACAGCAATTGCCACAAAGGGAGTATTATAATATGCTTATTCCTTCATAGACAGACAGATGGACAGATAGACAGACAGAAGGACAGATGGACAGATAGATAGGTAGATAGTCGGCAGGTATGGCATTTCTCATATTTACCATATAACCTTCTATTTAATTGTTAGTGTTAGGCTGTGTATAATTATAGGAATAGGGAGAATGGGTGTTAAAAGGATGATTCCAATGAGTCATGTCTCTAAGGCAGAATGAGAGAAGGGGGTGGGGAATGTGTTATAGGTAGGGTCAGGAAACTCTTACCTCCTTAACATTTTTGAACTACAAATGATACATGGAATAGACCTGGAACATAGAGAATTAAAACCAAAGAATCTTCTGGCTAGAAAGGAACACAGGGGGTCATCCAGTCTAACCCCTTCCTGAAACATTAATTCCCTTGCCTAACATCTTCAACCAACTCAATTGTTTAAAGACCTCCAATGACTATGAACTTCCTGAGCCAATCCATTCCATGTTTGTAGAGTTCTATTTATTCATTTCCTTTATAATGAGTTGAAATGTGCCCCTTTGTAACTTTCAACTGTTGGTCTTAGACCTATCCTCTGGGGTCAAAAAACCAAACCAAACAAAAAAAAGCCAGCCCTTCCTTCAAATGCTTGAATGTAAGAACTATTTCATCCATAAATTGCCTCTTCTTCAGTCTAACTTCCCAGTTCTTTTAGGTGATCCACATGTAGCACTATTTCAAAGTACCTCCATAATGTTTTCCTGGCTTTATCCCGGGGGGGCCTATGGAATAGGACCATAGTGGGCAGCAATGGAATGGTTTACATGGTGCCAAGTGATCTTCTCCCAGTCTTAGGAGCAAGGGAAGGGAGCTCGAGTCCAGTAGATCTCTGTGCAGAGATATATTTACTGAGACAGTGTTAATGAGTTTTCAAAAATCACAAAGAACGAGAAATGCTTTTATAATATTGAAGACTGCTAAGAGTCCCTATAGACTATCATGTTCAGTTCTAGGCACCATATTTTAGGAAAGCCCTTGACAAACTGGAGTAAATTCAGGTGATAAGAACAGAATAGTGAGAAGACTGGAGACCCTGTTATAGGGGGATTTATGGAAGGAAATGAGGCTTCTTAGTCTGGAGAAGAGAAGACATGAGGAACAACATATTTGTTTTCAAGTATTTGAAGGATAACTTGTACTTGTTCTTCTTGGTCCTGGAGTACAGAACCATGGGCAAAAGAATATAACCTCCTAAAATAGAAATCTCTCCAATGGAAGATATTCTATGAATTTTGTCTTGGTAGCCTCAGCACCTAGGCTGTCACATAGTAGGATAATGCTTATTGAATTGAACTAAAAGCAATGTATGAAAATTGGATTACCTAATTTGTAATAAACTAACACTGGGTCACAGTGATCACTACTTGCCTTTGTAAGTACTTGTTAAGTATTCCTTTAATGATCTCTTTAAGATGCTTGCTAGGGGTCAAGGTCAAGGCTACTGGCTTATAGTTTGAGATATCTATCTTCTCCACTTTTTTGAAAATTCCGATGGTGTTTTTCCATCCTCAGTCCCGGAGCACCACTCCTTTTCTTTATCATCTTCTGCTGCTCAGTGGAGTGTGACTAGATGCATCTATTCACTGTGGGTGATAAGTGGCCAGTGCATCATATGGCCCTGCTCTAGACCATTTGAAGCTTTAGGGCTTTCTATCATGCTACATTTCATGAGCTCCACAGTGAAGGCATGTGGTTGTTTCTTCCAGTAAACCTACTGACTGTATTGGATCAATCAAACTGACTGCCTCAGCCAATTTCACCAGGGCAAAGTACTGTCTCTATTGGTCCAAAAAGATGTCACTTAGGATGACATACAGTCTGTTGCTTACATCTACAGGTTGAGTTAACATTTCAATATAACACCCCTTCTACTCCCCTAGATTGTTTCTGCATCATTATTTCTTACCTTCAGGAACTCAAAGAAATTAAGCTCTTCAGTCAAGGACTTTCTTGTTTTTGTTAACAGTGGCAGTAGGCAAAGCACTGAAAAACAGTGATTGAACTCAGAAAGCATGCGATGTTACATTTCTTCTAGTTCACAGAATGTAAAAGATACTCCTACAAAGGAAAAAGAAGGTAAAACCAATTACTCTTAATCACCTATATAATTTTGTCTTTGAAAGCATCTATATGCAATATAAGAAATCCAGTTCAACAAATATTTACTCGACAATGTCCTGGCTCCATGCATAAAGATGATCTTCCACCAGGGAATTGTAAGATCACAGAATTCTGGAGCTGCAGGGAACCTCAAAGATCACCCCATCTAATGTTGTTATTTTACATAGAAAACTTTTGTTTCAAATCTTGCGTGTGTGCGTGTGTGTGCGCGCACACACGTGTGTATGTCCATATTTGTGTGACCAAGGCATGGATGTAGAAGTAGGTAGGCAGGACTCAAACCCAGGTATTCTGACTCCAAATATACTATACTTTCCACTATTCCACCCTATCTCTTATCATAAAAGAGGGTAATGGAAAACGCCAGCTTATGTTCACCACTTAGAAAAGAAAGACAGCTGAATTCATTTAAGGTTCCTCTCCTTCTGCTCCCCAGTCATCCTATCAGGAAAGGCAGCATCTCACTGACCCTACCTTTCTCAGCTTTCCCTCATCTAGGTGGGAAAAATGGGTTAATGGACTACCCAAATTAAAAAAAAAACAACATAATGATCTCCATTCTAGCTTTTTGATCTTTGGGACCATTGAGAGTCTGGAGAGAGTGACAGCAGTGTGGCACAAGTTGTATCCATTGTGTGTGAGCACCAACCTGGGTGTGTTTATACTGATCCCTAAGAAGGAGCCAGTTTAATAACCCCAGAGGCCCCATCGCTAATAAACCTGGTAATAGATTTCTCTTCTGTCTACATTTCCTATGTCTTGCCTAGGCTGCCAATGAAGGGAGAATGCATTCTAAATTTGTTTTTTTCTTTCTTTTTTTCCCCTCCTTCCTTTTTAAGTTATAGTCACTGCCGGAGACTTGATAAGGCTCTATCTTATCTCACTAAGACATCTGAGACTGATCCATAGTAACTGAATAATCAATTAATTCTCCTGCAGAGTTCCATTTACATAATGAAAATGCAGCTTGCTGATATTTTATACAAGTGGTTTCTAGTCGTCTAGACTGATAATATATTGTGTATTGATTGAGGAGAAAGGCCTAATGGATCTTCTGTTGTTGAAGCTGCAAAATCACAATTAAAGCACAATGACAAAAGCCAACATTGGTTGTATTCATATCTATACATCTCCCTTTAATATAGGCTATTTAATGCTAGGGCCTGATTAAAGCTTTGCTGTCATTCAAACACAAAGGGCATGGAATGTGGTATTTTTCATGTCTGCATCCTTGCAACCAGAATCAATATTTTACTGTTTGGAAAAATTGCCAACAGAAGCTTTTATCCAGGGACCCCTGCCTGAACCGAGTATTTCTGACTCAAATCTCCCCCTTAATAGCCTGCTCACCTATTGGGAGAGTTGAGTGGCCTTTCAAGTCAGCGACTGTGCACTCACTCCGTGGTATGGACTATCAGTCAGACCATCAACAAACTTTACTATGCTCCCAGCACTGCACTAAGTACTAGGGATACAAAGTTAGGCAAAAAAAAAAAAACATTGCCTTCCCTCAAGTTGCTCACAGTCTAATGAGAGAGGTACAATGTAAGCAACCAAGTATGATCAAGAAGTTGTTGTTCAGTCGTGTCCAGGTCTCAATAACTACATTTTGGGGTTTTCTTGGCAAAGATACTGGAGTGCTTTGCCATTTCTTTTTCTGGCTCATTTTACAGATGAGGAAACAGACATAAGGAGGGTTAAGTTATTTGCTCAGGGTCACACGGCTAGTAAGTATCTGAGGCCAGATTTGAATTCACAAACATCAATCTTCCTGATTCCAAGCTTAGGGCTCTACCCACTGTCCCATCTAGCTGTTCTTTAAACAAGATAGATATGGTATCAAAGGGAAGTCATCTCAGAGGGAAGACACTAGCAGCAGCTTGCAGGGTAGGGATACAGGAGAAGCCTCCTACAGAAGGTGGAATCTGAGCTTTTTTGAAGTGAGTCACAGAAACTAAGAGATGAAAGTGAGAAAGAAGGGTATTCCGGAGGATTGGGGCAGAAGTGGAAAATTAAAACTGGGAGACCCCTATTATTTATATTGTCCTATCTATAAACAAAGTGGGCTTTCTTGATTCTTCATTTCAATGTCTATCATCATAGAATCATATCATCAAGAAATATTTTCTGGGTCCCTATTATATATGTCCTAAAAGCTGCAAGAGACCTAAACATGAATATAATATAGCCCCTGCCCTAGAGAAGCTTAAAATCAATTTGGAGGATATTAACAGTTAAGGCATTATTATGTCGGGGAAAACTCTGGATTATTAGTCAAGATGGATTAAAATCCCAATGCAGCCAGTTGCTGTATCACCTTGGGTAAGTCACTGCATGTTCTGTTTTAAGTCTTCTTCCAGTTTTAATATTCAATAGCCATATAACTGAAAAAGGATACCACTGGATGGTCATCAGCCCTGAAAATGCACCACTGATACCCTCTTGTGAGGGAGTCAGATCCTCTATGTTCTGCTAATCAGAGCCGATTTTTTTTTTCTGTGTCTATTCAGGCCCAGAAACACTGGGAACCACAGTAGTTAAGAGCAGATATTAAGCAACACAATATACTGCATCAAGAAACAAAGGAGGCCAGGAAGTTAGCACAGTAGGAAAGATAAAAAAAAAGTCACCTTTAAAGAACTCAGTTTAACCTGGGTTTGTACTAGACTGTAGAATATGACATCAAGAAAAATGAATTGTTTTGACACAATAACAATGGAGGAGGATGCTATATAGCCATTGTTTCATGATTGCCCATTAATTATACTTTCTAACAAAAGAAAATTGTAACCTAAGCTCAGAGAACATTGGGATGAAGTTGACGTCTTAAATAGGCAGGGTCATGGTCTCCTGCTAAGGAAAGGACTTCTTCCATAGAAATATCAAGGATAAGAAGCTGACCTTTAATTGAGAATATGTTCCTTTAAAATCATTTGAAAATGTGAATAAGCTCTGAAGTTGCTTAAAACATTCTGGAAATAATTTATTTTATGACATTGACTGGATATTTTATTGCCAGCATGTCCTACCAATCATTATGATAACATTTTGTACCAATGTGGAATCTTTCATCTGCTTATAGTCTCTAGCAGTTCAAATATGACAAAATATCTGGGCACAGTCTCCCTACAGTGGGGGGGTGGTTATGGAAACACCCACAAAACATATATTTTATGATTTCTGAAGAACTCAAACCATTTTACTGAAACTATTAATAGCAATGAGAGCCTTGTGAAGGATGATTTCAGGAAGGCACAAAAAAGAGAAGTGACATTTTGAGCTCACAAAGAATGGCCATGGCAGAACGCAGATATCAGAGCATTGTCTACTCTGCCCCCAACTCAGATATTCCTTAGGGTTCCTATCTATTGATTGGTAAGGGTATGCTTAGGAATTATTGACTAAAAAGTGTCCTATAGGAAATGCATTCATGCCATTGAGATTAGGCTATCTTAGGGAACATTCCTAGCATGTATTCTGGCTCTCAAATCCTTAAAGTCACGGTGGAATAGAGAATAAAGTGAAATTGACCCATGGGATTCACTATGGCCCAGGACTGTCCCGATCTCAGAGTAAGAGACTGTTTCTGAACCAAATAGTTCTCCAATGATCTGGGAAATCCTTGAAGGGGCAACCAATTCTGAATTTCTTGGGGTTGGAAGTTATCCTTGATTAAAACCAAACTAAGTCATTTAAGGAACTTTTTTAAGTGACTTGGATTGCCTTGGTGGTGTGGAGTGGTGGAAGTAGAGAAGAGTTGGAAAAAAAAGTTAGACTATCCCTATTTGCCACCACTCTGCTCACCTACCTGGGAGCTTATCAGATCCAGAATTCCCTGTCTACCCAGAAGCAGCCCCCAAACTTCTCTGCATCACCTTAATTTTCCAAGATTTGGGTGGGAAGTTGAGTGCTCCCAGCACCCTCTTGAAAGCATACTTTACTCACTTGGTAGTGGGGAGGTGGAGGAAGTAGCTCATTGGTATTTTATCTAAACCAACGTCTGGAAGCCAATTTGTTAGTCCCAAAGATTATTGAATCTCTTTCCATGCAATTGATTTGCCTTGACCCTGTATTTGACTTCAATTTCAGTTACTACCTGGGATAACATTTGTTTTAAAAAAAATGATTAGTATAGTACCTGGCATCTAGTAGATGTATATAAATGCCCTTTCCCTTTCTTTCCCCTTCCCATCACCATTGCTTTTTAAATTTTGTACTTCAATATTCTTATTGGTAAAATGAATCTAAATTAGGGACTTTCAACCCATGGTCCATAGATTTCCAAGGAGTACATGGATATATATAAGTGGGTCCATGAATTTGGATGTTAAAAAAACAATTACATTATTATTTCAAGTTAATTGACTTTGTTTGTAATCCTATGTATTTTACTTTATGCATTCAGAAACATTCTTCTAAGAAGGGACCCATAGGTTTCATCATATGGCTATAGGAGTCCACACACGTGCGCGTACACACACACACACACACACACACACACACACACAAATACACACACAAATGGTTTTAAACTCCTGATCTAAATTATTCCTAAACTCCCCTCTAGCCCAGAATGCCATGAAATCTACGAAACTTAGCCTGGTAAACTTCATTTGGTCTTCTATTGCCTGGAACCTTTCTCGGCCCTGGGAGGGGGGAAGGAGTCAGCTTCTTTTCCTCATAGCTATTCGTGCAGTTAGAATTGAGATGGATGCAGAGTTGTCCTCTGCCAGACCTACTTTTCCTCCTTACACTTTAAAATTCAAAGGAGCTAGTGATGATGGAAAAGGAACATCACCCCTCCTCAATGCCCTTTAAAAAAAACATTACCCACTGCCATCAGATTTCTTAGGTGACCAGATATTAAGCTACACATTTGCAATGACTCTTGGTAAAATTCAGAAAAGGACATCTGTGCCCATCAACTTAATAAATGAAGCACAGCCACTGTTTTTTTTTAGGTCAGGTTTCGAGGACAGCAGGGCATTGCAGAATGCTGAGTCAGACCCAACATATTTAATAAAAGGGATTGAGAAATAATGCATAACATTGCTGGACTTCAGATGCGTAAATTGTTATGATGTCTATGCATTAAATAGAATCTTTCCCTTCCATAATGCAACAGGAGTCTTTCCACTGGTCTCATTTCCTTATGAAGGAAGGAACTTACCATTTATCAGTGGTGTTCTGCCCCAATTTACCCGGGAGCCAAATTGTTGTTGCTTTTTTCTTCATTCTCAAGGAGGGCCAATGACATCAGGAGGTCTTGTTTTGACTTGCGACTGAATTGGATTTAAGTGAGGCAGTACTGAGCAAAATCATCAGCCTGACTTTCCCCTCCAGAGTCATGAGTCCAGTGGCAAGACAAAGGAGAGCCAGATAATTTGCTGATTGTAAACACCTCAATAAGCAGAATTTCTACACAGCCTTCCTAGGGTGGAGGCTTGCATTTTCTAATTTGTTTTGCTTAGTGGATTTTTTTTAGGGGGGGAGAGGAGGGAGGGTGGAGGAAGGTAGGACCTATGATTTCACTGATTGGAGATCTTTTGGAATGTAAAATTCCATTAATGTAGATCCGCAATACTCTGTCTTGGAGAGGGGCCTGGGACACTGAGGATGTAAGTAAGTTCAGGGTCACATATCCACTATGTGACAAAGTAGGATTTGAACCCCTCTGCTTTACTCCAGGGCACCATTCATCATGTCATGCTGCTTCTCAAAAGTTCTGCCTCTGAGACACATTAGTTGTGTGAGCTTCCCTTCAGCTCTCTGTGACTTTAAATTTTGGTTGACAATCTACTTCACTATGTGGAGTTACCATACCAGGTGTTCCTTAGGTGTATGGAATCAAAGGTCCAAATGTCCCTCAAAAGAAAACACACACGCGCGCGCGCGCACACACACACACACGCACAGACAGACACAGGCACATACAGAGAGAGAGAGAGAGAGACAGAGACAGAGAGAGACAGAGAGACAGAGAGAGACAGAGAGACAGAGAGAGACAGAGAGACAGACAGACAGAGAGAGAGAAATACACATGTACACAGTCTTCCAAAAAGTCCTACTTTAGTGACTCATTTTGGCTTGGAAGTGATCCTGGGTTCTCAAAAGCTATGTAAAAGAAAAAGATTTGGCAAGTCCTATTAGTCAGTCAATAAGCACTGATTAAGTACCTACTATATACACAGCATGTGCCTGTGTGGGCACAAGAAAAAAGAAGGTGAAAAGACAGTCCCTGCTCTCAAAGAGTTCATAGTCTAATGGTCAAAAAACATATACATATTTTTTTACAAACTATATATATAGGATACATTGGAAATTATCAACAGAAGGAAGACTCTAGAATTACGGGAGATTGGATTCTTGTAGAAGTAAGATTTTAGCTGAAAATTGAAGGAAGTCAGGTAAGCCAGGAGGAAGAGTTAAACAAGGAGAGAATTCTAGGTATGAAGAATAGCCAGTGATATTACATAGAGTCAGAAGATGGAGTGTCTTGTTCAAGGTACAGCAAGGAAGCCAGTGTCATTGAATCACAAAAGACATGAGGTAGGGTCTAGGAGTATTGTATAAGAGAAATGGAAGGGTTGGGGAGGGAGTAATAAAGGGCTTTGAACACCAAGTAGATGATATTTTTTTATATTTCATCCTGAAAGTGATAGAGAGTCACTGGAGTACATTAAGTAGGGGAGTGGGATGACATGGTCAGACCTGTGCTTTGGAAAGATTGCTTTAATAACTGAATGGAGAATACATCCTTGTGGCAGGGAGACCAACCAGCAAGGTATTGCAATAGTCCAGGCATGAGTTGATGATGGCTTTCAACAGGATGGTGGCTGTCAGCAGAGAGCAGGGGGTGGATGCATGAGATGTTATAGAAGTAAAATTGACAGGCCTTTATAACAGATTTGGTATGGGATGTGAGAGAGAATGAGGAGGTGAAGATGAAACCTAGGTTCAGAGCTTGAGTGACTGGAAGGATGGTGGTACAGTAATAGGGACATTCAGAAGAGAGGAACATTTTGAGGAAAAGATAGTTGTTTTGGACATATTGAGCTGAAGACGTCTATGAAGCTTACAGTTTGAGATGGCTAATGGGTAGTTAATGATGCTAGACTGGGGTCAGAAGAGAAGTCAGGGCTGGATAAATAGATTTAAAAATCACCAGCATAGAAATGATAATTGAATCCATGAAAGCTGACAAGGTCACCAAGTGAAATAATCTAGAGGGAGAAACGAAGAGGACCTAGGACAGCTCCATGATGCACCCCAAGTTAGTAGACATTACCTGGATGAGATCAAGAAAGAAGACTTCAAAGGAGCAATCAGACAAGTAGGAAGACAGGTTAGTGTCTCAAAAACCTAGATAAGAGAGTATCCAAGAGAATAGGGTGATCGATAGGTTCAAAAACCACATAGAGGTAGAAAAGATTTTGAGTATGGTCTCAGTAGTAGAATTTGTCTGCTTTTCAAGGACCAGCCTAGCTAAATAAGGAAGGACGTTCACGAATGGGCTGGCCACCTGGTGTTGGAGTCTTTGATCATAGAAACCTATGAAAAATGTGTGTGTGTGTGTGTGTGTGTGTGTGTGTGTGTGGGTGCGTGTGTGTGTGTGTATTTACACAAAATGTCTTTTATTACCACAGAGCCTTCTTCTGCTTCTCCATGGATAGTAGATGAGTGGCCAAAAAGAGAAATGTGAGTGTTACATGGTCCTTACACAATTCATACACTTTGACTCTTTTTCCAGTGACCAATGCATGGACAGATGTCTGGAGGAAATGCATCATATCATTGGTGACATTCTTGATACTAATGAAATCAGAGGTCAAAAGGAGGTTAGAGATAAATATAAGGATAACTCACCTATTCTACTGGGAGAGGCAAATAAGGGAGATATTTGGATTGGTTTTGTCTTGGGTCCAAAGTCAGCAAGAAACATTTCATGGGACATTTATCATATTGCAATCCTCATGATAAGTATTTGCAAAAAAGAATATCACCAGGAAAACAAATGCAATTTATGTGCCAGCATCTGCTGAAGAAGATGAAGAGCAGAGTTATCTTATGAAGCACTCAATATGACTCTCAGAATTAAATCATTGTGTAGTGTGATGCTCAGTGACTTTAATGCAAAGGTGGGCATAAGGAAGGATAGCAAATAACACGTTGGAAGATATAGGTTTTGCCTAAGGAATGGAAAAGCATAAAGAATTATAAACTACATAGAAACCTCATTCCTATACATGATAGGTACTTTCTTAAGAAAAGAATTAGGAGACACAGAATATGGCAAGGATCAAATAAAATATTTTCTAAAAATGAAATTGTTTATTCTTCAACAGGAAACAGCACATCACGTAGGAATCATTCCTGAATCAGTGTTTTGTGTACAATCAGACCATCAACTTCTTAGAGCGAAGATCAAAATTAATACAAAACTAGAAGAAATAATAAAAGTATGAAAAAGATATATGTGCAATTAATTTGTTACTCACAGAAATATGGGAAAAATCAGAACTTATTGTGAAAACAACAACAACAAAGTAAAAGCAGACTCTCATCAATAACTATCAACCAATATGCCTGATTTTACACACACACACACACACACACACACACACACACACATAATTTTTATAAGAATAACACACACATATCAAGACTAGACTTGGTAAGAGTATTAGAAGGGAATAAGCAGGCATTTATAGTATGATGATGATGATGACAGGTATGTGTATATGAAATATATATATATATATATATATATATGCACATTATATATGTGCACAAACACACACACACACCTATATATATATAATACATATAGGTTTAAGTTTTTCAAATGCTTTACAATATACTTTACAAATACTCTCCCATTTTATCCTCACACAACCCTGGGAAGAAGGTACTATTATTGTCCTCATTTTATATATGAGGAAACTAAGGCAAGTAGAAGTTAAGGGACTTATCCAGGGTCATATAGCTAATAAGTAGGATTTCAACTTAGGTCTTTCTGACTTGAAGTCCAGGGCTCCATCACTGCACCATCTAACTGCCTCAAGTATTCTGCTATAGACCACTTCTATACCATGTCAATTGATAGAACTATGTAAAAAATATCAAGTCTCATTTTGTTTGATTTGGGTAGGAAAAAAAAAAAAACAAATGTGTTTTCTCAAAGATCTCCTCCAAAAATGTGTCTCCAATCCATATATAAGTATGCAAATGAATCTGTGATCTCATCAACGTGTGTATTCCCTCTAACTATACAGATTGCCACATGCTTACCTGCCCATCCTTTGTGACTCTTCTTTATGTCCTCTGAGTCATTTAGCCACTCAGTCTGCTTGGGACCATTCTTGCTTTCTCTTAACACTACAAGGCATGTAGGCTGTTCAACAGTAATCTCTCATTTGTATCATTGTGTTCTTTCATGAAATTATTCACTTTGGTTTATCTTTGTGGTCTTTATTTCTTGTTTATCGATGGATGGCTGATCACACTCAACATTGACCTCTGTCCATTGTCATTTGAATCAAAGGCTACAGTGTTCCATGTATGAGTCGCAGCCATACAACAACACCAGTAGAATCTTTCTATTAAAGAAGCTGGATCTTCACTTCAGAGATAAGTTTTAGATGATTAAAAGAGCTCTGAAATTTCCTGGAGGCATTCCAGGCCACTCTCTTCCTCTTGTTTAATTCTAAGTTCAACTCATTATTCATGTGCAATTATGCACCAAATATATACATAGATGAATGACCGCTACAGATTTTCCATGTCACAGCCTGGATGATAGACATTCTTTATCCATTTGGTTTTTGCTGTTTGGATTGTTAAGCCAAATTCTTTTGAGCAGTTATGGATCTTGTTCAAGAGCCTCTAGATTGCTCTAAGGCTTAATTCAACCATCATAATATCGTTCACAAAAACAAGCATTTAGAGTACCTTCCCATATGAGAGTATTTATTCTTCAACTTGAACCCAGCCCTGATCTCTTCCATGACAGTGGCCAACAACTTCAGAAGGCATACTTTTCACCTTTCTATACCTAGCCTTACATTAATGAGCCAAAGGTCACCAACAACATTTTAAGGAAATCTTTCATCATTTTGATATATACAAGGAAGACATCTTATTGCAAAGATTTCAATAATATTATATAGCACTTAGAAAAATTATCTCATTGTATACTCACAATAATCCTGACAGGTAGGTGCTATTGTTTGCAGATAAGGAAACTGAGGCAGACAGAGGTTAAATAATTCCCCCAGGCTCACATAATCAGTAAAATTTGAGGTAGGATTTGAACTTAGATCACCCCGACTCTTTAAGTCCAATGTCCTATCCACTGTACCACCTCATGCTTCTAAAAGAGCCATTAAGGCAGGATCTTACTCTACCAAGTCAAAAGCTTTTTTTCAATGCTCAGTAAACAATAACCTAAATAGAATCTTGTAATTTTGATATTTTCAATCAACTATGTGATGGTAAAGATTTGGTCTACTCTGGAAAATAGCTTACAAAAGACTGCTTGTTTCAAAATAACATCTTGTCAAAGATGCCATTAGTGTGTATGTAAAACATTTTCTAAAAATGTTTATACAGATGGAAAAGTGGGCAGATAGAGTCTTTGCTGATGTTCTCTTAAGAGACTTCTTTATTTTGAGAAGAGATAAATTCTGAGATTTTTTTCCACACTTCAGTATCTCCCCTCCCTCAGATACCTTATGAATCAATCTCTCAGAATCTTCATTGTGTCCTTCTACAAAACTCAAGTTGCTTTTCCCATCCTTCTAATATCATCTGCTTTCTTTATAAGCATATCTAGGGCTAGGATTTTAGAGTCTAAGTGTGGTGGCTTCACTTTCCTTGATAGCGAAAATGGTTTATCGAAATCTTTGTAGATTGGTTATCTGTTTGTTTTTCTCCAATGAGATTCATCTTTAAATGTCCTTGGGCTAACTTTTCTTAGTTGGTTGTTTCACCAAGCTTTTTAAAAACTCATTTTGCCTTCCACAGTTCCTCTCTATTAAACCCAGCAATACTACTCGTAGTCTTCCACCAACCTTCTCTGTAAGATTTTACAAACTAGTTTGTATTCAAAACTGGTGTTGTCATTGGCTACCATGTATTCCCACTTAGGAACTAATTCGAGTGTTTTCTGATTAAGATGATTTTTAGGCTTTTTTTGGTCTCTCCATTTTGGCGATTGATTTTTGTTGAAATCGCTTTAATTACATGCCACATCTTTTTCTCATTTTTATTCTTTCTTCTGATTTGTACTAACAAATCAGTATTATCAATGATAACATTATAAAGAAAAACAACTTTGAGAGACTTTAGGACTCTGATCAATGCAATGATAAAGTAGGAATCCAAAAGAATGAAGATGAAAAATGCCACTCACCTTTTCAGCAATTAAAAATGCAGAAAGACATTCATTTGTGGACATAGCTAATGTGGAAATTTATTTTCTTGGACTATGCAGCTATGAACTAAGGACTTCAAGGTGTGTGTGTGTGTGTGTGTGTGTGTGTGCGTGTTTAATTTACTCAGTTGGACAGTATGAATTAGAGAGAGGGACAGGTTAATAAAAACGCTTGTTAATTGAAAAAAAATAATATGGGTTCAAGTGAGGGAGGCAGGAATGGTAGACACCAAGTGGGAGGGGATCTTCCTAGTCATCTAGCCTAACCACTAATTCCAGGTAAGAATCTGCTCTATAGCATCCACACAATACATCTCTTGTTTGAAATAATTTCAAATAATAATAACTCCAATTTCTATAGGGCTTTAAGAAAAAAGTTCAGTGTTCTGTCTGTATACAGACATGTGATTAATTCATGACTCTTAGACAAGTGATGCTCCCCCTATAAATGGAATGCACAATCTTTTACACTTCTTAGAATTCCTATTTTCCTTCAAACAACTCAAATATCACCTTCTATAGAAGAAGCCTTTCCTCATTGCTCCAAGTACATGTGCTTTCCTTCCCCTCAAAATAATATTAATATGTACTTATTTTATATGTGTATTATATGCATGTATGTGTATGTATGTATGCATGCATGCATGTATGCATTCATGTATATGCACATAGGGACAGCTAAGTGGCACAGTGGAGTCAGGAATATTCCCCTTCCTGAGTTAAAATCAGCTTCAGACACTTCATATCTGTGTGACCTGGAGAAAGTTATTTAACCCTGTTTGGCTGAGTTTGTTCATCTGTAAAATGAGCTAGGAAAGGCAAACCACTCTAGTATCTTTGCCAAGAAAACTCCAAATGGGGTGACAAGGAATTGGGCACAATTGAACAACTACTCTATCTCTCTCTCTTTCTCTTTCTCTGTCTGTCTCTGTCTCTCTGTCTCTGTCTCTCCCTCTATATATATATACACACACACACATAGGCATATATATGTGTATATATGTGTGTGTATAAAACATCATACTTTATGAATTATGTGAAGTCTCTCCTTTACAAGGTAAGCTCCTTGAGGGCAGATATTTTATTATTTTTGCCATTGAATCACCAATGTGGTACAAAATTCCTAGTAAGAAGTAGGTATTTTATAAGTGTCTGATGCTTTCTTGGTCATTTCTTGTCCATTAAAATATAATGACTTTCATTCTTTGTGATGTTATTTGGTGCATGCCATATTCTGCCTGGTTCTTTGTTCTAAGTATTCATGGTGTGACAGTTGACAGGCATGAGGCTTCTGTGTATGACACAACTCTTTGACTTCTTTTATTCTCTTTTTCCAACCTATATTTTCCAAAATATATTTTTTCACTGTTCTCCCCTATTCCCACCTTTACATTGAAGTCATCAAGTGTCGTAGTAAGTGTCAATTAATTGAGCAGGTTCTTTATAGAATTTCTCCAAGTTTCATAGTATATGCTGATTAAATTCTTCACAGAATTTCTTTCTCTTGATCTTCTGCAACAGATGTTAGTAAATAATCTTCCATCATTTTCATCATAATCTGTTGGAAATATGCCTCATGAATTGACCAAATGCCTTCAAGATGATATATCATGCCCCCTTTGTGTGCTCAACAAAATCAACTCTGCTGGCTTCTTTGTTTGACTGTCCAAGGAGAACCTTGAAAGATATAATTACAGAAATAAAGTCCTTTAATTATTAATATCAATCATGATGCAACCACATAGACACCTTTGCTCAGTGAACCTGTGTTTATCATTATCAAAAGCGGAATAAAACAGAAAAGATGGATGCTTGTCAAAAGCCTCTGTTACTGTTACGGAGGGTGCCCCTACACAGAGTCTTGGTGGGAGGTGACATTTTCCTGATTCTCCAGTTCACAGATGACATGGTGCTGATTTCTTTAAGCCTAAAGTGTAGGGCCTCCTCAATGAAATACACAGTCATTCAAAAAATGTCAGTTTGACAATCCATAGGGGAAATATCAGGTTATGAAAGAATGCATGTAGATCAAATTATGATAAGCAATCTAATGAGTCTGTCTAATGAGTTCGTCCATTACTTCCTGTGTCTTGATCAGGAATAGATGTGAGCTGACCCATAATTTTAAGTGTAATGTATATACTGTACATTATAATATAACACATACATATATGTGCCCTTCACAAATTTACTACAACTGTTTCAATTAGTGTATATAATGAATCCTTTGAGTTTTTTTGCATGTATTTGAATTCATAGTATTTGAAGAAATAAATAAAATATGGTCATTGGTTCCAGCTCAATGGAAATATACATTATTAATTAAATAATGTGACCACTTCAGAGGATTCATTAGGATTTGTTACTCACATGAGTCTATATACATATACACATACATATATACATTTACATATAGTATGTATATATATGTGTGTGTATATATACACACATGTGCATACATATGTATATACAGCATATACACATATACAACTGGTTAATAATGTGGGGATCATTTCTGGACCTATTGTTTGCATGTTGACCATTGTTTTGTTAGAGAAAAGAATCAAATCAACACTCACTTAGAAAAAATAAAAACAAGAAGATATAGTGAGCAATTCAAACTAACTTATCCTATTTAAACAATTTCTTGATTCTGAAAATGGGAAATGGATAAAATAACAGAAATCAAGACAGATTATAGGAAGTTTAGCCAATGTGAATCAGAAGCCATGATAATGAACCCAACAGAGCCTAGAAACCTCTTTATATTTAAAATTGGAAAGATCCTTAGAGTTCTAGTCCAGCTTCCTCATTTTGACAGACAAAGAAAGAAGCTATGACCTAGAGAGGGGAGGTGACTTGCCCATAGTTTCACAGATTAATGGAAAAATTGGGATTTGAAACCAGGCAATCTGGCTTTATATCCAGCACTCATCTCAGTGAGACTTGCTACTTCCCAATCACAACGAAATAATAAATTTTTTTGCAATATTATTTAATAGTGCTTATCATGCAATGTGTCTCCAAACATCCTTTCTGAAAAAAAATATTCATGATATAGAGGTATAGACTACGTGCTTTAGTTCTCTTTACCTTCTGATTCCTGAGTTATATTTCCTAATATATTTTTCACTATCCTTCTACCTACTCACTTTTGTACTGAGGTCATAAACTATTAAAGGACATTGTCGATTTAATTTGGAAGGTCTTATAAGTTCATTATAGAATTTTTCTATCTCCACATGTTCTACTATAAATGTTGGTGGATTAACTTTAATTATCTTCAGGAAGGGCTTTTCACAAATTCTCATCATGAGTACTGCTATGCAAGATAACCACATGTTCCGTGAAAAATATCTATCTTACCCTGTAGGTAAATAGGAGGGGAAGTGAATAACAGAAAAGGGGGTGGGGGAGAGATGACAAAAGAGAGGGCAAATTAAGGCAGGCAGTTGTTACAAGTAAAAGAGACTTTAGAGGAGGGACAGGATAAAAAGGCAAGAGAGAAGAAACAGAAGGAAAATGGGATGGAGGGAAATAAATTATAATCATAATTGTAATAGTGAATAGAATGAGCTCACCCATAAAATGGAAGCAGACAGCAGAATGGATTAGAAACCAGAATCCAGTAATATGTTGCTTATCAGAGACACACTTGAAACAGAAAGACATATACATGCTTCACCTGGAGTTTAAATAAAAGGCAGGAGTAGCAATCATGATCTCTGACAAAGCAAAAGTAGACCTAAGAGATAATCAGGGAAACTATATTTTGCAAAAAGGTACCATAGACAATGAAGTAATATAAAAAAAAAAACAATTACAACAAATTTCTCTGATAAAGTTCTCATTTTTCAAATATATAGATAACCGAGTCAAATTTATAAAAATAAAGCCATTTCCCAATTGATAAATAGACAAAGAAAATGAACAAAAGAAATCAAAACTATCTATACTAATATGAAAAATGCTCCAAATCGTTAGAGAAATGCAAACTAAGCAACTCTGAGGAACCACTTCACACCTATGTATTGGCAATCAAGATGGACTTTTAGCACTTATTCATTCAAGTGCCCTTGAAGAGTTTGACCTTTGTTTCCTTGATTAAATTAGGAGTCCTTGATGACCTCCTTGCCTCAAGGTAAAACCTAGTTTACATGGGTTTGTGTGACATGTTTGTGACATCAGAGGCTTTTAGACCACGTGGGTTTAAGTTGCATTTTTGTGCCACTTTAAGGTCACCTGGGTGTGTAGCATGTGTGACTCACCTTTGACCCTAAACAAGATATATAAACCCAGAGGTTGGCGTTCTCTTGGAGGCGCTTACTCCTAGAGGTGCGGGACTCTGGGCGCCCACTCTAAGGGCCTCCCAGCTGAACTCAGATGTTGATAGTTTCTTTGTAACTATGAATTGTATTCGGTCTGTTTATAAATGTATGTTTGTAATTTGTTTGTATTTGCTCTGAAGTTCAAGGTGCTGGTTTCTTCCCCTGAATTAAGGGAACAATATTTATATGTTGTATTGAAATAAGATTGTTAATCCCTTAATGTTACTTTCCTTAGTAAAGCAGATGAAAGGACCTGGGCTGGCAGCATTTTGGTTGTCGAGCTTGTGTTAGTTTTTCATCCCCACAGCAGCTGCTAGCTGGATTGTTGCAACAACCTATCAGAAATGACAAATGCTGGAGGAGATGAAGAAAAATAGGTATACTAATGAACTGTTGGTGGTGTAGTGAACTGCCCAACCATTCTGGAGAACAATTTGGAACTATTCTCAAAAGAGCATAAACTGTGCATACCCTTTAAACTTATCATTACTAGATCAGTATGCCAAAGAGATAAAAAATAAAACAAAAAGGAAAAATACCTGTATGTACAAAAATATTTACAGCAGCTCTTTCTATTTGGCAAAGAATGGAAATTCAGGGAATGTTTATCTGTTTAGGAATAGCTGAACAAGTTGTGGCTTGTGATTCAGATGGAGTACTATGGTGCTATAAGAAGTGAGTGGAGTGGTTTCAGGAATAAAAACAACATGGCAATATCTGCATGAATTGATGCAAAGTGAAGTAAGAACTGTGAGATCATTGTGCACAGAGACAGCAATGTAATGGTGATCAACTATGAATGACTTTGCTACCTTGATCAATACAGTTATGTTCCAAGATAATTCCAAAGGACTCATGTTGAAAAAAATTCTATCCACCTCCAGAGAAAGAAATGAGGAACTCTGAGGACAAACTGGAGTATAATTTTCTTACTTTGCTTTTCTTTCTTTTCTGTAATATGGATCATATGGAAATATGCTTTGCATGATTCACATGTATATTTGATATCATTTTGCTTGCCTTTTCAGTGCATTGGGGAGGTATAGGAAGGAGGGGAAGAATTTGGAACAAATGCTAAAAATAAATATTTTTTTTAAAAAGAGAGAATATTGAGTGATTAATTCTTAAAGTAGACAAAATAAGGAAAAGATTGTTGTCCAGTTTTTTCAGTCATGTCCAACTCTTTGTGACCCTCATTTGGAATTTTCTTGGCAAAGATATTGGAGTGGTTTGTCATTTTCTTCTCTTGCTCATTTTATGAATGAGGAAACTGAGGCAAAGAGGGTTAAATGAATTGCTCAGGGTCTCACAGCTAGTAAGTGTCTAAGGCCAGATTTGAAATCAGGAAGATGAGTCTTCCTACCTCAGGCCCAGCACTCTATCCAGTGTGCTACCTTGCTGTCCGAGGGAAAGATATCAAATACTTACAAAAAATGATGGATGTTATTAATTGGGGAATAAAGTCAATTGATAAAATATCAATGATCATTTCATCATTGCCAACTTTCCTATCTCTACAAAATCTTTAGCTGAATACTATATTTGTTATTTAGTGCATCCTTGACAAATGTATAAGAAAGAGACAGAGGATTTCTACAACAATATTTTACAGCAGACCATAGGCAGTTTCTACATTTAGGAAGCCCTGAGTTCAAATCCGATTTTAGATACTAGCTGTATTGTGCTAGTCAAATAATTTAACTTCCATTTGCCTTGGTTTCCTCAACTGTTAAATGGGGATAACAGCATCTATGTCTGAGTGTTATTGTAAGAATCACATGAGATAATATTTAATGCACTTAGTTCCTGGAAAGAGTTAGCTACTGGAAGATTGTTTATTCCCCTCCACTACTTTTGGGAACAATTGACTGAGAATTGAAGAATATAGAAGATCCAACTGTACCATCTTTTTTTTAAAGTATTTAATTTGATAAAACAAAATGCCGTCTTAGAGGTTCTCCTAAACCAGGTGTTTTCTATGCATATGTCAAAATTATACAAGATTTCCTGACAGATGCAACACAAACAACTTTGCTCAATGATCCTTTGGCTATAACCATCAAGTGAGGCATAAAACAGGGAGAGGGATGTATACTAAAGGTGTTTGCCACTGTCATGGGAGCTGTTCAGCTCACAGTCCAAATGGATTCTTTTGTAGATCTTAAGAACCTCCAGATAGTTCTGCTTATGAAACGTGTGTAGACATACACACATGTGTGCATATACATATATGTGTGTATTTATATGTATCAACACACATACATATGTGTGTGTATATTTTTAAATTTTCTTGAGTCTTGGAACACTGACAAACATCGTACCTATAATCACTCAAAAAAGTTTAGCTTTAACTATTCACATAGGACAAAACAGGTGGATGAAGAATGTCAATTTTCTAGACTGTGCTATTGGATGGACAACACATAGAGTTCATCCATCATTTCACATACCTTGGATGGACATTGTAGGTGAAGAGTGGTCTGTACTCAGAACTGAACAGGAGGAGGAGAGCAAGTTGTATTGCATTTAGGAAATTATAAAATGTTATAATGACTCTGAGCTTCTCACTGTAAAAAAGGCACATTTTCCCCCAACATCAATATTTCTCTAATGACACCATATGTCTGTGAAGCATGGTCTCTAAAGAATTAAAGTTGTAGGTCACCTACATGCGTCAATGGCATGAGAAAGCATCAATATATTCCTAATGAAGACCAGCAGAGACATCACCAAAGAAATGTAGATTTAAAAAAAAAGAAAGTACATTGGTCAGGTATTAAAAGCAAGATAACTAGGTAGCATAGTGTATATGGAAATGGAATTGGAGTCAGGGAAACCTAAATTCCCATCCTGCCTCAGACTCTTATTAACCGTGTGATCCCTGGGCAAGGCACTCAGCCTCAGTTTTCTTATCTGTATAATGAGGATAATAACAGCAAGTTAATTTATAGAGTTGTTACAGGGATCATATGTAAAGTGTTTTGCAAACCTAAAAGTGATAGATACATGCTAGCAATTATAATTATAACCAGTGAACAGTCTGTGTGCTCCATTAGTAAGCACCTAATATCAAAATATCTAGGGAACCTTGTGTAGAGGTCCTAGGTACTATGGTGCAGTCTTTGATTCTGGACAGGATATGGGACATAAAACATGTATATGTATGTGTATATGGATAGGCACATGATTTTTAAAGATATTATTCAGAATCCACAGGCTTCACTAGACCCTATAAAGATCCATGATTAAAAAAATACGCTAAGAACACCTGCTCTAGGGCAAGGCTCTCATTTCAGGAACATAGCATCTAGAATTGGATGACATATTAGAAACCAGCTAGTCCAACCCCACCACTTAACAGATGAAGAAATTGAGACCCTTGAGAAATTTAATGACTTCATCATGGTCTCACAGGCAGTAAGAAGCAGAGCCAATTTTTGAACCAAAGACCTAATTCCAAGTCTAGTGTTCTTTCCACTACGTCCAATGATCTTCCTCAGAGAGGAAAAGTATCGTCTAAAGCCACATGGCTAGTTAATGGTACTCAGAGCTTTGATCCAATGACTCTCAGCTCAATGTTTTTTTCCGTACACTGCTCTCCGAAACATTGAACTGACAATCCTGTAAAGTTCCTTCCAAAGGAAACTAGATGAAAGGAACAAACTTTCAACAAATAAGATGGGGCTGCTCAGTTTCACATGCAGGCCTCTGATCCTACCTGCATCCCAATTGCCCTGATTTGCCTCTGTCACTGGGTGTCAGTACAAAGGGAAAGATTGCAGATCTAATTAGCATAATGTGGATAAGCAAATGAGGACTAATCAATTATGGTTCACACTTGCTTTCATCACTCTTGCCACCAGTCGGCAAATTCACTGACAGTTCAAATGCGACATTTTTAGAAGCCATCAGTAAATCAATAACAAGTGACAGTAATTTAGATGCACACTTCTCCCTGGCTCCATTTCTGTCCAGAAGATGCAATCACACACCCCCAGAAGCACCTGAGTTCAACGTCAAATGCTTTCACACCCTTAGCCTACCATGCTGGCAAGTCGGAGCATGACATTGTGGATCATTTTGCAAGGCTCCTAGATCACAGGATTCAGAGCTGGAAAAGAGGCCAACTGATTCAACCCCTTCATATTCCAGGTATGGTAACTGAGTCCCAGAGAAGAGAAGTGACTTACTTGCTCCAGGTCAGACAGGTAAGTAGAAGAGACAGTGGTTAGAGCATTGGGAATACAGTCAGGAAAACCTCAGTTTATATCTGGACTCAGACACTTACTAGCTGTGTGACCTGGACAAGTCACTTAACTTCTCTTTACCTCAGTTTCCTCAATTATAAAATTGGGATAATAATAGCACCTAACTCCTAGAGTTGTATGAGAATTAAATGACATAATAGATGTTAAGCAATTTGCATAGTGCCGTGCACATAGTAGATATTTTATAAATGTATATTTTACATATAATTTATTATTCTATTTATATAATCTAGTAATACAATATTTATTTATATAAATATATAATATATTTATTTACATATTATATTTATTATTATAATTATGGTTATGATTAGTCTAACCTGTTGTTAAACAAGCATTCCTCTCTACAACATGGTCATACAGATTTCACTTGAAGACCCTCAGAGATGAAAAACTGAGTGGGTCAAGACATCTTATCTCATTGTTGGACATGTCTAGCGCTTAGGAAATTTTTCCAACAATTAACCCCAAATCAGCCTTTCTACAACTTTTAACTCATTGTTCCAAGTGGCCTTTTGTATTAAGCCATTCATCTGGAGTCCACTCCATTTGACAATACAGGCTGTCCCAAGTTCTAGTGCAATCTTCATAACTTAAATACAAGTTGCCCCCAAAGTCTTAGTGTAGTTTTAAGCTCTAAAAGTTGTTAAGAGGAATTGATTTAGGCTCTAAAAACTTCAAACTACACTAAGATTTTGGAATCCTATTTTTTGTGAAATGGTAACTCTAAATTTTAGGATAGTGACTTCTTCCTCCATTTCACTCCAGTCTATTTTTTGTGAAATGGTAACTCTAAATTTTAGGATAGTGACTTCTTCCTCCATTTCACTCCAGTCTGCTCTTCCCTTCACCAAGTAAAGTGACCATCATAATCCTATTGTACTAATCTGAGATATTTCTTTACAATCACATGTAGCTTTTTGAAATACTGAGGATTAGTTCCAAAAGGAAATGAACTCAACTGAGTTTTTCAGCCCATACTATGTCTTTGGTTGAGTAAAATACTTTGATCTGTATTTTATTATCAACATGCTGCTACTTTTCTCTGTAGTAAGGAAAATCCGTTCAATGGTTAATGGTCCCATCTATGGGTATGTGACATTTGCCGACACTATAATTTTGCAATGTCCGCACTCTAGATGCTATTTTTTCCCTTTTTGTTATTACTCTTGCAATTTAGGTTCACCCTGACCAACTGAGTGCCCATAACCGGAAATCTTTCATGTGGACTCAAATGTTAGGGATGTTGGAGAGGAGAATTGATGTTTTTGGTAGGGGCTGGATTAGGGAATTTTCATGGTCCCTTTCAACAATGAGTTGATTATTTTGTCATTCTAAGTAAAGTTGAATTTCATGACCATGGAGGGTAGGAATTATAATGGTATTTAACTAACATAAGATATCAACGAGTTTCTTCCTTTAACATGAAAAAAAATCTGTTTATTCAAACAGCTATGAAATGTATTCATGACTGCTACTTCCTACTTACATAACTTTGGGCAAGTCATCTAATTTTCCTGGGTTGCGAACCATACTGAGTGGGAAGGGCAGCAGGGGCAAGGAAGGTTCTCTGACAAGTAGTCCCTAGTCATCCTAGCTATATATTTTCCATGACCTTATTGATATACCTGTTGACTCATGTTAACCTAGTGCACAGTCATGGTCACAAGGTAAAATTGTCCGTCATAATCCTAATGCACTAATCGAAGATACATTTTTATAATAACATAGAACAAACCTGAGTTTTTCAGCCCAGGATATCTCTTTGATTGTATAAAATAAATAGGTGTATAGTTTATTATCAACATGCTGATAATTTTTTCTGTTGTAAAGAAAATCCATTCAATGGTTAATAGCCCCATCTATGGGTACGTGACATTTAACTAAATTCAAATTTGAACCCACACCTTCAGACTCTGAGTCCAATGTTCTTTCTATTATGCCATGCTGTTTCTTCTAAAACTAAGCCACATTATTGTCACTATAAATAATGAGGATATTCTCATAATTTTTTTTAAAAAATGCATAAAATGGGGGTATCTCTTTCTCAATCATACTTAATAAAATAGATTTCTGTTAATTTTTTAACAGAGAGGTGAGGGTGCTACAGATGTAAAGTTTTGCATGTACTTTCTAAAGAAGTATTACTAATTTTACTTAGTCATTTTACTTTATTACAAGAGACCCTATAAATATTTGTAATAGTAAAAACAAAATATATCAATACAACTTTTTTTTTAAGACAACAGATGGAAAAGGAAGTAAAATACCTTTCCATTTTCAAGCATAAAATTCCCACTCGTTGTATCACTGGGTGCCACTATGGAGCACAAAGACTTCTCTGGTCTTAGTACGTTAGTACATCTAGTCTCAGGTACCTACATTATGCCTAATAACAGGGCACAAAAACAAGGCCCAGATTTACAGTGATTTTGCCCTTGGAAGTATAGTTATGAAACATATGAATCGTTTGTGATTGTGCCCCAAGTTAGAGAGAGAAACTTCCTAAAAAGGGCCTGTGGTTGGGATCCCAGCCCTATACTAGGAAAGGTCACTATCTCTTGTTGATGTCTCAGTACCAGCATTCATCAAATGAACACAAGGAAATTCAAGGTCATGATCAACTACAAGTGTTTATGAGTGAAGTTGAATCAAGTCAGCAAACATGTATTAAGCACCTACTATATGCCAGGCATTGAGCTAAGCTTTAGAAATGCAAAGTAAGAGGGACAAAACATTCCCTGCTCTCAAAGAGTCCACAGTCTAAAGGGAGAGACAACATGCAAACCAATACAGACAAATAAGATGTCTACAGGATGAATTGGAGATAATATCAGTAGGAAGGCATTAAGAATAAGGACTTGGAAAGACTTCTTGTAAAAGGAAGGACTTCAGCTGAGACTTGAAAGAAGCTAGTAGGTAGAGATAAGGAAGAAGAGAATTTTGCACATGGGGGACAGTCAGTCAAAATGCATGTAGTCAGAAGATGGAGTGTTGTGTTTGAAGAATGGAAAGGCCAGTGTCATTATTTTATAGAGTACTTGCTGCAGAGTAAATTGAAATAATGCTGGAGAGTATGAAGGGGCCAAGTTATTAAGGCCTTTAAAAGCCAGACAGTGAATTTTATATTTGATCTTGGAAGTAACAGGGAGCCACTAGTTTACTGAACGGGCAGCAGGGTGACTGAGATTAAATCAGTCAAATGCAGTCTTTAACAAAATAAAGAATAGGCTTAATAACAGGTGCCTGTCACACCCAGTTAAAATATTCCAGAGGACACTTACTACGTATATGACCACGGGCAAATCACTCAGCCTTCATGAGCCTCTCGAGGTTCCCATGACTTAACTACTAAGTCATAGAGAGGTTATGTTCTACTTGCGTGGAGGCGATCCCCATACTCAAAATCCCTAACCTTTAGTGTTTTCTAATATGGAGGAGAAAGAACGCTAGATCTGAAAATGTGGGGTCATCACAGCTCTAATACTTTTTGGTTACATGACCTTAGGAAAATCACTTTATGTCTCTGAAAACTGGTTTCATAATTTGCAGAATAGTATCTCACTGGGTTATCATGAAGCTCTAGTCACTGAGATGATGCCTATGAAAGTACTTCATAAGTGACAAAGTACAATTATGAGCTATTATCAGTGTTATTTTTATTGCTCGTATAGTAGATAGTCACTAGTAGAAATCTACATGTTTACCATTCCTATAAACATTTTACAGGAATGAGAAATTGAGTTATTGATATCTCTTCAGTGGCCTTTTTGGGGTAGGAGGGAAAAACATTTATGACTTTTCCAATTCTTTTGGTGTTTCCCTTCTGAAAAAAACTTGGGGATCTATGCCTGAGTATTTGAAAAATTCAATCTGGATTTTCTTTCTTTTTAATTTTTTTATTTAATATTTTTAGTTTTCAACATTGATTTCCATGAGATTTTGAGTTACAAAATTTCTCCCCATTTCTACCCTCCCCCACCCTAAGATGGCATAAATTCTTATTGCGCCTTTCCCTAGTCTGCCCTCCCTTCTGTCACTCCACTGACCCCCGGCCATCCCCTTTCCCTTTACTTTCTTGTAGGGCAAGATAGATTTCTATACTCCATTGCCTGTATATCTTATTTCCCAGTAGCATGTAAAAACAACTTTTTTAAAACATTTATTTTATAACTTTGAGTTCAAATTTCTCTCCCTTCTTCCCTCCCCACCTACCCTCCTTGAGAAGGCAAGCAATTCAACATAGGCCAAACATGTATCATTATGCAAAACACTTCCATAATAGTCATGTTGTGAAAGACTAATTATATTTCCCTCCATCCTATCCTGTCCCCCTTTATTCACTTTTCTCCCTTGACCCTGTCCCTTTTCAAAAGTGTTTGCTTTTGACTACCTCCTCCCCCAATCTGCCCTCCCTTCTATCATCCCCCCATATCCTCTTCCCCCCTACCTTCCTGTAGGGTAAGATACACAATTGAGTGTGTATGTTATTCCCTCCTTAATTCAAATATGTTAAGAGCAAGATTCACTCAACATTGCCTTTCACATTTCCCCTCTTCCTGTCCGTTATAACTGCTTTTTCTTTCTACTTTTGAGATAATTTACCCCATTCTATCTCTCCCTTTCTCCTTCTGCCAATATATTCCTCTCTCTCCTCTTAATTTTATTTTTTTAGTTATCATTCTTCGTATTCAACTCACCCTGTGCCCTCTGTCTATATATATATATACATATATATATATATATGTATATATATATATATATGTATGTATATATATATATATGTAAGTATGTATGTATGTATATTCCCTTCAGCTACCCTAATCCTGAGAAAAGTCTCATGAGTTACAAATATCATCTTTCCATGTAGGAATGTAAAGAAAATGGTTCAAATTTAGTAAGTCCCTTATGATTTCTCTTTCCTGTTTACCTTTTCATGCTTCTCTTGATTCTTGTATTTGAAAGTCAAATTTTCTATTCAGCTCTGGTCTTTTCATTGAGCATGCTTGAAAGTCCTCTATTTTATTGAAAGTCCACATTTTGCCCTGGAGTATTATAATCAGTTTTGCTGGGTAGGTGATTCTTGGTTTTAATCCTAGCTCCTTTGACCTCTGGAATATCATATTCCAAGCCCTCTGATCCTTTAATGTAGAAGCTGCTAGATCATGTGTTATCCTGATTGTGTTTCCACAATACTTGAATTGTTTTTTCTGGCTGCTTGCAATATTTTCTCCTTGACCTGAGAACTCTGGAATTTGGCTACAATATTCCTTGGAGTTTTCTTTTGGGGATCTTTTACAAGAGGCAATTGGTGGATTCCTTTAATTTCTATTTTACCCTCTGGTTCTAGAATATCAGGTTAGTGTTTCTTGATAATTTCTTGAAAGATGATGTCTAGGCTCTTTTTTTTATTGTGGCTTTCAGGTAGTCCAATAATTTTTAAATTATCTCTCCTGGATCTATTCTCCAGGTTAATGGTTTTGCAATGAGCTATTTCACACTGTCTTCCTTTTTTTCTTTCTTTTGGTTCTGTTCTATATTTTAGTTTCTCATAAAGTCACTAGCTTCCACTTGCTCCATTCTAATTTTTAACACAGTATTTTCTTCAGTGGTCTTTTGAACCTCCTTTTCTCTTTGGCTAATTCTGCTTTTTAAGGCAGGGCTGTCCAAAATGCAGCTGCTCATGCAGCTCACAGGGCAATTTATGCAGCCCACCTGCAAGCATAGAAATTTACATAAATGCTTTAGTAAATGAAGCTGAGCTACCACAGAGCTCTCACTAAAATGGCAAATCAAAATATATTGTCTATTTTTTCAATAAAAACCTAAGGTTGGACAGCCCTGTTTTAAGGCATTCTTCTCCTCATTGACTTTTTGGAGCTCTTTTGCCATTTGGGTTAGTTTATTTTTTAAGGCATTATTTTCTTTAGTATTTTTTTGGGTTTCCTTTAGCAAGTCATTGACTTGTTTTTCATGATTTTCTTGCATCACTCTCATTTCTTTTCCCAATTTTTCCTCTACTTCTCTTACTTGCTTTTCCAAATCCTTTTTGAGCTCTTCCATGGCCTGAGACCAATTCATATTTTTCTTGGAGGCCTTTGATGTAGGCTCTTTGACTTTGTTGACTTCTTCTGGCTGTATGTTTTGATTTTCTGTGTCACCAAAGATTCTATAGCCTGAGTCCTTTTACACTGCTTGCTCATTTTCCCAGCCAATTACTTGACTTTTGAGCTTTTTGTCAGGGTATGACTGCTTTCAGAGTGGAGAGTGCTTTGTCCCAAGCTTCAGGAGTTTTGCAATGCTCTTTTTAGAGCTACTTCTATTCTGAGGTAGTATGATGCTCCTCCCCTTGACTGTCCTCTGGTCTGTGAGTGCAGGCACTCCTTTCTGCCATGTAACCACCAGGAGGACACCGCAAAGCTCTGCCATACCAGCACATTTGATCTTCACAACAACTATAGGAGGTTGGTGCTATTATTATCCTCATTTTACAGTTGAGAAAAGTAAGACAGACAAAGGTTAAGTGACTTGCATGTAATGACAGAACTATAAGGTATCTGAGACTGGATTTGATCTCAGGTCTTCCTGCCTCCAGGCCCAGTGCTCTATCCAACACTGTTCCTCCTAGCTGCCTGTAGGCACCTAATTTGTGATTCCATTGGTATGGAGAACTCCTAGTTGAAGAACTTCCCTCTACCAGTGTACCTTGGTTCTTCACTGAAAGATATAGTCCTAGAGAGTTGTCTAGGGCACTGGAAGGTTAAGTAACTTCCTCAGAATCACAGAGAGTCTATGTTTTAAAAGAAACCCCAATCTTCTTAGTTCCAAAGGCAGTTCACTATCTCTATTGCTTTCCATGTCTAACTTAAATACAGTCAAAATGATCAACCAGTCATTTTAATCAAATTAAGACATCCTGATCCAGCGCCGCCCCCTCCCTAGGTGCCCACTGGACGTGCTCCACCTCCCCCTGGCTCCCCCACTGGACTGGGTTCTCACGCTGGGGAGAACTCGGCCCGGCGGATGAGGAAGGGGACCGGGTCTTTTCTTGCCACTTTTATGCGAGATAATTTACCCCATTCTATCTCTCCCTTTCTCCTTCTCAATATATTCCTCTCTCATCCCTTACTTTGATTTTACTTTTTAAGATATCATCCCTTCATATTCAACTCACCCTGTGCCCTCTATCTATCTATCTATCTATCTAGATATAGATATAGATATATAGATATGTAGATATACAGATATGTATGTATGTATACTCTCTTCAGCTACCCTAATACTGAGGTTTCATGAATTATACACATCATCTTTCCATGTAGGAATATAAACAAAACAGTTCAATTTTAGTAAGTCCCTTATGATTTCTTTTTCTTGTTTACCTTTTCAAGCTTCTCTTGATTCTTGTGCTTGAAAGACAAATTTTCTATTCAGCTCTGGTCTTTTCACTGAGAAAGCTTGAAAGTCCTCTATTTTATTGAAAATCCATGTTTTGCCTTGGAGCATGATAGTCAGTTTTGCTGGGTAGGTGATTCTAGGTTTTAATCCTAGCTCCATTGACCTCTGGAATATTGTATTCCAAGCCCTTCGATCTCTTAATGTAGAAGCTGCTAGATCTTGGATTATTCTGATTATGTTTCCAAAATACTCAAATTGTTTCTTTCTGGCTGCTTGCAGTATTTTTCTCCTTGATCTGGGAGCCCTGGAATTTGACAACAATATTTCTAGGAGTTTTCTTTTTAGGATCTTTTTCAGGAGGCGATCGGTAGATTTTTTTCAATTTCTATTTTACCTAGAATATCAGGGCAGTTCTCCTTAATAATTTCTTGAAAGATGATATCTAGGTTCTTTTTTTTTGATCATGGCTTTCAGGTAGTCCAATAATTTCAAAATTATCTCTCCTGGATCTATTTTCCAGGTCAGTGGTCTTTTGGATCTCCTTTTCCCTTTGGCTAATTCTGCCTTTCAAAGCATTCTTCTCCTGATTGGATTTTTGGAGCTCTTTTGACATTGAGTCAGTCTATTTTTTAAGGTGTTGTTTTCTTCAATGTTTTTTTGGGTATCCTTTAGCAAGTCATTGATTTGTTTTTCATGGTTTTGTCACATCACTCTCATTTCCCTCCCCAGTTTTTCCTCTACTTCTCTAACTTGCTTTTCCAAATCCATTTTGAGCTCTTCTATGGCCTGAGACCAGTTCATTTTTTCTTGGAGGCTTTTGATGTAGGCTCTTTGACTTTGTCGACTTCTTCTGGCTGTATGTTTTGGTCTTCTTTGTCACCAAAGAAAGGTTCCAAAGTCTGAGTCTGAATCTCAGTCTGTTTTTGCTGCCTGGCCATGTTCCCAGCCAACTATTCAACCTTTGAGTTTTTCATCAGGGTATGACTGCTTGTAGAGTAGAGAGTATTTTGTCCCAAGCTTGAGGGGCTGTGCTGTTGTTTTTAGAACTATTTCTACACAGCAAACTCTGCCACACCAGTGCTCCTCCTCCCTCAAGAACCAGCAACCCAGACTGAGACTCAGATCTTAAGCAGGCTCTGCACTCCTGCTCTGATCTGCCACTTAATTCCTTCCACCAGGTGAGCCTGTGGCCAGAAGCAACTGCAACTGTAGTTCTGTCCTCAGAGCTGCACCACCTCTGCTGCCCCCGGGACAGTGGCTGAACCATGAACTCCTTTCACTCTGTCCCCGCAGCTTTTCCCAGTAACCTTCTCTGTTGTCTTTGGTGTTTGTGGGTTGAGAAGTCTGGTAACTGCCACAGCTCACTGATTCAGGGCACTAGGGCCTGTTCCACCCGGCTCCTGGTCTGGTTGGTCTGGGCCTGGCTCACGCTGGTCTCTGCTTGGCTAAAACTGCCGGATCCGTGCAACAGACCTTACCCAGGGATCCTCCAGGCTGTCCTGGGCTGGAGCCCTGCTTCCCTTTGCTATTTCGTGGGTTCTGCAGTTCTAGAATTTGTTCAGAGCTGTTTTTTAATAGGTGTTTGGAGGGACCTGGGGGGAGCTCATGCAAGTCCCTGCCTTCCAGCTGCCATTTTGGCTCCACCCCCCTTTCCTCATTTCTTAAAGCATAATAATATCCATTACCTTCATATAGCATAATTTCTTCAGCCCTTCTGATTAATGGTGAGCATCCCATAATTTTCAATTTTTTGCCTCAACGAAAAATGCTTCTATAAATTGCTTTTGTCCATGTGATCCATTCCCCCTTTCTTTTATCTCACCTGGGGTATAAACCAGGCATTACTGATCACTACATGAAACAGTATGCTCAGTTGATTTTTTACTTAGTATTTTATTTTCCCAGTCATATGTAAAAACAATTTTTAATATTCATTTTTAAAACTTTGAGTGACCTAAGAAGAGGTTTTACTACTCTCCTGGCCTGTGCTCTGCTCCATGAATGATCACAAACACTCCTTTCTGCCCTGGAACTGCAAGGAGGGTCCTCCCTACACTGTGGCAGCAAGCTCTGCTATGCTAGTGCTCCTCCTTGCCCTGGGCCTGCCATCAAGGACTGTGACCCAGATCTGAATGAGGGAGTCCAGCTAGCAAAAAGGGCCCTGTAATCTTCTTCTCACCAGTTGTTTGACCCCCTTACCATTTGTGGGCTGAGAGCTCTGGAAGCAGCTCCTTCTTCCTCTTCTTCTTCTCCTTCCTCTTCTTCTTCTCCTTCTTCTTCTTCTCCTTCTTCTTCTTCTTCTTCTTCTTCTTCTTCTTCTTCTTCTTCTTCTTCTTCTTCTTCTTCTGCTTCTGCTTCTTCTGCTTCTGCTTCTTGTTCTGATTCTTCTTCTTCTCCTTCTTCTTCTCCTTCTTCTTCTTCTTCTTCTTCTCCTTCTTCTTCTTCTTCTTCTTCTTCTTCTTCTTCTTCTTCTTCTTCTTCTTCTTCTTCTTCTTCTTCTTCTTCTTCTTCTTCTTCTCCTTCTCCTGCTTCTGCTTCTTGTTCTGCTTCTTGTTCTGATTCTTCTTCTTCTTCTTCTTCTCCTCCTCCTTCTTCTTCTTTTTCTTCTTCTGCTTCTGCTTCTTGTTCTTGTTCTTGTTCTTGTTCTTGTTCTTGTTCTTGTTCTTCTTCTTCTTCTTCTGCTGCTGCTGCTGCTGCTGCTGCTGCTGCTGCTGCCGCTGCTGCTGCTGCTGCTGCTGCTGTTGCTGCTGGTGATGATGATTATGATGATTTACACACTCCCAAGACCTACTCCTATTTCAATGTGTCTGGGGCTATGCTGGCACAGCCTATACTAGACTGCTTTGCACTCTCACCCAGGTACAACAGACCTTTCCTGCTGGCCTTCTAAGTTGTCTTTGGCATATGTGGGCATAGAGCATAGAATCTGGAGTCAGAAAGACCTAAATTAAAATATCGCTTCAGACACTCGTTATCTTTGTGAGCCTGGGCAAGTCTACTAACTTTTCTCATCTATAAAGTGGGGGTCATAATAGCACTTATCTCATAGGATTGCTGTTAGGATCAGATAGATAGCATATCTGAGACATTTTGCAAACCTTAAAGTGCTGTATAAATCCTACTTGCTCTGGTTATATAACCATGTGTTTTTCATTTATAATTATTACTATAGTCTATTATATTTATTATATTTAATCGTAAATTCACCTGCATTTCTCATATAAATTGAACCAGGTCATAGTACATAATTTTCTAAGTATGTTTCTAAGTACTAAGTTACTGAGTAAGTAAGACTCTTTGAAAATATTTTCTTCAATATTTTTCCATCAATAAACATTGGAGATACTGGTCTATAGTTTTTTTTCCTACTACATTTCTTCCTTGAAGACCACTACTTTAATTGGTGGTGGGCTCCTTGTCCTTGCTGGTCTTCAAGTAGAACCATGTTATGATGGGAATCATGTATGGGTTCAACTAAGTTATCACTGAGGATCCTACTAACTCTCTAAATCTCTGATTCTGTGACCACCCCACTTGTAATGAAAGTAATTTGGCAAAAATAAAATCTCTTCCTATTTTTGCAAACAGTTTATCTAACAGTAAGAATTAATTATTATTTGAATATCTGTTAGAATTCTCTTGTGAGTCCTTCTGGTCCTGTGTTTTTTTTTTTCCTATAAGACTTTATTCATTGTTTGTCCATGTGGTGTTGTGTTGTGTTTTGTTTTTCTGAAACTGAGTGATTTAAATTCTCTTATTTCTTGTTTCCTTATTTTTTTTATTTTACACCATTGTAATATTCATCCATTTCATTTAAATTATCAGGATTAAAAAGAATATTTTCTAGTAATTTCATTTATTTCATCTTCATTTGTTGAACATTCTCCTTTTCCATTTTTTGATATTGGAAATTTGATTTTCCTCTCTATGTTTTAAAAATCAAAATAACTAAACATTTTATCTATTTTATTAGTTTTTTTAAAAAAATCCTAGTTTTATTTTTCTCTCCTATGGCCTTTTTTCTATCAATTTTGTTATTCTCTTCTTTGGTTTTCAGGATTTTTATTTTTGTGTTCATTAAGAGTTTTTTGATTCATCTTTTTCTAGTTTTTTTCTATTTTCTACTTCTTTTTTCTACAACTCTTATTCCACTTACAATTTATTTTTTCCTCTCTTGCTTACTTACTTCTCGATAGTCTTATAATCCTTGTATCCATATCATTTTTTCTCTGAGCCTCTACTTATACTTATTGTGAAGTTACTGTCTTCCTTGTGTTTACCTCATGAACATCTCTTATCCCGTATGTCTTCATAATGTTTAATCTTCTGCTTTCGCGTCCCCAGCCTCAGTTCCTGGCTTGGCATTTTAGGTTAGTGCAAGGTTCTTCTCCTTTCTGCACTCTTCAGTAACTTAGGTTAGAGTTCTATGGAGTTATTATATCCCTTTTAGACTGTCCTGGTCAAAGCTTTGCTAGGTCTTGGATCTGTGTCTGAGTGACCAGTGTGATACCATTTTCTGACTATCCTGGAGTTTTCTTATCTGTGTACTCTGGACTGTGCTGTACCCTCAAGAACAAAACATTGCAGGTTTTAGGCGCACATAAAGCATCCATGATCAAGTGATGGCAGGGCACTTCCAGCTGCTTTACTTATGCTTGTACTATCTTCCCCAGGTAGAGGCCTTCCACTGGCTTCTGGTTGTTTTTATCTTTATTACTGAGTTAGATAGGGAGGCTTACTATGGTTCACTTTTGGATTTCTTTATCACTCTTCGATCTAGTGCCCTTTTTAGATATTTGTGGGACAATTCAGCTCCCTGTACATTTGTTCACATCTCCATCTTAACCAGAACTCAAGATTAAATATTCAACTCATATTCATCTCAACAATACTTAAGTACCTACTATGTGCCAGGCCCAATGCCAGATAGAGATTTCTTCTATTTGGGCCTACAGATCAGAACTAGAAGCATTGGGTGAAAAATATAAAGACATAAAGTAGATTTGATATAATGAAAAACTCCCAACAGTGAGAGCTATCCAAAGGTGAAATGGCCTGCTTTAGGAGGGACTGGGGTGTTCCTAACTGGAGGTTTTCATAAGCAAAAGATAATTGGCCACTTATAGAGTATGATATAGAGGCAAGTCTTATTTAGGAATCAGTTGAACTAAATGGTCTCTGAGATCTCTTCCAACTTGGAGATTTTGTGATTTTTTTTCAAGGTATATAAAACAACTTTCATGTCCACCCCATGCACCAAATACTATTAATTTATTAAAAAAACATTTTTGTCCCTTAATAGCATTTTTAAAATTTCCTGAGTCTGTAAGTAACATTGGGATTCTTTTTAATAATATTTCCTGCCCTGTGAAAATATACATTAAACAACAATTCTATACCAATATTTTTCAAGCATCTAAAATATAAAAGTCACTATGAGCAAGAAATTTGGAACATGAAGATGAATTACCCAATCTCTATCCTTGAGAAACTTACAATTTAGTAGGGAAGAAAAGAATGTATATAAATAATTAAAATGCAAATTGGAATATATAAATACATGAAAGATTAAAGAAAAATGCTATTAGAGTTTTAAGGAGGTAGAGATAATTCACAGATGGGGAATTAATGAAGTCTTCTTGTGGAAAGTAAGATTTAGACTGGGCTTTTAAGCAAAGCAATGGTGGTTATGAGAAAGGAGTCCATTCTAAGTGTGAAGAAGAGTATGAGAAAAGGCATATCAGCAAGACAGGATCACGGAATGAAGAATAACCCAGTTTGGCTGGTGTACTAAGCATGTGGTGGGGGATAGTAAGAGCTAAGATTGAAAAAGCAAGTTTGAGCCAAATTATGACAGGCTTTAAAAACCAAGTGAAGGAATTTGGGCTTCATCTGCTCAGCACTGGAGAGTTCTTGGAGTTTATTGAGAAAAGAAACTATGTGATCAGAACTGTCCATTGTGGAGATTAAGCTGGTCTTGGTTTGAAAGACAGATTAGAGTGAGGAGGTGAAAGGACCAAAAAACAGAAAAACCAGTTAGAATGTTATTACAATAGTCCAAGCAGAAGTGATGAAGGTGTGAATTCTGGCAGTGTCAAGAGGAATGGAAAGGCAAAGATGGAGTCCAATGTTATTATGGCAATAGAATGAAAGAATTTGTCAACTGAGTAGATGGGGATGTGGGACAGGGGCAGGAGAGGGAAGAGGTTCCCAGCCTGGGTGTCTAGATGAATAAAGGTACCATTGACAACACAGAAGTGAAGATGAGGATAGAGAAAACTTTTGTTTAGACATGCTGTGCAAAGGTTATAGCAGGAGGAGGTATCTAATCTGTTACTCTTTTTCAGCTCTAATTTTATGGTCCTCTGCAGTAAGTGGTGTGGTTGACCTAAAGTATGTGGAAAGAGCAATGAGGCCCACTGCAAAGAGTACTGGACCTTGAGTGAGAGGATCCACGTTCAATTCCTGGCTTTGCCTCTTAATCACCTGTCTCTGAAATCACATCTCTCTGGGCCTCAGTTTCCTCATCTTCAAAAATTAATTAACTGAACTAGATGATCCCCAAGCTACTTTCCAGCTCTAAATTTATGATGCTTAAATGAAAAGTGTGGCTACTGAAATTAAATAAACCCCACTTCTCCATTCCTTCCTTAAAAAAGTAAACCAGAAAACTTCCTAAAAGATCAGTTTTCTGTTCAACCACACTTAAGACCATCATCTTGCTTCTGCAATTGAAAGAGCCTGTGATGGTATGATATTCCTACAATGATTGTATTAAATGTTTATTTTATGAGGCTTTCTCTTGTAAGAGGCCACGTAAGGTAGTGGTTGAAGAGCCAGCATAGAAGAGCTAGAATATCTGGGTTTAAGTCCCAGATCTGAGATACTCTTTGTGGGCAAGTCATTTAACTTCTTGGAGCTCCAGAAGATTCTCTAAGACTTTCATCTGTGGTAGGACTCTCCATCTGCACCGGTAGAGGGAATGTCTTCCCTGGGATTTCCCTATACTAGTACAATCACAGATCTGCTTTTTTGTTAAGTGGTTCTCTTAAAAATTGCAAAAGAGAAATTTAAAAAGCTCATATGAAAAATTCAGAAATAGCTTTCTTTTCAACTGTTGCATTGCTGCTCACCAGATTCTAAACTTGTAGATACCACCTCAAGAGAGTATGGAGAAGGCAATCCTTTTGTTAACCAAGACACAAACCCCAGTAGTTATGTTGTATGTTCAACCAGTGAAACATGTTACACAATTGTTCAGAGAAATAGCATTTGATCTGAGAACATTGGCAGCAGTCTGAAACATCTTTTCCCAGCGTAGCACTTGACTTTAAGCTGACTACAGATATCAAGTTTCTCTCACAGATTCTCTGACATACTTTAGTATTATTGAACAAATGTCAGTTCCGTCTATCTCTTGAATAGTGCCAATCTGAATTGAAAATGTGCTTACTTTTTTAACATCATCACTGTCTGTGTTTCTATACCAGGAGCAGAATCGGACATGGCTGAAAAATTTCATCTCGATTTCATTCAAATAATATTTATTAAAGGCTTACTTTCTACCAGATGCTGGGAATACAAAGATGAGAACACAACTGTGCCTGCCCTCAAAGAGCTTATATTCTTTCCAGGAGAGTAGGTAAGGATGATATCTATACAGATAAGCAAATAGAAAATATGCACAAAGTAAATGCAAGGCATTTTTTTTTTTATTTTTTATGAGAGAGGAACACTAAAAATGGAAAGAATCAGAAAAGGTCTTATGTAAAAGATGGCACTTGAACTGAACCTTGAAGGAAGCTAGTAGATGGAGTGTACTGGGAACAGCAACTAGTCTAAGTTTGGTTGGAAGATGTAGCATGTGAGGGGAGTGATGTCAAATCATTTTGGAAAGATAAGTTGTGGTAAGATTGTGAAGTGCTTCAATAGTGGAGTTAGACAGTTATCATAGAAGGAATAGGGAGCCAATGAAATTTTTTGAGGAGAACATGGTTGGGTCTAAAATATAAGAGTAAGAATCAAAAATCTAAGAGGAGTTGTGTGGAGAGTGAATTGGAGATGAGAGGGACCAGATTCAGGGAGACCAATTGGGAGATTATTCTGACAGTGCAAATGACAGGATCTAAGGGACTAGATCAGAATGGTGGCTACATGAGTGGATAAAAGACAGTATATGTGAGAATTGTAGCTTACCTGGTCAGGATATTTTCTTTGAGTGTTACAAGTGTTCCACAATGTTGTTTTTAGGTCCTAGTTCCAATACATCCTTCACATATGAAAAAATAATCTTTTTAATTATAACATAGGACTGACTTTGTCATTCTACTGTTCCATTGCTCCAAAACCTTCTATTGCTTCTAAGATAAAATACAATCCCTTCATCCATTGCTAGGCATCTACTGGAAGGAGATTAATGATAAGAAAAGCAAGGTCCCATAAACACCAAAATATTACTTTTACCATATACACAGAATAGTTCAAAATATTAATAGCAAGACTTTTTTTAGAGTAGCAAGAAATTGGAAATAAAGTGAATGCTCATAGATTGGGGAACAACTAAACAAATTATGGTACATGAATGTTATTTCTTCATTGCAAGAAATTACAAACGTGAAGAACGCAGAAGAGAATGTGTTATATTAACTGATGCAAAATGAAGTGAAACCATGAAAGCAACATACACAATGTCATACATGGAAAGAATCACATGAAAACTACACTAAATGTTGTGAAATTAAAATGAGCTAACTTGCCCTCTCAAAAAAAGATATGAAAATGTTTTAGTTATTCTTCTTTGTAGAGGTGGGAGATTATGGGTATGGAGTGCTGCATATACATCAATGTTGGAATTGGCGTATATGTCATTTTGATACTATTTTTGAACCATTTTCCTTCTCTTTTTATTACTTATTCTAAGGGATGGGCCTCTTGAGAAAGAGGAGGTGAGGAATATCTGGGGAAATGAAAGTCTTGCAAAAATAAAAGATATAAAAAATGAAACTTAAAAACTATGGTTTTTTTTAGCCTGGGATTTAAGGAAGTAAGGAAACAAGCATTTACTGTGCTAAGTACCTTACAACTATTATCTTGGTTGAGCTTCACAACAACTTGAGAGGTGTTATTACTATTCTTCATTTTACTATTGAAGAAACTGAGGCAGATAGAAGTTAGGTGATCCAAGATCGCATAAGTAGTAATTGTCTGAAGCTAGATTTGAACTCAGATCTTCCTGACTCCAAGCCTAGCTCTCTGTGTACTGTGCTCCCTAGATGCCCCATTTAAAGTACTTCGTAATCTGCCTCCAAGGTAGCAATACAGTATTATTTCATGTTACTTTTCTTCACATTAAGTTTTAGACAAACTGGAATTTAAATGGCCAAGCTGTTCCCTGGATGCAACATACTCCCTAGTCCCTCTAACCTTTGGCATAGCCTATTTATTCCTAGAACATATCCTTTCCTTTCCACCAACTTTCAGAATCCTCTTCCTTTAAGACTCAGCAAAGATTCCACCTCTTCTTCTCAAGCCTTTCCTCATTCCTCAGCTGAACATATTTTCTCTCTCTACAAATTGCCCCAAATTACTTTGAGTTGACTACATCACCACTGTCATATTCAATCATGCATTATATCTATGTACCTTGAAGTGAAAGATTATTTCATTTTAAAAATTTTATTTTTAAATTTTACTCTCTCAGTAAATTCTATATAGTAGGCAATTGAATTTGTGGGGTTCAATTCTAGGACCAAAGGAAAGAAACATGATAGAAAATATTTAGATGAAGAACAAAAGATGGAAAATAGAAATGATACTATCAAGAGAACATACTATAGACCATCTGAGCAGAAGAAGGAAATAGATGAAATGATTTAATAGTGATGAGAGACTTCAATCATCTAAACAACTGGTAAAGCCTCTCTCTCTCTCTCTCTCTCTCTCTCTCTCTCTCTCTCTCTCTCTCTCTCTCTCTCTCTCTCTCTCTCTCTCTCTCTCTCTCTCTCCTTTCTCTTTCTCCCACAAGCAAAGTATCTAAAATTTTGGTTTTTGACTTTCTTCAAAAGGGGACAAAAACAATGAGGATTATTATTCTGCATCTGATTCTCAACAACAAGGAGGAATTGGTATCTAAAATACAACAAAAATGGGAATTGTAATTTGGTAATTACCATTCCAACTTAACATATTGTAATAGAGGAGGAGAAAATTGAGGGCATTGTCTGACATGTAGCCTGGATTTATGAACTGATAATGTCAATGAATTGACAGAAAATAGGATCCATGGCCTATTTCTGCAGGTTAAGTCAGCCCATGAAGAATGGGAAATTCAAGGTCAAACTTCTATAATTCCAATGAGAAAGAAAGGGGGGAATTACATAAAGAATCCCATGTAATACACAGGAAATTCAGGAATGTGTAGAAGATGGAAGTAAAGACAGGTAATATGAGATGCATCTAAAAGCATTGTAGGGACTGCAAAACTATTTTCAGGAGAAATAATGTTGAGGCTGTCAGTGAATAGTATAGATCACAAAATGACTTTTAGAAAGTCATAATAAGGAAAAGAGAAGTCTCCTTGATAGACTGAGTCTTAGAAGTCAGAGTTTAGGAGAAATAAATGTAAAAATTTTATATGGGTTAAAAAAACACAAGTCCACAAAGAATATTTGTATTTCTTGAGGTAGATGATCATATCAGATGGACACCATTATGCTGCCCAACATTTATTTTGCTTCTTTTCTTTTCAAAGGAGATTAATCTTTAGAGTTAATTTAATTAAGACTCAGCAAAGATTCCATCTCTTCTTATCAAGTCTTGATCTTTATAAAGAGAGGCCAAAAAGGCTTAACAGGAAGTTGAAATTCAAGATACATACTAAGTTTGTTAGGATACAACTTGCACTTCTATATGAATTTACATCATCAAGTCTGGATAAGCCACAAGTGGCAATATGATTACTGAGTCACTGGAATTTGAAAGAAAATTATAAGAGAGGAGAGGACAGTTGTGGCCATGGTCTGCCCTGCACTCCAGATCTGGGGATTGGTAATTTCACTGAATTAACAGAAAGGATAAATAAGATCCCATAGCCTGGCATTCAATAGGTTATTAATCCAAGGGAAAAGAGAAACTCTCAAGAATGAAAAAGGGAAAGAGATGACACAAGAATTGAAAATGTCATCTATGGTTTTGAATTTAAAAGGGGAGGGGGAGAGTAACATGTGAAAATTATAGGCCATGGAGCTTGACTTTGATTCCTGGCAAAATTCTAATATGTCTTGAAGGTCAATAATTAATAAAGGTTAATTTTAAAAGGTAATAATAGGTTAATTAAATTAATTCATCAATCATGGTTGATAAGCCTCTCAAAAAAAATTCAATGATCATTGAAATCCCAGTGCGTCTTCAGCAAACACAGGTCAGGCCAGATAAATCTCATTTACTTTTTTGAAAGAGTTGTTGGGCTGGTAGATCAGGAGAATTATGTGAACATGTGGAACTCAAATTTCAACAACTGAAAAAGTCTCTTATCCTTGTCCTTATGGATGCAATGAAAACATACAGATTACAAATAGTATAATTGGGTAGATTTAGGAATTGGTCAAAGGCCTGGTTGAAAAAAAATATTCCATTAATGATTTGAATCAACTTAAAGGTAGGTTCCTAATGGAGTGCTTCAGATATCTGTCCTTGACTTTGTGCTAACATTTTAAATTTTTTCCAATTTATTTATTTTAGTTTTTGACATTCATTTCCACAAGATTTTGAGTTCCAAATTTTCTCCCCATTTCTCCCCTCCCTCCTCCCCATGATGGTCTGCATTCTGATTTACTCCTTCCCTTAATATGCCCTATTTTCTATCATCCCCCCCACCTTCTCTTATCTTTTTTATTTTCCTGTAGGGTAAGCTAGATTTCTAGACCCCATTGCCCGTGTATCTTATTTCCCAGTTGCATGTAAAAAAGTTAACATTTGTTTTTTTTTTTTAAATTTTGAGTTCCAAATTCTCTCCCTTCCTCCCTCCCCACCCACCCTCATTGAAAGGGCAAACAATTTGATATAAGTTGTACACATATAGTTGTGCAAAACACTTCCCATAGCAGTCATGTTGTGAAATGCTAACTATATTTCCCTCCATCCAATCCTGCCCCCTCTTTATTCTATTCTTTCCTTTCACCCTGTTCCTCCTCAAAAGTGTGCTTCTGCTTACCCCTTCCCTAATCTGCCTTCCGTTCTATCACTCCCCCTTATCCCCTTTCCCTCTACTTTCCTGTACAGTAAGATATATTTCCATACCCAATTGAGTGTGTATGTTATTTCCTCCTTAAGCCAAATCCAATGAGAGTAAGGTTCACTCATTCCTTTTTACCTCTCCCCTCTTCCCCTCCATTGTAAAAGCTTTTTCTTGCCTCTTCTATGTGAGATAATTTACCCCATTCTACCTCTCACTTTCTCCTCCTCTCAGTACATTCTTCTCTCAGCCCTTAATTTTATTCTTTAGATATCATCCATTCATAATCAACTTGCCCTGTGCCCTCTCTCTCTCTCTGTGTGTGTGTGTGTATTCCCTCCAACTACCCTAATAATGAGAAAGGTCTCATGATTTACGAATACCATCTTTCCATGTAGGAATATAAACAGTTCAACTTTAAAAGGTCCCTTATGATTTCTCTTTTCTGTTTACCTTTTCATTCTTCTTTTGAGTCTTGTATTTGAAAGTCAATTTTTCTATTTAGTGCTAGCTTCTCAAGAATGCACTAAATTCCTCTATGCCATTGAATATCAATTTCCCTCCCTCATTGATTACACTCACTTTTTCTGGGTAGGTGATCTTGGTTTTAATACTAGCTCCTTTGACCTCCAAACATCATATCCCAAGTCCTCCGATCTCTTAATGTAGAAGCTGCTAAATCTTGTGTTATCCTGACTGTTTCCATAATGCTTGAGTTGTTTCTTTCTGGCTGCTTTCAATATTTTCTCCTTGACCTGAGAACTCTGGAAGTTGGCTATAATATTCCTTGAAGTTTTCCTTCTGGGACCTCTTTCAGGAGGTGATTGGTGGATTCTTTCAATGTCTATTTTACCCTCTGGTTCTAGAAGATCTGGGCAATTTTCCTTGATAATTTCTTGAAAGATGGTGTCTAGGCCCTTTTTTGATCATGGCTTTCAGGTAGTCCAATAATTTTTAAATTCTCTCTCTTGGATCTATTTTCCAGGTCAGTTGTCTTTTCCAATAAATATTTCACATTGTCTTCTATTTTTTTCATTCTTTTGGTTTTGTTTTATACTTTCCTAATTTCTCATAAAGTCATTAGCTTTCATTTGCTCCACTCTAATTTTTAAAGAATTATTTTCTTCAGTGAGCTTTTGGACCTCCTTTTCTCTTTGGCCAGTTCTGCTTTTTAAGGCATTCTTCTCCTTATTGGCTTTTTGGACCTCTTTTGACATTTGGTCTAGTCTATTTTTCAGGTATCATTGTCTTCACTATTTTTGGGGGTCTCTTATAGCAACCTGTTAACTCATTTTTCATTATTTTCTTGCATCACTCTAATTTCTCTACCCAATTTTCTCTCTCCTTCTCTTACTTGATTTTTAAAATCCTTTTTGAGCTCTTCCATGGTCTGAGACCAATTCCTATTTTTCTTGGAGGCTTTGGATGTAGGAGCTTTGACTTTGTTGTCTTCTTCTGAGTGTATGTTTTGATCTTCCTTGTCCCCAAAGTAAGATTCTGTAGTCTGAGTTTGTTTTCCCTCTGTTTGCCCATTTTCCCAGCCAATTACTTGACTTTTTTACTCTTTGTTAAGGAAGGACTCTGCTTCCAGTGTAGAAGACTTATTGTCCCAAGCTTCAGGGGTTTTGTGCAGCTGTTTTCAGAGATACTTCTAGGAACCTGTAAGTTTGCAGTTCTCCCAGGGTGGTATGATCTAAGGATAGGTGTTTACTCCTCTCCTGGCCTGTGCTTTGATCTGTGAGTGACCACAGGCACTCTTTTCTTCCATGGAACTGTGAGGAGGGTTCACTCTTCACCACTGCCACAAGCTCTGCTATGGCAGCACTCCTCCTCACCCCAGGATTTTGACACAGATCTAAGTATGGGCAAGCCAACAGAATCCTGCCTCAGTCTCCTTCTGATCAGTTGTTCTCCTTACCATCTATGGGCAGAGAGCTCTGGAAGCAACTGTTGCTGCTGCTACTGCTGCTGCTGCTCCCGCCCCACGGCCACCACCCCAGGGCTGGGCTGGGACTGGGGCTGGGCTGTGCTCCTCTCTCACCCAGGTCCAACAGACCTTTTCCACTGACCTTCTGGTGTCTTTGTCATTTATGGGTTGAGAAATCTGGAAACCATCTCAGCTGCCCATTATTCAGTCCCCTGAGGCCTGCTCTGGTTTGCTAACAGACATTGATCTGTGCTGATGTGCTTGTGCTGGCCAGGACTCCTGTCCTAGCTCCCATCAACCATCCAGGTTGTCTTGGGCTGGAAATTCATTTCACTCTGTCTTTTTTGGGTTCTACTCTTCCAGAATTTGTTTAGAGTCATTTTTACAGGTAATCTGAGGGGTTTGGGGGAGAGCTCAAAGAGTCCCTGCTTTTACTCTACCATCTTGGCTCTGCCCCCAATATTTTTTTTATTAATAACTTAAATGACTAGAAATCATCTTATAAAATATGTAGATGATGCAGGCCTGAGAAGGTTAACTAACACAGAATCAAAGAATGTCATAATTGGAAGCCACCTCCATAGTCATCTTGTCCAAAACACATTTTAATTGATCCATCAATAAGCATCACCTTAGATGGAAAAGGATACCAAGAGATACAAGGACAAATCTTTTTGACTCCCCTGATCTCACAGAGCTTGTATTGTCTCAAAAGAGATTCACAGGATAAATACAAAATGAATTTAAGGTAGTTGTGGGGGGTACTAGAACTTGGGGGAACTAGAAAGTTTTGTGTAAAAAGTAGTGCTTGAACTGAGTTTTGCAAGAATCTGAAAAAGAAATGTAGTCTGCTTTACAAGTTGTCACCCATCCTTTACTTGAAGACATCCAATGAATGCCAGTCTCCTAAGGTGGCCCATCTACTTTTCAGTTGCTTTAATTATTAGAAGTTTTTCCTTATATTTATACTGTATGTGTCCCTTTTCAAATACTGCCTCTCATCCCTAATTCTTACCTCTAGGGCTAAGGATGGTGAATAGGTCCATCTCCTACATTATAATTCCTCAAATCCTTGAAGGCAGATGTGTTTCCCTTGAGTTTTCTTTAGGCTAAACCTGTCTCATTCTTTTAAGTGATCCATATATGATATGAACTTAAGGCCCTTCACCGTTCTGCTTGCCCATCTTCGGATACTATCTGGCTTATCACTGTCGTCCCTAAAATGTACTGTCCAGAAACACAATACTCTAGAATGATGTAGTCTCATCAGGTCAGGGCACAATTGGATCATTACCTCTTTATTCCTGGACACGGTGCCTCTCTTAATGGAACCTCAGATCAGGTTATCTTCTGGGGCTGCCATATTACAGTGTTGAGTCATATTGAGTTTGTAGTCCATTAAAACCCCCAGGTATTTTTCACATAAACTGCTTTCTAGCCATGCCTCCCCCAGAGTCAGGATTCAAAATGATCTTAACAGGCTAGAATGATGGGCTGAATCTAATAAGAAAAAATTCAATAGAGATAAATCTAAAAATATTACAGTTAGATTCCAAAACTCAACTTCATAACCACAAGGTGGGAAAAGTCATACCCATGCAACAGTTCATGTAAAGAGGATGTGGGGATTTTAATTGAATGAAGCTCAATATTCAGGGTGTAAGATAATTACCATGCCTTATTATTCACTTGTCTGAACTTATGTGGAATACGTTGTACAGTTGGGCTTCACATTTTAAGGATTTTGATAAATGAGAGGCACCCACCAGAGGATGTCATTATGATGAGTGGCCTCAAGGTCATGCTGCACAAGAATCTATTGGGTCTTTTAAATCTAGAGATGAGACCAATAAAGGGGAAGGGGGGGGAATTATTAGTTTATCCAAGTATCTAAAGGGCTGTCATGTGTAAAAGAGATTAATCTAGTCTTCCTTGTCCCTAGAAGGTGAAGATCAGAACAGTTCCTTTCAGAGGGGCAGTGTCATTTGGACCACCTATCTAATAATTACAGCTATCTTAAAAGTGTGTCTCAGGAATTAGTGTGTTACCCCTTACAAGAAGTTACCAAGTGAAGGCTAGATGACATCTTTGGGGGAATATTGGTAATAGGATTCTTGGTCAGGTTCTGTTTGGGTGGGATGACTTCTGAAATTCTGTGATTCTCACAATGCTAGAGTCAAAATGAGGGAGTCAGGAAAAAGCAGGTTTCGGGAGCAAATAATGAGTTTAGGTTTAGACAAATAGATTTCAAAGTTCTGACCTCAAATCAGCTTGAAGATCTGAAATAGGAAATTGGTTCTAGAGATGAAGGAAAAGATCACCACTGAAAATAAAGATTTGGGTGTCCTTCATATAAAGTATAAGTCACTGAAATCATGAAAGTGAATGAGTTCACCAAGGGAAGAAGCATGGAGAAAGAAGACAGAAGGCCACGTTTAAGGGCTAGGCAAATGAAAGTTGCCTATGAAGGGGACAGAGAAAAAGCAGTGCTTGAGGTAGGGAGAGAACCAGAAGAGTACGGCGTCATAGAAAAAACCAAGGGAAAAGAGAGTAGCATCTTTGGATGAATATTGAAAACCACTGAAATTCTCTACTGAAAGTATTGTGAGCATCAAAAAGAAAACATCATAGATTAGAAAATAAGGCCTTGAAACTTGCTGTAGAAATAAACTTGGCCTGAGGTAAAATTTGAAAAATACGGAAAGCTAATTCATGCAAAATAACTTTTTTATAGAGACATTTACTTGAATAGCAGACTAAAATGTAATTATTAGAATAACTTAAATTTTTTCAGAAGAAAGGGAATAAGAAGCTTCCAGGATAGGGGGTGAAAAACCTTCCATATGTGTGAGAAATTTTTTTATACCATGGCACTGCAGGATATAAATTTTCATTTGGTCTGAATGTAGAACATGGGATCACAACAGCTATCTGTTTGAAGAGAATGAGGCAGGCCATCCAGCATTTATCCTAGATCCAAAACACTGGGAGGCCTGGTCTGGGGGTGTGGGGGAAAGAACAGCTGGCAATTAGAAGTCCAGGGGAGTGGGTTACCCCACAGCTGGTAGAAATCAACTAAATGACTAAGAAGACAAAGGCGAGGGGGGTGGTGGTGCAGAGAGAGGGGAGACTGAAAAGGGAAGGAGCTGACTAAATTAAACCAGACATCTAGATAAATTAAGCTTTATTAAAATGGTGCCATGGTTCTGATTCCTTCAATACTAACTTATTTGCGTGATAGATTTATATGGCTTACGGCACAATGAGGCAGAGTGTGAATTTTATTTCCTCATACTCTGGGCAGAGAATATTTGGGGCTGCTCCCCTCTGCCCTCATTTCTTTTGGTAAGAAGTAGCTAATCTTTTCAAACCCACCACCACCAATTCTTTTCCTGCCAAAGAAGGAGAGAGTCTAATTTGACAATTTGGGGTTGCAGTTGGGGTCTTGCTTAGAAAAAAAGAAAGCATTTCTAAAGATAAAATACAAGAGACTTACATTTTTAAAAGCCAAAAAGAACCTTACTAAGGCCCTGGAAGTCAAATGTCCTGTGATATATGAGGTTTGAAAGGAATTAAAAGGGAAAAATGTGAAGAGCCTCCAAACTAGGCCTATAATCAGAGCAATAGGATGAAATTGAGGAATAGAATATATACTCCCTGAGGATAGGGGCCATTTAGTTTTCTTTGATTTTTTTTGTCTTTGAATCCCCAGCATCAAGCATCGAACCTAGCACATAGTAGGTACTTAATCATTTTTTTTCTGAGTTGGAAGAGAACATCAGTACTGATAGTGCCAACTCTGAAATTATGGAATGGCTTCTTATGGGTAATAGGGAAAATCTCACACCTAACCATATATAAAGACCAACATAGGAATAAGAGTATCTAAAGATGGAAAGGCCCTACAACTCCCTTAATTTACAGAGGAGACACTGAGTCCCAGACAAGTCAAGTGACTTTTCTATGGTAACATAGCACTTCCACTTTCCAGACTTCTGTTTCCTCATCTATAGTATTTAATCCTACTAGTTAATCTATCAACTCTAAATCTTTAGATCTCAAATGAAGGCCATAAACTCAAAAGCAAAGAAGGGGAAGGAGAACATTGCAGGCATAGGGAACATGAGCAAAGACTGAAATTGGCGAGTATAGAGTATGTTTGGAAGTCCAGTTTTGCTGTAGCAAAGAGTAAGTGGAAGGAGTATCTTGGTATACAGTGGGGAAAATAGAGAGGCAGCAGCTTCTGAATGCCCTGAATGATGGGCATAATTGTTTGAAATTCTCCCATAAGGCCAAAGAGAGCCATTGAAGATTTGTTAGCAAAATAGCAACATGCCACGATCTATGCAGAAAGAAGATTACGCTGGAGATGGAAGGCAGGTTTGGAAGTAGGTTGGAATGGATGGACGGGTAGAGAGGATGGAGAGGATTTATAAAGATCTATTGGGAATCTATTACAATTGTCTAGTTGAGTAGAAACAATGGCAGTGCAATCATCAGACCTGAGACCAAGCCCAGACTATGCCCTGGACCTCTGGGCAGGTCCCTTGTCTTATCTATGCTGCCATTTGAGTGAGGACATCAGAAGTGTAATCTGAATTTTCTGGAAGAAAAGCCAGACTTGAAGTGGACTTAGGATTCAGTTCAGTCCAGACTGACCTCCTCTTGTTTCCTATGCCTCTCTTCTTAAGGTCCTGGAGTGGCCATTGAGAGCCAAGAGTGCTCAGCCAGAGTAATGTCCCAGCAGACATCAGAGATATGACATGATGCAAACCAACACCAGGAAGGCAACTATCTCCAAACTTCTCCCTCCAAGAGCGGTTTCTATTCCCTTTGTTTCAAGGGTGGCTTTTCCTTCTGGGTTCCCTCCACTTACCAACTGAGTATCAGTCCACAATATTCTTAAAAAATCTATACTTTGCAAACAGCTGTTTTCATGCCCCTCCCTCCTGCACATCTTTTCCTCCTGTGTTTTTATCCTATTTGCAGTAGCTTGTGTGTTGTGCTTCAAACCTGACCCTAGCTTTTGTTTATAAATTCAGTAGCCCTTCCCCTGCTCCAAATAACCATGCTCGGTTGTAAATTGGAACCATTGTCTTGGAGAGCCCTTTGGAATTATTAAGTTTTGGAGATCCATTGGTTCTGTATTTGCATATGTACGTTAGTGAACATTCATGCATCTCATCTACATAAGCAAAAGGAGAACATCTGTTTTCTTTTCCTAACTAGTATTGATCATAGATTTTTCATGGACTAATTGCCAGTTACTGCTCTCTCTCTCTCTCTCTCTCTCTCTCTCTCTCTCTCTCTCGCTCTCTCTCGCTCTCTCTCCCTCCCTCCCCTCTCTTTCCAGGATGTAATATAGAGACACCTCCTGGCTAAAGAGAGGAAAGTTATCTCTGGTAAGGGCAGGGGGTGGGAAGGGTAGCAGGCTTCTTTTGGGGTGGGTGTGGGCCCATTTAGGCTAGAAACAGGGAGGAGGGAGCCAAGCTTGCCCGGTTCAATCTAAAGCATGTTTCCTTTACCCAAGGCATACTCTTGGCTTCTGTGATCTCACAGGCAGGGAAAGGCACCTTATCTTAGCACGTGAGACATAGAAGTGTGGTTCTGAGAGAGATGGAAAACTTGGGAAATCAGTGGCTGTGGGGTGTTCTATTTTTCCCAATACCCACCTTTGCCAGGCAAAACATCCAGACCTCAGCCCATCTGCGAAGTCCATAGAAAGCGGTTGCTCTCTGCTAGACACTCTTAATGCTGTAGCAGTAAGCTGTGTGCTGTTTACCTAGGCAAAATTGTAAAGATGTCTGTTTTCTTCATTCCTACTCCCAAAGCCTATCTATTCCCTTCAATTCACCCACTTCCATGTGGTCTCCTTGCCTTCCCAAGTCCTCCCACTCTGTTTTTCCATTTTTCTAGACAATATCCTATCGTCTTTATGTCTTCTACTCCATATAAATTTGCCCAGTCCAGTTAGTCAATCAGTCAATTAGCATCAACTAAACATCTGCTATGTGCCAGGTACTGTGCTAAGGACTAGAGATTTAAAAAAAAAGGCAAAATGAACAGTCCATGTTCTCAAGGAGCTCACAGACTAATAGAGGAGACAACCTGCAAACATACAAACAGAACATATACACAAAAACATGGGGAGGGGGCAATAATCTCAAAGAGAAGGGCACTAATATTAAGGGGTATGGGAGACTTCATGCATAAGATGGACTTTGGGTAAGACATAAAGGAATCCAGGGAAGATAAGAGGTGGAGACTGGGAAAGAGTTCCAGTAAAAACTCTGGGTACCTGGATATGGAGTGTCCAGTGTAAGGAATAGCAGAATGGACTGCATCACTGAATTATAGAGTGTATGGGGGTTAGTACAGTATAAAAGGCCTGGAAGGTTAGGAAGGGACCAAGTTATAAGGGGCTTTCAAAACCAAACAAAAAATTTATATTTGATGTTGGAGGTGATAAGCAGATGCTGGAGTTTAATTGGTGGTGGGGGAGGGAGGGAAGGGACCTGGTCAGATTTTAGGATGATCTAGTTAATGGCTGACTGGGGGAAGGATTAAAGTAGGGAGAGACTTGAGACACTGGGCTATTTCTGTACTCTAGGCATAATATTATTAAATCCTACACTAGGGCAGTGCCAGTGGCACAGGGGAGAAGGTGGCACATAGGAGAGATATTATGAAAGTAAAAATGGTAAGACTTGTCAACTGATTGCATATGGGGGGCTTGAGAGAGGGTGAGAAGACAAAGATGACATGTAGACTCAGGGCCTGGGTACCTGGGAGGACGGTGGTACCCTTGACTGTAATAGAGAAATTAGGAAGAGAAGAGAGTTTAGAGGAAAAGATGAATTCAATTTGAAACATCTTGATAGGGTATTAGAGTCACATCTAAATTGGGAGATACTTTTAAAAAAGTGGCTGTCCTGAGGTCATCCTGGTCCCTTTCTCTTTGAGGTTAATTGTATGCCAACATCCCATAGGAGTGCCAAGAACAGAGTAAGATTATCTCGGTGCCAACATCTTTATTGCTGACCCAGGTTTGTTTATTGGTACTTGTTAAAAGAACAGTTGGGACTAGTCAGTAAGTCAGTCAACAAGCATTTATTAAGTGATGTTTTGCTTGAGGCATTGTGCTAAGTGCTGGAGAAACAAAGGACCAGGGAACTCACATTCCACTGGGAAAGGCAACATGCGAGCAGCTATAAATAATGACACATATTAAGTAAACTGGAGGTAATCTCGGAGGAGTAAGCAGTAGCAGGGGAGAGGTAAAGAACTGGGGTAGGGAATCAAAAAAGAACTCATGCAGGAGGTAGGTCCAGTGTCCTCATGAACCTAAATATTTTAAATGTGGCTTGAGACAGTATTCTTATTCAGGCATTTTCAGTCATGTCTGACTTTTCATGACCCCATTTGGGGTTTTCTTGGCAAAGATCCCGGAGTAGTTTGCCATTTCCTTCTCTAGCTCATTTTACAGATGAAGAAATCAAGGCAAACAGGGTTAAGTGATTTGCCCAGGGTCACATAGCTATTAAGTGTCTGAGGTCAGATTTGAATTCAGGAAGATGAATCTTCCTGACTCCAGGTCCGGCACTCTCTCCACTTTGACATGTATATCCTCATAGTATGTTTGTTTGTAATATACTTCAGACGCCACAGGGCATTACCTGATGGAGAGTCTTTGCTCCATTCATGTTCCCATTCAAAGAGATATCTTTCAGTAACTCTATTAAAGGGATGCCTCCTCTCAAAGCCTCCTCCCCAAGCAGTTTAAAGATAAGGAATATTGCCTTTAAACTTCTTTTTCACACTAACAAACACATATACACATATTCATCATAGGATCTTACTCATTGCTCTCTTAAAATTGTCACATACCTACATAATACCCCACCCAAAACTCTTTTTTCCTTTGTGGAGCAGCAGCATCCAATGACTTTGTTGACTGTGACAAAACACGAGCAAGAGTATGAACCACCTGGTCATATACAGACCAGAACCAAGAAGAAGCTAGATGATGTCAAGATTGGCTACAGGCCAAAGGCCCCTAAGCCTGAAAATCAAGACAGGAGTAAAGGGATCAATAATCTATGATAAATCAAATCAAAGTTTATTAGGGTCAAGGATGAGCAAGGCAGATATGAAAAAACAAGGTAGAAAGGAAAACATAGGTCTTTTATGCTCAAGGCAGACAAGGATTGGGGACTCAAGGGATCCTCCATTTGAAGGTACCCTCATTAGTGGACTGAAAGCATCTAAGGAGAGATAGCTAGCAACAGCAGTAGATAGAGTCAGAAAGATCTGAATTCAAATCTTGTCGGCTCAAACATTTTATGAATGCTGTAATCCTAGTCAAGTTCCTTAATTTCCCTCTACCATCATTTTCTTATCTTTAAAATTATTATAGAAAAATAAAATGCAATGAGTATGATAACAACCCCTACCTCAAAGAGTTGTTGTGAGGATCAAATAAGATAATATAAGTAAAGCAATTTTAAACCTTAAAACACTACATAAATTCTAGCTATTTATTATTATTATTATTATTATTATTATTATTATGGCAGAGGCTGTTTTTCATCTCTGTCCTCTCTTATACTTCCTACCTAATAGATGCAAACCTATTGTTCAGGAAAGGCTAGTTAAGTGAGGCTAGGTAGAGGGAGCAGCTGCTGTAGGTAAGGCTCTGATAGTGACCCACAGAATGTTTGGGTTTGAGGAAAACTTGCATCTTTTAGACAGCCCCGTCTCTTTACTCAAATAGGAGTGATAAACAATGAGTCAATAGCCTCTGCCTCTCTGGGAGGCTCCCTGCAAAAAAATGTAAAATAAAATAAAATAAAATAAAATAAGCTTACTCAAAGGGAGAGTAAATTTCACCACTTGCAACCAAAACCAGACTAGAGCAGAGGATACCCTTCTGCCATGTCTGAGGCCATGAATAGACCTAGCCTATGTCCTATGTGTCCTCTGACATGGGCAGATTTGTCATGGAGCAACTCTCTACAAGTACGCCACAGTGTCTTTTGTTTGCTTTATCCAAATCTCATAAGGACGGTACTTATTTCTTTAACAGTATACTGTCAAGTAAGTCCATGGGGTGAGGGGGATGGGGGCAGAGGGGAAGGAAGGAGCAAGATAGAGACAGAGAGAGACAGAGACAGAGAGACAGAGAGAGAAAGACAGAGAGACAGAGAAAGACAGACAGAGAGACAGAGACAGAGAGATTAAGATACTGGGATTCTAATGTCATCTACGATGTTAGAAGAGAAATGAAGGTGAACTGATGCCTTTGGTTGAAAGCAAAGTGTAATTTATTCTGGGCAGGATTGCAGAGAAATGCAAAATAAAAGAAGGCTAGTTCATTTGTCTGACTCTTTTCCTATCTGTCTCCCACCCTATTATTCTCAGATACTCTTCAGAAAGCAACAGGCTTCCTTGGGGGAAATCAATCAATCAAACAAGAATTTTTAAGAAAAGAAGCATATCATCAGGGGAATAGGGGAAGTAACAACTTCTTCAAGAAACTTTTCTTGATTCTTACACTTGTTAGTATGCCCTGCCTCCATTACTGTGTTTTATTTTATATACGTAGTACCTTCAGTAGTATGCCTCAAATTGTACTCACACTTGCAGTTTGTGTTGCCATAGGGAAGCAGCTAGTTTGGGTTCTAGAATACCTGGTGGATGACTATTCCTATCACTAATGGACCCCAACCAGTGTGCTTCCCATTAACAATCAGCCACTAGACATAATTAGCTCCTAGAGAAGGCATTAAGATGGCATAACAAAAACAGTACATATAAAATGTTCACCCCATAAACCTTGCATGCACCCTCACATAATTATGTAAAGTTGTGGTGAGAAGAGTTGGTCCAAACTTAGAACACAGCGGTAGTAAGGTACAGATGTAGTAAGCCCATGTGGCCCTGATGACCTTTTCCTCTTAGTAGAATTCTCATTAAGCAGTCCCCTGAGTATCTTATCTCTAATGGGATCTCAGAGTCTGTTCCTCTTCACATCTTTATCGCCAGGGCTAGCTCTCTCTTGAGTTCATATTTGGCTTTCTTTTCTAGTACCAGAGATCCTATTCTTTAAAGTGAGTTCCAGCCTCAGATGACTGCTTCTCCATGTCTAATAGCTAATAGTAACTGACATTTCTATAGCTCTTCCTATGTCTCCAGCACTGCACTGTTTGATGGTTATTATCTCATTTGATTCTCACAACAAACCTGGGAGGTAGGAGCTATGATAATCTCTATTTTGTAGATCAATCCATCCATCAACATTTATTAAGCACCTACCATGTGCTAGGCATTGACAAGGAAGCTGAGGCAGATAAGTTACTTGCCCAGGGTCACACAGCTAGTGAGTATCAAAGGCTGGACTCAAATTTAGGTGTTCCTGACTCCAGGCCCAGAATTCTATCTACTGCATTATCTAGCTGCCCATTTATTCTTGTTCAGTTGTTACAGTCACGTTCAACTCTCTGTGACCCCATTTTGGAGTTTTCTTGGCTGAGGTACTGGAGTGGTTTGCCGTTTCCTTCTCCAGCTCATTTTACAGATGAGGAAGCTGAGGCAAACAGAATAAAGTGACTTGCTCAGGGTCACACAGCTAGTGAGTGTCTGAGGTCAGATTTGAATTCATGAAGATGAATCTTCCTGATTCTAAGTCGAATGCTCCATCCACTGCACTGCCTAGCTACCCATGTTTATCTCAATTGTGGGGTTTTGCTTCCTCAAAAATGTAATGTATCCTATTGATTGCATGGCTGCTCTTCAAAGCTACACATGATGGGGCAGTGGGGAGGACAGAGAAACCTCTCAAAAGCAATTCTTTCTCAGGGGCTGGATTCCAAAAAAAAATACTTTTAGCTCCTTACTTAGACTTGCATCCCTTACTCAATGCTTGTTGATCAAGTGAGTGATTCCAGGTAAAGTAAATAAAACAAGTGAAAACAGGTAGAGGGTAGAGGGTAGCATCAGATTAGAGAGTGATGAGAAATCAAATATCATTAGGGCACAGAATAAGTAGGTGAAGGGCTGCGGTAACAGGTAAGGCTTGGAAAAAGAGATTATCAGTTGAACCCTAAAGGGCCAGGAAAACTAGCTAAGGATTTGGGTTTCATTCAATAGACAATGGGGAGCCATTAATGGTTTTTGAGCAGGAGAATGATGTGATCCGAGGGCTACATTGGGAAGGTAATTCTTATATCATTATATGGAATTGATAAGATGGTGGGGAGAGTATTTTGGACTATTGCAATAGACCAAATGAGCAGTAATGAAGGCCTGTCTAGTATGGCTGCCAGTGGAAGCAGAAAAGAAGGAGCTCTTAAAGGTATTTAAAAAGCTTTGAGATCTGTAAGTGAAAGCTATGAGGCAGGGTTAAACAGTAATGGTGTTTTATGTATTTTCAAGGTATATTAGCCCAGATGGGAGCCCTGGAGAACCTATCCAGCCCCCAACCTTTTATAACTTATTAGAGTCATAAATCTTTCTTAAATACATTCTTTACACAAGATTAAGTGCTAAACGATGATGAGATTTTAACATGAAATAATAAACAAATAAGAACACCAAAGGGAGTGGAGATTTTTCTCATCTTCTCACAGTTTACTTCCATTTTTGTGTTCTCCAGCTTGGATATCACTAAAAGTTCAAGGTTCTTCCACAAAGACTAAGGTCTAACTCAATATCAGTCTTCAGATGTGTGTGTGTGTGTATATATATATAAATATATATATATATATATATATATATATATATATATATATATATGTATGTATATCTTTTGTATCTGTCTTCTCTATTTGTTATGTATTAAGAACAAGAGGAAACAGGCTTCAACCATAGCATTGGGATTTAAGTTGGCTTTGAGTGAAAATTTCCTAAAAGGGGAAGCATGTAGACAATGTTTAGCAAAGTAGGGTGTAAAATGTTCCTACTTAACACCATAACAACTCTTCATTTGGCTAAACTGATTTCAACATGGACCTGAATACACGCAGGGGGATGGATTGGATGACCTCTGAATGGTCCCTTTCAGCTGTTAGGTCTGATTCTAAAACATGGGTCTAATGTAATATATGAAGCCTGTATTTCTACTTTCCTTCCTACCCCTCCTCCCATTCCTGACCTCATTAAAGTTCCAAATGAAACTTGTCCTCACAAACCTAGGCTATAACATCAAATCCAGCTGAATTTCTAGGACACCTAGGCACAGCTTGGTTTAATCTAATTTGTTCCCAAAGTAGAACCACAGAAAGCACATTAACCAAAAAAAAAACAAAAAAAATTAAAAAAAAACAAATTGATATTTTAAAATTAGAGTATTTCTCTACCTAAGATGTTCAGAACTTTCTTTATTTCCAAGAAAATGTTTATCACTCCACTGGGCTCCCTTCAGTTCCCTGTTAAAAATATCTTTACTATATCCGTGATATATTTTTACAGCATTTCAGACACAACTTAAATGCTCTCTCTATCCCCATATATACATATATATGTATACACACATATCTATATAAAGAACAGACCCATTACATTAAGAGCGCTGCATATTTTTTAAAGTGTCTTTTATGAGGTTTATTAAAAGAAGCCATAAATTCTGTAGGAAGGCTGAAGCCATATTACATTGATGCTATTCTTTATTTAAACAAAATATAAACTTGAAGTAAAACCTTGTTGTGGAATGTAAACTCTCTCAAATACCCCTAAATCGGTCATTCACATATGCCACTCTTAAAATATCAAATAGTCTCTAAAACACTCCATGTCTCTGAGTGTTTTGCAATAACAACAAAGCTTTCGGGTAACAGTGTACCTGTTGAATTCCTTATGTTTGCACAAGTGAGGGATCAGTAGTGCCAACTGGCTACGAGCCTTTGGTATGCCCAGCCTTTCCCAGGTGCCCCCCTGACAACCTGCCCTACTTTAATCTGCAGGCATAACTCACTGTAAGAAAATCCAAAGTACAAACAACTGAACTTACAAAGTTAAGGAGATGATTATTAATATCCACTAAAGGATTATTTGCTTTATGGAAAGGATCCCCAAAGCATTATTTGATTTATAAAAGCCATAGATTAACTCCTTGCTATTTTTAAAAAAATTTATTCTGTTTGCATTTAAGTGTTATACATATATGTGCATTGTCTCACCTGATAAAATGTAAGTTATATAAATCAGTCATTTATTAAGTAAGGCACTGTGCTAGATGTGGGAAATGTAAGTACAAAGAATAAAACAATCTCTACTTACAAGGAATTTACATTTTAATAAAAGCAGAGATTGTCTCACTCTTTATATTTTTATCCCTGGTGCCTACCAGTGTCTGGGACATAGTAGGTACATAATAGATACTTGTTGATTGATCAATTTAAATAAGGATCTTTCAAATATGATCAGGTTAAGTGTTAACTTTAGGAGAGGACAGTTCAGATCCAACCACACTCTATGGCTCCCCTTCTTTTCAACATTTCTAAACCATGAAACCAAGTTAATATCAAAAGGAAACAAACCATTCTCCCCTAAGTAGAGAATATCTGTGTATGGAATGTGGCCTACATTGCTAGGCATAATTTCTGAGTTTTTTTTAATTTGTTTTTGTTTTTTATTTTGGTCAAATGTTTCTTTGTGGCCAGAAAGAGTTCGATGACTTGAAAAGGGGGATGTTAAGGGGATAAGTGGACATGTATTCTGTAGAAACAAAATAAAACTTTGAAAAAATTGAAGATAATGCTACAGAAGAAAAAAAGTGATTTGAAGGAAAAAAAAAAGGTTATACACCATCCATTCTAAGTAGTGCAGGGAAATTCAGAGGGATAGCCTTGGTGCCCTTGGTGAATACCCTTGCATAAATCTCAGGTCACATTTGCTCAGCCACCTGTTTAGAGCAGGTAGAGGCCAGACCACTGGCAGATCCCAAACAATTGGTCTACACCCTGCAATGGCACTAGCTTTCATATTTTGTATAGAATTCTTCTGAGATTCACCTAAATCAAAACCAACCAAAAGCCTTTTCTGGCCCAGTTTGAACAAGGATAGGTGATTTAAGGATCAAGATACGGACTTTTAAAAATAGATATTCCTTTTTAAATATGCAGCATTTAGTTGATCCATTCATCCAATAAAAAGAAAGTGCCTCAAGGAACAATTTCATTTTTCTTTTTGTACCTCTAACACCTTTGTGCCTCACAGATAGTAGGAGCTTAATAAGTACTTTTTGAACTAAATCGAATATGATTTCGCCTTTAAAAGATCTTTATTTTGCTATAAGTCCCAGTTTCTCATTCATTTATTAATTTCTAGTAAGTCTCAGAAAACAATAGAATGTAACGTAGTCAACATTTTGCCTTATTAAAGACACAGGATTGCCCTCTCATGGGGAAAAGAGTAACTGTAGTCTCTGTGACTTGTGTTACATTTTCTAACTGAGTAACAAAGTTGGGGGATGGTGCTAAAAGTAGGGTCTCAGGGTGAACAATAATTCATTTTCTGCCATTTTTCTTTGTCCTGGTTTCCAGGAATCCATTGCACTGCAACAATAGAATGTTTGCCATTCAAGTCGAGCAACTACTTAGTTCTTACTAAATCAGTTTTCCTGAGTAATTATTACTCAACTCCACAAAGGTAAGTCAGAAGTCAGGACAGTACTTTATGAGAGGCAATGGGACTTGGGGGTGGGAGATAGGGGTCCCCCCCCCCATCAATTGACACAGATCTCTTACTCTATGGGCATGAGTAGTAGTGCATTTTTTAAGTAACTGAGACTGATTCCAAGATGATTTGCTTGGTTACAACTCCAAAGGATTGACTCAGAGGAATTGTCTCTCTTTGTGGACTATAAAACAGCTTGACTCTTTTTTTCTTACTGGAGAGAGACAGAGAGACATAGATGGATGGAAACACAGACAGAGACAGAGTGAGACAGAGAGGGAGGAAGGGAGAGGGAGAGACACAGACAGATAGAGAAAGTGAAGAGAGACAGAGACAGAAAGACACACAGAGAGAGAGACAAAGATAGAGAGACAGAGACACAGAGAGAGACAGAGCACGACAGAGAGTGAGGAAGGGAGAGAGGGAAGAGACAGACAGGCAGACAGAGATGGAGGGAGAGAGGGAAGAAAGAGACAAAGAGCAGTGGAGGGAGAGAGAAACAGAGACAGAGAGTCAGAGAGTGACGGAGAGACAGAGACAGAAGTAGAAAGAGAAAGAGTGAGACAGAGGTAGAGGCAGAAAGAGAGAAAGAGAAAATGAGGGGGAAGGTAGAGACAGGTTCATTTTAACATGAGACAAGAAGTCTTAAACCACAGGAGCAATACTCAGTTGTGCAACTTCAGGACAAACCAAGAGTGATGGAGAGTATTTTGTTTTGTAATCCTCTTAGAAGAGCCTAAAATCATAGAACCCAATGGTTGTTTACCTGAGTGAGCAACCTTCCTTCAAGGCTTTGTCCTAACTGCACTTTTCCTATTCTGTGGAAACCTAGAGGCTGCCCCTCTTCAGTTCAGGCCCAGACCAGGCTTGAAGTTCTCCTGAGAAAATTCATATTGTGCATGAGGACAAACCAGGGCATTGCTATCCCTCCTCCTCTTTTAACCCTCCCTCATTTTCCCCTCCCTGCCTTCAATCCCCTTGTTTGATACTTTTCCTCCCTGCCTGTTCCTGCTTGCAGACAATAAAATTGTGTGTGAGAGTACTCAGGTTTCTGGAGGCAAATTGGGGTAGAGAGCAAAGAGACAGCTTTTTCATAGTCCCAGATATTCACCAGCTCCCTCCTAAACACCCTGTGCCTTCGGGGCCTTTAAGCTATCTACGGGATTTTCTTAGCATTGGTGGAAAGCAGGAGACATCATGGCCTGAGGTGAGAATATAGAAATGTTACTACATGCCCATTTTATCTGAATGGGCCATTAGCTGGCAGCATCATGGAGTGGGCCGAGGACTACTTCTGGAAGAAGAGGATCCGGGTTCACTTCTTACCCCTTAGGGTATTGGCCCCTTTTCTTGGTGCTTAGTCGGTACCTGAGTTGTTTTCTGTCAGGTCTAACTCTCCTGTGACCTCATTTGGGATCTTCTTGGCAAAGATATTGGAATGATTTGCCATTTCTTTCTCCAACTCTTTTAATAGTGAGAAACCGAGGCAAACAGGGTTAAATGACTTGCCCAGGGTCACACAGCTAGTAAGTGTCTGAGATCAGATTTGAATTCAGGGAGATGTGTCTTCCTGATTCCAAGCCCAGTGCCCTATCTACTGTACCACCCAGATGCCCACTGTACTTACATTACTCCATTTGAGCTGCTTGACAATCCTTTGGTATATGCTATAGGCATTATTAGGGGCATTTTACAGAGGGAGGATATTGAGGTCAACAGAGATTAAATGATTTTCTTACGGCCATATAATAATAATTAATAGTAGTTAGGTACCACTGTGCTAAGAGCTTTACAAATATCTCCTTTGATCCTCACAATAACCCTGTGAGGAAGGTGCTATTATGATCTCATTTTACATATGAGGAAACTGAGGCAAATGGGTTAAGTGACTTGCCCAGGGTCATTCATTAAGAAACAGAGGCCAGATTTGAACCCAAGTTTTCCTGATTCCAGCCCCAGCTATCTAACCCCTGCATCATCTAGCTGCCCCACAACAAGTAGCTGCCCCCCATCTAGTAAGTAAGGACTATAAGCCAGGTTTTGAATTCGGATCTTTCTGACTCGAGCCTCTACACTCTATATTTGAGTGTATACTATATGTATCCTACATCTATACTAGGCCACAATGGCTCTTCCCAATGGGCCCCCCAGTACAGTTATGCATATTGCCATAGAAATGATGTTTCTTCTACTGGACCTTCGCTTCATTTCTTTTTTGATTCAATCAACTCACAAGTGATTAGGATTTTATGCCAACTGACCCATGATTTATTATACCATCTGCCTAAACTTGAAATACCTCTATAGAATGCTGACACGTTCAGTGGTGATAGTTATAATTCTATCTCTCCACAGTATCAAGATCACCTTATGTCCAACTGGCTACATAGAACGTGCCCCAGGGTTACCTCCTACCTTCTTATCCATCCAGGACAGCATTGATTGCCTGGACCTCGGTTCTGCAATTCTATTATATTCTGGCTTAAGGGGCTCATTGCTTTATCGATTATTATTATTCAAGTTCGATTTCTTCAATAGGATTCACTGGCTACTCCTAGGCAAGGAACACACCATACTCATACATGTATTTAATAGCCTTTTAGTAAATATTTGACTGTTTACCATGTGCATTAAATTTCATCAAATGATAAGAAAATTAATATAGAAGAACCAAAGGTCAATAACCTAAAGGGACGCAAGGAAAGAGTGGAAAAGAAGCGGCCCTAGCACTGCCAGATCTCAAACTGCATTCAAAGCGATAATCATGAGAACTACTTAGTACTTGTAAAAAAAAACCAGAGAGGTTGATTAGTGGTACAGATCATCTGTGCAATATAAGGAAGTCAACCAATTTAGCAGCATGGAGCTTGAAAAACTTAAAGACCTGAGTTACTCACGATTTAAGAAAAATTGCTGGGAATCTGGAGAGCTCTCTGACAGAAATTAGGTATAGACCAAAACTTTGCACTTTATATCAAGATAAACACCAAATGGATATATGACTTACACATACAAGGTAACTTCACAAGGAAATTGGAGGAAGAAGGAAGAAATTACCTCTCTGATCTGAGGATAAGGGAAGAGTTCAGGACCAACAAGGGATAGAAAAGACCAGAGAAGATAAAAAGGACAATACTGATTATATTATATTGTAAAGTTTTGGGGTTTTTTGATGAACAAGACTAATGCAGTAAAAATTAGAAGGGAAACTAGTAACTGGGGGAAAATTGTTGTTTTCATATCTAAGATACATAAGGAAAATTGTTGTTTTCATATCTAAGATACCTAAGACTAAGAGGTGGTTCCCAATAGATAAATAATCAAAGGATATGAAGAGGCAGTTTTCAAAGGAATAAATGAAAACTATCAATGACCATATGCAAAAATGTTCCAAATCACCAATAATTAGAGAGATGAAAATTAATACAACTCTGAGGTTCCACCTTATACCCAGCAGATTTGCAAACATGACAAAAGAGGAATACAGCAAATGTCAGAAATGCTACAGGAAAACATGAATGCTAATGCTCTGTGGACCTGGGAATCGGTAAAATCATTCTGTAAAGCAATTTGTAACTAATACAGAAAAGCGACTAAACTGTACATACCCTTTTGCCCAGCGATACAAATAATAGGTCAGCATCCCCCAAAGAATTCAAAGAAAGGAGAAAATAGTCTATACACACACACACACACACACACACACATATGTATATGTATATACATATATATGTAAAATATTTATAAGTACTCTTTTTTTAATAGCCCAAAACTTGAGACTAAGGAGGTTTCCACCTATAAAGAAGAAGCAAAACAAATTATAGTACGGTAATAGGATAAGTTATTACAGTACAATAATATATGATTATATGGACAGATTCAGGAGAAAATGAGAAGACCTCTGTGAACTGATGCAGAGTGAGTACATAGGAGAAAAAACTTATACAATAACAACTGCAGTATTAAAACAAAACAACTTTGAAAGACTTTAGAACTCTTATTAATGCAAAAACAAACCACAATTTTAGAGGACTAAAGAGAAAACATGCTACCCATCTTTGCCAGAGAAGTGGTGGACTTAAAATGAAGAATAGTGGAAACATTTCTGATATGAGAATTTGTTTTTGCTGGACTATACATATTTGTTAAGAGTTTTATTGTTTTTACTGTATATTGGAAGGGCAGAAAGATGGAGATAATGTTTATAAAATAAATACTAGGTTTTTTATAACTTTATTTCACCAGGTGATATGTGAGATTCAAAGATGATTAAGGCATGGCCCTTGCCCTCATGGAGGTTGCAGACTATTGGGGAGATAAAACATACACAAATAAATATAATAGATAGTTTTTTAAAATGAAATTTGTGTTTCTATCCTGTTCAATATACCATAATAATACCATAATAACTTCTAAAAGTAAATGATATTGGAGATTTCTGCTATAGGATTAAAGCCATATGCTAAGTATCAGAGAGCATCATGTTGTAGTAAAAGGAACACTGGACTTATAGTCAGAACACCTGAATTTGAATCCTGGTTTTGCAACTAAATAGGCTCTCTCTCTCCCTCTCCTCTCTCCTCTCTCCCCTCTCCTCTCTGTCTCTCCTCTCTCGCTCTCCTCTCTCCCTCTGTCTCTGTCTTTGTCTCTCTCTCCCTCTCTGTCTCTGTCTCTCTCTCTCTTTCTCTCTCTCTCCCCTCTCTATCCTCTCTTCCCCCCCCCCCATCTCTCTCTGTCTCTCTCTCTTATCTCAATTTGCTCATCTGTAAACAAGTCCAGATTCACACAGTTATTTTAAAGATCAAATGAGATAATTTATGTGACTGTCCCTTTCTCTCAGACAAAAACAGATTAGCTAATAATTTCTTGATTTGCCTCAATGACAATTTTATCCTTCAAACAATGGAGGAAACAACAAGCAAAAAGAAAAAAAAATTTCTTAGATTCATACCTACAAGGAGAAACACTTTCTTTAGGGGGAAGTGACCACTTCACCTTTGGATACCTAATAGAAAAGAAGAGTAAAGCCAAGCTAAATGTGGGCTCTACCTTGTATTTTGGGAATTGGTAAAAAAAAAAAGTAGTCAGAAAAAGAGAAACAGTAATCATAAAGTGGAAAAATAGAAATTATCTAAGAAACTGATGAGGATGCATGAGGAACTGATCAGCCAACTCAAAGAAAAAACCTATATAAAAAAAAGAATCAGGAGAAGGTGATGAAGGATGAATACAGTGCATTAATATATTTGCCCAGAGTTTCAGACAGGGAAAAGTTCACAATATGGCAAAGGACAACCAAAAGAGTTGGATTTTTAAAGTTATATTAGAAAAAAAGAGGAGTGTGAAGAACAGGATTTGATAAGGCTCAATGGAAAATCTTAAATTCGGTTAAAAAAATCAATTTCTCGAGTAGGAGAAAGGGGAAGCATGGCTAAGCAACAATTATAAAGAAGATCTGAGAGTTTCACTGGAAGAAAATTTAATGTGAGTCAACAGTAGGATGTGACAACCAAGAAAAATCATAAACTCTTAGTCAGCATTGAGAGGAAGAGTATATACCAAGGCCCAGTATACTATGTTTTGGTCTGACCACATGAAAAATATTGGGGTCAATTCTATATGTCATATTTTAGGAAAGAAATTCTATGAGAAGGATTGGTGGCAGGATGGTGAAGGATTTCAAATTTATACCACATTAGGATTGATTAAAGAAACTAGGCTGGAAGAGAGAAGGCTGGGGTGTGATGTACATGTTGAGGGGAGGGAAACAGGACTATGATAGCTATGATGGCTAAAGATTGACAAATAGCGGTTGACCATTATGCTTGACCCCAGAAGGCAGAAATAGAAACAATGGAGGAAGTTATAGAGACAACTTTAGGCTTGATGAAACTTCTTAATAATTAAAAATGAACCTGTCTATCTCAGGTAGTAATGAGCTCCTCTTCACTAGAGGTGTTCAATGAATAGTTAACCATTTTAGAGAGTGTGTTTTTAAAGGGAATCCTACACACACGGGTTATATTAGATGGTCTCTAAGGTCCTTTTCAACTCTGATACTCTAGAATTCTGAAGGACTATGTAAGGGTAACCTAGTATCAACAATCCCTAGAAAAGTGCTCTGAATGTGACAGACCTGATCAGTGCTTAGTGAATTAAATTGAGGGGATGGAGACAATAAGTGTTTTGGAAATTGATAAAAAGGGAGATTACTTTGGCTGGGGTGACAAGGTGATTTCTCATTTCTTTCATATCAATTGTGAACCCCTTCCTCGCCCCAAAAAAGCTAATGGGAACATATAATGCCTTAAAAGGATAATTTCCAGAGCAATGGAAGTGATAGTTCTATTTCTGCCCAAGTCAGACCACATAGTGTTAGGCAAGCAACATGGTAGTGACTCGAATTTGAATCCAATTTACCTCTTTCCTGTACTGTCAGAAGTCTATGTTCATCTTCAACCTGGTCTGAATACTGTCTTACTAGACTTGGCACAAGATTGAAGAAAACACTGGTCCACTGAGAGGATTGTCTGTTCCTTCATTTCCCACTCAGTTTCACTCCTGTAGAATTATCCATTCAACCTCAGGAACCTTTCCATCCTGCAAAATTACTTCAACCCTGGAACTCACACCTCATCAGCACCGGCTGCCCTTGGGACCCCTCCCTCTGATTGGAAGGTGGAGAGCTCCTTTCACTACCTCCGTTTAAAGATGGTGCCTAGGACAACCATTTCTGCATTTCCCACCGGGCTGCATTCTTCTGCAGCTCTCCATCATGCCCCAAATAGGGTACCTTCCCTCCTCCCCTTCCCTTCCTTTTCTGTATTGTCTTCCTCTGTTAAAGTGTATGCTTCTTGAGGGCAGGGACTGTCTTTCTTTTTTGTATTTATATTCCCAGTCCTTAGCACAGTATCTGGAACATAATAGTCATTTGATAAATATCTATTGACTCACTGACTGAGTCCTTCAGATTGTAATTAATTTCCTTCAACTTTGTAATATACTGTTACATATTTAGGCAAAAAATAATACTTGCTTCATATAACTCTTTTGCTTTTAAATCTACATTCAGAATACTTGGGCAATATTGGTTGCTAAGAAGGTTTTGTTCTAGTAAGAATGCGAGCTCTTCTATAAGACACTTTTGAGGATCCCTTGATAGTTAAGCTGTGAAGAGGAGGTGAGATACAAGTTGCTAGACCTATAAGGGTTATAATGGGAGTAAATTTCAATGCACACTTAGCCAGCAGCCATCTTTGGTGATGGAGGAGGATGATAGGGGAAAGCTGAAAGATGTCTCTCTCTTCTTTAAAAGAGAATGAGAATCAATCATTCAAACAATTAACAAGCATTTATTAAGTGCTGACTATGTTCCAGACCCAGTGATGGGGAAAAGCCTTCTTCTAGGGGCTGAAAAATTATTTGTACAAGAATTTCAGTTTTCAGCAAAGGAAAAAAACTTTAGATGACACCAATCCCTTTCCCTCTCCCTCCCCCCACCCTCATCCCAATTTGACTCAATGTGGACAAAAGATGCAGCACAGGCAGGAGAAACTATCACAGACTTTCATAGGTGATAAAGACGCCAGGCAAGGAAAGAGTCCTCATGCCGATAGGCTAGAGAAAAGCTTCTATAAGAGCTACCAGAAGATTGAGGACAAAGAATCAAAGGGGATTTGGACTCCAAGTTGGCCTGAAGCCCCAAAGCTAAATACTTTCCCTGGTAGGTATTGATTCTAATATAGGACTCAGAATGAGATAGAAAGAAAAATTCTGATCAAGTCAAGGGTTCAAATTGAAGGTAGCCTAGGTTGTGATGTGAAAGGATCAATGAGAGTTACTAACTTGTACTTAGGTATCTGTTGCCAAAAAATTATTCTTTAAATATATTTTTGGTAATCATTGTTTTAATAGTTTGATTTTTATAAGATCTAGAAAACTACTGTTATAAACTTGATGGGCCTAAGCAGAGAAACACCATATAAACTTGAAGATAAATTAAGGGACTTTCAGTTCAGACTATGACACTGTGTACCCAAAGTTGTTACCACTATCTGGTGACAGCATAGCGCAATTTCAGGCTCAGTTCACTGATGTAACAAATCTCATAAGAAAGGACTCTACAATCCAGACAATGAATGTGTCAGAAATCTCACACAAAAAACTTCGTGGAATTTATATGATAAAAAAGACCCTGCATTGTAATTTTCTATAAAACACTTCCCCAGGTATTAACCCCTTGTGCTAGACTATTTGTCTGACAAAGATCCTTTCTCACAAGTACATCCTCAGATTGACTCTGAATCTGCTTATACAAAGAGGGAAACTCTCCCTTCCTATGCACAGACCACTGGGACCAACTACATATCTTATATCCTTTCTCAAAAATGTCATCACTCCTACAGGTCTGGCACCAGAACCTGATGGGAATTCATTTTCAGATCTCAAAGAATTAGTAGAGTGCACCAACCTCCACTTAGCCGCCATATTCACTCTTGCTGTATTCCCATTATCAAGGATCATCCCAGTATCAAACCCAATGCTTTCTCCAACCTCCACCTCCAGATCCAGGGATCTATACTCAAATCCTTCTTTGAATGAACTCTCACTCGCAGGGAATACTAAATCATACTCCCTCAACTTTCCCCCAGACCTATCACTCTCTTTCAACACCAAATTCATCATAAACCAATTCTCCATTGTCTAGGACATTCAAAATCTTCTCTTTAAACTCCCTCATAAAAACCTAGGGGCCATCATTGAACCAAAAAACTGATTATCAACCACAAGAGAAAGTCTTGATTGTCTTTATAGACTGGGAAGTAATTAATGATTGTAGGCAGGCCAGCAAATGATTATCTACCAGGTAGGTTTTAAAATAGATTCTACTTCACAAGATTGTCATGAGAATTTAATAAAATAATATATGAAAAGGCCTTCACAAACTTTAAAAAGGATTAAGTTTCAACCTTTGGTTTTATTTCTGTAGGAAATATATAGATAAGGAAACCCCATTAACCAATTCAGGTCAGTGCCTTCTCTGCAACTTAGGGCTTAGAGAATTACCTAGAGCAAGGCTGTCCAAAATACAGCCCGTGGGCCACATGCAGCCCGCAGTTTGATTTTATGTGGCCCTCCTGTGGGTTTTAATTTTCATGAACGAAAAATAAAATAATAATTTGCATGGAATGCGTATTAGATTTTTAATTCCACCACTAATAAATAATCTTCTTGATGTTAATCTTCTTTAGTGTTTTTAAGCAGTATTACGGACAGAACATATCGCGTGGAATTTTCAATGTGTGGGATGCGTTCCACGCAGACTAGTCAGTGTGCACCTCCTTTTGTGCTGTTGTGTTGTCCCTTTGTTGTTTTGTGTTTGCTTTCGCACTTGGCCCCCCTCTCCTGTGGTATTGATGATGCGAGTGCCCCCACTTTCCATCAGTGTACTGTATTTTTTATTCTGGGTGTGGTCCTCGAATAACTGTTTTATTTTAATGCAGTCCTAAAATAACCTAAGGTTGGACAGCTCTGACCTAGAGCATGAGAAGTTGCCTAATCAACACTCACATGTCAGAAACAGGACTTGAACTCAGGTGTTCCTAACTCTAAGGACAGCTCTTTATCCAGCATGCCACTACTGCCTTTGCAAACCTTAAAATACTATGTAAATGCTAACTTATCATCATTATGATTACAGCTACGTCCTGATTAGCGCAAGGAATGAAAACCATGAAGTGGTCCAATTATTTGAATTCGCACTTCGTATTTCCATTAGGCTGGGACCAGTTACTATATTTTACATAATTACAGCTTTGAATGGTGTAAATTCAAATATGGGCTTCCACTTCATAGAATTCATTATTTGCACTAATCAGGACTTAACTGTATTCTTTCCTACACATGCATCTGCCTTCTCCCAAGGTTCTCAATCTTGTATTGTGAACTGTCAACTTCAGTAGCTGCTTCATGCAGCTCTCAGCCTACAACCTGAAGCCAAAAGCTTAGCAAACCCTTAGGAGGATCCCCTACAACCACAACCTGATGATTAAGAGGCAGTTTTACATTTCTCCCCAATGCTCACTCTTAGCAAAGAAAAACAACTTTATATTCTAACCTGAATTTTCAAAATTTAAACCAGCATCTGAAACACCAAGACTGAATAAAAAATAAAACTTGATTTCAAAATCCAACTTGGAGTTTTGCAAATACATGAGCTTGGTTGTGGTCAACAAAGGTGCTAAAGTTTTGTGCTCAAGAGAGTTGATTATCATATGTGATAGGAAAATTAATATACATTTAAAAGTGACCATTTTTGGCTTTGGGTTCTCAGAGCACAAAGATCTAATCAGAAAGATAGTGTGTCAAGAGAAATTTTTTAAGATTAGGTCTTTTCTGGTGGAGTCTACCTGGAAGCTGCCCCTTTGCTTCCCTTGAGTGCATTCTAGGTGTTCCAATCAAGTTGAAGTGAGATTCTGGCATGGCTGAAAGATTTGGACAGTTTATTTTAACTTCTTAACATCTCTCTAGAAGTAATAAGATGATGCCAATATTCCTGCTTTCCATAGCACAAAGAGTCACACAGACAGGTCCTAGCAAATTTTACAGATCAAATAGCTTCATCTTATAGGTGTGGAAAGAGGAGATAATCAAGCTATTTTTTATGACAAACAAAGTGCAATGTCAATCTCCTTTTATAAATCAGGCACTGTGTAAAGCATAAGACTCAGAAAATATGTTCAGAAGGGCTTGCCATATGAAAAAAAAATCCCTCTCTTCTACCTCCTCTCCCCCTCCCCCAAATTCAACCCTTATGGTGTGTTAGATCAGAATGTTTAAATATTGAACCATGGCCAAAAATGATCTGTAAGCCTCAATAAATTTCATGAAATTTAAAAATGATATTATTATCCCATCTGACAGAGTGTCTTTCAGAGACCTGAGGCTGCATGGCCCAGATTAGGGGCCTCCTAATGAAAAATAAACATGGATCCCATTTGACTTACAAATATAGTGACATATATAACGTTCCTAAGACATATATTCAATGAAGTCCATTTGCAATTGCTACTTACTAGTATCAATTTTGCTTCCTTCTCGGAGCAATGTGTTTTTGTCAAATGCTATGATAGTTACAATATAGTGCTCCTTTCCCGAAACAAAACCAAACCAAACAAAGCAGAGAAAATATTATAGGAAAGGCTACACACTCTATATTCAAATGCAATCACCTATCCAAATTCATTATCTGAAGAGATAAAATACTAATCCTCTATGTGTGTGCATGTTGAATATACACATATGTAATATGCAAATGTGAATATTATTTGTATACTGTACACATGAGATATATAGTATTTGTTTCATTCTAGCCGTTGCTTCTATATAGTCTCTGTTCTCTCCCATTCCATCTCCTAGTATGAAATATATTCCCTAAAGCCAGTTATATTGGAGAAAAGGCCCATATTTTTCCCCTTCTTCTGTTTCCATTTCTTTACCAGAAACACTTTATGCAAATCACCTCTCTCTTCTTTTGCTATCTCCTGCTGTGCTACAGAGATGGAGAGGAGGGAGAAGGAAACTGGGGGTGGTGGGAGGTAGTTAGGGGGAGGGGGGCGGGGAAGGAGCCTTGTTCGCTATCAGCTGCTCAGAAGAGCAGAGCAGGGACAAGATTGATGATGCTTTCTGGGTGTAAGGGAAGATCTCCTCCTTGTGAAAGGCTGCTTATGAGGCCTGATAGACTTGTCATCTCTTAATAAACATCACTGATATGTCGGAAAGGAGAGAGCCCAACCAAGCAAAGGGAGGACATAATACAGCAACAGCGCTTGCTTCTCTCCTGACGATTTACTCAGAGAGTCCCCTACTTCCTCTTCCAGGCCTCATCTTCAAAGGCAAGCGGTGCCTTTGATGGGGTCATCTTCTTCGTCCCTACAGCCTGGTCTCCAATGTCATGGGACCCATCTGAAGGTTTTACTTCTCTCTTGGAACCCAGAGAAATTGATTTCTTCTGTGATGCAGGTTACCCCATTCTCATCTTCCTGGCTTAGCTGATTATATTCTCAGTTCCCCCACACCTTCTGAGTCATTCATCAACCATTACACCAAAAGAGAGGGCCAATGACTTTGCATTCCTCCAATTATTACTTCCAAGAATGCTTCACAAAATCAGACTTCTTTTCTATCACTTTGGTAGACTCTTCTGTTAAAACAGGGGTTCTTCTTCTTGTTTTGTGTCATGGACCCCTTTGGCAAAATGCTAATGTCTTTGGAGAATAATGGCTCTTAATACATAAAATAAGATGCAGAGGATTACAAAGGATACCAGTTATATTTCCCCCCACTCAGATTCACAGATCCTCTGAAATCTGTTCACTGACCCTTCCTTTATGAGTCATGGACCCTAGGTTAAGAACTTATATATTAAATATAATACCAAAGAGTATAGTGGTTAAGAGGCCATTCCAAGGTGTCTATTCCTTCTCTTTAAGCAGCTCCTGAAATCTTGTTGCTATTTATCATTTTTTTTTTAGTTTTTGAAGAGGACCAAAGACATCATGACTTGAGCCTGAATCGGATTTAAGTGAGGCAGAGTTATGCAAAGTCATCAGCTTCACTTTCTCTTCCAGAGTCATCAATGTGCAGTGGAAAGACGTAAATCAAGATGACTGTCAATGGCCCAGGATGCAGTGAATGACCTTGGCAACTTTGCTCCAAACAGTCCACTCTCATCCACCCATTCCACTGAGGGAAGTCTTCACATGCTTGGAGTAGACATCCCCCCAACTCTCTGAAGGGTTTGAGGCCTGTTGGTTGCCCTCAACATGGTTTAGACTGTCAGCTGAGAAGGTTTTGTTGGAATGGCTGTTGTGCATGCTACAGCTTCTTGGAGACACAGGTGAGAGTTGGGTGACAGGTAGACACCAAAGCCCTAAAAAGGGCAAAACACACTCTCATACTGGAGCTGCTAGTCCTCCCTGAGCACCCCATACACCTGAAATCCAGCCTCCTCCATGAATCCTTCCTTGATTATTCCGAGGGAAGCTGACTGCTTCTCTTCACTATTATCCCTTCTTCCTGACCTTATTTCAGTCTACATACAGAATTCCCACAGCTGTGGTATGTTAACGAATGCACTCACTCAACCTAAAAGCAAGTGCCCTGAACTAGAATTCCAAACCTCCTACTCCCTGGGTGGCCTTGAACCTCTTTCTGGACCTCAGAAATTGGAAAGTCAGACTAAGACTATCAGTTGCTAAGCATCTGTTCCCTGCACTGGTGTTTAAACCAGTGAAGCCACAGGTCCAGTATAAAAAGGACCCACCTCATGAGGTTGTAAGATAACATATGCAAAGTGATTTGCAGATCATCCGAGCACCATATAAATGTTACCTGTTATTATTGTAATGGTCTTTCATGTGTTTGTATCATGGAACCCCTTGGTCATCCACTACAGCCCATGGACCCTCCTCATGTTTTTAAATGCATGAAATAAAATCCAAAGGATTGCAAAGGAAACCAATTTTATTGAAAGAGTTATCAAATTATTTTGAAAACAAGTTTATAGACCTCAAGTTAAGAATACTTATATTATTGGAACAAAAGTCCTTACCAAACAATGGCTAATTCCATGTTAATCTGTGGTCAGCATTGTACATGGTCAGGAGATTTAAAAGTGAGTACAGCTGCTGGAGCTGTTCATGATGAAGTTCTGAGCACTTCAATGAACCTTCATGTTAGGTGAGCTCTGCTCAGTGAATTCCAGGATGGCCAATCTGCTTGTTCCTAGCTGTCCCACATTAGGAGACAGTTCAGCCCTGAGCAACACTTCAAAAAATGCCAGCTGAGGAAAGATACCGGGAAGGATGAGAAAGACAAGTGGCTGGTTGAACAAAAGGAAAGAAAGGAAAACTCTAACCAGAACTGGCACTACAAAGTCACTGAGGTATGGGCTGTGGGGAGCCAGGTTAAGTCACTTAAACTCTGAAGGCCTCAGTTTCCTCTTCTGTAAAATAGAGACAATAATACTCCCCTAATCTCAGAGGTGCCTTATGGGAAAAGCACTTCACAAGCCTTAAAACTTCATAAAAATGTGAGCTCTTATCATCACCATGGTTGCAGGGGTCCCTTGCCCTTCAGCTTTAGGGCCTGAAACAGTATTTTCTATGTTTTTTTATCCCCCACAGGAAATTGCACTTCTGATATTTTGAAGCCTTTTATGTGTAACATGTGTGTGGCCAAATATTGAGCTTATATTTTCATCTTGAAATAATTGCGATTAATAAATTATAATGAAGCTATGGCATGAGCCTGGCTCCCAGGGGGACCACATTATGTCTATGTGCCCAGAATCCAGCCTCAACCTGAACTCAAAAAGGTCAGTCACTATGGGGATTCACAGTGGTTCATGTAACAGGGAGTGTGTGTGTGTGTGTGTGTGTGTGTGTGTGTGTGTGTGTGTAGAGAAGAGACAGAGAAAAAATATAGGGAGAGAAAGAAGAGGAGGAGGAGGAGAAGATAGGGAGAAAAAGGGAAAGAGAGAGAGACAGAGAGACAGAGGGAGAGAGAGAGAGAGAGAGAGAGAGAGAGAGAGAGAGAGAGAGAGACAGAGAGAGAGAGAGACAGAGACAGAGAGAGAGACAGAGAGAGAGACACACACACACACACACACACAGACACAGAGAGAGAGAGAGACAGAGAGACAGGGAGACAGACAGAGAAACAGAAAGAGAGAGAGAGAGAGAGAGAGAGAGAGAGAGAGAGAGACGGAAGAGAGGAAAGGCTTCTTTTGTTCTCTGTGGTAAGACTGAACCTAGATATTTTTGAGCTGGCAAGGAGATGCTCTAGAGTCCCCTGTCCTATCTACCTTGTCCTAAGATCAGCTTACTATTTAAGGATACTTATACCTAAATTGTTTAATTTCTTTACTTTGAGGCGAGAACACAGGCTTTCTGATTTCTGGTCCTAACATTTTTTCACTAGACTAGGCTGCAATATATACAGTATAATACCAACAGATACATTGCTCTTACCTGTTGCCTTTCCTTCCCCATCCCCCCTTCTCACCATACATACGCAGAGCCTGTGTGGAATAGTGGGTAGAAGACTGCAGTCAGCAATACTTGAGTTCAAATCCTACTTTTGAAATTTACTAGCTATGTGAGCGTGTGTAATCCTCTTGGCCTCAGTTTCTTCATCTGTGCATTTAATAATTTCTGTAGTATTGTTCTCATATATGTGGGGGGAAAGGGAATTGATCATGGGAATTCTTTAATCAGCTAGGTAATCTTACAAAGACCAGAAAGAGAAGGCTAGAAGAGGTTTTAGAAACCCCCTATTTGACAGATGAGGAAACCAAGGGTGAGGGGATTTAAGGGACTGACCCAAGGTCATAAAGCTAGATGAATGTGAGTGGGAGAATCTGAACCTAAGTTCTCTGACTTAGAATCAGTGATCTTTACACTATGTCAAGGTGAGCCATTCGTTTGTGGCTGACTTATAAAGTGGAACTAACATATGGCTTTTTACTTATTTTTCCTCCAAATTATGAAGTGTCATGCAAATTTCAGTTATTTTTGTAAAGTGTAGGGTGCTAGTTAAGTGTGAGCTCCAGGATGCTCATATCCATTTGGTAACAGATTGAGTATATTGACTGGGGTAACTAGATAGCTCAGTGATAGCACGTTAGGCCTTGTGTCAGGAAATCCTGAGTTCAAATCCAGTCTCAGACCCTTACGAGCTATGTGACCCTGGGTAAGTCCCTTAACCTCTGTTTGCCTTGACTCACTGCAGAATGAGATTGCAAACCACTCTAGTATCTTTGCCGAGAAAATCCCACACACAGTATGGTCTATGGGGACATGAAGAGTTGGACATTAATGAACAACTAAACAACCATATTGACTGAACTGGTCAGTTAAGCTAGGGGAGGGGGAACAAAGTGGTTTGAGTGATTCTAACATTGAATCAACTGGTTGTTTAGGCATTGAAAGTTCTCTGAGGGTAAGGAACTGTGTCTAATTTACCTTTGTAGCTCTCCCAAGCCCTAGTATGGTGCCTTGTACTGAGAAAGTGCTTCATATCTTTTTTATGAATTAAAAATGAATGACTGAGTAAATGAATAGTAGAATATTTTTAGAAAAGACATTTTAATAATCCCATATTTTAACTCAAACTAAGAAGCATTAGAAGCACAGAAGCTTTATTCACGGGTAATTTTTGTCTTTCCACCTAGGCTCCTGGCCTGAGTGTATAGGCTGAAAAACTCATGTGTCTTGAGAAATTTTCCTATTTTTCATTCAATTTCATTCAATTCCACAAACATTTAAGTGCCTCCTAGGTATAAGGCACAGTAAAGACTGGAAGAAGAAAGAGACAGTCTCAGAAGGCTGATCATAATATAGAGCAGATAACACAGGTACACAAAATATTCTTGTACAGATTAGAATAGAGCATGTGCCAAAGAGAGGTCCAACCAATCTGCTGTGAGGAAGGAATTTAGCTCTTGTATCTGTTTTTTTCTATATTGTATTTCTATGTTCTTGCTATCAGGTTGTCAACTGTCACTTTTCAATGCTTTTAACTCCACAGAATTCTTCTTCCCACCCCAAATCCCCCACTTCTAGCCCCTTCTAACTTGCCACTTTTCATCTTCTACTCTTAATGATATCCCAGGCATAGAGACAACATGTATAAAGCATGACGGTGGAAAATCTAAGGCATGTTTGGGGAACAGTTTCACTAATACATGGTGGACTGTATTCCTCAATCTTATGAAGATTTTTCATTCCTGATAACTCTCTTCTGGTAAATTGAAATGGTAATTACCATTAATTTTAAAGAAACAAATTTTATGTATTCCTGAGTTTCAAAATGAGCACCTACTTAATACTCATTGAAACTAAAAATTTAGCTAAATACTTAATACTGAAAAAAACACATTTAAGAATAAAACACTCAATTAAAAACAATGCAAATAACATCCCATTCACTCAACAAATTGACATAATGGGGAAAGATTTAAAGAGGCGAGAGAGACATTGAGCAGAGTTCTTTTAGTCCTTTTTTCATTTTTAGAGGGGTGGAAGGCAGGGCAGTTGGGGTTACTGACTTGCCCAAAGTCACACAGCTAGTAAGTGTGTCAAGTGTCCTGACTCCAGATTTGAACTCAGGTCCTCCTGACTCCAGGCCCAGTGCTCTACTCACCATCCCAAGTAGCTGCCCTGGTCCTTTCTTCATCTTACGAGGCATGATACACAAAATTATCACATCTATAAACCAGGAAAATGTGGGTTTTTGTAGAAGAGAAACTAACAAAACTTACCTCAACTGTACATATGTGATGATGGCTGCAGCATGGTGCTCATACAGAAGCAGTCAGTTGCTCACGAAGTACATAAAATGCAAATTGTCCAAGTTGGCTTTATGTGAAACTCCTCATGAATAAAGTAAAATTATCATCTGTCTGTCTGGGTACAGCTGTATATAAAAGGAAGCCATATAGAGCAAGACAATTCAGATAAACTTAGCCCATTAATATTGCGTTTAAAATAAGAGTAAATGGACATTTGGCGAAGACTGTGGATATAGTTTATGAGCTTTAGGTCATGGGTTCTGTGAAATCTACTTTAATGCCTCCAGGATCTTGAATAACTTTGTTTTCAGTTCTCCTGTGCATTTGCCATGTTATTTTGTGTTACAGCATTGGTCCACCTGTCCATTATCCCCACCTATAAGCTCCTTGAGGGCAGAGTCTCTGCCTTATTCGATTAGGTATTCACTTAGCATTATGTTTTATATCTTTGTTGAATTGAGATGAATTGTAGTGAAGTAAATTCAGTCAGTCAACAGGCATTTATTAAGTACTAACCAATTTGGTGTAGTGGACTGTGGTCTTGTCAATTAGGAGTCCTGGGTTTTAGTCCCATCACTGTCTAGTGGTGTGCCATTGGGAAAGTCACTTTGACTCTCTGGGAGAGAGAATTACAGAGAATTACGACCGTTCCTTTCAGATCTGAACTTCTGATTCTATTCATCCACTCACACCAAAAATATAAAGTATTTGAGGTCATTAATTAATCTATTCAGGCAATGCCTACCACATACACCTACCCCATGTGACTAAAGCAATCTTAGCATTTTCATTTTCAAACTTCCCTGTTTATAGATAAAGGCTTACAAGTCAAATCAAGTTACATCAAGGCAACAAGCATTTATTAAGCCTCTATTACGGGCCAGGCACTGTCCTAAGTGCTAGGGATACAAAGAAACATACAAGACAAAGAAAGATACAAGGCAGTCCCTGTTCACAAGGAGCACACAGTCTAATGGTTATCGAATCACATTCTTATATCTTCTATATATAATATATGGATGTAGTTCAAAGTCCCTAAAACTTTCAGTATAACTTTTTGTCTTTGTTTATTTAATGCTGTCTGGATTAAAGACATCAAACACAAATGTCTATTCAAGCTGGAAGTTACCTTATGTCCAAAAGTTTTTGTGTCCCTTTTTAAAGAGAGAGAAGTTTAGACTAAATTTTCTTAACCATTTTATTATTACGAGAAAAGGAAAAATAGTCTGCATATTCTCTGTGCCCCAACTGCCTTCTTGCCCCAAAATGTCTGAGACAGTTCGGTGTTAAGAGCCAAATTCAGCCTTCAATTACTTGTGTTCAACTCAGCCCCAGTATCAAGCTTTTTTTGTTCTTCAGAAAGATATGATATAATATAAGATACAATACAATACCTTTCAATTCCTTCCTGCCAATTTAACAACTTTCTGCCTTCCATAATCATACCTTCCATACCTATAGGACCCTGGGCCAGTCACTTAACCTCTACTTTAGCTTCTTTATCTGTAAAATGGGAATAATTGCAACCAGGGTGGTTGTAAGGATAAAATATTTATTAGGGGATTGGCCAACCTTGAAGTGCTACCTAAATGCTACCTATTATTAAGTTCTATTTTCAAACTGCTTGACTTCTTGGATGGTTTGTGAAGATTATTATGGATATTTCTGTGATATTCCTGATTTCTTAGAGCAAACACAGAATTTCAGATATTTGAGAGCTTCTGCCTATATCTGAAAAACAATACTCTCTATGGCATATTGCTATAGTTTCCCAGTCTTTGCTTGGAGACTTCCAGAGAGGAGAAACCTACCATTTCCTGAGGTGGACCATTCTCCTCTCTACCCATGGTTTCTTGGTCCACTCTCTGGGGTAAAACAGAAGGGGCATAATCGCTCTTCCAATAATAGTTCTTCAAAGATTTGAAATACGTTTCATTTCCATCCTAAGGCTCCTCTTTGCCAGGCAAAGCATCTCCAGACTCTTCAAACCATCTTTTTCTGTAGCACAAACTTGAAGCTCTTCGTCATTCTGATTGACTTCCTCTAGATGCCCTCTAGCTTATTAATGTTCCTCACAAAATGTAGCATTCAGAACTAAATCCATGACTTCAGATATGATCTGATCAGGGAGACAACAGTAGGAACAACTCTGCATTACTTCTGGACACTATACCTCTTAATATCACTTAAGATCCTATGATGCTTCTACACTACCAGAGCACACCATTTACTCAGTAGAAGTTGAAGTCCACCAAAACCCCCAGATCACTTCCATAAAAACTACCGTCTAGCCATGTCTTCCTTATCTTATATTGTAAAAGTATATGTGTATATGTATACATATATAGATATATACATTATATACATGTATGTGTGTATAGATATACATGACTATATATAGATAGATAGATAGATAGATAGATAGATAGATACATGTGTACAAACACACACACACACACACACACACACACACACACACCCTTACCAAATCATATATAGCACAGACCACTCAGAACATCACATATAATTCTTAGGGAACACTGGAACAAAGGTCTAGAAAAGCATTCAGTAGTAATGGGAAGATATCTTCTCGGCAACAAAAGTGCTTCTGAATAGAAGGATCAATCAATCAATCATTATTAAGTACCTACTATGTGCCAGGCACTAGCAATTTTTTTAAAAACAGGCAAAAGACAGTCCCTACTTCAAGGAGCTTATAATCTAACGAACATTATGGTGGAATAAACACTATGTACTTACTAAAGTCAGAGGACATGGATTTAAGTCCTGGCTCCACCATTTATTACTCATATGATATTGGGTGAGTACCGTCCCTTCTCAATTTCCTCATGTATACAATGAGGATAATAATACTGATACTACCTACCTCATAGAAATGTCATGAGGTTCAAAGGAATAACAGAATCCAGGAGCTAGATTGGATCTATCTCAAATGTCATTTAAGTCCTAGAAAGGAATGCCTTGAACAATATGTTGACCCAGCAGTTATCCAGCCACTACTTGAAGATCTCCACTAAATTCTTCAAGACTAATACCTCCTACGGCAACTCTTAAGACTTGGGGTACTTGTGTTATCAACATTTTTCTTACACTGAACCTAAATTTACTTCACTGCAACTTGAACCCCTTCTGCTTAGTTCTGCCCTCAAGTTTTCTGCCAGACAGTCCTTTAGATACGTAAAGACAACCATAAGATTTCACTTAAGGAATACCTTCTAATCTACAAGCTAAAAGCCCCTAGATTCTTTATTTAGTACTGGTACATCCTGATCTCCAGTCCTCTAAACCTTCTGGTCACACTTCTCCAACTCCAGTTATGAGCTAAACATTTAAAAATCTTCACACACACACACACACACACACTCACATATATATGTACACATGCATATGCATACATAAATATGATAAGATGTTATATTATAAAATGATTTAAAATTGCAAAGCACTACATAAGTATTATCATGTACACAAATCATTATAGTTATATAATTTTATATTAGAATTATATATTATTATATTGATTATTATATAATAATTATAATTATTATAAATATTATTTTGTGACCCTTACTAGTTTAGGTTTTATTGGGTTTTTTTAGATGTAATAAAGTTTCAGAATAAAGTGTCGGAATCTCTGGCAACATAGCATTTCCTCACAAAGTCCTAATCTAATATCATATCAGGGCACATTGGGCTTTCAAAGACTATCCAAGCAGAAAGTAAGCCCTGGTAGATTCTATTATTCTGGAATGGTTTCAGACAAGATCAGGATAGCAGATTATGTCTGCAATCTGTTGATCTGAAGACCAACCTAAATACAGAGCTCCTTGTCATAAGGAGCTTGCCATTTTGGTTATATAGTCTTTGTTCATGACAACTCAAGAAAGAAATAAAAAAAATTATTGATCTCAGTCCTATGTGACTCCCTTCTATTTCCACAGTGGCAATAAGGCAATATCAAAAAGGAAGGATAGAGTGTGCCAAGATTTGCATGGTTTTTAGACCATCTATAAGAATTAATCAAATTGTCAATACTCAAATGTGAGGCTTCTGTCCGGTGATCCATTGATCATGCTATCATGTTACTAAAAGAACTGAAGAACTAAACCACATCAATATTGACATTCTCACCATACATACAAGAAGTAGGCAAAAGAAATTTGCAGCTAAAAGGAAGGGTGACTTACAGGTTCTCCTTGTGAGTCAATAACCATTTATTAAACACCTACTATATACCAGGTGCTGGAGAGGCAAAGGATAGCCTCCAAAATAGTCTCTGTTCTCAAAGAGCTCACAGTCTAGTGGATAGAGAAACAAAGGAAACGGTGACATTGGTTTCATTGTGCACCAAAAGGCCACAAGAAACATGATTTCATGGGATATTTGGGTATGTTGCCTTATAACACTCAGGATGATGTAATGAGAGTTCCTCAGGGACATGAAGAAATATAAGTATGCTTTGAATGAACCCACAACACTGATAGAGGAGAGGGAGATATCCAGATCTTAACAATGAATCCTGGAAATTGTAGTCCTGAAGAGGCAGCTTTCCCTTCCATTCTGGAAGAGACAAATCTAATGAGTTCTTATTGAGCTTATAGATAATGGCAAAGGAAACTCCCATAGGCATTTTACCATAAAAGTTCTGAAACTACAAAGTGCTCTAGAATGGCTCCAGTGGAGTACAAAGCATTGCAAAGTGCCTCCCGAGCCATGCGTACATTCTGTAGAGCAAAGAACCCTGATGGAGGCAATGGATAGTGTGGGGAGAGGTCATTCCTTGGGTATCCATGAAAGGACGACTGACAATATTCAGACTTTCTTTCTAATGCTAGTTTTGGCATTTTAGTTGTTTCCATTTGCTGATGTTTTGCTTCATATAAAAACAAAACAAAGATCCATCATAACTATTTTGTGATATATGTGTATATATATATGTGTGTATAATTTATAATATATATGTATATTAATTATATACAGTAAAAGGAATGGATGATGTCAGTGATTAGCAAGGAGACATAGAACTAAAAGAGGAACCGAAGGATTATATCTCTGTCCCAATAGTCAGAATTTCTTTCTGACTTGGGGACTTCAAGTTGAAGATGAAAGAGAATCGTATGGTTTTAATTATCAATAATTGTGGAAGTTCTAAAATGTCAAAGAGAGATGACCCATGTGGAGTGGGAAAAATTTACCAGTAGGCTAAAATGAATCACTGATAAAAGAAGGACCAAGTCAGACTTAGGGCATAGGTCCGCTGGGGGAAAAAATTCCAGATTCTGATCAAGAAAGTAGTGGAGTGACTTTTATCAAACTTCCTGGGTCTGTCTGTTGGGAAGAGAAAGGTATATTCTAGAAAGCATATGCACTTTCCTGATATTCCTCTGGTGGAAAAAAAGGAACAGAAAATTTAGTGCCTTCTTGACTTTTTTTTCATGCTGCCAAACCTTGTCTCTCAGCAATCCCCACTGGTTTCAATGAGAGTAAAGCAAAAAGACCACCGTGGAGATAATTATAACTTATTCAGTGATAATTGGTAAAAGGTGAAGACATAGAAAACTCTGGAAAATTTGACAAGAGGCTCTGAGCAAAATCAATATATTCTTAGATAGATGGTGACTTCATTGTGAAGGTGAGCACAGTGTAGGATGGAAAAGCAAATATTTTGGAAAATGTACCTTGGGGTTGAGAACAAAAGAGGATAAAAGCTTAGATGTTACTCAGGAGCCTTTTGCCAATGTAGCATTGGCAAATGATATTTTATTTCAGAATATATTATTTCAGAAGTGACTCAGAAGGCATTGGACAGGATGAGCACCAAGTATCACAAAAATACTTTATTTTAATAGATAGGAAAAATCTATACAATCAGACCATCTAATTGGAAGAAAGGATAAAGATGAAAAAATACTTAAAAAGGGATGGTCATGTTCCCTTTTGGAAACTACAATTCCCAGAAGCCTATCTGATAGTTCCACAGAACTATCCATAGAACCCTACCTCTACTTCAATTCCAGCCATTATTGTTTTGTCAACAGAGGCTTAATGAGAAGCATGGAAGTTTTTGATAACAGCTATGAGGGAAGCTAGAAGTTAGAAGCCAAAGGTTAGATTATGCCTGCTGATTTGAATTTCTGCTGGGACAGTAAAAGGTGGCAGAAAGAGCAGCGGTGCCAGGTCAATGAGATATAGGGTTAGGCTCCCCCTCTGTTTCCTGAGTAAGAAGTCCATGTAATGAATGGGAAAAAACACAGAGGACTTAGGAGAAATCCAGAACTAGTGAGGATAGGTTTCCTTACTTCTCCTGTGAATTCTACCGCTTATATAGAAACAAAACTGCCTTTATGTCACCCTACAGAATATATTGCTAGTCTTAGTGCTTGCACAGGAGCTAAGGGCCCTTTTACTTATCTCTAGAGACAGGATATCCACTTATAAATACATTTTTGTTGAATTGAATTTAAATGAACGTCTTCATCTGTTGAACTCTAATAGTACTTTGTATCTCTCTCATGGTTCTCAGTCCACCTTATGTACAAATACGCAAATCTTCTCTCCCTTACTAGACTATAAGTTCCATGAGGGCAAGGACTGAGACATTTATCTTTGTGTGCTGAACACAGAAATAAGCAATGCAGTCTGTTAAATATTTATTGAATTGATGAGTGTCAAAGAAATTCTGTAACAAAGCGTTTTTCTCACTGATTTTACTCCAGATGCCCATGGGGTGTGTCTACACATTAAAACATCCAGATGAAAAGTGATAAACTCCATCAATCATCCTGATATGTTGTCCACAGGATGCCAGACATCCAGATACCATATTTAGAAACATTCAGGTGATTGACAGATTTTTTTTTAAACTTTCATCTAGATATTTGGCATGATAGCTTCAGCCTGTCAACTATGTCCCCTAGGTAGATACCCAGACTTTGTTTTTTTGTTACCATAATTCTCCCTTAACCATTAGCCCTCACCCCATGCCTTATACCCCACATAGAGCAGACACTCAGAATATTTGTCAATTACCATAATGATGGTTCCACAAAGTACGTCAGGCACCAAGTCATTTAGGAAGAATGATTTTGAAGTATAAAGGCGGGATTCTGTAAGGACTGCCAACCAAGGAATAGAAGAGCCAGGTCATTTTACAGTACAAATAGTCAAGTCTTTAATAATTTAAAGAAAGCCATTCTATTCATTCTCTCTCATTTATCCTTCATTTATACTATTCAAGCATAGCTGTAAAGAAAGAAAGGAGCAGATAGCCTTCCTTTTAACCTTATTTGGTGATAAAAGATGAGAAATCCTTCTCAAATAGTACTTTCTTAGAATCAGTATGCAAGGAGACTATTGCAGTCTGTCCATGCATAATGTGGAGCCACAAGTAGTAGTAAAAGTGAGTGCCTAAAGTTTTCCACTGTTGGGCTTTATCTTAGATCAGTATATTACTTCCTATGCAACTCCAGGAGGCCAAAGCACGACCTCTCCAATCCTCTTGTCATCCATTCTGCAAACAAGGTATATCATAACAAGGCATATCAACAGACCTACTGATGGAATCATCCAATTTAGTGAACAAGTGGCACATTTCCACAATCCATCCTGTGACTTGTGGAGATATGTTCTGAAGACATTGCACCCAAGTCTATAACACTATAAATTTGCTTTGCTTTACATACTTCTATAATTGGCAGGTTTCTAGAAACATGGTGATAGTCATTTTTTTGTAAATTAAATCAGAGTTAAAATACAACAAGAGAAATAATAATTATTCAAATTTGGAGTTGGAAAGCACAGTGCCTGATGCATAAATCTTGATTGATCAATTAAAAGGGCTATAGAGATGACTTAGTTGGAATGCCCACCAGTGTACCAATCTTTTCTAAAGCATCTCTGACAAATAGCCATCTTCAAATGTATACTTTGGTGACAGGGAGCTCACTCTCTTTCCAGGTATTTTATTTCACCATTGGATAGTGCTAATCATAAGAAAGTTCTTTCTTATACTTATTCATTCTGCTAAATGCTGCAGTAGATACAGCTCTGAGCATACAGTGAAGAAGACTTGAGTTTCAATCGAGCTGGACACTTACTAGCTGTATGACCCTGGGCAAGTTGCTTAACTTCATTTTCCTCTGCTGTAAAATGAGGATAATAATAGCCCCTACATCCCAGATTTATTGTAATGATCAAATGGGATAGTATTAGTAAAGCTTTTAACACAGTGCCTAACATAAAATAACCTGATTGCTCTTCCATGTGATGACTTTAAGAGATGACAGCCTCCTTGTAAGCAGGAAGTGTTTCATTTTTTTCCTTTGTGGCCCTACCACCCACCACAGTGCCTTGCCAATAGTAAGTTCTTAATAAATACTTGTTGAATTCAACTAAATCATCCAAATATTTGAAGACTACTTAGTTTCATCTTTTCCAGATTAAATATCCACAAGTTCCTTCAATAATTCATCATATTAGATTATTTCAAAACCTTTACCCTCCTGGTTCCCATCCTCTGCATATAAACTCTGGATTATCAAGGCCCTTCTCTGTTTTTGGAGAGGGGAAGGTGAGGCAATCAAAGTTAAGTCACTTGTCCAAGGTCACACAGTTAGTAATGTCAAGTGTTTGAGTCTGTATTTGAATTCAGTTCCTCCTGACTCCAGGGCCGGTGCTCTATTCATGGTGCCACCTAGCTGCCCCTAAGACTCTTCTTAAATTTTGTTGCTCAGAACATTCCAGCCATACTCTCTCTAGCACACAGTACAGTGAGATCATTATTTTGTTCTGAACATTATATTTCTGGTCATTCAGCCCAATCATCTTTTAGCTTTTTTTAACACCAACTGTATCACACTGTTAGCTCACATTGAGGTTATGGTTAGTCAACCAAAGCATAAACTGTTGCTCCCCTTGTCTTGTACTTCTGCGATTGATTTTTAAACTAAACGCAAGACTTTAAATTTGCCCTTGTTAAATTTCACCCTGCTGCTTCCAGACCATTGTTCCACCCCATTAATATCATTTAAAATCTTTATGCTGTCATCCAATCTTTAAGTTCTTTCCCACAGCTTTGTGTTATCTGAGCACTTGATATAAAGGCCTTTTATTTCTTCATCCAAGTTATAGATACAGCTGTTAAATAAGACAGGACCAAGGACAGAGCCCAATGACATACCACCAGAAATGCCCAGACCTCCCTCAGGTTGACATAAATCCATTAACTGCTGAATGTGCCGGTTCAACTAGCTATGAATCCACCTAACTGTACTGTCAGGCAGACTATATTTCTCTATTTTTTCCAGAAAGATATCATAAGATCCTTTGTCAAATGTCTTGCCGAAGTCAACATTTCCTTTGTCCAGTCCACTCCTTTCATCTCCTAGCCTAGTAACCATATCAAAAAGATCAACAATATTAGTTTGACATTATTTATTCTTAGTGAACCCATGTTAGTTCCACATATTGTCTTTTTGTTCTACTAGCATTCAAAAGCTATCTCTGTGAAACTTTATAAAAATTTAGATGTGATTAGCATTAAGCTAACTTTTCCCAGAATCCAGAATTTCTCAGGAAAATATTTGCCCATTTCACATCTTCTGGTAACTGTCTCGTACTTCACATTCCTTAAATATTATCAATTTTGCTATCACATTCACATTTTTCAGGTTCCTAGGATATACTTCATCTGGACCTGGAGACTTAAACTCTCACTAACTCCTTCATGTTCCATGATATCCCATGGAACATGCTACTTCTATGTCATCTTCTAGCCTATTTAATTTTTTTTCTGAGAACTGAAGAAAACGGTGATTTGGGGCCCTATCTGATCTTCCTCTTCTTCACCTGAACTTATGTTCTTTCCATATGTGACATAATTTTTTTTAGCCATGAAATGATTGGTAGTTAGTCACAGACTTGTTGTTCAGTCATTTTCAATTGTGTCTGACTCTTCATAACCCAATTTAGGGTTTTCTTAGTAAAGATACAGGAGTGTTTTGCCATTTCCTTCTCCGGCTCATTTTATAGAGGAGGAATCATTTAACAGGGTTAAATGACTCTCCCAGGGCCACAAAGCTAGTAAGTTTCTAAGGCAGGATTTGAACTCAGGGAGCTAAGTCTTCCTAACTCCAGGCCCAGCATTCTAAGCACTATGGCACCACCTAACTGTCCATTCACAGACTATTAGGAGGTAAGATGACAGGGTGGCAAATGCACTGGCGTGGGAGTCAGGAGACATAAGTTATAGTCTAATGCTCTGTAACTGACTTTCAGTATGTCTTTGGGCAAGTGACTTGTCATCTCTGAACCTTCATTCTCTCATGTCAAATTAGGGTGGTAAGAGCTGTACAGTGAAGACAAAGCATTGGCTTTGGAGTCAGGGAATTTGGGTTCAAATCCTGTCTCAGTCACGTATGCCTATGTTACCCTGAATAAGTTATTTAAACTTTCTAAACCTTAGCTTTCTCAACTTTAAAACCTGGCAGTTGAAATAGATCACATCTCAGGTCCCTTCCAGTTCCAAGTCTGTGATTCTAACTTGCTAGACAATACTATTTTTAATATCCAGATCTTAAATTGTAATGGGGGATGAGGAAGCAAAGAAAGGGACAATTATAGTTCTGGAAAATGCACACAGAGGAAAGGCCAAAGAACTTCCAGAAATACTCACAGGAAAAGTGCCAATATCCTTAAAATTCAAGAAATAGCATGGGAAATTTGGAAGCAGGAAATTAATTACAGTCAGAAAGAGCTTATTTTAATGACTTGGTGATTCTAGGTGAAAGTCCTAGGGTTGGAGTTTTTCTAGACCTCAATGTACTTTCTCAAAGTAGACAGACTATTTCTGGCTTCCATGTGAGATGATTGTCAGTCACTCAAAAAAAGAAGCTTATTAAGCACTTTCTATGTACCCTCTATATATCTTGTTCATCATTGCATGCAAGTAGTCTCCTCCATTCAAATGTGCTCAGTGAGAGCAAGAACTTGGTTTTTGCCTTTTTTGCATTCCCAAAACCTAACACAGTGCCTGGAACATTGTATAATGTTCAATAAATGCTTGTTGACTGACTAACTGTGAAAAGTGCCAGGGATACAAAGAAAGTACAAAATGCTGCTTCTATCCTAAAAGAATTAACATTTTTAAGTGTGACACAAGATAAGAATCAAATTGTACACACAGGATAGAAAGAGAGTAGAGAGAAGTCTTGATCAGAAGTCACTGGAAGCTGGGGAGACCAGGAAAGACCTCCTGAAGAAGGCAGAATTTTGAGCTGAGTGTTGAAGGAAGCCAAGAGGCTTGAAGGAAAATAAGAGGCAGAGACAGAGAGAGAGAGAGAGAGACAGACAGACAGACAGACACACAGACACACAGACACACAGAGACACACACACACGCAGACACACAGAAAGAGTGTATGCCAGGCATTGAGAGAAAAGCATGGAGTTAGGAAGTGGATTGCCTTCTTTGAGGAACAGAAAATAGGTCAGTGTAGCAGGATTGTAGAGCTCATGGTAAGGAGGAAATGAAAGTATGAAAAGGGAGAAGAAGGGCAGTTAAGTGGCACAGTAGATACAGCACTAAGCCTGGAGTTAGGAAGACTCATCTTCCCAACTTCAAATCTGACCTCAGACACTTATTATCTGCATGACACCGGGCAAGTTACTTCATCTTGTTTGCCTCAGTTTCCTCATCTGTAAAAATGAGGTGGAGAAGGAAATGGGAAATCACTCCAGTATCTTTGCCAAGAAAACCCCAAATAGGATCGCAAAGAGTCAGACGTGATTAAACAACTGAACAGCAAACAACAAAAGATAAAAAAGAACCAAGGTGTGAATGGCATTAAATGTTGGAGGATTCTGTAGCTAATCCTGGTAAGAGGGAGTCATTGGAGCTTATTTAGCAAGAGGGTGACATGCCCAGGCTACTTTTTAGGAAAAGCACTTCCACTAAGTGGAAGGTGGATTAAAATAGGAAGACACCTGAAGCAGGGAGACCAATTAGAAGATTATTATAATAATCCAGGTAAGAAGAGACACCCTGTACCAGAAAGATGGCTGTGGAACTGGAGGAAAGGGAACAAGTCCAAGAGATGTTGTGAAAGCGGAAGCTATAAATTTCTTAGCCAAGGGTTTGGTATCCCAAGATACATAGACAGCAGAGATAGAGATATACACTCATACACACATGCACACATATATATATTATATATATAATACACATATATCTTAATTTTATAGTTATATATACACATATATACATATGTATGTATGTACATACACAGGTATAAATATATGACCAAAAATCATTTCACAAAAGAACAAAAGTAAACTATTTAACAACCATATAAAATGTGCCAAATCACTAATAATAATACAAATGCAAATCAAAACAACCTGAGCTTTCACCTCACATCCAGAAAATTGGCGGTGATGACAAAAGATGGGCATAGTCAGTGTTGGAGGGAGTTGTTGGAAGATAGGCATACTAGTGCATTGTTGGTAGAACTGTGAATCAGTACAACCATTTTGGAAAGCAAGTTGGAATTAAGTAAATAAAGTGACTAAGATACATAGCAAGGAAGACATTGATAAGAATAAAAATAAAAAGTCTACATATGCCAAAATATTCGTAGCTGTACTTTATATTTATTCTCCATATACTCATTATATACACTGAAGTGTTTTGCCATTTCCTTCTCCAGCTCATTTTACAGATGAGGAATCATTTAACAGGGTTAAATGACTCTCCCAGGGTCACAAAGCTAGTAAGTTTCTGAGAAAGGATTTGAACTCAGGGAGATAAGTATATATATTATACATATATAATATATATACATATATATTCTGCATATACACATTATATATTTGTCTCTCCCTTATTAGAATGTAAATCTCTGAAGAGTAAGTTCATTTCATTATCTGATTTTCTATACTTGGTACCTAGTACAGCACCTGGAACATAGTAGGCACTTAATAAAGAATTGAATGCTAGGTATATTTGGGGCACATTGCATAGATCAGACTATCTGGGTTCACATAGGTTGAAATAAGGAGTAGCAGGACATCAGTTTGAGAAGGTAACCTAGGGTCAGATTATAGAAGGCCTTGAATGGCAGGTTAAGAAGTAAGGATTTATCCCTAAGCAATGAGTAACCAATAAGAGGCTTTTGAGCTAGGCAATAGAAGTGTGTTTTAGAAAGATTAATCTGGCAGCAGCATATGGAATGGATTTCCAGAGGGAAATGCTCGAGGCAGAGAGACCAGTTAGAAAGCTATTGCAGTGATCTAGGTTTGCAGGGTGGTCGTAGTGCGAACAGAGAAGATGGGACAGGTAGAAGATAAATTACAAATGAAGAATCTCCAGGACTAGTGACTGATTATGTGGTGAGAAAGAGAAATAAATTGAAGATGACTACCTGGTTTCAAGCCTGGGTGAATTGGAAGTTATAAAAATAATAACAAATATTTACATAATGAGTTTTTTGGTTTATATTGAAAAGCAGCTTAGCATAGCAGAGAAATAGAGACACCAAGAGAAATATGGAGACGGAGATGGAGAGACAGAGAGAAAGGCAGAGACAGAGAGAATAGAGAGAAAGACTGAGGGAGAGCTGAGTTTACAATAAGGAAAGTCTGAGTTCAAATCCCTCTCCAGACGCTTACTGATCATAAGTCCTTTGTCTCACTCAGCCTCTGTTTTCTCATTTGTAAAACAAGGCTAATAATCACATCTCTCTGGCAGGTATCAAATGAGATGACATATGTAAAACCCTCTGTAAACCTTAAAGTGCTGTGTAAATATAAGCTACTGCTCCTATAGTACCATAAAGTCTACAAAGCAATTTCCTGACAACAACCCTGTGAGACAGGTACAGGTATTATTATTCCATTATACAGATGAGCATCTGAGTCCCAGAGAGGTTTGATGATTTGAGCATGGCCACATAGCTCTTACATGTTGGAGACAGATTTACATGGCTTGACTCCAAGTCAATCAATCAATCATTCAATAAGTACCTACTCTGCTCCATATATTATGTTAGGTTCTGGAGATAGAAAGACAAGAATGAAGCAATCCCTCCCCTTAAGGAATTTGCATTCTAGATGGGGAGATGATATATACAACACTCCAGGGGGAGACAGTAGAGCCAGGGGGGACCAGGAAAGGTTTCATGTAAAAAAATAGCTCTTTTCTTAGAACCCTTTCTATTATACCAAAGTAAGGGAGTCAGAGAAACAGCTACCTTGGATGGGGGAGAAGGAGGTAGGAAGGACTGGAGGTGGGAATAGGTATGGCTGTAACGGATGAGTTTATTTTGAGACTTGTTAAGGATGAGAGGATATCCAAGCGAAAATGCACAATTGACTATTGGCTATACAAGACTGGAGCTCAAGAGAGAGTACAAGAAGAGAGAAAAAGACTTGAGAGTCATCTGCAAACGGAGTAGATAAATGGAGGAGTAAGAGTATTTGAGATTTCCCAAGGCGATAGTACAGAGATACAGGTCAAGCGAGCTTGAGTATGAATCTTGGAAAACAAAGTTAGGAGAAGAAATGAGAGAATCAAGTGAAGACAGAGAAAGAGAAATCAGTGGCAGGAGGAGAGCCAGGATTGTCATATCATCAACACCAGGGGAAGAGAGAGTTTCAAGAAGGAAAATTTACAGAACTGCATCAACTATGAGAGGGAGTTTGAGAATGGAAACAGAGAAGAGGCCACTGGAATTATCAACAAAGCTTTTGCAAGTACAGGTTTAGTAGGATGGAATTGGCTGGTGTAGAAATGGAGGCAGTGGGTGGACTATTAATCTCTGAAAAAAGGAAAGAAATAACCCATTATGTTTTGGGGTCAGCAATTCCTAGTATGTTTTTAAGGCTTTTATTTAGTATTTTTAACACTCATCTTTTAGACTTTGAGTTTGATATTTTCTCCTCTCCCCTCCTCTCACCCCCCTTTATTGAGAAGGCAAGCAATTCGATATAGGTTATACATGTGTAGTTATGTAAAACATATTCCTAATGGTCATATCACTAGTCATAGTCATAGCATAGTCCTTTTTCTTTCTTCCTTTTTTCTTTCTTTCCTTTTTTCATAGGCAGGGGGAAAGTAACCAAATTTAGAGAGAAAGGAGACTGAAAGGGCTGGAGAATATGGGAATCAACTCAGGCTCAACATCTTTGAAGAGGAGAGGAAGGATAGGATCTAGAGAAAAATGGGAGAGTTAGCATGAAAGAAGAGGAGGGGTACCTCTTCCCAGACAAGAGGGAAGGCTATAAAAATGAGATTAGGGGCACTATTTGGAGATGGAGAAGAGGATAGATGAATAATGCCAATTAGTCTTGGTTTTCTCAGTGAAGCAGGATACAAGGTCACCTGCTGAGGGGGGAAGGATAGAGGTTGATGATGGGGGTGGTGTTAGGGCTCTAAGTGCAATGAAGAAGGTTTGGAACAGTCATTGGGAATAAATGAGAAGATAACTTTGCCAAATGGGATTAAAGCCCCTGTTGAAATTGGACAGCATGAATCCATAGCAGGCCAATGGTTCTGTGCTTTTCGCCAGAATCATTCTGCAGCCCAGGAGCAGGTGCAGAGGAAATATTTATTGGGGGAGATCCAGGGTTAGGGACTGGCATAGTGGTCATTGCTGAAGGTCACTGGGGCAAGGATTCTGGGTTGTTAATGAGGGAGACATTGGTGTGGTTTTGTTCACTGTGGAGTCTAGACTGGATAAGAAGTTGAAAGTAGACTGGAGGGAGCTGATAGACTAGATAAATTAAAAAAGATTTCATCCCTGGAGGTCCCCAAGACACTAAACACATGGCTCAGTCACTATCAGGGAGTAGGGGAGTTTCTTGTCAGAGATGCCCTGGAGTATTAAATTCAAGATCTTGGTCTCTGGCCTCTGGCCTCTGAGGATAGATAGGGTTGAAAAGACATGTTAAATCATCTAAGAGCCTAAAAACAATCATATTAGCTAGTATTTATATAGGCTTTTAAGGTTTACATATGTTGCCTCATTTGAACCTCACAACAACCCAGTGATGTAGGTGATATTATTATGCTAAGACTGAGAGAGGTCAAATGCCTTGCCCAGGTCACATTACTAATAAATGACCGGGGTCAAATTTGAACTCAGGCCTCCCTGACTCCAAGTCCACTATGCCACCTAGCTGCCAACATATCAAGTGATATTCATTGCCAACCAATCAGCAGTTATTTATTCTGCAACCACAATGTGTTCAGCATTGTACCGGGACTGAAGAACACTAGAGCAGTGGCCGTGTATCACTCTTTTCCCCCTTACCACGTTTATCTCTAAACATAACTGATCTGTGATTTTTCTCGTTGTGGATGTTATAACGATCTAGAGATTAGTAAATAAGACTGAGGAGGGTTGTCTGTTGCACCGAAGGACTAAGAGGTGGCATTTGAACCCAGATCTTTCTGGTGCTGAGTCTAACACTCTATTCACTGCTCCACTTTGCCTCTAAAGTGACTACATGAAAGGCTTGGATTGGACAGCCTCTGAGGTCCTTTTAGCTCTAGAATTATCTAATAATTATAATAATAACTAGCATCCATATTGTACTTTAATTACAAAATGCTTTACAAGTATTAGCTCATTTTATCTTAACAGCCCTGAGAGATAGATGCTATTATTATCCCCATTTCACACATGGGGAAACTGAGGCAGGGGGAGGTTAAATGGCTTGCCTAGAGTCACAGAGCTGGCAAGTGTGCAAAGTCAAATTTGAACTCAGGACTTCCTAACTCCTATTCTAATGTTCTGTCTATGAGCCACCTAGCTGACTATGCTTACTATATTCTCAAAAATTACATAATAGTAAGAGTCCTGGTTTTGAAATCAGAAGACTTGTGTTTAAGTCCCAGCTTTCCCATTTAGAACCTTTATTACCTAGAAAAGGGCATTTTTTCCCAAGCTTCAGTTGCCTCATAGATAAAAATGAGGTTGGACTGCATGATTTTTATGAATATTCTACAAATATGTTCATTTTCAAAGGCTTCTTGTCAACATTCTTGGGTGTCTGACTCTGTCCCCATTTTTAATGTCACTGCCTTTGGATCTCTTGTAGAGAAGGCAGTACAAACAACCATTAGCAGGAGAACAGGTATGATTACGGAGACTTCCAGAACATTGAATATCCAGTGCGTGCCTTGTTGTTATCCCCCTCACCTCCAATCCCTGCCCTGTGATGACTGACCTGGACATAAAGGAGCCGAGTAGAATTGAGAAACTTTGGGGCAGCTAGGTGGCACAGTGAGGAGAGCACCAGCCCTGGAGTCAGGAAGACCTGAGCTTAAATCCGGCTTCAGACACTTGACACACTTACTAGCTGTATGACCTTGGGCAAGTCACTTAACCCCAACTGCCCTGCCTTCTCCCCTCAAAAAAAAAGAATTAATAAACTTTTCCCCACATGTTTTAAGTATACCTGCTATTACAGGTGCTCTTAAGATAATTAAGATAATTCTAGAAAATATTTGTAACTGCCTAGTGTATATACCTCACCTTTGCCCATATCATGGGGACACTGAAGCTTATGACAATCAGCCCAAAGGCCCAGACAAAGGCCAAGAGCTATGCTTTCTATTTTCACAAAGATCCTCCCTTGCTCTTAGCTTGAATTCATTCTGGCTGCCTGTCTGACACCGGCTTTAGGACTATGGCCTCTGTATTCATTTATATGGCCAAGCTAAACAGATCCCATTCAGCCCTGTTTGACCGAGGCAAGGAGCTAATTCTAACCAAATTGCAGGTTCATCCAGTTAAAGGCATCACTGCCCCTGTCTGTTCTACTTTGTCTCTGGGACTGATGGAGCAATGGATATTTCAGGCAGGAGGAAAAGAAGAGAAAGGGGTATTTGCACATGTCAACATCATGTTGGCAGCCAAATGCCACCCCCTTGTGCACATCTAGAGTCCTCTGAGCATAAGCGTGCATCTGCCAAGATAACCATCAAGGAAAGAAGCAGGTCCATGGGTGTAAAAGGCCTCACCAGAGTACTTTGAATCAGCAGTACCAGACGTGAAACCTAGATACATCTGTCAGAACCCTGACACTCAGTGCCTGTTCCAATGGCATTCCACTCAAGGCATTTTCCTGAGTTGGTCCTCCCACCCATGAGGAAATGAATCAACCCTCTGCTGAAAAAACGTTCTCCGAATAGAGAGGGAGTTTTGATGGTGGTGACTGGTGCCACTGAGGACTTCCCTTTCTTCTTGTAACCTTGGGCTTGGGCTATTAGTTTGTTGGTTTGGGGAGGCGGGGATGGTATATGTCTATTAATTCCTCTTCTTCCATGGGACCCTGAAGAAGAATGTCATCAAGGGAAGAGGACAGCGTCAGGAAGGACTACCACCACCAAACAAGGCAGCGGGAGCAGCAACAGCAGCAGCCCGGTGCAGCAAGCCAGAGTTGAATTCCATTTAAATAAAATGCCAAAAGCCAGTCAGTGAAAGTGACATTTATGGTGTTACTACAAATGCATTCAGTGGGAGAGCTCAGTAGCAGAAGCAAGGGGGGGATAAAAAAAAAGAAAGAAAGAAACCCAAGCCGTAGTGAAAACTGCCATCTGTATATTGTGCCCCGTTTTTAATATTCTGTATTCTCATAAAAAGTGTTGTTTCTGTCACTATTCAATCTCACAAACTCACACAGAACACTGTTAAAAGTCAGCAGTGTGTGAAATGGTATTTTAAAATAAATGAAACCCGTTCGCGGAGCTGCGGAGGAATATTGCAATGCCCGGCGCTGACAGACAGGCACTGAAAAGTAACAACCGTTATCATCTTAAAGCAAAGCGGATTAAATAAAAACCCACAGCTACTGGTGCATTACCAAGTCTGATATTGACACAGCTGCTGTGGTGGTTATTTTTCATTGTCTCATCAAGACAAAGCATCATGGGATATCAATCTTCCCTCTGTCAGGCCATGCCTGGTATAAAGTTTTTCGTTTACATTTTCATTATATCCCTTTTATCTCCAGGGCCAGCATTTTTTTAACCCCCTTAACGGTGGGGTCCGGTGACCCAATAAGGCAGGGTGTTGGTCCTACCTCGTGGTGGCAAGCACTCCCTCCTTCCCTGGGGAGAGAAGGGCATTTGGATTTCCTCTCTCCATCTCCATCTCCCTTTCCCCCCATCCCCCAGCTATCTCAGCTTCGGTTTACTAAGATGACCATTTTGGGGTCGGAGATAGGAGACTCTGGTGTGTATGCCTGAGATAGAACCAGAAAGAAAGAAATGGGGAATGAGAAGTAAGACGAGATGGGGCGGGGGGGAGGAGAAAGGATGCTCCATGGCATCACATGGTATTTTATTTTCTTCTTTTTCCTGGAGAACATATTGGAAGTCGGAAAATGCAGGCCACAGCAGCAAAACCTAATTAATGCATAACTTCATTACATACCCCAACAGTTTGTTCTCTGCACAGGCCTCTCACTTCCTGGAACTGACCTTCATTTCAAAGAGGCTTGGCTAGGTGATGGAAAATTTATTTCATGTTGATGCATAGGATGCAGATGCCATAGAAATACGTGCTTAGCACATTGCCTGGCAAATACTAGGTACTTAATAGATGCTAGTTGACCAACTAATTAGTCCTACAAGGTAGTGAGAGAGCCTTTTGTGCCTTTATATAAATGGGTATATTAATGTAATTGCCAGTTGTTTACATATGAGAAAGAGCACCTGTAATTGCAGGTATACTTAAAACATGTGCAGAAAAGTTTGTTAAAATTTAATTTCGGTTCTAGGAACATTTCAGTGGAATCCACAGAATAGTCAAAAAGGCAGGGAAAGATGCACTGATTAGGGGTTCTTGGTCTAGTAGTCTTCTAACAACAAAAAACAAACAAGCAAAAAGAGCCAGGTTGTTTGGTTTGAAATGTGTGCTGTCCTCTATGGTACTAAAAAGGGATGGGAAGATTTGAGACAAATTGAGCTTATGAGTTTAAATAAAATAGAATCACGAATTTTTCGTAGGAAAGAAACGTAGAGATTAATCTAACCACTTCATTATCCATAGAGGATATTGAGGCACAGAGTCGTTAAGTGACTTGCCCAAGATTGGACCAGTGTTAAATAGCAAAGTCATGATTTGAACCCAGATCTTCTCTCTCCAAATATAGAATGCCTTCTGCTACAGTACGAAGTATATACACTTTTACCAAATTCTGTCCCACCAAACCAAACACTCCTTTGATCATTATGCCTGGTTCTCATTAAAACAGTATTTAATCCCTAAGGGTTCCGTCTTGCAAAAGTCCTTTGCAGACCAGAGAAACGATTCAAGAACTACAAATCTGAGACAGCATTTCCCAGCCCTAACATCACGCATGACCATGGATACTCTCTGATCCTCAATTTTTTCTTCTGCAAAATGGCAATAATATTTCCCTGGCGTGCCTTACAGAATTGCCATAAGGAAAGCTTTGTAATCTTTAAAGTGCTACATAAATGAGAGCTGTGGCTCCATAAAATGTGTGGACCAGTTAAAAAAAAAGTCTTCTGGAATACTGAATATTTGCCACAGATCTATAGTTCAGAAACACTGATGCAGGGGACACATCTGTTAGTAAGTGTGTAGACAGCCTACATGAGGAAATACCTTCAAGGCACTTTTAAACTTTAATAGGTTTTTAATAGCTTTCAAAACTTAAAAGGCCCTAGAAACTCTGTATACTAAAACGTTTGTGTTTCTGGATTATGATTAAGTTCATAATAAAAATAAATAAATATCATAAATTTTATAAATAATATTTTTCTTTGAAGCAACAGGAGTATAACAGTGGAGGCATTTCAAGAGCCAGACATCATGGTATAATAGATAGAAGTCCATCAGGGATGTCTACCCCAAGCTTATAAAGGATTCCCCCAGCAGAATAGGCAGATGAAAACAATTTGTTCCATTGGGCAATGAAGGCAGTGAAAGTAGTTGCTGTGGAGTGCTTAGAACTTGGTCAAACATCTAGGATGCCAAGGTCATACACTACATCCCAGACCATCATCAATCATCCTGACTTTTGTCTTGCCACTGGAATTTGATGATTCTGGAAGAGAGTGAGGCTGACGACTTTGCACAACTGCCTCACTTAAATCCAGTTCACGAGCAAGTCAAGTCATCATCCATCATCCACTACTTTGCTATTTTACTGATCAGCCACAGTTTAACACACTGTACCTTGATCCCAACATAGTAATATCACTGGTCCTCCTCGAGCACGAAGGATGAACAACAACAGTACATAAAGTTGTGTTATGTAGGAGTTATGTAGACATGGGTTTGGATTCTGCCAACAACATGTGCTGCATCTTCTAAACATTAAAAGCTACAGAAATGTGAGCTGGACTAATATTACTAGTCCAACCATCTTATTTTATAGATGAGGAAACTAAGGCCAAGAAGGATGAAGTTATTTCTCTACTAGATAAAACATTGGACCAAATGACGTTTGATGTTCTTTCTAATTCTATGATTTCATCATATGACTATTCTTATTTTAATAGCCATCCCTACTCCAAATCTAATACACATACTTAATGGTTCTACCCTCTAAGCACTCTCTGTTTTCCTTCACTCCAATTTAACAGCACTTTTAAAAAAGCACCAAATAGACCACTCACTCCTGCCATATGAGGGAACACCCCTCCATATCCTCAGCCATCCCCAAAGGTTTGGAGGATGTTACAAGAGGATAGGTTGGTTCTAGGAATTTTTAGTCACTGCAGGGAAGAGGATCTCATCTAAACAAAATTCTGAACAAGATGTCCACCCCCAACTTTTTAGTCTTCCCAGGAAGGTTAATGAGGAGGGAACCTGGGGAAGGAAAATTGAGAAGTATCAAAGATTTAATTCAGAACTTGCTTGTTTATGATGGTGCCTTGCCAATGAATTACTGAGATACACATATAACACCCTTCACTCAGTAGTGGCCCCTCCTGCACACTGCTGGGTAAAGTGTTGGGCATTTTAGGACAGGGGAAAGAATGAAGAAGTGAAAAGGGAGAGATAGAATGGGGTAAATTATCTCACATAAAAGTGGCAAGAAAAAGAAATTTGTTGGAAAGGAAGAGGGGGCAGGTGAGGGGGAATGAGTGAATCTTGCTCTCATAGGATTCGACCTGAGGAGGGGATAACATACACCCTCAATTGGGTATCTTACCCCACAGGAAAGAAGGAGGAAGGGGATAAAAAGGGGGAATGATAGAAGGGAGGGCAGATGGGGGAGGAGGCAATCAAAAGCAAACACTTTGGAAAAGGGACAGGGTCAGGGGAGAAAATTGAATAAAGGGGGACTGGATAGGAGGGAGCAAAATACAGTTAGTCTTTCACAACATGAGTATTGTGGAAGGGTTTTACATAATGATACATGTGTGGCCTATGTTGAATTGCTTGCTTTAGTAGGGAGGGTGAGTGGAGAGGGAAGAGGGGAGAGAATTTGGAACTCAAAGTTTTAAAAGCAGTTGTTAAAAAAGTTGGTTTTGCATGCAACTGGGAAATAAGATATACAGGCAATGGGGCATAGAAATTTATCTTGCCCTACAAGAAAGTAAGGGAAAAGTGGATGGGGGGGCAGTGGGGTGACAGAAGGGAAGGCTGACTGGGGAATGGGGTGAACAGAATATATGCCATCTTGGAGTGGTGGAAATCAATGCTGAAAACTAAAAATATTAAATATAAATAAAGAAAGAATGAAGAAGTGACTGCAGGAACAAAGGAATGGATTCCATGCTCTAGGGAAGAGGGATGCCAGGACAACTTGATGGTGATACAGCTCTTCCCTGGGGCTGGCTTCTGAGTCCTCTCACTCTCTCTCAAGATTGTCTGGCTGAAGCCAGTGGTAGTCATAGACCTGTGGTAAGACCAGGGAAAAGATCATAGATTTTCATTTGAAAGGGACCTCAGTCATCCATACCTCAAAATGAATCTCTCCTATAGCACACCCAATAAGGAATCATCTGTTCAGACTTTGCCCAAAATTCTCCATTGAGAGCAAACCTACTACTCCCTGTGGGGGAGCCCATTCTATTTTGGAATAACTATGATTGGTAAGTGACCTGAGCAGGTCGAGGCACACTCCATTACGTTGGGAAGTTCTTCCTTCCACAAAGACTAAATCTGTCTACATTTCTCTCCCACTCCGTGCTTTAAGTTCTGTCATCTGGAGTTAAACAGAACAAGTCTAATCACTGAGAGCATTTTAAGCTCTTGAAGACAACTAGCACATTCCCCCAGGGTGTCCTGTTTAAAATAATAACAATAATGAACCCCCTAATTTTCTAGGAATTTCCATAAAATAATTTTTAAACATACATTTCTGCTGAAATACTCCATTTAAGTGACTTCTGGTGCTCCTAGAACTGAGATGCATTCTGCACTCCTAACAACAGCTAGGTCTCAGTATGATCATTCAGTGGTTTGGGTTTCCTATTCTCCCATTCGAGTCCACTTGATGCTAAAGCATCTCTGCATCCACAGTAATATGGATGGCTTTGATTTGAATAGAGTGAAACTCCTGTACTTTACAATACTAATTGTATTGTGTATGCTGATCCTCATTTAAATTAAATTAGTATGTCTGCCACACTTTCTTGACCCTTCCTTTCTTTTAAGTCCATTCAATAGATGGCTTGTTCTTAAAAGGGAAATCTTGTATCTTCTCACCAAATTATTACAGTGTTAATAATAATAGCCAGTTCAACTCTATAACTTTTTTCTTCCATTCCAAAGCCGGTCAGAAAGATTTTGATTCAAGCCCTGCTTGAAGTTTAGGCAGAGATACATATTAGTCATGTGACCACAGCCAAGTCATTTGACACTTAGCCTCACAGTAAGTCCATAAATTAAAACTTTCCTATCTGTATGTGAGGAGCAGGTTTCTACATTAGTAGTTCTTCATATTGATGAAAGCACGGGTCAGGACCAAAGAAAAAAAGGTTCACATAAACCCACTAGAGTCAGGCAGACAAGGAGTATGAATGCAACCTCAGATACTTACTAGCTGTGTGACCCTGGGCAAGTCATTTAACCTCTGTTTGCTTCAATTTCTTCATATGTAACATGGAGGTAATGATAGCACCTACTTTCCAGGGTTATTGGGAGAATCAGATGAGAAAATAATCATAAAGCACTTAGCACTCTGCCTGGTGCATAGTAGGCATTATAGAATGTTTATTGACTAAGCGAAATCCAATCTCAAACACATTTATTATCTGTGTGATCTTAAGCAAGTAACTTGACTCCCTCTTCCTCAGTTTCCAAAGTGGGAATAATGATAGCACCTCCTTCTCAGGGTGGTTGTGAGGATAAAATGAGATATTATTTGTAAAGTGTTTGCAAACCTTAAAGTAATGTGTGTGTGTGTATGTGTGTGTGTGTGTGCTATATTATATATGCAAATGCTTGAACTTCAAGCAGAGCTTGAATCAAAATCTTCCTGATCAGCTTTGGAATGGGAAAAAATAATAGAGTTGAACTGGCTATTATTATTAACCCTGTAATAATTTGGTGAGAAGGTACAAGATTTCCCCTTTAGGAATGAGCTATCGAATGAACTTAAAAGAAAGGGAGGGTCAAGAAAGCATGGCAGATTTAATAAGTTGACCTTAATGAGGATCGGTATACAATTAGTATTGCAAAGTACGGGAGTTTGGCTCTAATCCAATCAAAGCCGTCTGTATCACCATGGATGCAAAGCTGCTTTAGCATCGAGTGGACTCAAGTAGTAGAATAGGAAACCCATATGTATATGTATATGTATATGTATATGTATATGTATACATGTAAATACATATATACACATATATACACATACATATAAATATGTATACAAATATATGTACATACATACATGCACACAGACACACACACACACACACACATATATATACATATATATACATATATATATATATATATATATATATATATATATATATATATATATACACAGAGAGAGAGAGAGAGAGAGGCAGGAAGAACAGCATCGTCACGGTTTTGCCACCCTATTCACATATACCATATACACAGCTCTGGGGAGGATTTGGTTTTTTAAAATTGAATAAAGAAGACGAAACAACAATGGCTAGGTGACAGCCAGACATCATCTTCCAAAGAATATGAAACTATACAGAGATGAATATGTGTAAATATAATATATATATATCTCATAAATGCATTATAATGTATCTACCTATGTCTCATACATATTACTGTACATATTTCCTATCTAGTGGGGTAACTGCAGTTGAAAAATTACTGCATGAGACTTGGCACAGCAGTTGGCTATCCCAATTGACCCTGAGAGCTGGACCTGAACTTTGTTTCTTACTCATTATGTAACCATGGGCAACTTCCTGTTTATGAACCCTGGTTTCCTCATCTGTAAAATGGGTAAAACAGTATCAACACCGTCACTCGGTAAACTTTAAAGCTCTGTATCCCTGCGGGTTGCGGGATGTCATTAACACGTGTTTATTGAATTGAAGGCATGGAGTAAAGTCTATCCCCCTTATAAATCATCCTAATGTAAATCAATGTAAAAGGACACCAGAAAAGAATGAAAACCCAAATGCTCATCATGTTTATGACACTCAATGAACCCCCAATTTCTGTGTAAATCCCTCAGTCTGGCGAGGCAGGGGGGCCTGGAGATGTGGGTGTAGTGGGAACTATGTGTCTAACGATGTGTTTTTCACCTTTAGGAAGGAAGGAGGAAAGCAAAGAAGGAAACTGCATCCCCACAATCTGTACCCTGTGTCACAGTGACAGGAGAAGACATTTCCCCCGATATTCATATGGTGGCACAATGCCAGTCTGGTGATTGGTGATCATTAATAGGATTGCGATTCCCTTCAATCTCACATTTTCTTTAGCCAATAACATCCAGGTTGTTTTGCTTCTGGCAGTCCCTAGACAGAGAGAGCTGTGCAGGGAGTCCAATCCTTTTACACCATCAAGGGTATCTCTTTAGTCGAGACAGGGATAGTAGATGGATTGTCCCTCTGCAGAAACTTAGCTCCGGATGATAAAAGTTCCAGATGTTGTAGGCAAGGTCTTTGGAATATTTCTCAGAGAGAGTCATTCCTTTCTTTGTGTCAATGACAGAAACATGGCCGTACCTCAAAATAGTTTCAGACAACTTATCATTTCAGTGGAATGGAGTGGAAACTATGCATTTTGTTCCCTGATTCACTCAAATTAAATTTGTATTGGGGATGGATATCTTTACCAACAAAATATCAGCCATCAGAATTTCCCTGAAAGGGAACAAACGTACTTACCTGGATGCTCTATACATTTTTTTCATTTACGTGCCTATTGAAATATGGAGCAGATTATTTTTCAGTCACACCCAACTTCTTAGTAATAACCTGAACAAAATTTTAGTTACTTTTCATCACCAGCCTCTCTTTCAATGTACCCTAGCAAGAGTACCAAAAGATGTACTGGCATATGCATTCACCTTTCTAGACCCTCCCTGCCTCATCAGATTGGGAAATTTCTACTGAAATCTGAGATTCATTTAATTCCATAGACATGATGAGGGTTTGGATTTTGCAATTATTTCTAGAATCACTCACCTTCATTCTGAGCATTATTTTCAGAGCCAGGGGATAATGGGTAATAATAAACTATACAAAATCAATGATTTATTTCCAGTAGTTTTACCAGACCTCACATGACTCTCCTCACCAAATAGTAGGTCTTGATATGAATTGGCCTCTTAGGGGCTATGATAACTATTTCTACAATGAATTTAACTCATAGGTTCCTCAGGCAATCAGAAGGGCTGCATCTAATCCTTTGGGCTATCAGAGAGAGTGGTCCAACGTAATCCTGTATCATCTTTTTCATAGATACAAGGTTCTTTGATGACCCAACTTACCATTACTTTTCCCTCTGAATATCTTGTGCTGAGGACAGATTTGTAGGGTGCTCCCTTTATCATGTTCAGGGAAGGAGCTAGTATAGAGACCTATCAAGGACTAAAAATGAGTGGTGACCACAGGGCTTATTTAATCCTCCAACATTTGGGAACTGAGGTGGGGGCAAAGGAGTCATGGCTAATCATAAAAGGGTCAGGATAAAAGTGTGAGCAAACCCAGAGCAAAGATCTAATAGCTAAGTCATGTTGCTGAGAGGGCCAGAGAAAAGAGTTAGCCTCTGAGACGGGGTAAAGTCAGGCTTGTGAACAAGATCCAAAGAGTAACTATAGAAAAGTGAGGTCCGGTGTTCAGGCCAGCAACAGTTTGGTAGTTAATAGCATCTAGGTGGCTCAGTGAATAAAGTGCTAGACTTGTAATCAGGAAGACCTGAGTTCAAATCTGGCTTAGACAAACATTAATTATGTGACACTGGGCAAGTCACTCAACCTCTGTCTGTTTCAGTTTACTTATCTGTATGATTGGACAATAATAGCATTCTCCTCCCAGAACTGTTGGGAAGACCAAAAGACATAATATTTTCAAGTGCTTGGCACAGTGTCTGGCACATAATAGGTGTTATATAAATGCTAGCCGCCATCATTATCATATCATTATAATTGATAATTTAAGTATAAAGCTTTGCAAAACTTAAAACGTAATATAAGTGTTAGCTTTCATGATAGCTAACATTTATATAGTACTATTTACAGATCCCTTGTCATATGCTGTCTCTTCTGATACTTGCATGAACCCTGGCTGTAGGTGCCATTGCCTAATTTATAGGTTAGAAAACTGAACACGAGAAAAGCTAAAACCTCATGGGTGCTCCTCTTGTTCATGCTGACCAAGTTAAAAGATTGTGTCTACATGCCTCAATATCTTTCTTCACCTTGAGCCAAGCCTCTGTAACAAGAACTCACATGGGTCTTGGTCAGCTTTAACATCTACTCTAGAGACATCGTGAAGTGTGAAAACATAGTTTCATCCCTCAGGTGGATCAATACTATTCTGATTCAAGGACAAGCTTGCATGAGAAGTGGTCTTCTGCCCATTGTGGGGAAAAAAATCTCATGAGCACCTTTTGATTTTACTTTAACAATTTAGCAAGCAAAAGACCAGTCTCTTATGATGGTGATAACCCCAGAGCATCATGCTGAGTAAAACTTGTAAAGATGGAAGAAAGATTCTGGTAAAGGGTCAAAGGACCAAAATAGAGAAGTACCGTGTTACAATGGAAAAAAAAAACTGGACTTGGAGTCAAAAAGACCTGGGCTTAACCTCTTTTAGTCTCAGGTTTTGGTAAAGTAGGGTTTATAACAAGATCACAAGGAAGATACTTTGTAAAGTACTGCATAAATAGAGGTTACCATTATGATTATTACTTATATTATATTATATTATATTATATTATATTATATTATATTATATTATATTATATTATATATGATTATGATAATTACAAGTGGTTCAGCAAGCACATTTACCATCTGATCATCTGTAGTTCTCACAGTCCCTTTGGAAGGGGATTTCTCCCCATTATGACTTGATTCCAGCAAGCCCCACAAGACATGACAGTATCTACTGCCACGTTGGACAGCACCTAGTTCATCTGTGAGTTCCACTTGGCTTGCCTGTTGCTGCTTCCCTGTCATAGCCTCGGCCTTCTAGCAGTAACCATACACTTAAGTCAAACATAAATATCCTCCAAAGACTGAATATCTGTTTCTAGCTGTATGATCTGTAGTCATTAAATCTTCCAGTGACTTCTTTTCTCCTTCCCTTTTTTCTGACAGCAGAGCTGTGTGTTTTATAGAGCAATGTTTTCCCCATTACACAGTTCCATTATTTTAAAAAGAGTTGGTGACGCACAGATCCCAAGAGATATTTGTATCATAAGATGTAATACTCCCAAGAGCGATTCCCCATGCAGATTAATTTTTAAGCTTATGAGACTCTGTGAGGAGCTCTTTTCTCCCACTAGGAACATTCAAGATGGTGTCCTGGTTTTGAGAAATATACAAGTGAAATAGTTTCTGTCAATAGATGATGACACCATGGTTGAATTTGTAGCAGTGTCAGCCCCATTGCCTTAGACTCCAAGTGGTTCAGGCTTCATTGGTCTAAGTAGCCGGTATAAATTACATGGGAGAGCGGTCTAGTTAGGAGAAGAAACACTGGGCTTCCTTGCAGTCAGAAGACCTGAGTTCAAGGACTGACTCTGCAACTTATATATGTGACTATTGCTAAGTCATTTCCTCACACACACACCTCAGTTTCTTCTATAATGATGTCTATGTCCATTATTGTAGGGATCAGATCAGATAATAAATCTGAAAATGTTATAAAACTATAAGGCATTTTTATACTCCAACATCTTGGCAGGGATTGATTGGTTAAAAATGATACCTTACCAGCTTCCCAATTTCCCCTTATTCCTCATTTATTCTGTGTACTAACATCTGGGGTTTAGTTCTGCTTCCCAGTGGCCAATTGTTCTCAAAGATTTGGCCCTCTTCTATGATCCAGAATGATCTAAATCACGGTCCCTATGCCAATACACAGTTGCTACCTCGGCACAGGATCATAAGTCATAAGCAGAAGCCTTCAGGCAGCTGTCATAATGGCTACTGCTATTGACCTCCCAGCTACTACAACACACCAATTAACCAAAGTTTTCATAGAGCTCTATTGCATTAATTCTTTGATTCTAATCTTTGACACTGCCTCATAAACTTGCTCAACAAGATGTTGGAACCTAGAGCAAGGAGTACACTTATTCTCCTTTCTCTGTTTAGTTTCATAGATAACAAATTTGTCTCCCTAATCATAACATTGTCTTATACTTAGTAATTAACCTTTTCTTTGTACCTGACACTTAGTAGGCATTTTATAGATGCAAGATGAGTGATTGATCAGATAAATTGAGGATGATACTAACTTATGAACTAAGGTTATGACTAGAAGGGTGTGGTACCTTCCATAAAAATAAGGAAATTTGGAAGATGGTTGGGTTTGTAGAAAAAGGTAATGAGTATAATGTTTCATATGGTGAGTTTGAGATGATTTTGAAACATGTAGTTCAAAATGCCCAACATACAATGAAAGACTAAAGCTCAAGAGAGAGTGTTTTTATTCTTGTTCAGCCATGTCCAACTCATCATGACCCCATTTGGGGTTTTCTTGACATTTCCTTCTCCAGGTCATTTTACAGATGGGGAAACCGAGGCAAATAAGATTTAGTGACTTGCCCAGGGTCACACAGCTAGTGTTTGAGGCCAGATTTGAACACTCTAAGATGAGTCTTCCTGGCTTCAGGTCACACACTATCCATTGTAGCACCTAGCTGCCCCAAGAAAGAACACACAGTGCTTGATGTATGGCTCTGAGAGTCATTCCCATAAAGATTTCAATTAAAATGACAGAGGCTGATGAGTTCTTGAGTGGGAGAGTAGAGAGAGGTAAGGGAAGGTGGGCACAGAACAGAGTCTCAGGGCACACCCACAGTCAGGAAGTGTGGATAATGAACCAAAAAAGAAGGCTGAGAAAGAGCAGAAACATAGGGAGGAGGAAATCCAAAGAGGACAAGTCCATTTTAGTGACTTACTGGAGGCATGTACATCGGAGGTGTCAAATGGTCCCAAGTACAACCAAAACAGATTAAAATTCAATTGGGAAATATTTAACAAAATAAATAAAAATACAATAGATCATATTAATATGTAATTTTCTCAAGCAATGTGAGGTCTGCCATGAACCATTCATATGGTTTAGTGACTCTTTTTCTATTTTAATTCAACATCACTCTTACACATGGTGCCATGATGCCTCTGAGATTCAGTTTGTTCAAATGAAGTGTCCAAGGTCCTTCGATTAGTGACTGGGGAATGCAGGACTAGAAGCCAAGTCTTCTGAGTTCATATCTGTATGTCTTTCCAATTAAAAAACGTACCTTGACAAACATAAAGCAACTGGTTGCTGTCACCCAAACTCCTGGCCAGACTCTCAATAGACACCAAAATAAATTACCCTGGCTAGTTTGGTCCTAGCAAGCTTCAGAACAAAGATTCTCCTGGGGCATCAGAAAGAAAACAGAGAACTAGCTTTCTGTTCTTCCTCTGTACAAAACTCCTTAAGGAATAGTTTGTCCGCAGAAATTAGCCTCGTATAGAGATAGTGAAAATGCTTATGAAAGGCAATTTGTTTTCCATGAATTTCACCAGATGGCCCAGGCTGCTAGGTATTACTTACATCTCCACTCAGGGAAAACCTGATATCTTTCCCTGTTGTCATGGCCCCATGTAACATGGCCTGAATATTATGACCTGTACACGAGGCAACTGTAAAGCATTGCATCAGGCATTTCGGTGACATGGGGGAGCATTGGAAGCAATGATAACAAGCAGAAAACAGAACAAATGGCTTTTCCTGCTGCTTTCTGATTTTCCCATCCAGTAAGGAGATAAGGATGGAGGCAATGCCTCCTCGTTCACTGGGCATTCTTAACAAAGCCAACCAGAGCCACCCTTTTATCTCTGCCTTCCCACCCTTTCTCTATTTGATCTGACCTGATTGGCCTGGGCACAGGTTCACAGGCAAGATCTCCAAATATGCTCAGAAGCAGGTCTGCACCTGATGGGAGTTATGCCCCATTATCTATCTCTACTGAGTACTTAAATTACATGACCTTCTTTCCTTTTTTCTTTCTCCCTTTGCCTTCTCCCTGCACCCTCTCTTTGGCAGCTAGGGCACAGCTGAAAGAGTGCTGGGCCTGGAGTCAGGAAGACCTGAGTTCAAATCTGACCTCAGCTATTTACTAGCTATATGTCCCTGGCCAAGTTATTTAACTTCTACTTCAGTTTCCACAATTGTGGAATGGGGATAATAACAGCACCTACCTCCCAGGGTTGTTAAGGGGATCAAATGACATTTATGTAGCTCTTCTTTATAAAGGCTTTTATAAATATTTATATTTTACATATATTTAGATATTATATATTTAATAATATATACTAAATATATTATCTATATTTATTTATAAAAATATAAAATGATATTTATTAAGCCCTTAGTACAGCACCTTGCACATAGTAGGTGCTTAATAAGTGTTTATCTCCTTCCGTCCTCTCTTTCACATTCTATATCTCTGTGGCACAGTTGAAAACCAGCTGACTTCCAATCATTAATTAAAAAAGACCTCTAGCAGCCTCCTTTGCTCACTATCTTTCAAATTCTTTATTTCCTTTTTTTCTTTTTTCATTTCCTCTTGTTTTCTCTTCTTTTTTTTATTCTCACAAAAAAACTCCAGCTTCCTTAACTCATGTGATATACCTTCTGCCATCCCTCCACCTCCCCCCATCTCAGACAATCAGTGAAATGGTGCTCCTTTCTCTCTTCTATAGGCTAGCTTCAGTCTTTTGTAATGAACGGAAGAGACCCGATTTTCAACCGTGAAGGTTGTCCCCAGATCTGTCTAATTTGTCAGGCTGGTTCCACCTGCCATCTGAGCAGCCTCAGGGCCCCATGACAGCCCTCATTTTCCAGACTGACCCTCCACCTCTGCACCCTGACCCTCCTGTTCACATTCAGTTATTGCAAAGGGACAGGAACACAACCCACCGGTGCCTTATTGCAGTTTCAATTTCCCGAGAAGTTTCTGCAGCTCATTTTCAGCATCTCTATCTCTCCCTTTGCCTCCCTCCTTCCCCTTTACTGTGCCTCACCTTTGCTCTTGAAGAAGTATAACTCTGACAGACGTAGATCTATTTCTCCATGGCAGAGACCAATGCAAAGATACAAGTTCTTTTCAATTTGCATAGTCTTTGGATTGTTTCTTTGGCCATGCTGGAATCTTAATAACTTGTATTTACAAGACAGAGTAGATCTGGCATCAGGGGACTCGGGTTCCCATCCCAAAAGGGATACTTACTGGCCGTGAGACTTTGGGCACCTCATTTAAACTTTCTGAGCCTCAGATCCTCAATTTTCTCATCTGTAAATGAGAGAGGATATGCCTGGAAGGCACCGTAGAGAACCTTGCCCCTTCCCACAGCCCTCCAAAATGTGCACGCATGCAGGCACACGCACACACACACACAATCATTTTATAGATATTGAAACTGATTTGTATGTCAGTTCAGTGATTTGCCTATGATTGTATATATATTGATAACTGAGCTAGAATTCAAACCTGTAGCCACTATCTCCAATTTTAGTGTTATTTCCGCTATCAACTTATATTTAAGCTCTCTACCAGCTCTAAGTCTTTGGACATAGTGATCTAAAGTATGCAAAGTCCTTTATAAGCAGCATTTTATTTCATGCAGTCCTTATGTAAGGTACTTCCCTTTTGTTACAATGATATTTTAGTTGCTGGAAAGGGGAAAGAAAAAAAAATTTGTGGAGCAATGATGAAATTAGCTTGAGAAAAAGCAAAGTACTTCTTCACAATAGAAGTGTTTAAAGAGAGAAATAAATAATTCTGAAAGGGCTGGAGAGAGAACAGTTTTAGATCTCAGAAACAAAAGCCCTGACTGAAGATGGGATGGCAAAAAGGTATTATTGTCCATAAATTCATTAACTTGTGGCTATTTTGAGGATCATGATGGTTATAATCAGGAGAAGGCAAGTAAATGTTTAAGAATTGGCTGGGAAGGAGGGGTGAAGTATATATAACATGCCTTTTTGGGGTGGGGAGGAGAGGCAGAGTTAAGTGACTTGCCCACAGTCACAAAGCTAATAAGTGTCCAAGTCTGGATTTGAACTCAAGTCCTCCTGGCTCCAAGGTCAGTGCTCTATTCACCGTACCACCTAGCTGCCCCATACAACACACTTTTATGTTTATTCTGCATTATTAACATTTTATCCATCACTTTTTAAAGTCTAGATAATGGACAAAACAACAAATCAAGCCCTAATTTGTAGAGTCTGCCAACTTCTAATCTGTAAATGCTCACACTGAAAATTTAACAATAGGTTCTCATGAACCAATTTGGACTGACTCCAATACACCCCTGGTTATAACTAAGAAATATAAATCAAATACCTCTTTAGGGATTATGGAGTGATTATATAAAGCCTTTTAAGGTCATACCTAACAGAAAGGTAAATTTTTATTGAGTTTCATATCATAGTCAATGAACATTTCTTAAGAGTTTGCAATGTGCTAAGCACTAGGTATACAAAGAAAAGCAAAAACACAGTCCCTATGCTCATAGAGCTAACTTTCTAATTTTGTAAAAAGCTAAGAACATACACATTACATATGGAGCAGACAGAAAGGACTCTGAGAGTGGAAGGCATTAGTATCTGGGGGGACTAAGAAAGGCCTCCTGGGGGAGATGGGATCTGAGCTCACTTGAAGGAAGTCGGAGAAACTAATAGATGGAAGTGAAGGGTGGAGCATTCTAGACATGGCAAACATTGAGTCCAAAGTCATGGAGAGTCTTCTAGATGGAATTGTATATGACAAGTAGAAGAATGTTACTAGAATATAGAATGAATATAAGAGAAAAAAGTACAGGAAGACCAGAAAGTTAGGAAGGCACTAGATTATAAAGAATTTTTCAGGTGTCAAACAAGGAAAGGCATTTTTTTATCCTGAAGGTAATAGGAAGCCACTGGAGCTCATTGTTCTTTAGCACTGTCTGTACATACAGAGGAAACCTCTCAGTGTTTACTTGTGTCACCTTTTTCTGACCTCTGTGGTTTGCAAGGGAAAAATAGAGGGGGGAGATAAGCTTTGCAGCTGCTTTGCTGTGAGCTGAACCAACTGGAAAAGTGGTATGACTTCACCAAGACCTGTTTGGAAAAGACAGAATCTTCTGCTATTTGAAGGATTGACTGGATAAAAGCTGCATAGCCCTCTTGCCATCTACAACTTTTGATGCATAAACTCCTCAAGACCCTGGAAGAAATATAAGGAGCTTGGAAGTTTTCCAGCTAAAGGAAAAAGCTTGTCATTGGAATACATCACCATTTTTTTAGGGTCCTGCCAAGGTGTGGGCTTAACACTGCTTCTGTGGCCTGAGTATGGTAGAGATACATATTCCCCAACAAAACAGTCGTAAAGATGAGAAAGACACAAAGAAAGAGATTGGTCCAGTAGGTGATATTTGGATGCAGACCATTCCCTAAAGAGACAAATGTCATCAAAGCCAACAGTCCAGAAGCATAAATTGCCCTGCATACAAGGATTTCTCTACTCATGTTCTACATTGTACAGTTTCTGTGTGTGCCCACTCTCTCCCACAGACATTTTGCACATTTATAGGTTACTCAAATTTATGGGTTGACTGTGATGATTTGATTATCTCTGCTTTTTCCTTACATTGAAAAAATTTTATGGTTATTCCTGTTTTTGCCTTCTAATAAGTGAATGCTATGCTATAATCATTCCTTCTCTTGCTTTCTAACAAGTAAATGAAATGCTTATTCTTGCCTTGGACTTATCATTAAGGCAAATTATTATTATTGAGATATTATTGTTGTTTCTTAATATAATTATTAATTATAGATAATATGATTATATTTAATATTATTAAGGCATTATTTAATGTTTGATTCAATATTGTCATCATGATTGATTTTGTCTAAATGAGAAATAAAACAGTGAGGACTCAGGACCTCTAGTGGTAAAGACTAGGAGTGTACCTCCCCCCACACCAGTGTTACCACTAGGACTCTGAGAATAAAGTTTCAGTTTTATGGTACCTGTGAGCAGCACCCTGTTCCTCACCTAGGAAAGCCACCAAAGTTGGCAGTACGAATGTAAGATTGGGTGAATGAACCACCCTAGAGAGAGAGAAGTATGTGGTTGACACATTATTGCCACGCTTGGATTATACTCACAACAGCTTAGTGAAGTAAGTAGCACGAGCATTACCATTCCCATTTTACAGATGAAGAAAAGGAAAGGGGAAATAACAGCTGAAGACTTTTTTTTGAAATCCTGTCTATCTCCCCTAAGCTGGAAGCACAGTGGCCACTCAGAGTCCCAATTTTACTGCTAATTAGTGTAGAAAATTTTACCTGCTGGTAATTTGGTCCAATTTGCCCCTTCTTGGGTAGCCAGGTGGCCCCTTAATCCTGGATGTGACTACATTGGTGTTGAACACCCAATTGGCTTAGCCTTGCTGCAGCTCAGAGGTTTTGAGTTCAAGAAAGTCAACAAATTCTTCCTGTCCAGTTAAGAGATTTCTTGACTATCCAAGACTTATCAGATCAAACAGGTATATAGTCCATGAGAAAATGACTGAAAGAAAGGAAAAGCAATTTATTAAGAACTTCCTATGTTCCCAGTACATCTCATTGCTCATTACAAATTGGTTCGAAGGAAAAAAGACAAATTAACCCAAACAATTCACTAGCATCTTATGATTTATGGTCTATGGCAGCATAGCAATTGGTGAAAATAGTAAGTTGCAGAAATATAATTTGAACCCAGGTCTCCTAAACCCAAGATCGGTGATATTTAAACTACACTTGATGCCTCTACTTTACAAACTTCTTATCTCATAAGCTTTTTTGGCAAAGGTTGCAAAGCTAAGAATATGGAGGAACCAAAGTTTCCACCTTTGGAATCATGACACTCATAGCCAAGAGTCAAGTCTTGGCCTCAGAAGTTCAAGTAATTTGGTCTTGTTTATTGCTCACAAGAATATACTGACTAAGGCATCCCATGGCTTGTTTTTATTGGTAATGGTGGGGTCTGTCCTCAACTTTTGAAGTTCTTCCCATAGCAGAAGGGTAATGAAAGTCAGAAAAAAATAGTATGTCTTTGTGCTTTTCTGCCATTTCAGAAATCACCTTTGTTACCTATGAGAGTTGCCCCAAACTCATGATTTTCGATTCATTTAAATTCTAATTCAAACAGAATTTATTTAACACTCTGCTTTGTGCCAGGTCCTATGCTAGATATTGGGAATACAAACACAAAAGTGGAAATAGCCCCTGCCCTCAACAAAGTTATATTCTACTTGGAAGAAACAATATTTACTCAGATAACTATGTATGAAATGGATATGGAATAAACAAAAAAATATTCTGAGGGAAGGGTAAAGCATGAGAATTGATTTTAGATTTTTTAGTGTAGCTCTAGAGTAGATGAAATTTTAACTACTAAATTGCTATATAACTTTCAATTATGTATAAACCTTGCCTTAAAAGACTGTAAAATGCTTGAAAGAAGAGCATTATATTCTTTATATCTCCCAACAATATTAACAAAGTTCTGAATGTAAAGTAACACCTGGGCATAAGGCAATACTAGAAAACAAAGCAAAGAGAGGGCATGATAAGTGCATTAGCCTAAGGGAACATTCATGCAATGAATGTAGGAATCTGATATTTGTATGTTTTTGCTGTTGTTGAGTTGTTTCAGTCATGTCCGACTCATTGAGACTGCATTTAGAGTTTTCTTTGTAAAGATATTGAGGTATTTTGCCATTTCCTTCTCCAGTTCATTTTATAGATGAGAAAACTGAGGTAAACAGAGTTAATGACTTGCCCAAGATCATCCAGCTAGGCAGTGTCAGAGGCCATATTTGAACTCAAGGAAGAGTTTTTCTGACTCTAGGCGTAGTACTCCACCCATTGTGCCACCTAGCTGCCCCGAGACTTGTAGTTAGTAAATAAGAGAACTGTGATTCAAGCTTTCTATCTGTATGACTTTGGTCAAGTCACTGAACATCTGTTTCTTTGTCTTTGAAATGAGTATATTGGACAAGATGGCGTCCAATTTCTCTTCCATGTCCTACAATTCCTTAGTGGCACCTGTGGGGTCCTATGCACCTACCCCCAACAAAAGAACAAGAACTCAACAATATCATATTACACTAGAACCCCAACAATCTCTTTTCTTGTCACCTGTGGTTTAGATGATGGCTAAGCTATTTGGTAGTACTCTGCATGCCCTCTACTGGAGGATACCAAAGGTCACAGTATTATAGCAACAATGGTCACCAAGCTGTCTAGTTTAATTTAATTTAAATTAAATTAAGCACCCCATCAGCAAAATATGTCTGAGAGGACCCACACATTTTATAAATAATATATGTATATTTCTGCTATTGTATTATATGCATTATAGAACATAAACCATTGAAATTGAAAAGGATGAAGTGAAAATGAAATAAATATTTGAAAACCTTTTAAAAATTTTTATTTGGTAATTGTACCCAAAAAAATTATCCTTTTTTGCATTTGAGAGCAATGTGAGTGAATGTGCTTAATTATTTTTGGAAAATCTCTGTGTATGTCCTTGGAGAGAGAGTAGACTTGTAAATCATAATTCTTTGTTAGTAATTAATTATTCACTTAATTTGATCAATGTAGCTAACCATGCAGGTAAAATTCTTCATTTTAAAATATTTTTATTGAAAGATACATAATATAATAATCCAATAATAAGACGTAACACTCAGTGAACAGAACAGCTTTTCCCCAGGACTCATATTTCTCACCATACACAATGCAAAGACAACAAGCAAAAGTGAATTATCTCTGATTTCAACCCAGAAGAAAGTTTTCAATATAAATTCATTGCTTTTTCTTTACGTGCCTCCGCTTAATAGATTATATTATGCTTTGATTTCCTATTCATGTTTGGAAATTTTAGTTGTGTTTTGTATGAGTGTGAGATATAGGAAGAAAGCCAGATTTACTGAACCTTGGAGGGTGGGGAAGGAAAACAATGCATACTAAAGTTGGAAATGAAGGATGGGGACAGGTTGTGAAGGGTATTAAATACCAAACAGCCACAAAGTGATCTAGGGAAATGGTGGGGGGAAGGAGGGTATGTTAGGAAGAGGAGAGAAGGGAATTTTCCCAATGGCCACTGAGTAGATACTGTTGTAACCTTGCATGCTTAGGTTATAACTGTCCCAAGGAGAAAATAAATGATGCAGAAGTAAAGTTCACGGCTTGTGAAGTGGCAGAAGGGGGGAGTAGGGATTATGGGACAATTGTGGGTAAAGGGTAGGAGTAGTTGAGATAGAGATAAGCACCACAATTGGTGACAATTGTGGGTTGTGATCTATCTTCCCACCCTCTGATTGGTTGATCACACACCCCTTAGGGTTATGTCACAGCCCCCTTAGAATCAAGCCATGCCCCCTTAGAAGGATACAGTCCCACTTTGAAGACCACTAGTCTAATCAGCTAGCTATTCTTTGAGGAACATTTGGGGTCTTGCCAGTCTTTGAAGTAGGGCACTTGTCGAGTCAAGTTCATAAGCATTTATTAAGTTCTTGCTATGTGGTAAGCATAAAGTTGGAAGATGAAATGTTAAGTTCAGAGAATCGATCCTAGTCTCCATTCAGTTAGCTGGAATATAGAGTACAGAAAGCTGATCAAGAGAAAGATAATATAGAGCTAGACTGTGGAGGGCCTTCGAAGTCAAGCTGAAGAGTTTTTATTTTATCTAAGAGGCAACAATGAACTACTGAATTTTGATTAGGAAAGTGCTATGAACAGACCTGTGCATTACAAAAATTAATAACTTTTTCTAAAAATGGGCACAAGTGAAGACAATAAATGATATGTTGAAAAATATCATTCAGCAATAGGAAATAGCAAAAGTTAAAGTCCTATAGACTACACAGAAGCCTCATACCTATACATCATAAATATATTCTTATAGAAAAGATTGGAAGGCACTAGATATGATGAGCACCCAATAACATCACAAAAAGTGAAATTGATTATATTTTCACTGTTTCATTATGTTTGTGGAAGTCATTCTTGAAGCAAGCGTTTGTGTACATTCAGACCATCAACTTGATGGAAAAAGGTCACAATAAGTACAAAACTGGGAGAAACAGTAAATGTGAAAAAGACATGGCATGAAATTAAAATAACTATAACCTGATTTATCTAAGCAAGTTTTTGATGCCAAAGAACAGGAAATGGTTAAAGAAAAGAAAACCAACATTCATTATGACAATTTTGCATAGAATTTCAGTGGAGTAAGTCATTTACATAAGAAGGAAACTGACCAGAAAGAGTCTAAAATTACTTTAGTCAACAATCAACTGATTTCCTTGTCAAGCAGAATGATGTAATATAGTCTCACATATTTAAAATATGAACAGGTCTGTGAATTCTTTGGAATAAAGATGGTGGAAGATTGTGACCAGTATTGTCTTACAAAATGGGGAGAGGAGAGTAAAACCAGTTTAAGAAAAGGTTGATAAAAGCCCTAACTAAGCAAGATTATCTCAAGGGCATTCAAAAATAAACCTGGAAGGACAACAAATAAACCCCCACCAAAATGGGAAAAAATATTTAAATATTCTTAAAAGGCAACACTTTTCACAATCAAAGTGAATCACCACAATCGCAATCACCATATTAGGACTTGATAGCACAATCCCTGATGTGCTTCTTGAGGAAGTGGAAATGGCTCTACAGATAAGAAAGATAGGAAAAACAGCTAAACTAGCACAAACTAGTTGCCCTAAATTAGGACTTCTGAGGAAGTCCATGCTGGAAAGGCAATACAATATTGAGGATGTTAAGGGATTGATTTCCCAGTTGTGAGTGGAAGATAACAAAGGTATGGAAAAAATATTGGACATTATTAAAGACGAGAATATCAGTTGTTATCTACATGTTTTCTTTTGTTTCTATATAAAGTGCAATTACGTATTAAGAGCATCCTTGATAGAAATATATTAGAAAAGAACAGGAAGACTTTCAAAGGAGATATTCCAAAGTGGACTACAACTTTATAATAACAAAAGCAACTGAAAGATATAGAAAATACAAGCTCTCTCTATGATTATTATTTGTTGAGCAAAAAGAGGCATTTGCTTTGGTAGAGTGAAATGTCACCTTAAGGGTTACTCCTTCAAGGTATTTCTCATGTACATATAAAAACTATGCAAAATTCCTTGAAAGATATAACAACAGAAATGACTCTGATTAATTAACATCTGATCATTAATATCAAGTAAGAGATAAGCAATATGAAAAATGCTCATCAAAGGTGTTTATCACTGTTATAAAGAATAGTGCAAATATAATTCAAAATGGGATTCCCGGTAGATGGTGAGGTCCTCCAGAGAAGATATACATATGAGAATATACCAGATAATACATAGTGAAGGAGCTTTCTCATTGGAGTGAGAGAGAGACAGAGACAGAGACAGAGACAGAGAGAGAGGGAGAGAGAGAGAGAGAGAGCGGGAGGGAGGGAGAGAGACTGGCAGACAGACAGAGAGAGACAGAAAATCACAGATCTCATCCAAGGGAAAATTACCCAAATCTCTCATGTAGTAAGATGGGAATGGAGACATGATCAAAATGCCAGTTCCTTACATGCCATCTTTCTAGAATCTTTATCTCCCTTCAGGGACCTGAAGAGAGCCTGGAACTCCATGTCTTCTCTTTCAAAGATAGAAAGAGAAAGACCTGGATTATTCCTCTCCCATACCCTCATCAATTCTACTTCTCAGGCATCTGTAATTAGTACTAAATAAGCATTATCCACCAATGAGGAGACTTTGAGACAAAGCCTTTGAGTATAGATTATTCGAGTTTTGTATAATTATGATTTCAAATAGGGCAAGTTCCAATACATGTGGCCACTTTGCAGGATTCATTATTTGCAGTAATCAGGACCTAGGAATGCACCCTCTATTCTCCACTTTCATAGCCAGAAACCTATTCAAATCTTTATCACCTCTTTCCTGGATTGTTGAAGTCAACTCCCAACTGGTCAGCCCACTCTCGCCTCCACACAGCCACCAAAATCATTTCCCAGGGGGGCGGAGCCAAGATGTCAGCTGGAAAGCAGGGACTAGAGAGAGCTCCCTGCCAAGTCCCTCCAAAAACCTATAAAAATAGCTCTGAACCAATTTTGGAACTGCAGAACCCACAAAGTAGCAGAGGGAAGCAGGGGTCCAGCCCTGGACAGCCTGGATGGTCGCTGGGTAAGGTCTATCCCGCACGGAGCTGGGAGCAGAGGGGAGTGGAGCAGAGCCCAGCATGGGCGGTGTGGACCAACCAGACCAGGACCCAGGCTGAGCGTGCCCTAGTGCCCTGAATCAGTGAGCTGCAGCAGTTACCAGACTTCTCAACCCACAAACACCAAAGGCAACAGAGAAGGTTAGTGGGAAAAGCTGATGGGGACAGAGTGAAAAAAGGAGTTCATGGTTCAGCCACCACCCTGGGGGCAGCAGAGGTGGGGCAGCTACAGAATTACAGCTGCAGTTGCTTCCGACCCCAGGCCCACCTGGTGGGAGGAATTAAGTGGCAGATCAGAGCAGGAGTGCAGAGCCTGCTGAAGGTCTAAGTCCAGTCCGGGTTGGGGGTTCTTGGGGAAGGAAGAGTGCTGGTGTGGCAGAGCTAGCACATCCTCCCAAGCTTGGAACTTAGTTCTCTTTACTCTACAAGCAGTCATATCCCACTGAAAAACTCAAGGGTCAAGTAAGTTGGCTGGAAACGTGGCCAGGCAGCGAAAACTCACCCAGATTCATTCTCAGACTTTGGAATCTGTCTTTGGTGACAAAGAAGACCAAAACATACAGCCAGAAGAAGTCAACAAAGTCAAAAAGCCTACAACAAAAAGCCTCCAAGAAAAATATGAACTGGTCTTAGGCCATGGAAGAGCTCAAAAAGGATTTGGAAAAGCAAGTTAGAGAAGTAGAGGAAAAATTGGGAAGAGAAATGAGAGTGATGTGAGAAAATCATGAAAAACAAGTCAATGACTTGCTAAAGGAGACCTAAAAAATACTGAAAAATATACTGAAGAAAACAACACCTTAAAAAATAGACTGGGTTGCGGTTTTTTTTTTTGTTCTGTTTCTTCTTTCTCATGATTCATTCCATTGGTCATAATTCTTTTCCACAACTTGACTAATATGTAAATTAATTCAATGCGAAGTTATACATGGAAGTTACATGGGGTTCCATGCCGTCTTGGGGACGGTGGTGTGGAGGGAGGGAAGAAAATCTGGAACTCAAAATTATGTAGAACCGTGTGTTGCAAACTAAAAATAAAAAGAAAAAATAAAAAGGAAAAAAATCATTTCCCTAATGCATAAATCTAACCATCAGACTGCAACTCTACTATCTTCAGTAAATCTCTTCTGCCCCTAGAATAAAATTTGGACTCCCAGCTTAGCATTTAAAGCACTACTGTCTGATTCCTTCCAGGCTTTTTTGCTTTGCTTCCTTTAATCCAGGCTCAGTCCAACTGCTTAAATTGCCCTTCCCTGATCCCAGCATTCAATCTCCTACTTCCCCATGCCTGCTTAATACATTTCTTCCTCAGTTCAGACTCAATAATTAGAATATTTTGCTTCCTTCAAAGTTCAGATCAGATGCCCCCTCCAAAGGGAAGTCTTTCTTGATTCCCCTTGGTCGTTCAGTGATATCTAATTCCTCAAATTTTCTTGGGTTTCCTTATATATGTACATATTGTGCCTACCCTGTTGAAAGTAAACTCCTAAAAGGTAGGCTCTGATAGTTGTTTTGTCTTAGATAGTAAATACTTAATATACGCTTAATGAATTGAAATGAATCGAATGAGAAATGTTCTCTTAACTTCTTCCTCCTCTTCCTCCTTCTTATCCTAACAGAAAACACGTCATGTCCATTTGTAAATGGTTAAGGCACTATTGTATAAATTAGTTTTAGAGACATGGTCCCTAACCCACAGGAGTATAATATCAAAGATTGCCTCAACACAAACTAATACGCAAGGTCTTAGCCACAGTGGGCATTCGAAACATCCTTGTGGGCCCCCAGGTGGAAGGCGCAAGCCTTATTAACATTTGTTGTGCCCTATAACTACTTCTGAAACATCCACCATTAGCACCAAAATCCTGTATCCATCCATGTTAATACATACAGGACATGAAAATAGCATTGAGGGCAGCTATATGACATGGTTGCTAGAGCACTAGGCCTGGAGTCAGGAAGACTTATCTCTCTTAGTTCAAATCCTGCCTAAGACACTCACTAGCTATACAACCCTGGGCAAGTCACTTAACCCTGTTTGCCTCAGCTTTCTCATTTGTAAAAAGGAGTTGGTATTAATATAATAATGTAAAAATATTACTCCAGTATCTTTGCCAAAAAAAAACCCAAATGGGGTCATGAAGAGTCAGACATGACTGAAAAATGACTGCACAACAATAAAAAACAGCAATGAACTAATACATGGGCAAAATATGTATGATTTGGGCAAATAAAAGAGGATGACCAAGATGCCATCTCCATTCTAAAAGGTTATGAATACCCTCTTTCTGCCTTGACTTTCCTACTCTGCCTTTCCCTTCCCCCTTCTGTGCCCTGGCCTGCCCTGTCATTCTATTTAGTTCAAACCATATTTATTTAGTACCAGCCATGTCCGAGGAGCTGTGCTTTACCATGAGATTTAAAAAAAAATGAAGAAGGAAACTCTGCCTGACAAAAGAAATATACAAAGAAATAGGGCCCAAGAAAGGGTTAGATGGAGGCCTGAGGAAAGATCCAAACAAGGAGATTAAGGAAAATTTGAAGAGGGGGAACATTTTTTTCATGTGGGAAGGACTGAAGAAGGCATCCTGGCGGAGGTGGTATCCAAACTGGGTCTTGAAAAAGAGAAGAATTTCAGTAGGTAGAAATGATGAAGGAGTGGGTTCCAGGTGTGGAAGTGGGCCTCTGTGAACTCATGGGGGCTGGAGATAATAGGATAGGATAGAGAACAGGGCATAGTTCAATTTTGCTAGGATTCCATTCTCTTCCTTGTCCTCCCTTCCTCTCCTTTTCCCACTAAATGAGTTCATTATTGGGGAACAGGTCCTGAATCCTTCAGCTTCTTCTACCTTTTACTCCTCTTCCTCCCTTCTTTCTTTTCCTCCTCTTCCCCTTCCTCTTCTTTCCTCCCCCCTCCCTAACCTTTCCCCTTTTTCTTTCTCCCTCCCATCCCTCTTTTGCTTTCCATCCTTTCCCACTGTTCAATTCCTAATAAAAATGGGTTGCCCAGAATCCAGGAATCGTACTTTATGAGCCCCAGCAATTGCTACCGTGCATCCTTAATAGCAGCGTAATCAAAAGTTATGATGCATTTTTCTGTAATCACAAGAAATGATACCCACTTAACGTTAAGTAAAGCAGATTCTCCACCAAAAAAAAAGTCAAAAGCATTTCAATTTTCATTTTGAAACGAGTGAGTCAGAATCAATTTGGTAAAGCAGTTAACAGCGACAGTGAGCCCCTTTCCAGTTCATAACAGGTACAATTTACTTTTAACAAACAGCCAAGCTGAGGTCTCCAATGCTGGATTAACATGGTGTATTCAAACCTTCTGACTATTGTGTATTTAAATTGGGTAATAGAGACCGTCGGAGAAGCGCCAACATGAATCTTAAGAGGCAGCCCAATTTGCCCGCGTCTAGAAAACATCCTTTTAAAAAATAAATATAAATAAACTGGTAAGGAGTTTTCATGGGGATTTGAGAAGGAAACAGTCAAAAATCGTATCCAAAGGGCCTGTGTGTGAGCTATTAGCAGCTACATGAAACTCCAAGTTGTGCTGGGAGAGGGTGGAAAATGTCTTTATTTTGCAAAGAGCATCTGTGCATTGTGTCTCCTCACTCTCTCCCCCAAAAGGAGGGTGTCAGCTAAAAGAGACAAGTGTTAAATTTTAATTGGGTTTAGAAAGCCGACCTCTCTCCTATTCCCCACCCCACCCCCAGCCCTGCTCATATTCACACACACTTCTGCAGGAACTGTGAAGATGGTTGACAAAATGTACTTGTCTAATGTAATTATGTGTCCCAAGGAACTGATTGGTAATAATAATAAGGGGGAAAAATCACTGTAACCTTAAATTATCACTGTGACATTCTTTCCTTCCCTTTTTTTTCTCTCTCCTCTTCTGGTTTTCTCTTTCCTTGCTTCTTAAGGGAAGTAGGTTTCTGTATTTTTTTCCTATTCCCTAGTTTTCAGGGGAATTGTAGGAGCTTGATGAAAAATTCATGTTCTCAGCCAATAATTGGCATTTTTGTTTCCCTTTAAAAAAAAGAATGTCTAAGGGTTTAAAAAGGAACAGAAAAAGAAATTCTCAGTGCTGTTGTTAAGATAAAGTCCCTAATATTGCTCAGTCTGAGGCATTCTGGGGCTCGTTCCAAAGAAACCACAATAATCCTGCCGATCGAAATTTGAACACATTCCTAGTACTATTATTTTTTTTAAGAGCCAGAAGTAATGAAAGCTGACTGGACATATGCAATTATTACAACATAATCCGCTAAAAATGAAGTCAACTCAATAATGCAATGCTCTACTTTCTTCTTAGTTTTTAGACTTCAAATAAGAGCTTCCCAAATTCCAACCGAAGCAGCTGTTGGAATCAATACCGTGAGGCTCTAAGCGTAGGACTCAATTAATGTGATGCAGGCCAAAGCTGGGTATTGATCCCGGTTGATCTGAAGTGAAAGTCAGTGGCAGCTGCACCTGGAGCCAAACGCTACCTAGGAGAAAAAGAACCAGGGTCCAACCTAGGATCAACTCCATAGGCAGCTGTCCCCCTCCCCTCAGTCCCTCCGCAACTGGCCCTGCCTCAGGCTCCAAGTGAAGAAACAAGAGCCCAATACTTGCTTTCAGAGGAAATCTTTTTGATGCCTGAGAAATTGTTATACTACAGCTACTCATGGGCAGTAAGAACTGAGGGGGCACCCAAGAATTTTGCACAGAGGTCATAGGTACAAAGCTGTGATTGGGGATTCTTTCATTTTAACATCTAGGGTAAATTTGGCTTGGTTGAGTTGCTGGAATCTAGAGATCCTGAGATATCCTAAGGCTAATGAATGCCAACATCACCACTGATCTCAGGGGTTCTGCATGGCAAAGATCTCTAAGCAAAATGGCATAAGGATTGCTACACCATCAGTATTACAGGGGGAAGGAGACCCTAGAGGAGGGGAATAAGAATTACTTTACCTTCAGGGCAGGAATGGGAGTCCTGATAACATCTAGGTGACCATGGTTCCACCTGTTGGTGATTCTCCATTGGTCCTGCACCCCAAAGCCTGGGTAACAAAGCACCCATATCCATCATATTAGTGCCTTGAGGCAAACCTTTGCTGGCCCTATTCTAATTACAATATTGCATGGACATGGATGACCATTAAAGTGAAATCTTTCTAAGCTTTATTGTATGTGAGAGATGGTGGCAGGGACCACCAGGCCAGTAGGCACTTTTATTGGATCAGTAGGCTGAACACTAACCTGGAAGCATAATTACTTGCCAGTGCTGATCATCTCTCTTGCACCAGGTCCCCTAAACATTTACACTCTCAGTTTGTGCCACAGTTACATATTTAATGACACACTTATGTCTAATGGTTTCAATTCTTTTTTATAGAATCAGAACAGAAATTGGCTTTCAGTGTTCTTTCTGCTGTATTAAATTCATCCTTTTGTCTCTATTTGAATAAAATTAAGACTAGCCATATGTGTAGAAGAAAGTAGAGGGAGTCAACTACTTGATGCATTTCCAGAGATGGTTGGCATATTCTTATGTCCTGTAGTAGGTGGCTGAAATACTGCCATTCATTCATTCATTCGAGTAAGTACCTACCATGTACAAATCATTTTGCTAGCCTATAAGACATACAAAGATGAAAAATGTGGTGTCTTTTGTTACATTTTCTGTCTTCACAAGAAATCATACCTATTTAACACTAAGTAAAGCAAATTCTCCACCCAAGGATTCATTAAAGGAAATAAAGATGTTCATGATGAAGAAGAAAAGACTTTTGGGAAAGGGAATAAATTAGAATTAACCTGCTTGGCCCCAGAAGGCAGAAGTAGGAGCACTCAGTGAAAGGTAAAATACATCAATTTGGGTTTGATGTAATAATATACTTACTTATTAGAGAAGCCCAAAAGAAGAATAAGGATAGTAAGTTTTCTTCACTAAAGCACTTCAGATATAGATTATATGACTTTATGCTTCAGTTTGGAGGTAGATGCAGTGAACTGAGATGTCACTTCCAATTCCAAAATGTTATGATTCCATAAGAATCAGCCAGAGCACTGCAGAAGACAATAAGTCCAAAGAACATACATAGTATTAAGAAAATGCTATTTAGCTTCATTTTAACCATTTTACAACTCCCCCAAATTAACACTGGTCTGTGGACAGTGGTAGAGTTAACTGGAGCCATAATAGAACTATTGCTAGTCATTACAACTGAACAGAGGGACATTAAAGTAAAGTAGAGGCTGATCCAAGATGGCAGAGTAGCTGGAAGAGATGCTGTGAGCTCCCCTTTAATAAAATCCCCCCAAAGAGATCTAGAAAATTCACCAGACTGAATCTTGGTGGAAAAATCCAAGAAAAGGTCATAGTGAGTCATTTTTGTAGACCAGGTTGGCATAGGGAATTAAATAGAAAGGTCTTTGGACATTGAAGACAAAGTCTGGCTAGGAGAGTACTGTACTGAGGTCTAGAATATCTAGGGTATTAATGAAAACAAAATGCTAGAGAAGGTGGCTTAGCCGTACCAGATATTAAACTGTACTATAGAGCAGCAATCATGAAAACTACCTGGTACTGGCTAAGACATAGAGTTGGGGATCAGTGGAATAGGACAGGTACACAAGATGGAGAACAACAACTATAGCAATCTACTCTTTGATAAACCCAAAGAGGCCAGCTTCTGGCCTAAGAATTCACTGTTTCACAGAAACTGCTGGGAAAATTGGAAAATGGTAGGGCAGAAACTGGGCATAGACCAATATCTTATACCATATACCAAAATAAAGTTAAAATGGGTACATGATTTAGGAATAAAGGCTGATACTGTAAGCAATTTGGGAGAACAAGGAATAGTTTACCTATCAGATTTATGGAAAAGAAAAAAATCCATGACCCAACAAGAGATAGAGAGCATTACAAAATGCAAAATGGATAATTTTGATTATGTTAAATTGAAATGTTTTTGTACAAAAAAGCCAATGCAACAAAGATTAGGAGGGAAGCAGAAAATTGGGAGAAAATCTTTACGAGTGTCTCTGATAAAGGCCTCATCTCTAAAATATACAGGGAACTGAGCCAAATATATAGGAATACAAGTTATTCCCCAATTGAGAAATGGTAAAAGGACATGAACAGGCAGTTTTCAGAGGAAGACATTAAAGATATCTATAGGCATGTGAAAAAAATGCTCAAAATCACTACTGATTAGAGAAATGTAAATCAAAACAACTCTTAGATACCACATCTCTCCTGTCAGATTGGCTAAAATAACAAAACAGGAAAATGATAAATGCTAGAGAAGATGTGGGAAAATTGGAACATTGTTACATTGCTGGGGGAGTTGTGAACTGATCCAGCCATTCTGGAGAGCAATTTGGAACTCTGTCCAAAGGGCCATAAAAATGTTCATACCCTTTGACCCAGCAATACCACTTCTAGGGTTGTATCGCAAAGAGATCACACAAGTGGGAAAAGGACCCATATGTACAAAAATATTTATAGTGGCTCATTTTGTGGTAGCTAAGAATTGGAAATCAAAGGGATACCCATCAATTGGGGAATGACTGAACAAGCTGTGGTATATGAAGGTAATGAAGTACTATTGTGCTCTAAGAAATGGGGATGATACGGACTCCATAACAACCTGGAAAAACCTACATGACATAATGCTGAGTGAGCGGAGCAGAGCCAGGAGAACATTATACACAAGCACAGATATGTGGATTCTGTGAGGACTAACCCTGACAGACTTCGCTCTTCTCAGCAACATGAGGCACAGGGACAACTCCAAAAGACTCACGATGGAGAATGCTATCTACATCCAGAGAAAGAACTATGAAGTATGAATACAGACTGAGGCACACTTCATGTATGCCTTCCCCCTGCCTTTTTTTTTATCTCTGGGTTTTTTTTTTGGTTCTGTTTCTTCTTTCTCATGATTCATTCCATTGGTCATAATTCTTCTCCACAATTTGACTAGTGTGTAAATTAATTCAATGCGAAGTTATACATGGAAGTTATGTGGGATTCCATGCTGTCTTGGGGAGGGAGGGGGGAGGGAGGGAAGAAAATCTGGAACTCAAAATTAAGTAGAACCGAGTCATGTAAACTAAAACTAAAAATAAATTTAAAAAAAGAGAGATTACACACTCAGTCAATCAATAAACATTTATTAAACACCTAATATGTGCCAGGCACTGTGCTAAGCATTTGGGGCTACAAAAAGAAGCAAAAGATAAGTGCAACCCTAAAGCAGCTCACGATCTAATGGGGGAGATAACAGGCAAACAAATATGTAAAAACAAGCTAAATACAAGATAAATAGAAAATAGTGAAAAATGGTTGAGTAAATTGAGTTAATTGAATTAAGAAAGGTTGAGAAAGGCTTCTTGTAAAGGTAGAATTGTAGTTGGGATTTAAAGAAAGACAGGGAAGGCATTAAGTGTGATGAAGAGGGAGAATATTACAGGCCTGGAGGACAGTTAGTCTCCCAGAGCAGAGAACTGGAACATTTTGATCACAGAACAACTAGGAGGCCAGTGTCACTGGATCAAAAACTATATTGAGGAGAGTAAGGTGTAAGAAGACTGGAAAGGTAGAAGGTTATGATGGACTTTAAATGGAACATTTTTTTATTTGGTCCTGGAAGTGATAGGAAACCACTGGAGTTTATTGAATCGGTGATTGACATGATCAAACCTGATATTCAGGAAAATTATTTGAGTGGCTGAATGGAGAAGAACTGGAGTGGAGACAGATTTGAGGTAGGTAGATCCAACAGCAGGCTTTGTAATAGTCCATCCGTGAGGTGATGAGGGCCTGCGCTAGGAATGGTGGCAGTGTCAGAGGAGAAAAGGTTACATATAGAAGACATCATTAAGGTGCAATCACCAGGACTTGGCAACAAACTGGATATGGGGGTGGGGAAGTGAGAGATTTTGAGGTATCAAGGATGACACCTAAGTTGCAAGCCAGTGGAACAAGGAGGATGGTGCTGCCTACTATAGTAATAGAGAAGGTAGGAGAGGGAAATGGCTAGGGGAAAAGATGATGAGTTCCATTTTAGACTTGTTGAGTTCAAGATGTCTACTGGACATCCAGTTTGAGATGTCTGAAAGGAAGCTGGAAATGTGAGATTGGAAATCAGCAGAGAGATTGGAGCAGGATAGATAGATATGAGAATCATCAGCATAGAGATGGTAATCAAATCCATGGGACATTGTGAGATCACCAAGTGATGAAATATAGAGGGAAGAGAGAAGAGGACTCAGGACAAAACCATGAGGAACACCTCATATTGAAGAGTATGCTCAATGTGAAGATCCAGCAAAGGAAACTGAAAAGAAGGGATTGGATCTGTAGGAAGAGAATCAGGAAAGAATGGTGTGCTGAAAACCTGAAGGAATAAAGTATCAAGGAGGAAAGGGTGACCAATAGTGTCAAAGACTGCAGAGAGGTCAAGGAGAATGAGGACTGATTAAAGTTCATTGGATCTGGCAACTAAGAAATCATTGGTAACCTTGGAGAGGGCATTTTTGGCAGAATGATAAGGTTGGAGAAAGCTGGATTGTAAGGGGCTAATAAGAGAGTGAGAGGAAAGAAGCACCTATTGTAGATGGCCTTTTTTGAGGAGTTTGGCTAAAAAGGGCAGAGGAGATAAAAGGCGATAGATGGTGGGAATGAAAGGATCTAGTGAGGGTTTTTCAGATTACAGAGACATGGGCCTGTTTGTAGGCAGTAGGGAAGTGAAAATAAGTGAAAGAGTGGAATGACAAAGGGAGTAATCTGTTAGAGAAGATGGGATGGAATGGGATCACTTGAGTGAGTAGAGAGGTTAGCCTTGGTAAGGAGTAAGGCTACTTCATCATGTGAAAGAGGCGTGAAGGAAAAGAGAATGCCAAAAGGCAAATGAATGATAAGAGAAGAGGAGGAGGGGGAAGAGAGAGCTCACAGTGAATGGCCTCAATTTTTTTTCATAAATTATGAGGCAAGGTTTTCAACTGAAAGATTAATGGTAGGAGGAGCAATGAGAGATGGAGGAGGGCTGAGAAGGTTTGAAGGAGCTGCTCTGAAGAGAAGGATAGTGAGTTGATGAGGGGGATATAGGATTGCCTGGCAGAAGTGTGTGCCCATTTGAGATGGTGTAATGTAAATTTGTGGTGGGCATACTCAGAATGGTTGAGTGATTTTGTCCACTTTTGTTTGTCCATTTTCACACACATGTATGCATATACACACATGTGCACACATGTACCTATGAGTAAGAGTAAAAGTGGCAAATAGTGGGGGTGATCCAAAGCTGAAGCAAAATGATAAAGAGGCTAGAGAGTCAAGAGAGGAGCACAATGTAGAATTAAATTGGTTCACCAAGGTGTCAAGATGAGGAAAAGAGGAGAGCGTCTAATGCAGGAGAGATAGCCTGAGAGAGAATTGAATAATCAAGGGATTGGAGGTCACAATAAAGACAAAAAGTTGATGTCATTGGGACAAAAAGTATGCAAGTAAGGAAGGCAGAGGAGAGATAGAAAACCAATAGATTATGATGGGAAAAGGGAATTCTTAACTTCTTGAATGTGAAAGCGGTACATTTGTGGGTGATAGTAAGATCCAGATGATGACTATCTTTGTATAAGGCTGAGGTAATATGGTGCAGTAGCTCATGGGAAATGAGTAACTGATCCAGGAACTGAGTGGTTAAGGCATTTGAGGGAGAGTCAATATGTACATTGAAGTCCTCTAGTATGAGAGTCGGAGTTGGAGAGGAGAGAAAAGTTCTAAGCTGGGTATTGCATTCATTGAAGAAAGAAGGGGAGTGACCTGGGGGTCTATAGACAATTACCAGCTTCCAGGATTTTGATTGGGTGGTAGATATGAATAGCATGAAACTCTAAGGAGGTAAGGTTACTAAGTGACTATGGTGTTAATGTGATTAAAGATCTTCCCCCCTCCCTCCATTAATCCCCTAAATAGGCCTCAGGAGGAGCTAGTTAAGGGAAGCTTGATTAGGGGGGGCTTGTTTGTAGGAACACCCACATCCTTTTGCTAATTAGGTCATGAGAGGTGTAAAGCCCTCAGGCCCTAAAAAGGGTATATATAGTCTGAGGGTAGCCTTAAGCTCTCAGAACTGCAATGGCCCTCAGAACTGCAAGCTTTGGGGGGGGGCGCCGCAGGAGAAGACACAAGCAAGCAGACAACTAGGATTTGTGAGTGTTTATGTGAAGGCACCAGCAGAGGGGAAGGTTACAGGATGGCTTGACTCCATGCTGAGATACATATTTTAATTTCCTTGCTATTATAATGAAATGGACTTACTGGTTTTGGGATACAATTGCTGCCATGTCAAATTGGAGTTATTGGTTTGGGGATTTGATCCTCTGGTGTCTGAATAAATGTTTTACTTCTGCCTTCTATATGGAGAGTCTCTTATATTCTGCAATATAGAACTATACAGGCATCTTCATGGTCACTATCTATATTGTGATACTTGCCTTACTGATACAGTGATGAAGTAAGGGAGAGAACCTGGAAGTGGCAATGGGAAGCAAGATGTATTGTAAGCCACAACCAGTAAACTGAAGGTAATGAGTAAAGGTGAAACCAGTACTGGAAGAGGTGATCATGGAGGCTGTGTTATTGGGGGAGCCAGGTTTCAGTAATAGCTAGAAGATGGGAGGAATGGAGGAGGAAAAATTTAGGATGAAGGGAAATTTGTTACATGCAGAACAGCATTCCACAGGGGACAGTGAAAGGAGGGGATGGTACTGAGTTGGAACCTTGGGGTGGAAGGCTTGAGGGGGATGGGAATAAGGATCAGGTGGTGAGACTATTTCAATTTTGTCTCAGCACAATGCCTTGCACATGGTAGACACTTAATAAAGTTTTGCTGAAATGCTCATTGAAGGGGTTAGGAATTGAGGTGATCGGGATTCACGGGTCTTGGTGCAGAACTCGTTAAATCAGTGAAAGTGGCTTCTATCTGGCTCAGCAGTGCTGGTGACTAAAGCTTGGGTGGGTAGAGAAGTGGGGAGGAGAAAGAGCAGAGCCAGATTGCCAGTAGGGATAAAGTAGAGCATCCCCCACCTGTGGCTGGACATTTAAATGCCTGGGACCAAGGCTAGAGACGCTCTGGGGCCATTTTTTTTTCCATAGCACATGTGGCTTGGGGGCAGAGTCACAGCCAGAGATTGGCAATCAGAGTTTTGCCCAGATCACCAAAATTTAGAGGGTACAACAGTGATTGCAGTTCTTCAACAACACAGAAACAACTTAGCTTATCATCTAATTAGCAGGAATACTTAGTTGAGGTAGGAAGCTACCAGATGGCAAGCTGGTCATTCTACCCCAAGTATACTTTTTGCTGGCTACACACACATACACACACACACACACACACACACACACACACACACACACTACTAATTGCAGCTTTGCTTTGAAGCACCGAGATGTAAGAATTGGCACGGAATGCAGGGAAGAGAAAATATTGGTAACCAGCTTCTGAATCCATGTCCTAAACATTACCCATCTCTACACCTACCTAGACTTGTACTTCATCTCTGTGTTTCTATTTCCCTCTCTCCATCTCTCCATCTCTCCGTCTCTCCATCTCTACCTCTCTGCCTCTGTCTCTCTCTCTCTCTCTCTCCCTCTTTCTCTCTCTCTCTCTCTCTTTCTCTCTCTCTGTCTCTCTCCCTCCCTCTATCTCTCTCTCTCTCCGTCTCTCCCCCCACCTCTCTCTCTCTCTCTCTCTCTCTCTCTCTCTCTCTCTCTCTCTCTCTCTCTCTCTCTCTTTCTCTCTCTTCCTCTCCTCCTTTTTCTGTTTTTTGTCCAAGTCCATCCCTTTTCATGCTACAATTTCTTCATCTCCTACAGGCAAAACCACAAGAGGCCTACAAGTGGGAAATGTAGGGTAAGGACACAGTGTATATACTATGCAGCCTGGCATGCTGGGATTTTAAAATTAAAACTTTTGCCATTGGAGTTTGGATCCTGAGCTTATAATTATTCTATGTTAAGCACTGTGGTAGCTACGGTAAGTAAATCAAATTTACAAATGTATCCCTGGGTATTTTTTTTCCTCTCTTAAAATTGTTTGAAAAAGAGCTTGGGCTTATGCCTTCAGAACTGCCTGGTCCTTTATTCTTAAATCAGCCACTGCCTGTGTTGGATAATTACACACCATTTCTGAGAATAAATGCCGAATTATTTCTCTCTTCAAAGCCAGGGTGTTTTTTGCACAGGGAAAACTGTTCTCTTGAACCCACCAAGTGTAATTACCAAGTGGGTGGGGTTTTTGCAGGAATTTACATAGAAATGATAAACAGTGAGCAACAGTGGCTTTCTAATCCCATCCATACTGGAGCTGGTGATACCATAAACCTCGCAAATGAAGTCAGAATCCACAGGAGCCCCATGGCTGCATTTACCACCTCGGGTTTTATGTGTTCAGTCACACACAGAAGACTGTGTTCTGGAGCCATGTTCTACACTGGGTCCTAGTTCCACTCCTGAATCCTTGTAATTCTCCTCTTATTTTATCAGTTTCAGGGATGGCAGCCAGAATTGAGGAAAACCCTGTTTAAGCTGAGGGACTCAGATTTCAACTTTAAGGAACAACAAGTGAAAGCCCTTGTATTTTTGGAATGTCTACTGTCTGCAGAGTACAAAAATAGGCATGCTGGTGGGGAAGGGGGACATCACAGAAACAGAAAAGAGCAGCACAATAAAGTAGAAAATACACTGGACTATGAAATAGGCAACCTGCCTTTTGGTCCTCCTTTGGGCTGTAAACTCAATATATGACTTTGGAAAAGTACCTAAGTCCTCTAAACCTCAACTACAAAATGAGGGAGTTAGGGTAGATATTTTCTAATGCCCTTTCCAACTCTAACATTTAAAATCCTATGGTATCTGGAAGAAGTCAGTATTTACAGATTATAAATTACAAGGACACAGGCCATCTACCCCATCTAAACTTTCTATCTTATCCCCAGGGGCTGGCACAATGTTCTGCATATAGGTGCTAAATAAATATTCCTTAATTGGAACTGTACACAAAGGAATGAATTGAGGAAAGAGAAGGAAAGGGGGAGTAGGGTTCCTGGTTTTTAAAGAACTGAATATCTAAGCATGGTTAACAGATTTCCCCATAGAAAATTGCTTCAGGAACAACACAGAAATAAGCTAACAAAAGTCCCTGCTTAAGTCCATGACTACATGGCATGATTTTAGAACTATTGAAAAGTCTTCCCCTTTTCTAGTGCCTCTGCCACTTAGTTGAAATGATTAATATTAATTATGACTTAGATAAGAGATCATAAATCCTTGGACCACAGGCTGCTTATAGCTCACTCTCCCCACCCCTCCACCAAGGTTCATTTATTATGTGATTCTTTGTTCTATCATTCAGAAGAATGTGAAATTGAAAAAAAAAACCCAAGAGTTTAGATGGTGGTAGTACAGAGATGAGACATAAAAACGTGAAGAAAAAAAACCTGAAATCTAAGTTTGAGACTAATGGTTTTAGACAGCACTCTCAACAAAAGGCCACAGCATGTATTAAGATCTGGAAGAGGTCTTAAAGATCATATAGTCTAACCCTCTCATTTTGTAGATGGGAAAACTACACCCAACTAATAAGGAGCAAAGCTAGAAACCAAATCCTGATTGTCTGACCTGAATATCAATAATCTTAATATTCTAAATCTAATAGAAAGAAGATATTATCACTAGTGACCTAGAAAACATCTATTCAAATATATTGCAATGATAGGGTCACCTGGAAAGATCCAATTTGTGTTGCATTTTTCCGAATAGTTACAATGTAGAAGTACAAGAAGGCTCATACATTCATTCTTTGGGTCACCTTGCTGTCACCTATTGGGCTTTGTCTGGTCCATTTAAATGAAACTACATATACCCATAGAATTCTGTCTCTATCCAAATGATAATGGCTTGGCCACCAGATGGCCCACAAATTCTAGGCACTGTGTGATTTTTTGCTGTATTAGATCAAGTGGGACTAGCTAAAGCCTCATGACTGAACCAATCATGATGATGTCAGAGACAGACAGCTAAACACAAGGATTGATAGAAATTCCTGTGGAGTTAAAGCCTGCAATTTCAGATACTATTTAGTCATTCTAGCTGTATCTATTTTCTCATGCATCATTAGTTGACCTAATTTTCTGTGGTGTCTAAATTTCAATGACTTCAGTGAAGGGTGAGCATAAGTGATAGAGTCAGAGAACCAACTTGAGAAAGCTGGATCAGAGAGGGCAGGTCCTTTTTCTTTTGGATAGCTGGGGGTGGAGGAGCAGGAGTGACTATCAGAGAGAAAAAAGACTTGGGGATATCCCAAACAGAACTCACCAACTTTGCAATTCTGTCCTTGGCCAGCCCTGAGATCACATGCATCTGTTTCCATTTGGAACAAATGAAAACCTCCCTTTTCTCAGTTGACTTCAAAGCCAGAAAGCTAGCCTCAGTTTATTGTCATTGCTGGTATCATTTATAATACTTATGGCCCTTATTACACTGCCATCAACCCAGGGATGTAGGGAGAGATGAGTAAGAAATCCAGCAACCATAGGAGCCAGATTCCTGTTTAACTGTGACAAAGGAGGGTATTTCTGGGGCTCTTTCTCCCCTCCCAAATATAAACTGATTGGAAATCATGTGGCATTGTGTCAAACTGAGGACAGAGCATATTCTAGGCTCATTTACCTAGGCTGCTAGACACAGTGCTTCAGTGGTTTCTTCAGTTTTCTTTATGGGCTCCGTTCCCTCTGCCATGGTAGCTGCCCTCCTCATTTATATCCTTTCCTTTTCTGTCTCTCTTATCTCCCTTCATGGATCAGTTTCAACAGCAGATTCCCAAGATCTGAACCCACATTACTTAACATTTAAATAAGCTCAGAAAGAAGGCCATAGAGAAAACTGGTAATGGGCTGAAAGGGAAGAAATAAATGTACCTCTTTTTTAGCCTTACCTAAGTTTTTTTTTTTCCTTCCTTTTTTCTCTTTATTTTTTGTTCATTCTGTCTTTATCTTTCTTCCTTCTTTTCTTCCTTTCTTAATGTTTTCTTAATGCTTTTATTTTGCATTACTGTTATTTCCTGATACTACTGCTTACCACAAAATCTTCTTTTGTAACCAAAAAGAAAAAACCACAATTGGGGCGGGGCCAAGATGGCAGCGGGTAAGCAGGGACTAGAGTGAGCTCCGTACCAAGTCCCTCCAAAAACCTATAAAAAATGGCTCTGAACCAATTCTAGAACGGCAGAACCCACAGAACAGCAGAGGGAAGCAGGGCTCCAGCCCAGGACAGCCTGGATGGTCTCTGGGTGAGGTCTATCCCACACGGAGCTGGGAGCGGGGAGCTGGGAGCTAGGAACGGAGTGGAGCAGAGCCCAGCCTGAGCGGTGTGGAACAACCAAACTTGGAGTCGAGCGGATGGGGCCCCTAGCGCCCTGAATATGTGAGCTGCGGCAGTTATGAGACTTCTTAACCCACAAACACCAAAGACTGCGGAGAAGGTTAGTGGGAAAAGCTGCGGGAGTGGAAGGAGTTCGCGGTTCGACTTCCAGCCCCGGGGGCAGCGGAGGTGGGGCAGCTACAGCTGTTGTTACTTCTGGCTCCAGGCCCACCTGGTGGGAGGAATTAAGTGGCGGATCAGAGCAGGAGTGCACAGCCTGCTGAAGATCTAAGCCCAGTCCGGGTTGGGGGTTGGGGAAGGAGCAGTGCTGGTGTGGCAGAGCTGGCACCTCCCCCCCAAATGTGGAACATAGAACTCGTTAGTCTACAAGCAGTCATACCCCACTGAAAAACTCAAGGGTCAAGTTAGTTGGTTGGGAATATGGCCAGGCAGCGAAAGCACACCCAGATTCAGTCTCAGACTTTGGATTCTTTCTTTGGTGACAAAGAAGACCAAAACATACAGCCTAAAGAAGTCAACAAAGTCATAGAGCCTACAACAAAAGCCTCCAAGAAAAACATGAACTGGCCCCAGGCCATAGAAGAACTCAAAAAGGAGTTGGAAAAGCAAGATAGAGAAGTAGAGGAAAAATTGGGAAGAGAAATGAGAAGGATGCGAGAAAACCATGAAAAACAAGTAAATGACTTGCTAAAGGAGACCCAAAAAAAATACTGAAAAATACACTGAAGAAAACAACACCTTAGAAAACAGACTAACTCAAATGGCAAAGAGCTCCAAAAAGCCAATGAGGAGAAGAATGCCTTGAAAGGCAGAATTAGCCAAATGGAAAAAGAGGTCCAAAAGACCACTGAAGAAAATACTACTTTAAAAATTAGATTGGAGCAAGTGGAAGCTAGTGACTTTATGAGAAATCAGGATATTATAAAACAGAACCAAAGGAATGAAAAAATGGAAGACAATGTGAAATATCTCCTTGGAAAAACCACTGACCTGGAAAATAGATCCAGGAGAGATAATTTAAAAATTATTGGACTACTTGAAAGCCATGATCAAAAAAAGAGCCTAGATACCATCTTTCAAGAAATTATCAAGGAGAACTGCCCGGATATTCTAGAGCCACAGGGCAAAATAGAAATGAAAGAATCCATCGATCGCCTCCTCAAATAGATCCCCAAAAGAAATCTCCTAGGAATATTGTCGTCAAATTCCAGAGCTCCCAGATCAAGGAGAAAATACTGCAAGCAGCCATAAAGAAACAATTTGAGTATTGTGGAAACCCAATCAGAATACCCCAAGATCTGGCAGCTTCTACATTAAGAGATCGAAGGGCTTGGAATGCGATATTCTGGAAGTCAATGGAGCTAGGATTAAAACCTAGAATCACCTACTCAGCAAAACTGAGTATCATGTTCCAAGGCAAAATATGGATTTTCAATAAAATAAAGGACTTTCAAGCTTTCTCAGTGAAAAGACCAGAACTGAATAGAAAATTTGACTTTCACACACAAGAATCAAGAGAAGCATGAAAAAGTAATCAAGAAACGGAAATTGCAAGGGACTTACTAAAGTTGAACTGTTTTGTTTACATGCCTGCATGGAAAGATGATGTGTATGATTCACGAGACCTCAGTATTAGGGTAGTTGAAGGGAATATGCATATATATATATGTTTATGTATATATATATATAAGTGAATGTGTATGTATGTATATATCTATGTGTATATGAATGTATGTGTATGTATGTATATATATATGTGTTTATATATATATATATATATACATATATATATGTAAAAGAGAGAGAGCAGACACAGGGTGAGTTGAAGATGAAGGGAAGATATCTAAAAGAAATAAAATGAAATTAAGGGATGAGAGAGCAACATACTGAGAGAGGGAGATAGGGAGAGATAGAATGGGGTGGATTATCTCACATAAAGGTGGCAAGAGGAAGCAGTTCTGCAGGAGGAGGGGAGAGGGCAGGTGAGGGGGGAATGAGTGAACCTTGCTCTCATCGGATTTGGCCTGAGGAGGGAATACCATACATACTCAGTTGGGTATCTTACCCCACAGGAAAGAAGAGGGAGGAAGATAAAAAAAAAATAAAAGGGGGGGGATGATGGAGGGGAGGGCAGATGGGGGTGGAGGTAATCAAAACAAACACTTTGGAAGGGGGACAGGGTCAAGGGAGAAAATTCAATAAAGCGGGATGGGTTGGGAGGGAGCAAAATGTAGTTAGCCTTTCACAACATGAGTATTGTGGAAGGGTTATACATAATGATACATGTGTGGCCTAGGTTGAATTGCTTGACTTCTTGGGGAGGGTGGGTGGGAAGGGAAGAGGGGAGAGAATTTGGAACTCAAAGTTTTAAAAACAGACGTTCAAAAACAAAAAAAAAAGTTTTTGCATGCAACTAAAAAATAAGATACACAAGCAATGGGGCGTAGAAATTTATCTTGCCCTACAAGAAAGGAAGACAAAAGGGGATGAGAGGGGAGGGGGGTGATAGAGAGGAGGGCTGACTGGGGAACAGAGCAACCAGAATATATGCCATCTTGAAGTGGGGGGGAGGGTGGAAATGGGGAGAAAATTTGTAATTAAAACTGTTGTGAAAATCAATGCTAAAAACCAAATATGTTAAATAAATAAATTTAAAAAAACCACAATTAAGCTAAACAAAATGACACATTGGCCATGTCTGATAATATTTGCCTTATTCAGTGTATGTCTGCCTCTCTACTTGGAAGGCACATGTTTCATCGTTATTACTATGTAATCAAGATTGACCTCTAATTATCAGAAATTTATTGCTGTTCATTGTTGTTTTCCTTCATATGATTGTGGTCATTGTGCATATTGTTTTCTTGGTTCTACTTACTTCATTCTGGATCGGTTCATAAAAGTATTTCCCAAGTCCCTCTGAATTCATCTGTTGTTTCTTATGACACAATAATATTCCATTATATACATAGACCACAATTGATTTAGCCATTCTCCAATCAATGGAAACTTCCTTTGTCTCCAGGTTAAAAAAAAACTATCACAAAAGTATTGCTATAAATATTTTGACCTGTGTAGGACCTTTTCCTCTGTTATTGCTCTCCTCAGGGTAAGTGCTAAGTAGTAGAGTCAAAGGGTAATAGCAGATTATGCATTTTGTCCTAGTGTGGTTCCAAATAGTCTTCCAGAATATTCAGACCAATTCGTAGCAACGGATTACTTACACAGGTTTTCACAGGAATCTAGGCTGAATGGAAGGAAGGTTAGAACTTGACAGTATCTGTCTACAGGCAAGCTTCTGTTTCTTGAGGAGGCAGTGGGGGGGGCAGAGGAAGTAATATCAGAAGACGGGGATTCAAGTCCTACCTTCATTATTTACTAGAGATGTGGTCTTGGGCAAGTCATGTAATCTCTCTGAGCCATCTGCACAATAAAAGTGAGACTATTCAAACTACTTAGAAGCAACACAGGCTCAACAAGCCTCACAGATTTATTATGAGATATGCATCTTGTAAATCGAAAAATACTCCCTGTGATACAGAGAACAGTAACATCCCTTCGGATACAAGTCACCATTCAAATATGTTAGCGTAGTATGGAGGAAGGGGGGAAGAAGATGTATATTTTTTCTGTAAAGATAAATTGCATTCCAAATCCTAGATTGCCATCTCAAAAACGCTGGTCATAAGAGGTTCCAGGAAAGGATGCATGGAAAGATTTTGCACAAATTGACATAAACAAGCAATAAACATTTGTTTATTAAATCCCACCAGGCACTATGCCAAGTGCTGGGGATACAAAAAGAGGCAAAAAAATCCCTGCCCTCTAGAAGTTAATGTAATGGGAGAGACAACATGCAAAAAGTAGACAAAATTAGCTATGTACAGGATAAATGGGAAATAATAAAAGGAAGGCACTGGAATTATGAGGGGTTGGGGAAGGCTTCCTGGAGGAGAGATTTCAGATGAGACTTAAAGAAAGCCAGAGAATACAGTGTAGGCAATTGAATAAGGAGAGTATTCCAGCCATATGGGACAGACAGAGAAAATGCCCAGAGATATGTATCGTGTTCTCAGAACAGTCAGGAGGTCAGTGTCCCTGGATTGAACATGTCAGGGAGTAAGATGAAAAAATGATTGAAAATGTAGGAGGAGGCTAGATTATGAAAGGCTTGGAATGCCAAATGCAGCATTTTGTACTTGACCTGGAGATGATGGTGGGCCTCTAGAGTTTTCTGAGTAGAGGAATGACATGGTTAGACCCGCTCTTTATGAAAATCTTTAGTGGCTGGTTGGAGGTTGGATTGCAAAAGGAGAGAATTGATGCAGGCAGACCCACCAGCAGGCCATTACAACAGTCCAAGTGTGAGATGATGAGGGCCTGGTAGAGGCATGACAGTGTCAGAAGAGAGAAATGGGGTGTATAGAAAAGAAACTTCAGAGGTGAAATCACCATAGTACGTTCTTAACACACAAAGGACAATGAACCATAGAACAAAAAAATAATTAAATGTTTGGGAGAAGGTTAAGTTGATATTTTTCTGGGAAAGCAAGAACTGGAAATGTGGACATGGGTCCCAATCACCCAGATTAGTTGATATCACTTTAATGGTACAGTTTGGAAGAAAGTTAAAGCTTTTAGTGAAATTGCAGTCAGAAAAGACGAAGATAGTTAAGTAAAAGGAACCTTCCTTTGACCTTTATTCTGCATCTACATATATAATATAAGAAAAGAAAGTCTAGTTCAGGGTAGTCTTATGGGTAGAATCCTAAGAAAACTACTGATTTAGGACTCACATGTCCAAAAAATGAGTAGTTTCTCTACTAGGAAACAAAAGGAACCCATGTATGGTTCTCCGTTGAATTTAGACTGGCATCTTCTCTGAAAGAACTTCCATTGAGATTTTCTGATATACATAGAGGGTTGGAAGATATTGGGGGTGGGGCGGGGAAACCTGTTTGGGAATCATTGACTCATCAAGATTTGGAACTAAAAGTATTCTTAGAGATTTTCTAGGCCATTGGTCCTCAAAGTGCAGTCTGGGGAGCCCTAGGGATCCCCAAGATCCTTTCAGTAGGTTAATGGAGTCAAATCTATTTTCATAGATGTTTTAATTTCTAGTATAGTAAATATTTATAGATATAACATACGCAAATAAAAGCTCTTTGTGATCCTCAATTACTTTTAAGAGTACAAAGGGGTGTAGAGACCAAGGTGTATGAGAACCACTACTTGTAGCCAACAGTCTCCTTTGACAGATGAATAAAGTAAGGGCTGGGGAGATAGAATGGTTGACTAGGGTCACACAGCTAGTTAAGTTGTATAGTCAAGACCAGACATAAGCCTTCTCACAGATAATCCAATGTTTTTTCCACCTAGAGTGGATAGAGAGCTGGCACTGAGATCAGGGAGTCTTGAGTCCCAATCTAGCCTCAAACACTGACTTGTGACCGCTGGGGACTCTACCTTTCTAAGCCTGTAAAATGATGGAGGAGTTAAGCTGGATGATCCCTAACATCCCTTCCCAAGCTATCATTTGATAGGTCTGTGGACTCCTCGTTCCTGATTGAGAGTGTTTTCTAAAAAGAAAAAAAAAAGAAAAGGAATGGAGCTTATCTATTTCTTCTTCTTTTCCTCTTCTTCCCTGTTGATTGCCCAATCTGCCAAATTGTCCATCTCCAACACAGGTACCTGGTTCAGCTCCTTAGTGGTCAAAATGGCCTGCCTCACTGTCAGGTATCCTGCTGGTCTCTATGGCTGCTCAAAAACTCTCACTGGGGCCAATGACGTAAGCCAGGTGCTGAAGGCCCCACTCAGGTTTGACATCGTTCACTGATTTACTTGTCCAATGATGCCCCCATTCCCTTGCCATTGGCTACCACCACGGGTGCTAACGTTAAAGGTAGGCACTTAACATGTTTATTACATACGGGGCTTATTAGATAACCAGGCTTGGTGGTGATAAATTGGCTTCGTGCTTCATTTGGACTCTCAATGCTCGGCAGGTTTTTCTAATTTAGTTTTGCCGGGGCTCAGCCAAGATGGGATTGGGGGAAGAAAGAAGGAGAAGGGAAAGAAGCGAGTCTGTGTTGTATATCAAATCCTTTCTGTGTCTCTTCTTGGCTCAGAAACTAAGGCCCTTTTAAGCTGCTGTCCTCAGCGGCATCCTCAGTGCTGTCTTCCGAAGGGAGATTTGCTTTTCTTAAAGCACCAGAGTTCTTTTATGATGACTCCTCCATTCATTATGGATTGTTGCTGCTTTTGTCCAAAGCTGTCATATTTTCCTTTCTCTCTTTCCTTTTAAGTCTGGGTTTAAACACATGTGTGCATGAACACTCTCACAAACGCACACAAACACCAAACTTAGGAGGGTAGGGAGAGGCGGAAGAAGAGGCGGGAGGGAGTTGTTGGTTGGGTCCTGTGTGACTTGCTCTGTACCTGCCACCTTCTGAGAAGCTTTAGATCTCTCTCCCTCCAAGCAAACACCAGGGCATTGAAGGCTGCTTTGAAATGTGGCAGGCTTCTGAGTACGTGCGTGCGTGCTTGGGCAATGAAACAAGAAAATCCATTTTCCTATCAGAGTGACTGACACTTTTTTTTTCTCCTTAATGTGGGCCTTGATCTTTTCCCGACTACATTTTCTGATTCCTACCAGCTTTCCTTATCGGTGGGTGAACCTTCATCAAAGGATTGAGAGATTCTAGTGATGGTCCTTGATCCCAGGGTCTCCCCCAGACTTAGCTTGACAAGCCTCCCAATGGCATCCCAAGGGCAACACCTGGTGAGCAGATGGTAGCTGGGATTGCTCTCTCCTTGAATGAGGAAGTCCCGAGATGCCATGCTGCATAACGGCATCGGACTAGCCCATAGTGCAAGAAGACATCTGCCTAGTGGGGCCCCTTCTACCAAGGCTGCTTTTTTTTAAAATAGTTATGAGGCTCTTTTGGAAGGATCCTCTGCAAAGAAGGGTCTGTTTATTCTATTCCACCAATGTCCCCCTGTTCAAATACACTTTGGGACATTCGAGTTCAGTGACAAATGCAATCTGGCATTGTTCTGTGTGTCTGTGTGTGTACAGACACCATGCATGGGAGATGAGGATGAGATCTGTAATTTCAATGGTGTCCTGAGCTCCCATAAGGAATTCCCTGCACCAGTGCAAATTCGCACCTTCTTGGCAATCAAGAGTCTTTAGAGAGATGCCTACAGGTGGTCACACAGTCAGTATGAGTCAGAGGCAGGGTTAGAACCCCCTGACCAGACTTCTCTATCATTTCTTAAGCTCTTTATCTAACCTGCCCTGCCCCGCCCCTCTCCATTTCTCTGGATCTCTCCTCTCTCTTTTTCTCTCTGTCTGTGCCTCTGTGTGTCTTCTCTGTGTCTGTCTCAGTGTCTCTCCATCTGTCTGTCTGTCTGTCTCTTTCTGACTCTCTCACTGTTTCTGTCTCTGTCTCTGTCTCTCTCTCTCTCTCTCTCTCTCTCTCTCACACACACACACACACACACACACACACACATACACACTTTCCATACAGACACACATATAGTATAGAGATCTGTGTACCAAGACATTTGCATAGCCATATTGAAATAAAAAAAGCTCGATTTATTTAGCAAAATTATCTCTTTCTATCCTCACCACAACTGTGTGAGGCAGGTGAGAAAACTGATGCTAAGAGAAATTAAGAGACTCACCAAGGGTCACACAGCTAGGAAGTATCTGAGACAGAATTTGAACTCAGGTCTTCCCGAATCTGTCTGGCCCTCCATCCACTGTACCCTCTAAATAAACACACACACACACACACACACACACACACACACACACACAGAGAGAGAGAGAGAGAGAGAGACTAAAATATAATTATCGCAAGAGCTCACAATTATGTAGACTTATATTCTATGAATCAACATACCTTTGAAATGATCTCTAACATGTCCTTCCAGCTCTGACATTCCCTGACAATGCACACACGGGGAGCTGTGCTCCCTCACCCCAGCTGTCACTCAGAGAGCTCCCCTGAGATCAGAGGGGCCATAGAGAAGCCAGCACTGAGACAGAGGGGAAGGGAAACCACCTCAGGCCCTTGGCTTATATATTCACATTGCATTAACTAGTTTTATATTTAAGTAGCCCCCTTTTCCGCTCAGAGTGCATTCGTCTTGTCCAAGGACTACCCTAGCATTAGTGTAATCTTACTATTTCAAGGACCCTAACAACCCCAAAAGAGAGAGATCTCCTACTGTAGGAGAAAATGAGGTCTCTCATGGAAGCCTCAGGGAACAAAGATAGCCCCAAAAGCCCATAAAAATAATGATAGCAAGAATTCATGCTTAACAGTGAATTCTATGGTTTATGAAGCCCTGACAGGGCCTCACCACAGCCTTCTCGTCTACGTAGTACAAGGATTATTTTCCCAGTTTTACAGAAAAGGACACTGAGACCCAAAAGAGTGAAGGGGCTTGCTCAAGATCACACAGCCAGTCAATAACACAAGTTAGGCCTGACCTCAAGCCCTCTGACTCATGGCTCAATAGAAATAGCACAGGGTTTGATGTCAGAGGAGCAGGCCCCAAGTCCCACTGCCAGCATCAATCAGCCGTATAAACAAATCAGCACTTCAGACCTCAGTATCCTCGACTATAAATTGAGGAGTTTGAATCAGGCAGTCTCTATGGTCCTCGCCAGCTCTAAACTTGTGACTCTAAGTGGATCTCTTTCTACCACACTATGTCATGCTGCCTTCTCTTTTCTGGGGCCCCCATTTAAAAGGGCATTACTGGCCTCATATGTTTGACCTGAGACAACTGCCTGTGTGACTTTGAATGTTAATGAAGGAGTCAAAGGCTGGGTGGGGCAGCCAGCTGGGCCTGGAGTCGGGTAGACTTTTCTTCCTGAGTTCAAATCTGGCCTCAGACACTTGCTGGCTCTGTGATCCTGGGCAAGTCATTTAACCCTGTTTACCTCATTTTTCTTATTTATAAAATGAGCTGGAGAAGGAAATGCTAGAGAAGGAAATGGCAAACCTCTCCAGTATCTGTGCCAAGAAAATGCCAAATGGGGTCATAAAAAGTTGGACACGACTGAACAACAAGGTTGAAAAGAATTACAGGAATCTTAAAAGTGTTTTATCATATTTCTGAATGGGATACAGTACTGTCATCCCCCACCCCACCTCTGCAGTACAAGGGAATAGTCAGGGTCAGGATATTCCAGAGGGTAGAATGGAATTGGGGAAGTTGCTGCCTGCTGGACATTCCCCCCCCACCAGGAGCCTGGCATCCTGAAAGTTTTCCGTGTTTAGTTTATAGAACCCATTTGAGCCTGAATGTAACTAGAAATCCCCTTCTCTGGTCTTTCCCTTGCCCTGACAATTACTGCAAGATTTACTGAATGAATTAATATATGAATGACCCTCATTTCGGCTTCTCAATCCGATATTCCATGCCTTTCACTAGGGAACTTTCATCTCTCAAAAGTAAATATCCTTTAGATACACAACCCTCTCCCAGTTCTCAAAAAACTCATTGTGTCATTTAATTGAGCATCCAAGGGTAGGACTAGAAGCGATGAATGGGCAAGAAGCATAAGATATGATCCCTACCCCTAAGTGTAACTTCCTTGAGGGCAAAAATCATGTCTTCCTTGAATCTCCTATAGTTCCTAGTAAATGAAGAGATAAAATCTATACATGTAAAAATATGACTAACAAAACAAACTAACCTGGGACAAAAGGCAAAAGAGTAGTTAATATATTGGCTGAATTTCCAAGGAGGGAGGGATAACTGTAGAAAGGAGGATACATAACTGTAAGAAGTAACAGGAAATAAGTTTGGCAAGGTAGATTGGGGCCAAATGAAGACTAGGCTTATTTGAACCTTGTCCAGTAAGCCATGAGGAGTCATTGAAGGATTTGTCTTTCGATGACTCATGAATGGGAAGGAATGTGGGAAGGGTGCCAGGAAAGCATCTAGGACCATACGAAGAATAGCATTAGCACATGGATTTCTTTCTGAAGGCCTGAGGCTACAGAGCTTCATGAGGGTAGACCAAGAGGGAAATCTTAAGTCTTGTTCTGACAAGACAAGTGGAATTTGGCGTCGACTGTGATAAACATCTTCACTCTTATGGTGATAGATGAGTGCAGCCTGGTTGAGAAGGAAGGAGTACAAGCAGGTTGTAATTGTGACAAGAAACTGGTCAAATTCAGGTCTACGTCTAACTCAATCTCTGGAAAATGAGAGTGTCATTAATTATTCAAAACCAACTAACTGCTGTTTGTTTAGTACTTTCTTTTAAGTGAGAAGGTCACCTCCAGGCTATCCCATGTCTCCCGGGCTGAAGGAACACTTACTAATTGGTCCCCTTGTTGATTCAGGCCCCTGCCAAGAAATGAGGTGTTGACTGGTGGCTGGCAGCTTTGCTTTTAGAAACTGGAATGTGGGATCTTGGGGCAAAGCTGGGGAATAGCATAGGTGTGGTTTAGGAAAGCCAGAGGTGGAGGTTCAGGAAACCTCGACTCCAACATTCCAGTCAAAGGCAATCCCAAAAGGGGTTTCCTAGGCATCCAAACCAGACATAGGGGCAAACACAGACCTCACCAGCTTTGGAAAAGTCATAGTAGAACTCATCACAACCACGTTAGTGATTCTAGATTAGGCCTAAGTGTCATGTTTATGGTCCCCGCAGAGATGCATGGGATAATCCGAGCAACCATTCAATTCACTTCAATTCAAGAAGTCCCAACTATATGCGAGGCGTTGGTAATACAAAGACAAAAATGAAATAGGTCGGGTCCCCACTCCCTGCAGAGGGAGATGGAGGAAAGAATTCTAAGAAGCGGAGGAGATGGTGAAGAACATTACAGAAATGGGGACAGCCCATTCAGAGGCGTGGAGGTGAAAGTCATGTTTGGAGAATAGTAAGGAAGCCCGTTTTGCTGGAACATAGAGTACTTTGTAGGATTGGAGCAGAGGGAGAAGGCACGAGGCAGTGCAGTAATGTGAAATCAATCTGGAAAGGTAGAGAAGGGCCACTCTGCACCTTGGCTTCCTTCTCTGTCAAATGAAGTGATTGAACTAAATGATAGACCAAGTCTCTTCCATCTATGAATCTATATAGGATTCTATAAGCAAGTCACGGTCTCTGTCTTAAAGGAGCTTACAAACTTGCTGAGAAGGAAGCCACCAAGACATAAAGCCGTTCAAAACAATCAGGTACTCAATTATGTCACACACTAGGTGTGTGTATTAAAGACATTCAGAGAAGGGAGGAGCTCACATGGCTGAAATATCAAAAAAGGGCTGCATAAATGAACATCAACGGCCTTCAAAGGAAGAAAATGGCTTAAATGAACAGAGGAAGGATAAGAAGGCATTTCAGTCAGGGAAAATGATAAAAGCAAAGGCACAGACCCGGGAATTAGTCTGGAAGGAAACAGTGGAGAGACTTGCCTGATGGGAGAGAAGAGTTTGTGGGGAAAATTATTCCAAAATAGATTGGGATTGGTGCAGCATGGAGATAGTTGTGCATTTGGAGTGAGAGGATACAAGTCTTGTCATTTACTTCATGTATAACCTTGGACAACTGATTTAAACTCTCTGGGACTCTTATTTGTAAAATGAGGTGACTTTGACAGAACTTCCCATTGAATTTGGGAGCTTGGATGGAGCACTTCATTCTCCTCAGTTATCGTTTTAGCTCTTAATCTAGAATTCTATATGCCTATTTTAAGGATTTGTTATGTGTACATTTGGGTTTCTGAAGGAGGCAGAAAAAGAACATTTGTGTATGTGTGTCTGTCTGTCTGTGCTCATGTGAACACACCCATGTGTGTGCAACACTGATAAAAATCAACTTGGGAAAAAAACACAGGCCTGTAAGATAAAAGTGCTTGAGGAGAGACAAACCAGAGAGAAAATTCTCGCTTGGAGACAAAAGCCCTGACTGAAGATGGGGATTGCTGTGAGCTATGGTGAATCAGCACATTTTCATAGGACTGTTTTTAGGGTCTTGAAGTTTATAATTGGGAATCTATTACTCAATAACTATTTAGGGACTATGGAATGATTATATCAGCCCTATTAGGGTCCTACCCATCAGAAAGGTAGATTCTGTTGAATTTCACAACAGAAGGTAGAAATGAGTCATTACAGGGTATGGTGGTATGTGCCTATAATCCCTACAACTAGTAAAATTGAGGTTGATGGATTACTTGAACTTGGGAATTCTGAGATGCAACCATCAAAGCCAATCTAGTGTCTGAGCTAAGTCTGTCACCAGTAGAGGTAGCTGACAACTGTCATGCTGCTTAAGGAGGGAAGGATTGATCCAGGTCAGAAATGAAGCAGGTCAAAGCTTCTGTGATCATCAGCAGTGAAACTGAGTCCATGGGAGGGACAGGAAGATGCAGGGAAGAAAGAAGGAAAGGAAGGAAGAGAGAAAGGGAGAAAGAGACAGAGGGAGAGAGGGGAAGGAACGAAGCAAGGAAGGCAGGCAGGAAGGAAGCAAGCAAGGAACGAAGGAAGGAAGCAAGGAGGGAAGGCACGACGCGAAGACCGAAGGATGGAAGGAATCAGTGATAACACACAGAACTCCTGAGTTGAGGCATTAGTAACTCTAGAAGACAGAAGCTGAATACAGGAGGGATCAGAAGAAGCCAAGGACAGAAGACACAGAAGGTGATGAGAGAATCTGCTTACAGAAGACAGAAACTCACAGAGGCAGAGCCCAGTTGACAAGCAAAAAAAGTGTTGTAGCTACTGGAGGTGGACTGGGGAAGGCAGAGGCTTTTTATGGAAGAGCTGGCTAGGTTTCTCAGAATTGCCCCCCAGTACCACCTACAACCTGAGAGAAGAGAAACCTCTCAGGAGTACCTCTGTTAACATTAACTGTCCTCTACGTCTTAAAAAAGGCAGAAGGAGAAGGGGAATGACAAGTTTTGGAGCTTCTTTCCCGGGTCAGGAATGCTGTCCTAGGAGCTATAATGATATATTTTTGCTGAATATAATAGTATTTTCTCAGTGCTCTGCCAAAGGATGGCTGAATGTTAAAAGAGCCTGCTACTGCTTTAGTGGCCTTAGAAAAGCAGAGGGGTAGCTTTGACCAGCAGGAAAGATGTGAAGACCACAAGGGGAGAAGCTAGCAAAGAAGCAGTTTTGCTCAGTAGGTGATACAGGGGGCACACTGTTCCTTAAGAGACCAAGGACATAGACCTATACTCTAGAGTCATGAGCTACTCCAGGCACATGGGTTTCCCTACTCATGGGTCTCATTGCCAGGTTTCCATAAGGATTGTATCTGTGCTGTGTGCACTATGCGAATCGGCGGAAGAATGTGATCTAAGTTTATTGGTGGATTGTGATGATTTAATGATTATTCCTGCTTTTGCCTTATTCTGGGCAAATTACTCATTTTTGCTTTTTTCAAAAACAAATTACTTATTGTATTTCTTCATAATTTCATAGATATTTCATGTTTAAGTCAATAGTGTCATTATGACTGATTTTGTACAAATAGGAAGCATACTAGAGGGGGCTTAGGAGCTATAGTACCATGTAGTAAAAGTGTATTTCTAAATACACACAAAGGCAGCCTCAAGAACCCTGAGAGTGTGATAAATAGCAATGCTTCTGTTCCTATAGCCACTTCCACTCCTCTCCAAAACCACTACTGTAAAACAACACAACAACAACCGGACTTACCAGTGTGAGTGCAGGTTAAGGGTGAGAAAGTCAGCCCAAAGTAAGAAAACAAAGGTAGCTATGGGCATCATGTCACATGCCATGCCTAGGCAACATCGTGATCCTGTGATCATTCTGTTCCCCTATGCTCCCTCAAGACAATTGTTTCAGGTTATTCAAATTACCTAGGAATATTTCCCAAAATATCTGAGAAAGAGAGGGCGTATAGTTGGCTCTTCTTAGAGACATTCATAGGCCAAGGAGGAAGAGAAATTCATAACTTTAACATATTATAAATTATGAAAAAAGATGCACTAAAGTCTTGATGCCTAGGGGCTCAAGTGGTCATACTATAATCTCCTACTCTGAATCACATGTAGGTTATTGAGAAGGTGATTGAAATGATGAAATTAATGTTTTATCTTTGTTAATAAGTAAGCCCTGTGTCAATTTTTGGTGATATTCTTTCACTTTGTACTAATACCTCTTGTTTTCTTTTCTTTTATTGTATCCTTTTCTTTTCTCTTTCCAAAATCAACTGTCTTCCCTCTTCTCTCCAATCTCTTATACTTTGAGCCAATCAGTAGTGCCCATGCTTACTGCTCATACTTTGAGTAAATTTCAGGACTTTAAAGTTGCTAATTTCTTTAATTTTGTGACTAAATCTTTGAAAACCAAAGGGAATTAAGACTACAGCCCTCCATCATTATTCAAACCACAGAACTGATTCTGGAACTGGAGGGGATGCTAGCAACAGAACATCTGGTCCAAGTTCTTAATTTTAAGACTGAGGTCCAGAGCAGTTGTGACTTGCTCCGAGTCACATAGCAGAGACTGGAATGCATGTCTCCTGACTTCTAAACCCAGTGCTCAAATCCCAACACCACAGCCTCCTGTTCTCATTCTTTTAATTGGTCTCAAAATTTAAAATCAACACTTCCTGGGTCAAGGTGGAGTTCTTCAAATATTTGAGTGTCCATAAAATGTAACTGCAGGCAGTTTCCAGAATGTTGATTCAGAAATGCCTCTGTCCATAGGGCTGGTCAATAAATTGCAATGCTACCACATGCTGACTGCATAAAGAACCAAAAAAAGAGATGTTGAGAGGGGATGAGTACCAGAAAAAAATGGAAGACTTAGTCCCTGTCTTCAAGGAGCTCTTAGCCTGATATGGATGAGCAAAGATGAAAGAATAATTATGGAAGAGTATAGCAAGTACAATATAATATACTATGAATAGAATTTGGAGTTGTTAGTAGATCCTGAATGCCAACGGTGAGTTTGGGGGGTTGCATTACCCCATTGGCTTACTGGGCAATTTCTGCCTTATTTCGTTAGACAGAGGAGATTGTTACCAGAAAGCCAGAAAGGAAGCACCATCTGGGACAATGTGTGTTTTCCAGACAGATGGTTGACTATTCCAGTCCTGTTTTATTTCTGGCTATGGATCACACACCCCACAGCTATACTGTAAAAATGGGATGTGACGGGACACGGGATGCTGTCAGGGTGTTGTTGTTGTTGTTTCTGGAAATTTGGGATAAAAATAAAACTTATGATCATCTCCTTGTTTTTGTTGTTGTCATTGTTTTAATTAAGCAAAGTCAAAACCAATGCATCCCCAGGATTGGAAGTGGCATTATGCCAAGCTAACCTTGAGATGGCTATGTGGCTATTAGAAACCCTTAGCTGGAGCATGTGGGTATTGTCAAACATTGAATGGTTGAAGCTACTGATGTGCCTTAGAAGGATAAAGTGATAGGATATGTACAAACTGTAGATCTTCACTCTCATTCTTTCCACCTACTGCCACCACCACCACCACATACTTAGACTTGTCACTGGAGAGAACCAGCCAGGACTGGTACTATTTTAAGTTTATCAGGTTTACTAGTGACCTGTCTCTACTGGCCCAATATTGGGGTTTTATCGGTAAAGGTCTGGAAGTTGGAGAATGAACCACTATCAGTTACGGAAGATTTCCACATTACAAAGTGACCTGGATGGTAGAGCAATTATTCAATTTATCGAGTCATCAAGAAGAGCCAGTTCATCCAACATGCAACAAATATGGTTGAGCATCTCCTATGTGCACATATATCACTGAGGGGAATATTATTGATGATCCCTGCCTCAAGGAATTTATAGTCTAGGTAAGGAGACAAAACATCCATATATTTTTCCCCATAGGAGAATTGTTTTTGTCTCTCCAATCAAAACTGACTTCAATTCTTGATCATGGTATGAAGGTGAGCTTGGGTTCTCAAAAGCTACATTAGCCATGTACAATCTGGAAGTGTTTCAATTAAAACCCTAGAAACGACAGACTGTTTATCTATCTTCGAACCAGTCTAGGTAAGCTTAAAGAAGTTTTTGAGTAGAATATTAGCTAACAAGTAAGGACCAGGGATGGAGGAGGCAGAGTAACTCAAGAAGATGGTCTACTAACACTCTGAGGGGCTATAAGCTGAGTTGGGAGTATCTGCAATGATGAAATCACAGATTCCTGAAATATGAAAGTTATCATTATGTATCATACCTCCCTCCCAGACTATCAGCTCCTTGAAGGCCAGTATCTTAGATAAATTTTTCTTCTTCTTCAGTTACTAGAAAAGTGATGCTTATGGTTTTTAATCAACCCAAAAAGATTAAATGGCAGCATTAGTTAGAAGAGGGGTGGAAAAAGGCAGGGAGGCAGGTCTATAATATCATTGGTGTGTATGACTTCTGGTGTGGAAGCTCCCTCTGGAGACACAGTGGAAAATCAATCTGTAACTTAGGCAGTCAGCCTTTAACATCGGAGTGTTTCCCATTCACGCTTCTGGTTATTTGTGGGATGGCCATTGATAATTAAATGGGAAGTTTTGGACATTTGCCATATACTATGGAAAACAACAGATGACACACATATGAAAAGAAAATTTAAAAAAATTAGTAGGCCACAAATACTGTATATTACTATTCTATTTTATCATTTACTACCATAAGTATACTCACATAAATTTATTATAAACAGTTAAAGTTTGTTCAAAGTTTCAGTGCTCCAAAGAACTCTGGGCTAGGCCCTCTCTCTGACACTCCTCTTCTTTGTCGCTCTTCCATCCGGACTCAGTCACATGGTTTCTCCTGCAGTTATACTTGTACCTTAGGCTTTTCACAGGAGAAGGAAATCCATGAAGCAGTTGTAGCTGTGCTGGCAGCTGGGAAGACTCTGCATTGTGTGCAACATGCTAATCTCTCTTGTATAGAAGCTACAACTTTTTTTATGGGTGTAACGTGTTGCTTTACCTATTTTGTGTGTTAAATAAATACTATCAGAATTATTAAAAATAAAGGTTTGGGATGGGGCCCAGAGTTACTTGTGGTTTTTCCCACTTGCAGGGGTCCTGTTCCCCTTAACCCCTTGAATGGCGGGGGATGACTGTAGTCTTAGAGTATAACCTAAGAGGTTACCTGAGAAGCAAGGTGACCACACATGATGATATAGTTCACATCAGAGGTGGGATCTGAACTGTGTTTTTCTGATTCCAAGGCTGGACCTCTATTGGCTAAGACAGGCTACTTCTCAAATAAGAATATAGAGATAAAGATGATTCACATTCATATTGTTCTGAAAATGAAATATTATCATATAGTAAGGAATGATGAATGTGAGGAATTCAGAGAAACTTGTGAAGATTTGTACAAACTAAAATGAAGCTAAATTATTAGCAGAATCAATAGAACACCAAAATGACAGCAGTAAAAATGAAAAAGGTCACCAAAAGGAAGTTAAATTCTGCATGATTTGAAAAAAAACACATCAAAGTCATGGAAAAGAGACAGGGAAATATACTTCCCCTGTCAAAACAGAGATATGAGGGTCTGTTAGAACAGAATATTATATACATTGTCAGACAAGTTTTTGCATAAGATTTTTTACATTTTTTCCTCTCAGTCACAAGGAAAGATTCATTCTTGGCATGGATGGGAAATGATTGTGATTAAAAACAAGAAAAAAAGCCATCAATAAAACATATTTAAAAGACTTACATAGCATTTTATAGTTTATAAGGAAAGGTGCAAGTATTCTTATAGCCATTTCATTGATGAGAAAACTGAGGCTTAGGAAAATTAAATGATTTGTCCAAGGTCACTCAATTTACAAGTAATAGAACCAGAATTTGGACTCCAGATTCCAAAATCAGTGGATTTTCCATTATCTTACACCCTCAAGAAAGATGCATTGTACTTAATGAATGATTAATTGATGTTTGATGAATGATTGGCTGAATGTCATAAGGCAGTATGATATGTCAAATAAGTAGTAGAGATGATAAATAACAAAAGGTTTCAAGGGAGAGAAAATATTCTCTTTGGGCTGGGTTTGTCGGGAAAAGGAGGTGAGTGTAACTGGGCTCATAAAATAGGCAATGTTTAGTAGGAGAAAGGTCATTACAAAATGGTGGGGGTGGTTAGAGTCAAACAAAGGCACAAAGCAGAGATAGATATGGCAGATCTGGGGAAGATTTGACCTGACCAGGCTGGATGGAATGAAGGGTCCATATAAAGAGAGTAGTTAGTAGAACATCCACTGGGAACAGAAGGTGAACTTAAGTGCCTGTCTGAGTTTAGACTTTATCTCAAAGGTCCGTGATTCCCAATCCTAGAGAGATTATGGAAGTATTCAAAGGATCTGGGAAATTACAAACTCATTAATCATTGTCATTTTAATATTTACCTACAACAAGACATTCATTGTGACTCAGTATATTAAAATAAGCAAACGTATCTTCTAAAAACAGACAATATGTCTCCTACACAGACATATCACTACTTTTCAAGTGTATATAAGTGTTGTCCAAATGGACAAATCGTTTGAAAGCATTGATGTTGAATTCACAGTAACATTTTGTATCTTTTTTTTATTCGTGGATACTGATATTACAACTACTATCATGTGATAGACAACGAAATTTTCAACATTTAAATTGAAGCCATTGTTAAAAAAACTGGAGCCATAAATAATGGGGAGTCATTGATGGTTCTTGAACAGGAGAAATACTTAGTAAAAAGAGTGATTTAGGGGAAAAAATCTATCTAGAGTAGTTAGTATGAGTCAGAGGTAAAAGAGATACCAGATTCAGAGGCCAGCCGGAAGACTATTGGAAAAATCTAAGCATAGCATTATGGTAATAGTGTGAATAGAAAAAAAATAGATAAAAGTACTATCACAAGCCATTGAGCTTGGCAGTTTAGCATGAAAGATCCAGAGAGTCTGTGCTGAGCTTTGTATGTCCATTTGATACTTATCTAGCTATCTGATTTGCTCTGAGTCAAACTTTGAACTTCCAAGTGTTGGCTATGCTGAAATTATCTAAACCAGACTGAACCAGTCCTAGATTTGCAAGGCATCCTGCATTGGTGAGATTGCCTAGCATTTAAGAACCTTTTATCATGTGCTACTGGAACTACGTATGATTCAGGTGCTTGCCAATGACTGTCCCAATGATTGTCCCTCAACTTTACCACTGTGTTCTTTACCCCAAACTAGGCAACTCTACCAATGAATGGCCCCAAAGAGAAACAAGATATTATTTCTTATTAATCCTCTGCAGCCCACCTTATCAGAATTCACTATAGGCATTTAAATAGTTAACCTCATAGTTATGCTATAGTGAATTGGTCAAAAAAAGATATTTGATCAATTGGGGATGTGCTTCCATGGTCCATCTAGCTAGCAGGTCAGGCTATGGTGGGTGCCACAAAGGCTTATGTTCTGTTGGATAGGTTCCAGTCTAATCCATCATCAGACTCTACAACTGGGTGAAGAAAAAAGTTGGTAGTAAAATGTCTATGACTATTTCAGTGGGAGTGCTAGTTAATGACAGGTCAGGGGGGTGTTTGGAAAATACCATGAACATTTGACATGTTCCACTTCACAATTCTTTTGGCCTTGGTGTTAGAAAGCAAGTCCTATCACAGGTATGCATCCTGTGGCTGTGTCATTACAAACACTCACAATATGACAGTGGATGATGTGGGTGAGCTGGAAACCCCCAAATATAAGGTTTAGGGTTAGGTTTCTTGTTTGTTGTTCAGTTGTTTCAGTCTTGTCTAACACTTCATGATCCCATTTGGGGTTTTCTTGGAAAAAACAATGAAGTGGTTTGTCATTTCCTTCCATTTATTTTACAGATGAGGAAACTGAGGCAAACAGGTTAAATAACTTGCCTAGGGTCAAGCAGCTATTAAATGTCTAAGGCTGAATTTGAACTCAGGTCTTCCTGACTCCAGGCCCAGCAATCCATCCATTGCACCACCTAGGGTTAGGTTTGGGTTATTATTGATTTGTAAGTTCTATGGAAACCCAACCTGATCTAGAGATATCCCCTCTTATAAATTAGAACTGGCCTTCACTGCTTGGCTTCAACCTCAGTTTGATTTTTCAACAATTTTCTACTAAGGTCTTGACTTTGATCCTATTGATCCTCTTTTCTCCATCTTGCTAATTAACCAGAACTACTTTATGGACTTGATGAAGAGATTACAGCCTCTAAGCTATCATGTCCCTGAATAGCAATGCCTTTTACTGTTACTTACACCCAGTGGATAGCCTTTGCTCAGCATAGGTGGCTGAGAGAAACAAGTGTGTAGCATACTGACTACCTACTTAATCTTTTTTTATAGAAAAAATATGACTTTTTACTGAGTTAAAAGCTCACTAAAAGTGTGAAATCACAGGTCCAGGAAAGAAAAGTGACAAATATGAAATATCTGCTTATAAATGTGTTAAGCAAGAGGAAAGAACTAAATTTTTAGATAATCCAAAGAAACATTTTCATCCTCTTTTCAATCTCCTTTCCAAAAAAACCATATTGTATCACAGCTGCTAACAAGAAGTAAAATGCACTAACATTACATTCTCTAATTTTCTCTGTGTTTCTGCTAATGGACAATGAAAGTTCCAAAGGTGAGAAGCAAGAGGGAATATCTGATTGATTCACTTTAGTGATCTCCTGGATATGGTCACTTCATACAGAAATGCTGATCTTGCCCCATCAATGCCTGTGTAATTATCATTCATGGCCTTCTAAAATTTTCCGTAATCATAGATGCTGAGTTAGAAGGGACCTTGAAGAACATGGAGTACCAGGGCTTTATTTCACAAATGAGAAAACAGAGACCATGAGAGCTTAAGTAACTTGTCTAATGTCCTAAGCTGTAAGTGGCAGAGTCAGGGTTCAAACCAAAGTTCTCAGATTCTCTTTCCACTAAACTATGCTGCTGGTCTCCTTTGAGGTCTTTAAACATTCTGTATTTACCAGTCCAGACTTAAGCTGCCCACCTGTTCTTACTCTCATTATATGACTGGCCTGACTCCTTTTCCAATCACTTATTTCCTGGATGACCTTTGTGCCACTTCTTATACCTAAGCCATTGTTGGTTATATGCAACAACCTATATTAGTATGTCCACTCTACATTTCTCCATTACCCTTTGGGCCTTCTGAAACTTTGATAATTCAGAGACTGTGTTGCTCATTGATGTACCATCATCTAGCCTAACCGGAAGAATATTGGTGCTAATGAAATGTGCTTTTGTGTCAAGGAACAGTTTAAGATTAATGAAAGTATAAAGCAATTCCTCCAATGCAATCTGGACTGTTCTCCTCCTCCATGAGAACCTACTGGGTACCAAGCACTGTGCTAGCAGCTATAAACAACTAAAACCTTAAGTTTTTCCCTTTTTCCCCCTATAACTTAGGTTGGAAAGGGAGTGGGAAAAGAAGGGAGGGAGGTATTGTTAGAAGCACATTCGATGACCAGGGATAATAACATCAAAGAAGAGAGAGTGACACCCCAAGTAAAGAAGCACAGGAGTCAGCTGCCATTTTGGATAGTGACTAACCGGCCCACATATCTCACCAGCCCCTAATAGAGAGGTTCTTAACATCCTTTTGTGTGTTCTGGACCCCTGTGACAGTCTAGTGAAGCCTACAGACCACTTCTCAGTACTATAAATTTAAATGCAGATTTATGAACAAATTATATTGAAATAGTTATCAACATGATTTCTAAAAAAACAAATTCCTGGCTGGCAAGGTAAGAATTGATGTTCAAAATGATGATATCCTAGGTTATCAAAGGAAAATTAAATTTTATTGAGTATCCTCTAACTAAAGAAGATAAGGAGGTAGGTTATCCATTTCAGAAAGGTTTCCATTTAAAATGTCTGGATATTTTTAAAAAGTTTTTATTTTGCTTGAAGTCCTTGAATTTAAATATCAGCAACTAGTCATCCTTCTCTTCTGTAGGCTAATTCAGGTTCCTTTAAAATGATCTGATTTTTCCAAACCACTAATTATTTTTCTTGACAAGCGGTTAATATGTGATAAGGTAAATGCGCTCACTCAGAATGCCTTCCTTCCCACTAATATATTCTCCTATCCCCACTGTCCCTATTTAGAGAATTCATGCTAGATAAATGAATGGTTCATGTATATTTGAAATACAGATGTGAGTGAGATGTTTTCTCTTTGTCTTTAAGGCTATCTACATTTCAGGCATTAGTGGCAGTCTCATCTCTCTTCCTGACTCACATCCAAACACTTGCAACCATGAATTTCAGAGAGGGCGACAGGAAGCTTCCTAAGTCTATCAAAACCAGCAAGTATCAGAAAATACAGGGCTCAATGGAAACTTTCTTGATCTGGGTGTTTCATTTCTCAGAATCTGTGTAATAAAAGACTAAGGGACCTCTTATCGAATAGTGGTCTTTTTCATACCCAACCATTGAAAACTTTCTCTTTGTAAAAGTCAGTTAATAAATACTTATTAAGGGCCTACTATGTTCCAGGCACTGCACTAAGTGCTAGGGATGCAAAGAAAGGCAAAAAACCAGCCCCTGCTCTCAAGGATCTTGCAGTGTAATGGGAAACGTTACAGAATGGAGGGCATCCTGCTATTTCTCCTTGACCAGTTGACACAAGCAGACTCAATGGCTCATAGCTTTGCAGAAGTTGTCTAAATACAAGCCATACTTCATGCTTTCTTTTTGCAAAGTTCTGGAAGCACAATTTGTGAGAACTCTAAAGTTGCTATTCCATTGTAATTGGCACTAACCAAGTCTTTACATAATAAATGTTCAGAGAAAATTTGAAAAAAGAGGAGAAAGTTTAAAGGAAACAGGATTATTTAGTCTGGAAAAGACTGAAGAACAGCCAATTGCAGAAGATTAAATTCTATGACTCTAAGCAAAATTTTGTACAAGGGCTACTTTGTAGCTCAATGGTCCTAGAAATGTTTTCACCATTTGCAGTAGCCACCAAACTACAGACCTGCTTGAGGAAAATAACTATACCTAATAAATGGAGATCTAATAATTGCCTTTAGGTATACTATGTCTATAGTTACTATTTTTAGAATAAAGACTGATCACAGGGAATTTAAGCTGCAGTACTTGATAGATAGTAGATTCAGGATGGGTTTCCTATTAGATGAGGGGTTATGAGATCCATGAACTTTTAAAGACATATTTTTATAATTGAATTTTAATATAATTTATGTCCTTTGTAATATTGTATATTTTGTTCTATGCATTTAAAAATGCTTTTCTGAGAAGGAGTCCATGGGCTTCATTAGACTGCCAAAGGGGTCCATGGCACAAAATAGATTAAGAAGTCATATTAGAGGAGGTAATTAGAGGCCTTCTTGGCCTTTCCCCAAAGCAGTGATATAGATTAGGTGTCATCTTGAAGTTTCTTTCAGTTCAGGATTTTTTAGGTCAGCAACATTCCATGGTCAGAACCCAAGAGATTTCAATGTACTTTTTACATCTAAGTTTTGATCCTTTTCCATCTCATGTAGGTGTTGTATTTTGAGAAGACACTTGAGTGCCTACTAGCCCTCCCAAGCCCTCAAGAGTGGCAGGGCCTCCATAAGGCTTTGGGGAAGGAAGCCTTGTTTATTAGCAACCAAGAAAAGCAGCTGAACCCTGATTTAAGGCCTCTCTTGCCTTAGATCATGGAGGATCACAGATTCAGAGCCAGGAGGGATCTTACTAGTCATCTGGTCCAACCTTTTTTATTTTATAGATGAGGAGCACTTACAGACCTCCAGAGGTGAGGAGACTTGCCTGAAACCACAGAGGCAGCAAATAGCAAGACTAGTAGAAGACCACCCTAGAATTCAGAGAGACTCATTAACTTGGGCCGACAGCCTAACTCGGAGTGAAAAGCATTGAGTTAACATCAGAACTAAAACACTTGCTTTAACATGCCTCTCTTTGTAACCAGGTCTAGGTACAAGTAAATGTCTCCTAAGCTCACTGCTCTATCCCTCAAACCCCTAGGGCCTACTGATCTCTATTCATAATGTGGCAACCCACTGTGTTTGATTATAAATACCCACTGACACACATTCGAATTACACACACATAATATGTACATGCATGCATACATATATACATGCATACTGCATGAATGCATACATACATAAATATGTATTAGAAAGGGGTTTGGGTGTGGGGAAGGGGAAAGAAACTATTATTTGGAGGAGAGTTTGAGTACTTGGGATCTTGGAATCTTAACACTGGGCTAACTCTGTCTTTGTCACTTCGAGGTTCCTCATGTGTCACTCAAACAGAAAATCTCCAGTCCCATTTCCATTAGGTGTAAATGTGTTTTCACACTTCTGCCTGGCGAGGTACTCTCTGTATTGTTGATGGTTAATTACCTGACAATGAATCCCCTCTACAGGGAGGGTGTGTGTGTGGGGGAGCTACATTAGTGGGAAACCAGGAAATTATGCAGGTCACAGTTGTACACACTGAGCAGGGCTGCCTTGTGCCTGTGACTTGGGAGATGTTTGCTCAGAGCCCACCCCTTCCTCCATCCCCCACAGCCACTCCCACCCCCTCAATTCTTGCAAGGCTTTTCTCCCTCTGTTCCCTCCTACAGATCACAGAGAGAACAACCAGCTAACCTTCTGGGGGTTTTAGGAGATTTCATTGTACTTGGTAATGTATGATTTACAAACACAAATAAAATAAATAGGATTCAGAGGGAATAAATTCTAAGTGGAATATCAATAAATCTCCTCCCTTGGATGCTCTATCTATGAATTTTTTTTTCTTCTCTTCTTTTCTCCCCACCCCCCAGTCCCCAATAGGGATAGTGGCCTATTCTTTCCAGTGGGGGAAAAGTCTGAGGTGGGGGTGGGGGGTGGGGTGGAGTTGGTAAGGAAGGGAGGGAGAGAGTGTGAGAAATGTAGCACAGGGCTGCATTGAAATGTAAATTCCTTCAAATTATTAAGCGCCAGAGAGCAGTTGTTGCCAGCCCTTTGTTCCTCCTAGTCAGAATGTGAAATCTAGAAGAATAAATATCCAGTTAGATATCAGCCACACAAAGAGACCAGGGCCATACATATTCAGAGCCCTCTGTCCCACTAATGCCCCTTCCCCCTTATCAGGAAGGTTTGGGTTGCAGCCACCAATCACTGACCAGGACCTCTTTTAATAGGAGTCAGGATTTGAAGCATTTGTTGTGTATGCCCCCCCAACCCCACCCCTTCAACTCTCCAGAAACCCGGACCTCCAAAGTGTTACTTTAAACCCCCCAATAATCATCTGCTTTGCTTTCTTCCACCTCATATTACTCTTCTAAAGTGAGAGAGGAGTCAGTTTAGGGGAGAGGAGTCAGCTTCCGAGGCTGCCCAGACTGGGGCCTCCTCTACTGGTGGGATGGATCTGCTTGGAAGCAGCTCGCCTGGAGCCGCACAGCTCGGGATGAATGATTCTCCAGTCTCATTTGCATTTTCAATTCCCTCTTAGCTTCAGGAACCAAGGGATGGGGATCATTAAACCTAGGTTTTCTCTGTAGGAGAACAAAGCACTCACCCTCCTCACCTGATGCAAAGCAGGAGATAGATATATAACAATGCAATAGCAACCATGTCATATTCCATACATACTTGGGCTGCAACCAGAAGAAACAGCTTCTTAGGGGCTCACCCGCCAGCCTTTGTGGTTTATGTGTCTCATTTTCTCTATAGACGGCAAGCTTCTCGTGGACAGGCACTGACATACATAATTTTCTGCTCTAAACTGCCCCATCATACCTAGAACTACCATTAATTACACAGTAACATCCATTAAATTGAGTGATTGGTTTGGACACTAAGGTGAACCCAGCCTGACAGAGCATGGGCTTGGGCCACTGTGGGCAAAGAAATGGTTATTTTGAAAGCACTTCAGTACATTACGTCAATCAATGAATACCCACATTTACTCATACAATGGCCACATATTTTAATCTAGTTTAGTGAGTGCAGATAGAGATATATGACCAGTATTTGCAGGATATCATTATGGAAGTTCTTCTTACGTGTTCCATGTAAGATGGAAAGGAGAGAATCAAGTGAGTCAGCTAAGATTAAGGAGAACTTGAAAAGGCTTTGCGAAGAAGTTAACACATTAGCTGAGATTAGAAGGAAGCCAACAAAGTCAACAGAGAGAAGAGAGAGTTCTAGGTATGGGGGGTGGGGCACTTGATGAAAATGCTTGGAGTCTGGAAGCTGGAATGCCTGCCAAACCAAAGCACTTCTCCGAAGACACGATTCCCCTAATATGTGCTTTCTCCCCTATTAGAATATTAGCTCCTTGAGAGTCTGGGCTGTCTAAATTTTGTATTTGTATCTGATTTTGTATAGCTCTATCCCTGGCATTTTCATCCTTTAACACAGCATTTTGTGCACAGTAAGTGCTTAACACATTTTTCTTCCCCTTTCTTCCTTCCTTCCTTCCTTCCTTCCTGTATATCTTTCTGTCTTTTTTCTTTCTTCCTTTTTTCTTTTTCTTTATTCCTTTAAATTCATTCTTTCCACCTTCCTTCATCCCTACCTTTCTTCTTTCACTTTCTTTCTTCCTGCCTTCTTTTTCTTTCACTTCTTTTTCTCCCTTTTCTCCTTCCCTTTCTTTTTTCTTTTCTTTTCTTTCCTTTCTCTTTCTTTCTTTCTTTCTTTCTTTCTTTCTTTCTTCCCTTCTTTCTTTCTTTCTTCCCTTATTTCTTTCTTTCTTTCTCCCTTCCTTCCTTCCTTCCCACTATACTGTCCAATTTAAGGACCCCTTTGCATAGCACTCCACTACCCTGCTTTGTCCTTGGTGAAGGGAATATCTTTGTGTCCCTGGGCTGATGATTCTTAAAAAATATTAAAGATTCATGACATTGAGCATGATGGTAAGCAACATACAAATGAGCAGCTATGATTTCATCTTAATAGATTTAAAACTGGAAGGATCATTGTACATCACCATCAAACCATTAATTTTACAGATGAGGAAACTGAGGTCCAAGACCATTCAAATGGCAGAGCTGAAATAGGAAACCAGATCCTTTGACTCAACTTCCAACGTTCTTTCCACTATTCCATGCATGAACAATTCAGGTGTTTGATGGATTCGAAACCCTGGCTAGCCACTTACAAAAGAAAGTCTTCACTTTTTAAAATCTAGACGGATGACCTTTCATTCTGCTGCTTCACCATGATGCAGAGGCAACTCTGTGTTCTCAAAAGTCTCATCAACAAAGTGCAACCTTTGGCAGTCTCAACCATGATAGAAAGACCTCAGATGTCAGACTAGCTACACGCTGCTTATCCGAGGACCAGACTAGCCATGTCCAGAAAGCTCTCTCCACCTCAGAAGGTTTTTTCAATCCTAAGCAATTTAAGAAATTGTTTACTAAGGCATGGAGAGTAAGTAAACTGTGATGGTGTAAGAAGTACCCATCTTCATAAAATTATTGATTCTTAAAATATTGTGTTCAGTCACATTTTAGTTGCGGTCCACTCTGCGTGACCCCATTTGGAGTTTTCTTGGCAGAGATACTAGAGTAGTTTAAGATTTCCTTCTCCAGCTCATTTTAAAGATGGGGAAACTCACGCAAACAGAATAAAGTGACTTACCTAATGTCACACAGCTAGTAAGTATCTTTTGAACTCAGAAAGATGAGTCTTCCTAACTTCAGGCCTAGTGCTCTATGCACTACAGCGCTGCCTGGCTGCCCTCTTAAAATATTAAAGATTAATGAATGACTGGACCTGGTATGAATGGATGAATGAATCAAGGAACACTTACTGAGTGTTTACTATATGTGTATATACACATACATGTATATGTGTGTATATATACATCTATACATATATACATGTGTATATACATGTATACATGCATGCATGCATACATATATACACTGCTTGGCATGAGGCATACAAAACAGCAAAAGAAGACAGTCCCTGCTTTTAACGGGCTCACATTCTAATTTTATGGAAAAATTCAGCTTCAGGGCAGACGGCAAGGTCTTACCGTAACTTCACTCAACAATTCCTCTTAATAAAAGGAATTTTTCCTCTAAAACTTGCACTCAGTCAAAAAGCTGCACCGGAGGACCTAGAAAGCCACATATGGCCTCAAGGCCACATGTTCCCTACCCCTGGTAGAGTCATGAAGTGATAATTAGGTCTGGAATATGTCCTTAGCAGTCATTTGGTCCAACCCCTTCATTTTACAAATGGGGAACTGAGGCCCACACTGGTATAGTGACATCTTCTCAGGCAGTGAGTGATTAAGGGAGAATCTGATCCCAGATCTTATGTGGCCAAACCAGAACATTTTCCATTGTACCACTCTCCTGTCACTCAACTCATTCATTTATTTTTGCAAGTTTGGATTTCTTTGTATTAGATTTTCTTAAAGTGAGATCCACCCTGCCTCTTTGAGTATACCACCCCAAAATTCTAAGAACCACATTTTAGCTTCCACATCTTTGCTATCCCTTGATGACATCATGCTTTTCTCTCTATTCTTCCATCAATTCACTTTCCTCTTTGATTATATCAACCACAACCAATTGCTTACATCAGGGATGAAGGGTTTATGTTAATTTATGTTAATCAAAGCCCAAGAGAGTCCCTTCTCTCTGACCTTTCTCTTCTGTCTTTAGCCTGGTTTCTGTTGTCCAATTAGACTGCAGGGTGAACTGTGTCTAGTTACTCACCCAGAATTTTTCATCAGCATAAAATTGCCTTTAAAGGAAAAAATACTACATGTGTGTGTATACACATGTATGTGCATATATATTTAACAAGTATAATAAAGCCAAAGAGCTTTCTCATTTGGAGTAACACTCATTTATCCCTTGAACTTGACGAACTGTTTGTTTAAATGTAAGAGCAAAATGGCAAAACTAGCCACAAGCCCATGGGTCACTTTGAAATTAACTCTTTGATATTTCCTATGAGCCCCAAGGGCTCAGATCCAGCTACTTCCCAAGGCTCCCGAGAGTTTCTAATGCTCTTAAGACATTTTTACATTTTTGGATCTTCACTCACTTTCCTCGTCTTAAGAAAAAGTAGGGAAAAGAGCAGCAAGTTTAGGGGTCTGTGCCTGAATACCCAGACAGGGGCAGGGGGCAGCCCACAGGCCAGAGACATATGACTGTCTGGAAGGCATCAAATCATGCTGTATCTTTGTCCTTGGTCCTGACGGCTTCATCTGTTAATGACATCATTTAAGGAAAAAGAACCATCAGACATTGCAAATGCAAGTAACTGAGTTCTACGGAAAATGAGACAAGCCATGCTTAATAACCCTTAAGGCTTAAAAGTCCTTTTTCTGAGGGTTCTAATGTTTCCTTCCAATAATCCTAACCACATTCAGGAGAGGAAGCTAAGTAGCTACAATTATCCTTATTATCCACACTATTGAGGTACAGAGAGGTTGTCATCTGTTCAAGGTCACATGACATGCTAATGATGGATTAGAAAAGGAAGGAAGAAAATAAGAATTTATTAAGTGCCTACTATGTGCCAGGCCCCTTAAAAATATTAACTCGTTTGATCCTCGTTTGACCCCTTACACACAACCCTGGAAGGTAGGTGCTATCATTATCCCCATTTTACAGGTGAGAATACTGAGGTAGACTGAAGTTAAGTGTTAATTTAATTGTTAAAATATTAATTTAATAATATTAAAGTTAATTTGTCTAGGGTCACACACCATTTAAGTGTCTGAAGTCAGATTTAAACTCTTGACTCCAGGCCTAGCTCTCTAACCATCTGCCATCTTGTTTCTTCTCAAGGGTGAAACCTGACTAGTAATACCTCTATATAGGTTCCAAGTCCAGAAATAACCCCATTCTGATGCATGCAGAGGTAGTTAGGGGGAGATGTGTGGAAGTGGTGTGTGTATGTGTATGTGTGTGTGCATGCGTGTGTGTGTGTGTGTGTGTGTGTGTGTCTATTTCTATTCCCTTAGAAGTCAATGTAACTTCTTTGTTCAGTTAATTTACACTAGAAGAAATGGGGCTCACAGGAGTAAAGACCAGGAAGAGACTGTATCTGTGACTTCATTGATAGAACTCTGGGAAGAGGGAACTCCTTCCACTAGGGCAGGTTGCCACCTTCTCCAATTTACAGCTTTAGAAAACCACCTAAAGCATTAATGGGGGTCAATGACTTGCCCAGAGTCTCATAGCCATCCTGTGTCATTGGCTGGACTTGAACTCAGGTCTTTCTGGTTCTGAAGCCAACTCACCATTTACCACACAATGTTACTTCTCCTGTGGACTAGAGAGAGATAAGAAATGTGTAGCCTAAAGGCTTTTTGGTACTCTCAGGAGGCCTTGTATGTATGTGTATATGTGTGTGTGCCTGTCTAAATAAATACAAGCTGGGATACAATTTTTATATTACTCACAGAGTCATATAATTATAATTACACATAGAGTCATAATTAAACTATTATTGGAAGAGTTGGAAGAGACTTGAGAAGACTTAGGATCACAAGGTTTAAAGCAGGAAGAGATCTCAGAGATCTAGTTCAAACACTTATTTCACAAATCAGGAAATGGAGGCTCAGACAAGTGACTTGTCCAAGGTCATCCAGCCCAGCGCACTAGTCCCATCTACCTCAGTATGAAAGTGGTTTCCAGTTCTAAATCTTGTAATCACTCAACCTCTGCTTGGAAGACCTCAGTATTAGGAAATTCACTATCTAGCAATGCACCCGTTCTCCTTTTGAACAGCTTTCATTGTTGAGAAAATATTCTTTATTTCACACTGAAATTAGCCTCCTTTCAACTTCCCCATTTCCCTTAGCTCTGCCTGATGATGGCCAAACCAACAAGTCAAATCCTCTTTCCACAGGACAACCCTTCAAAGACTTGGAGACAACTAGCATGTCCCCCCCCCCATTTTTTTCTTCTCTAAATGAAACCTCAGTCCCTTCAATCAACACTTACACATCATGGTTCTGAGTCCCCTCAATACACTGACCATTTTCCCTTCAACTCATGTAAACTAGACCTAGACACTATGCTAAAGCAATGGTGTCAAACTCCTATAGAAAAGGGACCCACTAAGGTATGCATAGGAATCCTGGCTGGTGCATATTGACTTAAACAACTATATATTATGCATGTTGTATTGTATCTTTATTTGTTTTCTTAACTAATTCCCATTTACATTTTAATCCAGTTCGGGCCATGTTGGGGAGTGTTGTGGGGTCATGTTTGACACCTCTGCTCTAAACCATATAACTATATAGCCTAAAGCCTAAAGGGGAAGGAGGATTCTTAGCAGAATGTTGTCCTCTAGGGGATTTTTTTTTTAATATTTCCCCACCTCCTAACTAGACAATCTCTAAGGAACCTTCCAGCACTAATGTTCTGTAGATGAGTATGCACACGTTTGTAGACTGCAGGTAGAATGAGAGTGACATAGGCATCCCAAAAGCAGGGCAGAGGCACCCTTTGGCAGCCCTGGCCATCAGTAAGCACAGTACCAATTCCACTTTTTACAGTGAATGCCCCAAATGTACAAGTTCCTTCTAATTAGTCCGACCTTGCATTTCCTAGCATGGTTTCTGGCATCACAAAGGGAGAGGCATTCTCTACTGTCTTGTTCACCTCCATCCCTGGCACATGTAAGGGGTGACTCAGGTAACTAAGACTAGGCAGTGCTGCAGAGAACCATGGCATCCCAACCCGACTTTTGCTCTCTTTATTCTACAATCAAGAATCGAGTGTGGGCAGGAGGGGGATAAGAAGAGGCTAATTTAGAGAATTATAAACCTGGAAAATACCTTAGACATAATCTAAGAGAAAAGAACTTTGGGGTTATTACATGAGGATAAAAGTTTTCTATCCCTTTCTTTGTACCCCCATTCTGTAGCACAGTGCCTGGTATAGAGGAAATGTTTAGTAAATGCTGACCCAGGTAGATATAGGATCACAAATTCGATTAATGTTAACACTCATTTTATAGATAAGGAGACTGAGACTCAAACAGGAGATTTATCTAAGGTCACATGGGTAGTAAGAGACAGAGGCAGAATTTGAACCCAGACTCTGACACCAAATTGTCATTTTCTTGCCATTTTTTAAAATAGCCAGGTTTCTCATCTGACTCTGCTCAACCCTACTCCTCTCCTTTGCTCTCCCCTGGATAGAGATAGCTTTTATTTGCTTTTAGGGGATTTTCGAATTTGGAGCAGATTACCAGCCCCCAATTCACTGTTCCTACTTCAGAGCCAAATAACACTGTCTGACCATCTCCTCTGGACCACTGGTTTATATCGACCAATTCTTCATGCAATGCTCTGTTGGAATTACTCTGTAGCTTTATTTTCCTGTTTGCTGGGACCTTGGGGTTGGGTATAAGAAAATTTTTGGTCAAGACAGACATTAAACTCTTATTAACTATCCATTTATTTTTCAGTTTTTGTGATTGAAACACAATCAAACCAACAGTGAGTCCTTATTCCATCAAACTGTCAACAACGCCTCTGCAAGAGCTGGAAGCACAGAAAATATTATGCCAATAACGGTATGTAAAAATAAGGGTTTTCATTTATTGGTAACATATGGTACAGTTTGTTAGTGTAGTCTAACCATGTGGCCATTCAGTCGAGAATCTCTGATAAATGAGAACCAGTAGGTAGGATAGGATACCCAGGGTCTTACCACTCCCTTTCTACAAAATCATTCCACCCTTCAACTCAGTAGCTTTCCTCACAAATTCAGCTTTATTCACTAATGTTAACCACATGTCTTTGGAGGAGTATGCAAGCCCCTGCTTTACAATGACTGTGTTTGGGGAAGGACCATAGGAATCAGGGAGAAAGGGATTTTAATACATATTTTAAACTTCATTCATGTCCCTCTCCTGCCCAGTTCTCCATACCTATTCCTAGTCACTTGCACTCCCACCATATCATGTGGAAGGAAGAGCATGGGATGAAAAACCATATTGTGTTGATTCAACAAACATTTATTTAGTGCCTACAGCATGAGAAGCTCTATGACAGACCCCGTGGATACAAAGACCTTAGATAAACAAAAATGGCCTCAAGACGCTTCCATTCTAATGGAAGATAGAGATGGGTTGAGGGAGGGGTAATGATTATAACCAAGAGGTGCACAAATGAGTAAATGCAAAAGTTTACACAAAGTCATTTCAAGTGGTAGAGAACACTAGCAGCTAAGAGAATCAGTAAAGGCTTCCTCTAGGATATGGTACCTGAGCTATGTTTTGAGGGGAACTAAGGATGCTAAGTGGCAAAGGTGAGGAAGGAGCACATTGATGCTAAAGGAGGGCCATCTATGCAAAGCTACAGAGTTGTGTAATGGGATTCCTTGTGTAGAGAACACTTAACTAGCCACTTTGACTAAAAGGGAGAATATGTAAAGGAGAATAATATAAAATAAAATTGGAAACTGAAAGCCAGATTTTGGAGGGTTTTAAATGCCAGTCTGCTGATTTTGTATTTACAAAGGAGTGCTGAAGGCAATTGGAGCCAGAGAAGAATTTTGAGTAGTACAGTGGCTTGATCAGATATGTGTTTTGAGAATACTAATTGGACAGCAATGTTAGATTGGAGCCCTCATGAGGATAAGGTCTATATCTTTTCTAAGCTCCCCATGCCCACTCTTCAATGCATAGAATAAAGGAAGAAACCATTTGAGTGTTCAATAAATGTTAATAGAATGAATAAATGAATAACATCGCTTCTAATGTCCAAAGACGTGTTAATGAGCTTCTGTAATGTCTCTCTTAAGAGAATGAATCACCCCTCACTAATTTCCAGGCTCTTTGTACCGGATCTGGGTTATATGTCTCTCTTCAGAATGACAGTGGGGGCCCCTGAAACTAGAACATGAGATGGGGATGGGAATTGCTCAAGAATAAGTAATGAGGCCCAGGTAGACGGGCCTCAGCTCTTTTAAGGAGCTTTTAGCATGCCTTTGGAATAGTGTCCACTGAATCACTTATGAAATTTCAAGACTTTTTCTTCATTCTCCCACCTAATGTGAACCTTTGTCCTTCACCCACTCTTCTTTTGCTGATTACAATATAAGGCAATATGTGCTAGGTGCTAGAAATATAAATCAAACACTTTAGGAATATAGAAGAGGGAGGGATCATTTCCATCTTGGGGAGGGAAGCCATGTGGGGAATCAAGGGACAATGACGCAAAGACCTCATGGAGGAGGTGCCACTTGAATTAGACCTTGAAGGGTGGGTAAGGTTTCAAAGGGCAGAGATTGTAAACAGGAGTATATCTAGTACAGAGGACATGGGAACTTTGTCCCAACAACAGCAACAACAGAACTTAAAGTCTTTCAACAGCTAGGAACAATTGGGCTCAGCATCTAGTCAGCAAAAATAGTTAAAACTGATAAGCACATTTCCATCCCAAGTGAATTCTTCCCTGAACCAACCTTACCCTACTCCCTGGCTTCTCCCATCTCACCTCCAGTAGTGCGTTTGCATTATCCCAATGTCTGGACTACACACACACACACACACACACACACACACACACACGCACACACACGCACACACACGCATACACACATGCGCATACACTCACACATGCACATGCACACACACTCACACATGCGCACACACACACATGCACACACACAAGCACATGCACACACACATGCATACACACGCACATAGACACACTCACACATGCACACACACATGCACGCACACACACACACATAGCTAGTTACTTCTCTGATGCTGAAGTGGGCATTCCAGCCAAAGGGCACATTGTGTATTTTAGAGAGGCTTTGGGTCATACGCACACAATCTGGTAACTGATTCTAGTCAACTAACCATGTCTTGAAGAGAATCTCTTGATTGATTGTGATTGCAGAGCTGGAAAGTTCTAGGGTGGGGGCGGGGGGGTGGGGTAGAAGAAGCAAAGGAGGACACATTGAGACTCAGCTAACTCTTGTCTAGCTTTGCCTTCTCTTCTTTGACTGGCTCCTCGCTTATACCTCTGGTTCCTTCCTTGTAGGGTTGTTCTAAGGATCCAATAAAATAATGACTGTGAAGTACTTTGTGAATGATAATGATAACAAGAACTAGCATTTATAGGTTGCTTTACGATTTGTAGAGCCCTTTGTATATATTACCTCATTTGGTTTTCCCAACAGCCTTGGGAGGTAGGTGCCATTGTTACCCCATTTTACAGAGGAGGGAACTGAGGTAGATGATGGTTAAGTGGCTTGCACAGGCTCAAAAAGCTAGTAAGTACCTAAAAATGATAAAGACTAACTATGACTACTCTGCTTTTAAGATCGTACACTGTACAACTTAACTTCAAGCAGCAATCTCCCCAATGCCTGCGTATGGTCATCGAGAAGACAGGAGGAGGGTGTGTAGATGAATTTCTGTAACCCATCACCCCAACTAGGAAAAAAACATCTCAGAGTAATGCTCTTTCAGTGGGACCCTGGTAGCACGGGGAAAAGGGCACACTACTTTCCTTTTGCCTATGAGTCTCCATTGAGCTGGAACCAAAGTTTTGGGGACTGACTCATGTGCCGTATAATAATCAAAAATTCATTCTTGTAAGCAGAAAACCAGTGGAGTGAAAATAGCACTGGGATTTGGAGCCAGAGGACCTGGGTTCAAATTCTGTTTGTGCTCATATAATAAATAACTCATAGTGATATAGCCTTATGTGGGATAGGTAGTAAAATTATTATAATCCCTATTTTCCAAATGAGGAAACTGAGGCTCAGAGAATTTCAGCAGTCTGTCCACAGTCTAGTCCACAGCTAGTGAGGACCAGGTCAGAGTCAGGCCTTGAACCTCGGGCTTCTAACTCCAAGACCTACAACTTTTTCAACATGCCACATGTGTATCCCTATGAGACAATCAGAGGACAAATAGGATCTCTTCCTTTTCAGTGAGTTTTGGTTGTTCATCCAGTCTGATAGAGCAGCCAAAGATGTGTCATCCTGAGGGGATGATGGGGAGCGGGAGAGAGAATAAAACTGAGAGGACTGGGCTCTACAAAGACTTCTAGGTGTGTGGGCAAAGGTTAAGGAAAGTTTCAGTACTGGGGTCAAGATAACATGAAGTTCAAAGGCCTAGACAATACTAATACACACCCTCGTGAATATACTGGAGAAGGAAATGGCAAACCACTCCAGTATCTTTGCCAAGAAAACCCCAAATGAGGTCACAAGGAGTCGGAATGACTGAACAAAAATAACAATATGGATATACACATATATGCATACCTATGCACATGTAACACATATATCACAAACACTACAGTACACATTGCACACATGTGCATAATAACGTTGTACATTGTTTATATCTGTACATACATGACACATGTGACAATATACCACACATGTATGATACATGCATGGACACTGTTCGCATGTATATGCATTGATGATACTGTTACATATATGTGTGTATAGTACATATGTATGTACATGTATATCTGTAGACAGACAGATCATGGAGATAGGTAGATAGACAGAAAGATAGATAGATAGATAGATAGATAGATAGATAGATGAGACAGATAGATAGGTAGATAGACAGACAGATAGATAGATAGATAGATAGATAGATAGATAGATAGATAGCCAGATAGACAAATGGATAGACAGATGGGTAGATAAAAGAGATAGATATTTGATAGATAGATGGATAAATAGATAGTACTTTAAGGTCTGCAAAACATTTTTCTGACAACCATTCTATGAGGTAGATAGTGAAAACATTTTATTTTACAGATGAGAAAAATGAGGAGCAGAGAGATAAACTTACTTGTTTATGCCTAGTAAGTGAGGGGAACCAAAAACTGAAGTCAAGGGTCCTGATCCTAAGACCAATGCTACCACTATATCATATTGCTCCCTCTGAGGTCAGAGAAAAGGCAATGATCAGATATCAGGCCCACATGAGGCACCAAGGATCCAAAGAAACGAAACAAAGTCCAAGATGTAAGCAGAGAAGAATGTAATGGTGTTCTTTTAAAGTAAAAGTGTCCTTGGGGAGTCACTAATCAGAGAAATTGTTTTACTCAATGACATACAGTGGAAGCAGCAAAGCTGGGACCAGCACCAATGTCTCTTTATCTAGACTCATTCCATTGACTTTCCCAGTTTCCCACCCCCTGAACCCCTCCACCTAGTGGATCTCCAAGGGAGATAGTGAAGGAAGGAGCAAGAGGACAAGTCTTCAGATTCCTTGAAGTTCTGAATGAAAAGCTTCACATTTGAGGAAGTTTTTCAACCCAAAGGGATCCAACAGGGAATGGACTGTTTCTTCCTCTTCCTCTTCTTTGGTGCAGCTGTGGCCACCAAGTCTGGGCAGGGACAACTGTCCTTATCACTTTTCAGGAAGAGGGGAGGGATAAAATGAAAACAGCCTTTCTCTCTCCATAAAAAAGAATGGGTTAAGAGTTGAACTGACTCCCTCTCCCTATCAGGAGGTAAAAGAGAGTGGAGGAAGCTAACTTGTCCCTCCTTACTCCAACATCGAACATACACAGTTAGAGAATGCTGAAGCACTTTGCAAACCTTTAAAGCACTTACATAGGAAGAGGAGGGAAGAGAATAAACATTTATTAAGCACCTAATATGTGCCAGGGACTGTGCTAAGTGCTTTTACAAATATCTCATTCGATGTAAATGCTATTGTCATTGTTAATAGTAATAATAAATAATAACCCCAGAATCATTGATGACTCAGAAAAAGGGCAAAATAAACACTTGCGTAAGTAATAAGATTTGAGGAGAACTGAAAAGGTTCCTGTGAGTCCAAACGCCTAAAATTCCAACCTTAAGAAATCATCCCTTTGGGTTAAGTATCATCCTCTCCCTCCTCTTCGTCTCCTAATAATCCCCCTAATAGGGGTAGCTCTGCAAGTCACTATGAACAATTTTATTTCTTCATCTGAAGGTTGAGAGGGTTGGATTGGATAATTTCTCATGTGCCTACCATCCTAAGATTTATTCTTGTGCCTAACATTTCTTATGTCTACCATTCTAAGATTCCTTCCCCGACTAGAGGGGGCACCCCGAGGAGACTAAGGCAGCAGAGATGGAAAAGTAGTACAGAGGCAAAGGAAGGAAGGCACTCAATAAACTTTGCCAACTTCAGAGTTTGTTGATCAGGAGACTTCTCGTATTGCAAACTCTGAAAATTGCCTAAACTGTAAACATCCAGGTATTTATCCTTTACCTACAGAAGGAAGAAGTTAGTCCCTTTTTGAAACTTATAGACTGACACATTGACCATCTTTCAATGTCTCTTGGTACTTAAATAATTTGGAATAGAAACAAGTTCCATCCTTTGCATGTGCCAACTCAAAAATTGAAGATGCCATGCCCTTCTAGGAACAGGGTCTAGAACACTGAGAAAATAAATGGTCGCCAAGATTTTGCTCTTCTTGGAATTCCTGAAGGGTATATTTTTTGTCTTGAATCTCACTGTGCTAGAACAGCAAAGAAGAGTGGGGGGGGGAACCTCTAAATATTCTCCACCTACCTTCCAACTTGGGTAGAGTGTCCTTCATGTCCAAAGAACAGAGGTTGCCCCCTTAGTGAGGTCACAGTTGAAATGAATCTGTAGGCACAATTATCATCCCACCCAGACATTGGTCCACACAGCAGAACCAATTTGAAAATGTGGCATGATCAGCAGTCTTGCCGGAGGAGAGAGACCCAGGGCCAGAGTAGAAGGGACGCCATAAATCAAGGCTTAGATGCCCTGAGCGGGAAGTCCTGGTCTGAACCAGCCAGGGAAGCTGAGAGTCGCGATTGAGATGCATTGGCAGAACTGTGACGGTGACCCCCAGACTGAAATAATTGGGGTGGGGGGTGCATACTGCAGGTCAGACTGAGGGGCATTGGCAGAATCAAGGAGGGGAAGAAAGCTTTCAAAAGACCTGCTGAGAGATGACAAGCTGTACTCAGAGTAATTATCTGCCATGTTCATAAGCACTAAATTCACTTTTAAAGGGGGAAAAAAGGGAAAGAAAACCTGGGGAGGTGGGCTGGGGTGGGGGGGGGAGGGAGATGTATAGCAAAAACAATAGACCCCAGAGGGAAAGGAGTGAACGAAACTTACCAACTCCATTTCCAGAGAAACAGTGCCCTCTGCTGCCCACAGAGGTGGGTGCACCAAATTCGAACAAAAGGATTTCCCTGAAAGGATATTCTCTAGGCTGGACCTGCCATTCCAGCTGCTTTGATAAGGAAGAAAACAAAGAAAAAGTTTGCTTCTGATTCACTGCTATGTCCTAGGTTGCCAGCTCTAAGAGAACTGTTGAGACTGCCCCAGATGGTTCTCTCATTGTATCGGTCCAATGGCCACTAAGGGTACCCTCCTCATGCTCACACAGGGTTCTGAACTGGATATTAATATCAGAAACATCCTGGTTCACTGAAATTAAGTTGAGGAATGTATCAGGAAGGACCTCCCAGATCCTAAGATTAGATTGTTTGTTTGTTTTCCCTTTCTGGGATGGTGGGAAGTATCCCATGATGTAGTGCTTGGAGTGAGGAATTGGGAAGGGGGATTTAATTGGGTCTTTTGACCAATAAAAATCAGATCTTCTTCCTTCCCAAAACCACAGTCCAGCTTATCCAATTCAATTGCATCTAGAAAATTTATATGGAAGGATGTGCCATGCTCAGCGATGTCTATGGAGGCACAGACCTATGAATGCCTTAGGACATTTGACCTAACTTTGATTTATTCTTCCAAAACCCTTTCATCCAGTCCTCTGCTACCTCCTATTTATTAATTAGAATATCCACTTCATTTGTTCTTTTTTTTATCCATATTACTATCACTCTGGCTTTTAGCAACTTGTGTCTAGTTTTATTGCAATAGCCTCTTAACCAAAGTTCATATGGCGTACTGGGGTCGGGGGTTAGGGGGTGGGAGAAGTGAAGCTTGCTGAATCTGAAATCACAAGACCTGAGTTCAAACTGTGGCTCGACTACTTCTTACCTGTGTGATCCTTGGCAATTCACTTGACCTTAGAATTCAGTATCTCAAGATGACTTCTGAGATCCTTTCCTGTTCCAAATTTATAAGCCTGTGCTCTCTTTGACTAAAGCCCTTTCTCTCACTCTAATCATTCCTGACAACAGATAAATTTCCCTAAATCACCACTTTCATCACACCCCACCAAACCCTTCAATGCTTTCCCAGAATGTACAGAATTAAATCCAAGTTCCATATCTTTGTATTCAAAGCTCTTTATGATCTACAATGAATAATAATGTAACATTATTTTATTTCATTTTAAGGTTCACAAAGAGTATTTTCCTATGTTAACTCATTTGATTCACACAACAACCTTGGGACGTAGTCACTATTATTACCCTATTTTGCAGTTGAAGAAACTGAGGCACATAGAAGTTATTTGTCCAAAGTCATCCAGCTAGCATCCATCTGAGGCAGGTTATGAATTGAGGTCTTCTTGCTTTTAAGTCAGGAGCTCCAGCTATTGCAACAGTCAATATAAACTGAAGGTTGGTTGACCATTTTAAGCATTCAGTCACTTAGTATTTGTATTCCATTATTCCCCAGTGGTCTAAGGGAAAGTGTGTTGTACTTGGTTCGGGGGAACCATGGGTTCAAATCCCATTTTGACATTTACCATTGATGTGATGCTGAATAAGTCAGTTAACCCTGAGCCCTAATTTTTTTCACCTGTAATGTGAAGATAATAATGTTCCAAACAGGATTGGCAGCAGGCAGCATTGTAAACCTTAGTCTGCTATGTAAATAGGAATTTCCATCTGCTTACTGTCCCCAGAACTCTCCCATGCTGATACCCGCTTCCACCTCTTTGTTCATGGTCCCCTGGTCTGACCTGCCTTTCCCTTGTATGTTTGTCTATCGAACAAATTACACCTACCTGTTCAGGTCTAGTTAATGTACCACTTTTTCTATGAAACATCCTCAATAACTACATCCCACTCTATGCTTCAAAATCTTCTAGAATTTCTTGTCTTTACCATTCATTTTAACTTGCCCTATACTACTTTGAATTGCCTAATGATCCTGTGTCTTATGTCCCTAAGAGGTTGTTGCTCAAAAGGTTGGAAAAGCTGTGAGTGCTGCCCCAGAATAGAAAGTGCTGGGAAATGAATATTATGGCTACATAGTGGTCTTCCAATATTCAGATTTTTAATGCCGTGTAATGACAGCACTCTGTCCCAGGTGTGAACAAGGGAACACAGGGACTCGTTTTTCAAAATTTTTGGCTGAATTCTCGGCTGAACAGACTTCACTGTCTTTTTTTCCCTCTTTTCCCCCGTCTGGTCTCCCCAACTTCCCACTTGGAAGCTTTCAACTAGGCATGCACCTACTCTCCCCTCCCCCAATGCTCCAGCTTTTGTGGGTGAGCTGGAGAAATGGCTCGTTGCCCCAGAGAGCATCCACATGACTCCTGATGATAACACCTCTACCAGGAGAAAAGACAAACAGCTTTCACTGATTGCAGCATGTACAGCCGGCTGTGTTGTTTGGCACACTCCCCGCAGCTGTGCATCCATGATGCTATATTTAAGCCAAAAAAAAAAATCTATGAGAGATCGAATCAATACAAGCTGAAAGTTGGTTGGCCATTTTAAGCACTCAGTCACTTGGCACTGCCAACTTTTTGCTCCATCAGGGGAAACACTGAGCTAAGGAAAAAAGATCCTCTACCCCAGCCCCTCCCCACTTAAAGGAAAAATAGGGACAGATTTTGCCTACACATGGTGCCACATGGTCAGAATTCTCAGTAATTAGGATTTCTGAGACAGAACTTCTGCAAGGGAACAAGTCTCATCAATGCTACCTGGAAAGTATTTCTGGCATTTATTTGTTCTTTCTGTTCCTATCCACTACCCAAATACATAAGTCGCTTCTCTTAGAATGTAAGCTCTTTTTGAGCAGAGACTTCTTTTATTAAATGTATTCATATCCCCAGAATCTAACACAGGACCTTTAAAGTAGGTGCTTTCAAAAATGTTGATCAATTGATCGATACTATAGTCATCAAGACCTCGCAAATTTATATGAGACTACTGCAATCACTTCCTAGCAAATTTTCTCACCTCCCTTTTATATTCTTTTATATCCTTATCCAATCTATCCTTGATACTATTCCACTGTCAGATAATCTTAATGGGGCAAATATCTAGTTGCGTTACTTCTGTTAACAGCTCTTCTGGACTAACTCCCAGCTCATACACGTAGCTTAGATCCCCAAGGGACAGCTACCCTAGGTTCACAGCACTCTGTGGGACCACAATCTTAAAACTATAGCTCATGAATCCCCACTTGTATGTGATAGTGGTTAGCCACAATTACCTCAAAGAAAAGGCAATGAATGAAATGGAATAGTGTGAAGAGAAGTAATAAAATATCCCCCCTAAAAAACAGCTTGGGCCCACTCTCCCACAAACAAACTCAGCATCAGTGGGAATAGGGGGCACACATATAGAACACTCCACAATCAAGATACAGACCCAAAGAGAACACAGTTGGTTAACACAACTCACACATCTGGGACTGCAAGGCTCCAGCGTCTTTTCTCTCCTCTTGCTGTACCCCTGGGTACAATGTTTTTGCTGGGCAGATCACTCCACTGGGCTCTCTAGGCCTGAGTCTCTCCACTGCACAAGTTGACTCTGCAGAATTTTCACACTCAGGGATGGCTGACTTAATTGACTCTCCTCAGAGTTGTCTCATCTTTTAAAAGTCACCAGAAAGGCTTTATAAGACCACCAGGGTCATGGCAAATGCTTTACCTAGTTATCCAATGACTAGCTACTCCAGTTCATTCCAAAAACTCAGTTGAAGAACTTCACATCTCCTAAAGGAATAAAAAAGAGTAAATTATTTTGATACTTTTTTTCCAATCAGTGAATAATGTTTTTTTCAGTGCCTAAGTATCCCAAATGGTCACAGTCTAAGATGGGCTTTGCCCCACATCCTTGCAATCCTCTTATGGAAAATCTCCAGTAACTTGCTGGAGCCTATTGTAAAATAATTTGCATTTGTTTGCCTAGAATTTAAGGCTGTTCACCATTTGGCACCAGCTTACCTTTCCAACCTTAATTCATGTAAATCTCCTCCAAATACTGTACACAAGAGTGTACCAAAACAGCTTTTACTTTTCCACCTCTGTCCCTGTTTTTGCCCACAATATTCTCCTTCCTGGGAATGTCCTTCCTCCTCTTCTTTTCCTGTTGAATTCCAACTCATCTTTGAAAACACAAGTCAAATGCCACCTCCTGCATGAAAACTTCCCAAATCCACACCCAGCCAACCAGTTTTCCTCCAGGCCTTACAGCATTATACTTCTATATTGCTAATATACTTATCATGTAATATGGTATATTACAGCTTATCTGCCTGTAGCAGGGACAGCAGGAAATACATTTTTTTTTCCTTCCAGTGAACTGCACTGAGAAAACTGGTGGCTTGCTCATCCCATTTCCTGCCTGAAATATTATAGGAAAATAACCAGGATTATTTGCTTTTTTCCCCTGACAGTTCTTAGATTTAAGGATTGTGACAAGGTGGAGGTGAGGGGGTGAGGGAGTGGGATGAGAGAGAACAGAATTCTCAGTGTTCTCCAGGTGGATGCCCTGGGCCTTGAGGGATTCCAGGGTAATCCTGAGAGGTATGTACACTCTATGAAATGAGAGTCTTGCAGAGCCCTGATAAGAGGGAGATGCCTAGAGCACAATCCTTTGATGGGCTCTTCAGTTGAATCAGATATAGCAAGCCTTGAGTGTATAGCTAGGACTACCTGCACCCTCTCTCCTGGATGGGTAAACGTGGAAGAGGACACTGGAGTAAAAGCTCAGCTTCAAAGACAAATTGGCACCATATGCTCAAATACTGTAGGCAGAACAAACTGAAGATGGCCAGGATTGGGAGGTGGGGAGTGAAGGGGAGCACCAGAACTGTGAAGGACCCCAAGAGAGGACACCTAATAAGGGGCCATCACGGAGCTATAAGGGCCACATCTGGCACCTTGGTCATGACTATAAGAACTGGTTTTATCCAGGGCTATGGAGAGAGGGCTACTCACTTGTGGCTATCGTTATCTTCTAGGGACTCTGACATGTGGATCATAGAACATCAGAGTTGGAAGGGGCCCCAAAGATTGAGGCCAACTCTCTCATTTTGGAGATGAAGAAAGAAACCAAGGTTTATAGTGGTGAAATGACTTGCCCAAGGACACACAGGGTATCGGAACAAAGATGAACTCTTCTCTCCTGACTCCCAAGCTCTTTGTCTTATCCCCTCTCCATAGCAAGGACCATTCCGTATATGCACCTAGAACAGGGCAGAGCTCTCAGTAGGCATTCAGCAAGCTGATATCCATTAAGCAATCCACAAAGAATTTATCAAACCCTACTATGTGCCAGGGGCTGGGGATAGGAGTATGAGGAATTTTTAAAAACCGTCATTTTCAAAGGGATTGCATTCTAATAGGAGAGATAAGTACATAAGTATGTGTATGTATATAGTGAATAAATACAAATGGATGAGATGATGGGGAAAAGATATGGGTCATCAACCCTAGGGGGCATAGGCACACCCATCTATGTTTATTTCTTGCCTCTTCAGGACTCTCACTATGGCAGCCAGCAGGGGCAGCTACTTCAAGAGCCACAAATCCCCATGAGGACAAGGTCTTCTCATTTTATTAGGATACGGACTATCTCTACCAAGGAAGATTAATAGTCTTCTGTAATCTGTAGCTCAGAGACATTCATCTGTAAATTGGGGATATTTCCATTAGCTTCCTCACAGGGTTCAGGATAGAAGCAAGAAAGCATAAAGCTCTTTAGTGAGAGATGGCTATGCAAATGCAATCTCCGGATATTTTCATTTTTTATTGATAGTAACTAGAGATATAAAAAATGGAATGGATTCCTTTTTGAGCTCATGAACTTCCCATTATTGGAATGCTCAAGGAGAGGTCAAATGATTACCAGTCACGATTATATGGGATTACATTTCCTGAGATGATGGACCAGAAAACCTCTAAGGACCCTCCAACCTAAGATTCCCATATTCTAGGCTAGGAGCATTAAGAGGTTAAAGGAGGTGAATTTGACTGAATTTCCTTTCCCATCCTAATATGCTCATTCAATTGACAGCAAGGTCCCAATTAATGTGAATAATGAATCCCAAAAAATGAGCTCATGTATTTGAATTCACACTATGTATAGTTATGATGATGCTAAATATGGTAATTGGCTCCAGCTCAATAGAAATATGAAGTGAGAATTTGAATAGGGTGGTCACCTCACAGGAATAATTCTTTGCACTAATCCGGACTTACCTGAAGAAAGAATTGGCAAAGGGGTGCTGAAATGCACCAGAAAATTGTTATGTAATAGTAACAGCTAGCATTTAGATGATGCTTTAAGGTTCACAAATCACTCTAAAAACATTATCTCATTTGACCTTCACAATGACTGAGGGAGGCAAGTGCTATCATTACACCCATTTTACAGATGAGTATAATGAGGCTGAAGGATAAAAAGTGATTTGCCCATGAATACACATCTAGGAAATTCTATCTACTATGCCACCTAGCTGCCAAGTTGGCTTCTTGCACCTACTTTCAACCTTACAAATGACTTCAGAAAAGTCTTTGATTTTACACTGGTCTTACCCACATTAGTTGATTTTGTCCCCTACACTTTCTAGACATCCCAATAAGTCTCTGCAACCCTACCCATCCAAGTGATGGATTGGAAGAACAGAAATGTTGAACTGCATTAAATTCCCAAAGAATCTGAGTGAGCAGTGAAAAATTCAGGCCATCATCTTCATGTTTGACAACATGAAGACAAGCCTTCAGAGCATGATTAGAGATTATGGTGATAAGCCCAGGTATGATAGAAATGCAAGAGAAGCTTTATTACACCATAGTCCTAGCCTAATTTCTTTTGCAGAATAGTTATAAGGCTTTATACTTATGTAACATGATTTTCCCCTTCCTAAGTGGGTAGCAAAACAGAACGCTAATTCTAACACTTTAAGGTACTATTGATTCCTTAGATCACAACTAAGGGGAACCTTAGAGATTACCTAATTCAGCCCCTTCTTTTTATAGATAAAGTAAAATATGAAAGACCCACCAAGATTTGCTTGTTCAAATTCACAGAGCTAGTGACAAGAAATAAGAGGGGGAAAAATAGGTCTTCCTAACTTCTAGTCCCATTTTTAATGATATATTACATTGTCATTTGTAATGGGCCTTAAAGATCACTTAATGCAGACCCCACCATTTCACAAGTGAGAACTTTGAGACTCTGCAAGGTGAAGTATCTTACTAAACATCAGCTGAATAGAATATAACAAAGCCAGAATTTTAATCCAGTTCTTCAGACTCCAAATATGGTGCACCATTGTTCTGGAGTGTTTGGGGGAAATCAGTTGTTTTATATTTTTCCCCAATCATAAAGCATGTACTTCCTGTTTCAGGAAGGAAACTTCTTTAATATCCAGGAGCATTAAACAGCTCTACACATCTTTGATACTATGGGGTCACTCTGAACAGATTCTGGAATAAATGATCAAACTTTGGTTAAATGAGTTCTCTCAGGAATAACTATGCAAATTCTCTGCTGAGGCTTAGGAATTAGGACATGTTTTAATTAGTGAGTGATGAAGTTTTATCACTGATGCCCTCCAAGGCTCCCCAAACACTTTCCTACAAACAAAAATCCAGATGCTGAAACCATGCTCCCGATATTGCAAACACAGAAGCTCATAAAATGAGGTCATGAGCTCCAGGGAAGCCATTTTATAATCTGTTCCCTTAGTAGCTCTATGGGGTTCAGAAAAGATGGGGAGGAGGCAGTGAATAGAGAGAAATGAGGGTTCCCTAAACCAATATTTTAGAACAAGTCTCTATTCTTTATTTGCAAAATCAATAGCTATCCACCGACACCACGTCATCTTGCAATTTAGAAGCTACTTGTGACATGTTTATAAGTCTAGAGAAAGATAAAGATGATAGTCACCAGGGCTTATTCCCCTCGCCCTAACTCTATGCTGCTCTTCATTGCCTTTGACACTTTCTCCAAGTAGATCAAAGTTCTACAAGCTGATTAATTGATCTTTTTAGCAAGAAGGCACTACAAGCAAGATTTGAGGTTCTGCTGAAATGGGCACTATTTGTGTTGTTCACATATGATGCTTGTCATGGCACCTCAACACCCTTCTCTCTCATCAAGCTAGATCCCTCACCCCACCTCTACCCATTATGTGGTACAAGACACTTGGCCATGGCCACCAAACTGCTACAACTAAATACTCAGGGTCTTAGATATAACCGCCACAGAGGGAAACTATATCTACTACTCTATGCTATTGCTCTTAAGCCCCCACCAGCATGCTTCCTGTTTACATGAATCAGTCACAATGCCTTCATTAACTCTTAAGCATGAAACATTCACTCAATGAGAAGACAAGAGTAAGAATGACCATAACATAACATTTGACCAATATAAAGCAAAAACAGGTATTATCAAAGCATAGCAGTCTATTCATAAACCTGGGTCACACTCTATCACCACTGACAAAAGTATCAGGAAGAGTGGTAATACATTTCCAGAAGTCCAGAGCAACTGGACAATGGACTACAGTCCTGGATGTCTTGGTCACTTTAGGGAATAGTTTGTATCATGCATTATCTACTGGCAAGGACTGCTTCTCCATTGAGACTTTCCACTTTCCTGCTGAATGAAACCATTTCTCCGACTGCTCTCAGAACTCAAATGTAATGTTAAGCTCTTTTATCTAACACCAGGCTCAAGCCTGGCATCAGCTTCCTTTCCACTTGCTTTTCTACTGGCTTCTCCTCAAATTAGGGCTCCTTCAGCTGAGTAGTAAAAAGCTGAGAAACCCATAATCCACATTTCTGTCAGATAAAACACAAAGAGTCAATATACAGTGGTCCCAAAACAGTTCTTTGAGAGTTTCCCGGAAAAAAATTTCCATGTCCTCAAAGACAGTCCCATGTAAATTAGATGCTATGAAACAATGCAGTATGGCCATCTCTACAATCAATCAGTACTTTCCTCCTCCCCTAACTCCTGCCCCACTGGTCTTCTCAGAATTCCTCAAATCCTTTGATCCTGAAATTACAACTTTTCTCTGAAGTGCTCTCAGAACGGTCTATATTTTTCCCTGAGTGACTTTTCAGTGTTTCTTACAAAATATTCTTTTTCCTGCCCCCTTTCAATAAACAAAATGTCCACATAAGATAGGAACAGTATCATACATTTATAAAAAATAACTGGCGGAGATTCAGTTGCTTTGCATAATAACTTCCTGTCAATAATGCATTTCACAAAGGCTTCCCTGGTGATACTCTGTGAGATAGTTAGAATATTTTTATCGTACATTATACTCAAGAAAACTCTGGACTAGAAAGGTTAAATGACTAGTAAAAAGGTCATTTCATCTGGGTAGAATGATGACCTAAACAAGCTCTTCTGACTCCAATTCCAGTGATCTTTCTACCGTGTCAGGCTATCTCTGTCCACCAAGTATCCTTTGTTGAATTGGCAGAACTTTCTAGTTGTTGTGTGGTTGTGGTCACGGTTTGTCCTTTGTTCTTGAAGAGGACCATGACATCAGGGAGATGATGACATGACTTGCGATTGACTTTGATTTGAGTGAGAGAGGGCTGTGCAAGGTCACCAACTTCACTTTCTCCTCCAGAGTCATCTGGGTCCAGTGGCCAGATATTCATCAAGATGACTGGAGATGTCCCAGGATGCAGTGGGAGACTTTGGCTCTTTTAATCTACTGTCTGGTCAGGTCCTCACTTTGAGCAAGGCAACACCCATTCAATGAATAGGCCTAGGCCTCTTTAAGAGGTGAGTCAAGGGATGGCCTCTTTAATAAAAAAAAAGAAAAAAAAACCTAGGAGAGGAAGACACTCAGAGTTTCAGAGTTGCTGGACAAAAGAGAAACAGTTACTATTTACATTCACTCTGAGCCAGGACTGCCCAAAAAATAACCATTAAATGGCACTTGGGCACGGACCTATTGCTGTCTAAGCCATGAGATGCAGAGTGAATTGGTTTAAGGCTTCGTCTTTGAGAAAGTAGTCTGTCTCCCTAATCCAGGACATAGTATTATACCCTCGTAGACCAATTTGAGGGGTGTGAGGTAGAATCTCAGAGTTGCTTTAATTTTCATTTATCTAATAATAGTGATTCAAAGCATTTTTTCAATATGTGTTGATATCTTGAATTCCTCCCATATTCTTTGATCATTTCTCTATTAAGATGTAGTTCTTATCCTTATAATTTTGAACCCATTACTTATATATTTTAAACCACTTATCAAAGAAACTTGTTGCAAGGGGATTTTTCTCCCTCCCAATTACCTGATTCTCTTATAATTTTAGCTGCATTGTGGGGGGGGGGTTGTTGCAAAGCAATAATGATAATATTTTATACAACCAAAATTGTCCATTTTTTTCTTCCATAATCCTCTCTATGTTTTGTTTCTTAATAGAAATCCAAGCTAATCGCTTCCCTTCTCCTTTAATGTATGATTTTATGATTTGTTTGACCACCTTCTATATTGGTATAAACACTTTAAATTGGTGTACTCCAGAATGCAGTTATTTTTAGCTGATTTTCTGATCAGCATTTTGCTGATATGATTTTTTCCCATTGATTAATATTATATGATAATGCTCATAGGTTGTGTTGTTTATGAATAGGGTATAAATCTGAAACCTTTGGAGAGATTCATCAAGAGTGCAATAGAACTCTGGAACAATACGACTCTGGCTAGCAGTGATGTAGAGAAGGAAATAGCTAATCAGATGCATAATGTTCCGAAAGGTAAGTTTTATATGCTTGGTAATAATCAAAACTAATGGTACTGACTATGTGGGGTGGAACCTAGTGGACTATAGTTGCTTTTTTAGCATTTGTTTGTTATCCTGTTTTGATGTTGGTGTCTTAGATCAATCACATCGAATACTTCTCTCTTAGCAGATACAATAAATTAGAAGACCAAATTGGTGCTCGCAATTATTCTTCATGTGTTAGGTATGCAGATGAATCAGCCACCTACCAACAAGGGGAAACTGCTAGTGGGTGGCTTAATGAAGGGCTCATGAATGGCATGTAGAAGTCATAATAATGGTTCTTAGTAACACTTCTGAATATTGGATCCTTCCCAGATAGATATGTGGGAGCAGTAGAAAGGGTTGGAGAATCAGCTTCCTGAAAGAATAGAACCTGATCATTTCTCTCCCTCAGAAAGGGTCAGCTCCCACCTGGTTGAACATAGGCCTGATTATTATGCTCCTTGGATGGTATGAAGTCAGATGACATGAACTGACAGTTCTCCCAAGCTCTACCCAGGATCAGATGAGGAGTAAAAGAATTCTATCTAAGGGATAGGGTCATGCCCTGAAATATCAGTGTCCTGAGGAAAACAGAAGATAGAGAGAGGTTTGGTGAAAAGCCAATCTGTAACAAGTGGTAGAGACTACATAATCTGCCAGTCTACAAAATAGCTCCAGGATATTATTGGGGCTCTGAAAAGTCTATGTATTTCAAGCATCGGTTACTTTTCTCAGGCAAGCAAGAGGACAGGATCATGAGAAAAATCAAGGAACAGGGGCTCAAGGAAGGACTGCTTGCCAGCTGGTGCCAGACAATAGACCATGGCTGGGAGAAGGGGAGGGAGATATAGATGGAATATGGTTTGGTCGGAGTCAGGATTTGAGTCAAAATATAAAGAATTACTTGTTTACTCAGTAACTAGAACTGAGTTGATTCTGATTTGTCCCAAGACAAGAAAGAGTGGGATTCAGAAGAAAAAATATATCTTAGGTAGTCAGATAGAGTAATAAAATCATTAGGACTTTAGACCTGAAAGAGACTTAGGGAATCAATCCAATTTACTTGCTTTTCACACCAGGAAAGAGGCCCAAATGTAGGAAGTGACTTGCCCAAGGCAGCCACATCATACTGGAGGCAGAACTGTGATTAGAACCTAGATCTAGGAATCAAGTATCCTGACCTAGTATTGTTCCCACCATAACATAAATCTGGGGCTTCAAAGGAGGCCTGAACAGAGGAATCTTTGAACAAGGAATTTCTAAGTGAGGCATTATCTCTTAAGCAGTACTCTCATTGGGGTCTCTTTCTTGGACTAAGGAACTTTGCAACATGAAAATTAAACGTAAATGATGTAAGAAATAAGCTTTTTAAATTTCATACGTTTAAAGAGAGGCCACATGGCTTACACGGGGACACTCAAGGGAGCAAAGAGCACAAGATAAGGATAACAAAGGCAGGGTACTAAGGGAATACATGCACATACACACACACACACACAGATGCACAGACATGCATACACACACATCCACACACCACACACACATCCACACACCACACACACACACACATACTCATATCCACACACCACACACACATCTACACATGCAGACACACACATACACACATAAACACACAGATGCACAGACACACATACACCACACACATACACACATGCACACACTGCATACACACACATACCCCCCCCCCCGCACCCCCCCAACACATTAAGGTGGCAACAGATACCTTCAAAGCAAGGACAACCTACTGGGGCCAATCTAACACTTAGGCCAAGACAAATACCTTCCAGGCAGAGCAGAGAAAAAAAATAAAATAAAGGATATCACCAGGAGATTTGGGGATGATAGCCTTCAGGCCTTGGCAAGAGGATAGAATCCACTATGGTCTCATTGGATGACTCCTGTGTCCTCCAGGCAACTGTTGGAGCAGGGCAGGAGGATAGCTCAGGCATTTTATAGGAAAGGAAGTGGCCCTGCAAAGGTTGGTCTCATTGATTTTCCCTCCTTTGAGATCATAGGGGTGAGGCAAACAATAAGAATTAGTTCAAAAACTAGAAGTTTCTGGCCTAAAACATGACTACGGACACAGGAGATTGTAGAGAATGGGCAAGGCAGGAGAGAGGGACTATCAGGTAAAAGGAGGGAGGATGAGAAGTCTTTCCAGCTACAATTCTATAACAAATTGTGTAGGTAGGATATTCAGATTGCCCATGTAGGTTATGTGTATGTCCACACGGTTGTCTAAGTGCAGTTTATGGGGAGGCATGAGTAAATATCATTGCAATCCTCCCCATCCCTCTCTAAGGCAGACTGAATCCTTCTTGGGGTGGGGGCAGTAAAGAAAGGGTCACTGAGTTGGTCAAATCCTTCTCCTGTGAGAGAAATGGGTACATAACTAAGATTATATTGCTGATGTAGAGAAATAATTCTTAGGTTCAAACCACTTTCCTGGTTGCTATCACCTAAAGAAAGTAAGAGGTACCCCAAGCTTACATCTGCAGGCTTCATTCCTTCCCACCAAATTGTGGTTGTGTTGTTTGTCTTTTGTTCTCCAAGAGGACCATGACATCAGGAAGATGATGCCATGACTTGCAATCAAATGAATTTAAGTGAGGAAGGGCTATGCAAAGTCACCAGCCTCACTTTCTCCCCCAGAGCCAGGTCCAGTGGCCAGATATACATCAGGACAACTAGAGATGGCCCCTTCTTACTAAATGTTAATTACATAAAAGATTACCACAATTAGTGCATAGCAAGTTAATCTATTTATCCAAGTATATGAGAAACAGAAATCAGAGAAGTTATACAGATTAGAATTTACCAAAAAAATACATAGAGTGACCAAGCTCTCCCATTATGAGCGAGATAGTTCAAGCAAGTAAAAGACCCCACTCTCACCCAGGAGGAAATTGTACAACATCTCTAGGGAGATGAGCTAGAAACCAGGAACATACTGAGAAAATGGCTTTCTCCTACCAGTCTGACTTCAAAGCCTGTTCTTTTTCTCTGTGGATCTCTCCTTAAAGACATAGATCTTCTCTTAAAACAGGAATGAAAAAGTGTCTCTCCTCTCCAAAGCTCTCACCAGCTCTACCCCTCATACGGCCATACAATAGTAAGTCATCATTCTGTCCACCGATGAGGAGAATCTTATGCATATGTGCCAGGGTGGAAACCTGGTACTTGTGATTGCCTGGTATTTGTGATTGCCTACTGGATGTAGGCTCCATGGGAGTGCTCCTCACAACTTTTATCCTCTCAAGACAGCTTAACTAACTATGGATGCTGAGGAAGATTCACTACTAAGACAGTGGAAGGTGGCAGGCATAGTTCCCTAAGGCGATAGGCCCATGAAGGAATTTCCACTTCCCCAAACCATTTGATTGTGATAAATGATGCAATGAGGAGAAAGTAAGAGGCCTAAGCCTTATGTTTTGCCCAAGGGACCCTTCATAATTGCTTTGTGGAGAGGACTGTATATAAATCCAGCTAGGTGGCTCAGTAGATAGAGTACCTGGTCAGGAGTCATCTTCCCGAGTTCAAATCTGGCCTCAAACACCTACTAGCAGTGTGACCCTGAACAAGTCACTTAATCCTGTTTGCCTCAGTTTCCTCATCTGTAAAATGACCTGGAGAAGGAAATGCTAAACCTCTCCAATATCTTTGCCAAGAAAACCCCAAATAGGGACACAAAGAGTTTAATAGGACTGAAAACAACTTAACAATAAACTATGTAAATCTTTGTATCTACAAGTGAATATCTTACATACTCTGTAAACACAATGATTATTTATAATAAAAGTCTGGAACATTTGCCTGTTTGGTATCTTTCACTTCCATATCTCTTCCACTCTACCTTCTTCCTCTTGTATGAAGTACTTTCACTTAGCTGCCAAAGTGAGTTTTTCTATGGCATAGATCTGTCACCATGTCACCCCCACCTCTACTTAATGAGCTCCAGTGGCTCCCTATTATCTCTAGGATCAACATGTCTCTGTGATTGTGAAGGAGCCTTCTACTTGGCAGTTGATCAGCCATTCTAGGCCCAGTCCCCACTCCTGCTAAGGACACCTTGTTGACTATCAGTGGATCAGTTTCCTTACCCTTCTTTGTCTTTAGTGTATCCTTCTACTCCCAAATATATTTTGGATTCAGTCTATTTAAATTAATGCTCATCAGTCCCTAATTCCTCTTAATTTTGTCCTGAAAGGAAAGGCCCTTGTTCTGGCCCTTATCACCTCTCACTTGAAGTGTTACAAGAGCCTCCTAATTGGTCTCCTTGCTTCATTTCTCCCAGTCACAACCCAATATCCACTCAGCTGCCAATGATTTCCCAAAAACTAAGTGTAAACTGGAGCCAACTAAATTTTCAATGGGCACATTTATACCCCAGAAATCAACAAATGATATAAATCAGGACTTTGTTTATTGTTTTGCTAATTGTCAAGACTTAAGAAGTGATGAAGAAGGTACAAATTAAACAACAGTGGGTCAGGCATTTTTGGAGGGCCAGTTAAAAACTCATCAGCACATTTTTGCCTAAAGCACAAGTCTATGTCACCACCACCTCCTTTCAGTTCTCTATTACCTCCAGGATCCAAATATGAAGGTTTTGCGGTTGATTTTTTTCTTTGTTTGTTTGGCATTTTTAGGTCTTTGTAACCTGGCCAATTCCTAATTCTTGATTCTTATCATACTCTAACTATACCCCTGCCTCTCCCTTTCATCTAGTCATACTAGACTACTTGGGTTTCTCCCATCTCTATCTTTTTTAACTAGGTATTCTTCTTACCTGGAATATTCTTCTTTCAATCAATCAATGAACATGTATTAAGTGCCTACTATATGCCAGAAACTGTGTTGCATGCTCAAGATACAAAAAGAGGCAAAAGAGAGTCTCTGCTCTCAAGAAGTTTACAATCTAATAGGGGAAACAGCATGTAAGTAAACATATACAAAGTGAGTTATATACAGGAAACAGGAAATAATTAACACAGGGAAAGCATAAGAAATAAGGAGGGTTGATAAAGGATCCCAGTAAAAGATGGGATTGGTAAGTGGAGCAGAAGAAGGAAAGCATTCCAAGCAAGGGGAACAGTCAGAGAAAATGCCCAGAGCCAAGAAATGGAGTGTTTTGTTTGTGGAACATCTAGGAGGTCAGTAAAGATTATGGGAAGTATGACATGAGAAGACTGGAAAGGTAGGAGGGGGCTAGGTTAGGAAGGGGTTTGAATGTCAAACAGAGCGTTTTGTATTTGATCCTGGAGGAAATAGGGAAACCACTAGATTTCATTGAGTAGGGTATGACATGATGAGATTTGTACTTTAGGAGGATCATTTTAATGGCTGAATGGAGGATAGACCAAAGTGGGAAGAGAATTGAGAGGCAGGATCACCAGTAGGCTATGACAATAATCCAGGTGTGAGTTATTAAGGGCCTACACTAGAGTGGCGGCCATTCTAGAGGCAAGAAGAAGGTATATTCAAGAGATGTTGCAAAAGTGAAATCCACAGGACTTGGCAACAGTTTGGATGGACAGGGGGGTAGGGATGGAATGAGAGATAGTGAGAATTCCAGGATGATTACTAGGAACTGGGAGGATGATGTTGACCTCTACAGTAAAAATGAATGTGGGTGGGGGAGGGAGGGTTGAGAGTGAGAGATAATGAGTTCTGTTTTGGTCATATTGATTTTAAGATGTGTATTGAACATCCAGTTTAAGATATCTGAAAGGCAGCTGTAGATGTGATATTGGAGGTCAGCAGAGTGTTTGGGGCAGGAAAGGTAGATTGAAGAACCATAGAGATGGTAATTTAATCCATGGTTGCTGATGAGATCACCAAGTGAAGTAGTATGGAAGGAGAAGAGAAGAGTGCCCAGAATCTTGAGACATACAAATAGTTAGAGGGCATGGACCTGGAGGAGGATTCAGCAAAGTGGACAGAAAAGGAGCAGTCAGAAAATTAGGAGAATCAGGAGAGAGAGTTATCCCAAAAACCTAGAGAGAAGAGACTATCAAGGCAGAGAGTAATCAACAGTGTCAAAGGCTGCAGAAAGGTCAAGGATGATGAGAAAAAAGACAAGATCATTGGATTTGGCAAGTAAGAGATCGTGATTGTGGAGAGAGGAATTTTGGTGTAATGATAAGGTTAGAAACCAGATTGTGAAGGGTTAAAGAGAATGTGAGCGGAGAGAAAGTAGAGGCACTTATTGTAAGCAAGCATTTCCAGGAATTTAGCTACAAATGGCAGGGATATAGGAAAATAGTGGGAATGGAAGAAATCAAGAGAGGGTTTTTTTCAGAATGGGGAAGATTTGGGCATGTTTAGTCAGTAAGAAACCTGGCAATAGACAGGAAGAGATTGAAAATAAATGAAAAATTGGGGGTGGCAGAGGGGGCAATCTGCTGGAGGAGACAGGATTGAATGGGGTCATTTAAACAAGTAGAGGTGTTAGCCTTGGTAAGGAGTAAAGAGGCCATTTTATTATGTGAAATGAGTGGAGGAGGAGAGAATGACCGAAGGCATTTGAGTGATGGATAAGAAAGAGGCAAGAAGAGGGATCTCACAGTGAATGGCTTCAATTTTTCTGTAAAATATGAGAGAGGGTCCTCATGTGAGAGAGTGGGGGAAAGGGGAGCCTTTGGAGGTTTGAGAAGGGCTGAAAAGTTTTGGAACAGCCACTGTGGAGAGTGAAATAGTGAATTGATAGAGAGATGCTTAACAACAGTGAGTGTCCACTTGAGATTGTGTAACATAAATTTGTATTGGACATAGGCAGAATGGTTGAGTGATTTTCTCCATCTTTGTTCAGTAGTACTTACATAGAATGAAGTCAGAGAATGGAGGGAGTGATCTAAGGCCCTGCACATAATTGGCAATATGAAAAGGGGGCTAAAGATTAAAGGGAGAAGGACAGCTTAGAGTTGAATTGGTTCAACAAGAGGTCAATATGGGGGAGAGGGGAAGAGAAAGTGGTTAGTGCAGGGTAAATGGCCCAAGAGAAAATAAAGGGGTCAGAGGATTAGAGACCACAATGAGGACAAAGGGTAGGATTGTATACGGGAAAGCAGAGAAAAAGGGAAAAAGCCAATAGCTTATGCTTGGATAAGGGGATTTCAGGATTCTTGAACAGATAAGTGATAAATTTGTGGATGATGCCAAGATCAAGGCTGCAACCATCTTTGTACAAGCTGAAGTTGAGCAGAGGGGAATCTTATGAAAAGTGAGTTAGGTTGAGGAACTGAGTGGTTAGGGTATTTGAGGGAATGTCAACATGTGTGTTGAAGTCCCCTACTTTGAGTACAGGAGTTGGAGAGGAGAGAAAAATTGTGAACCAGGCACTGAATTCATAAAAGAAGGAATGAGAGTGACCTGAGTGTCTACAAAAAAAATAGCTCCCAAGATTTTGATTGAGTGGTAGATGTAAAAAGCATGAACCTCAAAGAAAGAGAGGTTACTGAGTGATGTGGGTAGGATCCATACCTTCCTTCAAGACTTAGCTCAGGGGGTGGAGCTAAGATAGCAGCTGGAAAACAGGGACTTGTGTGAGCTCCCCGCCCCAGGTCCCTCTAAAAACCTATAAAAATGGCTCTGAACAAATTCCAGAGCTACAGAACCCACGAAAAAGCAGAGCGAAGCAGGGCTCCAGCCCAGGACAGCCTGGAGGGTCGCTGGGTAAGGTCTATCCCACAGAGCTGGGAGTGGAGTCGAGCAGAGCCCAGTGTGGGCTGCGCCTGGACCAACCAGACTAGGAGCCAGGCAGAACAGGCCCTAGTGCCCTGAATCAGTGAGCTGTGGCAGTTACCAGACTTCTCAACCCACAAACACCAAAGACAACAGAGAAGGTAAGTGGGAAAAAACTTGAGGGACAGAATGAAAGGAGTTCACAGTTAGGCCACCTCCTCCTCAGCAGTGGAGGAAGCGCAGCTGCAGAAATACAGCTGCAGTTGCTTCAGGCCCCAGGCCTACATCCTGGGAGGAATTAAGTGGTGGATCAGAGCAGGAGTGCAGAGCCTGCTTAAGATCTGAGTCCAGTCCAGGTTGGTGGTTCTTGGGGGAGGAGGAGCACTGGTGTGGCAGAGCTGGCTGTATAGAAATACCTCTGAAAATAACAGCACATCCCCTCAAGCTTGGTACAAAGTACTCACTACTCTACAAGCACCCATACCCCAGTGAAAAAATTAGGGTCAAGCAGTTGGCTGGGAACATGACCAGGCAGTGAAAATGGACTCAGATTCAGACTCAGACTTTGGAATCTTTCTTTGGTGACAAAGAAGATCAAAACATACAGCCAGAAGAAGTAGATGAAGTCAAAGAGCCTACATCAAAAGTCTCCAAGAAAAACATGAACTGCTCTCAGGCCAAGGTAGAGCTCAAAAAAGATTTGGAAAAGCAAGTTAAAGAAGTAGAGGAAAAATTGGGAAGAGAAATGAGAGTTACATGAGAAAACCATGCAAAACAAGTCAATGACTTGCTAAAGCAAAAAAATACTGAGGAAAATAACACCTTAAAAAATACACTAACTCAAATGGCAAAAGAGCTCCAAAAAGCCAATGAGGAGAAGAATGCCTTGAAAGGCAGAATTAGCCAAATGGAAAAGGAGGTCCAAAAGACCACTGAAGAAAATACTACCTTAAAAATTAGACTGAAGCAAGTGGAACCTGGGGACTTTATGAGAAATCAAGAGATTATAAAACAGAACCAAAGGAATGAAAAAGTGGAACACAATTTGAACTATCTCATTGGAAAAACCACTGACTTGGAAAATTGATCCAGGAGAGACAATTTAAAAATTATTGGAGTACCTGAAAGCCATGATCAAAAAAAGAGCCTAGATACCATCTTTCAAGAAATTACCAAGGAGAACTGCCCTGATATTCTAGAACCAGAGGGTAAATAGAAATAGAAAGAATCTACAGATCACCTCCTGAAAAAGATCCCAAAAAGAAGACTCTTAGGAATATTGTCGCCAAATTCCAGAGCTCCCAGATCAAGGAGAAAATAATGAAAGCAGCCAGAAAGAAACAATTTGAGTATTGTGGAAACACAACCAGAATGATACAAGATCTAGCAGCTTCTAAATTAAGGGATCAAAGGGCTTGGAATACAATATTCCGGAGGTCAATGGAGCTAGGATTAAAACTAAGAATCACCTACCCAGCAAAACTGAGTATCACGCTCCAAGGTAAAATATGGATTTTCAATAAAATAGAGGATTTTCAAGCTTTATCAGTGAAAAGACCAGAGCTGAATAGAAAATTTGACTTTCAAACACAAGTATCAAGAAAAGCATGAAAAGGTAAACAAGAAAGAAAAATCCTAAGGGACTTACTAAAGTTGAACTGTTTTGTTTACATTTCTACATGGAAAGACGATATGTATAATTCACGAGATATCTGTATTAGGGTAGCTGAAGGGAATATACATACATACATATATACATATACATAATACATATATATATACATATATATATATATATATATATATATATATATATATATATATATGTATAGACAGGGCACAGGGTGAGTTGAATATGAAGGGATGACATCTAAAAAAATCAAATTAAGGGATGAGAGAGGAATATATTGAGAGAGGGAGAAAGGGAGAGATAGAATGGGGTAAATTATCTCACATAAAAGTGGCAAGAAAAAGCAGTTCTGCTGGGAGGGAAGAGGGGGCAGGTAAGGGGGAATGAGTGAATCTTGCTGTCATTGGATTTGACCTGAGGAGGGAATAACATACACACTCAATTGCATATCTTACCCCACAGGAAAGAATGAGGAAGAAGATAAAAAGGGGGGACTATAGAAGGGAGGGCTGATAGGTGGAGAAGGTAATCAAAAGCAAACACTTTTGAAAAGGGACAAGGTCAAGGGAGAAAATTGGATAAAGGGGGATAGGATAGGAAGGAGAAAATATAGTTAGTCTTTTACAACGTGAGTATCGTGGAAGGGTTTTGCATGATGATAAACATGTGGCTTGTCTTTAATTGATTGCCTTCTTAGGGAGGGTGGGTGGGGAGGGAAGAGGAGAGAGAATTTGGAACTCAAAGTTTTAAAAGCAGAAGTTCAAAAAAAAAATTTGCATGCAACTAGGAAGTAAGATATATAGGCAATGGAGAATAAAAATCTGTCTTGCCCGACAAGAAAGTAAGGGAAAAGGAGATGGGGGGAGTGGGGTGACAGAAGGGATGGTTGACTGGGGACTGGAGCAATCAGTATATATGCCATCTTGGAGTGGGGGAGAGGGTAGAAATGGAGAGAAAATTTGTAATTCAAACTCTTGTGAAAATTAACGCTGAAAACAAAAAATATTGAATAAATAAATAAATAATGATTTAAAATGAAAAAAAAAAAAGACTTAGCTCAAATCCCCCCTCTGCAGGAGGACTTACTTGGTTCTTCACCCTTCCCTCACCTTCCTACTACTGGATACTTCTCCTTTCAAGTGATCTTCCATCTTCTTTGTGTGTACCCTGTTATTTATACCTCATCTCCCCCATTAGAATGTAAGCTTCTTGAGTGAAGGGGCTGTTTTTGCCTTTCTTTGCATTCCTAGCACTTAGCACAGTGTGTGAGTCATCCTGAACTCTTATAAATGCTTGCTGACTGACTGACAAGACTGTATCATTTTACTGTTAACTACATGATAACACACGGCAGGGGTGGAAATGGATAATTTACTAAAAATAGGGAAGTTAAGTAAATCAGGAAAATGCACTAACAGCAAACATTTGCAATGCCTGCAGCCCAAGCCAACCTATCAAACTACATTCCAGAATTGATTATTGAGAGTCCAGTCAGCTCGTAGTCCCTCCATAGCCTGGCTATCAGCCCAGCATTCAATCTAGGGAATCTGGAAAGACTAGGATAACAATTTACTCATCACCGCGGGAGTACAGCAATCTCTGTGTCTGAAAGCTATGACTTCTCACCAGTAAGAACACTACTGCCAGGATGCCTAGAAGTCATAGCTTCATATCATGGGAATGATTTTCTCTACAACCTAGAAGCCAGTGATTCCCATCACAAAGGCACTATCTATAGAGTGGTAAGTCTTCAAAGACTGTAAGAGCTTGGACCTCACAGAGTCCAAAGGTAGGCATCAGCAGGAACAATTAAACACCCCTGAGCTCCCTCAGTACCCAATGATTGACTTCAGCAGAAAGGGAGGTGAAATCTCAAAGTCCCTCAGTCTCCCAGGAAATAAAGTACAGTACACCACATCATTTTTCTACCCCGCCCCACTCCGATTCCTACTCCTCTCTCCTTGGATTAGCATAGTTCTGCTCCCAACTGCTCCCACACAACTTTTAGTCATACAGAATTCTGGGAGCTGCAGGTTTTTAAAGAATATTATGAGTCTTTATTCAGGGACATGGCAACTCCATTACATTAATAAATACAACTCAATTCAATAAATATTTATTAAGCAACTACTATGTGCTAAGCACTGGGGATACAAATAAGGAGAGAGAATGACAGTTCCTGCCATCAAGGAGCTTACTATTTAATGGTGGCAGACTATACACAAAAGAAAGCTGAAAAGGGGGTGAGGCAAGGATACCTGGTCCAGCTATTAATAGAAAATGAAGAGTTACCTGGAAAGTTCTAAGCCCTCTATAAAGGAAGGCTCTGGCATGAATTTATGGCTCTACCCTCCAGCCCTCCAATGAGAAAAGAGAGACAAATGAAGGAACTGAGGTGTTGAGTATCAAAAGTGGGGTCAGTCTGTAGGGTGTTAAGAGTTCAGGTGATCAGGGGAGGCATGATGTTCCAAATCAAGTAAAGACCCTTGTGGAAAATAAATCAAAAACATTTTTTAAAATGTCTACCAGTTTCAAAGTCTCATGGAAGATAAAAGAGAAATTAAAATAGTTTTTCTCTTCAAAGTCTGAGATAAATTATACAGGAAAAGGGAAGAATAAGACAGAGCATTATGTTATGAGCCAAACAATACAAGAACCTTTCTGTCTTCTTGGTATTACTTCCTCTAGTGAAAGATGCTAAGGAAGAACAAGGCAGCGATATTCAAATATGCGCATATATCCCACATGTTTTGCTCTTTGCACTGTTCTCCCTCACACCTACAGAAACAGAGTGCTCCAGTGTTCCACAGAATGGCAGAGCTAAAGCAACCTGGGAGATTTCTAGCCTAATCCCCTCATTTTATAAAACCAAGTCCCTAATAGGTGGATTGTTCTGCCCAAGATCCCACCATGAATTAAGAGAGAGGGGATAAGACCCAAGCTCAATCTCTTCAATCCCAGTCAGCTGGGTTTTTCCAATTAACAGGTCTCCAGATTTGACATTTTCAGCAAGGTCTAATCAGGGATTCCTTCCCTTCCTCCCTCCCTCCATCCCTCCCACATGGGCTACTTTTTTCCTTTGTATTTCCTCAAAACATACCAAACTTGCACTACATGGAACTTGCTCACATCCTTTAGTCATTGTATGGATGGCAAGTTTTGTTTCCCCAACTAGATTACAAGCTGTACAAGAGCAATCAATGGCTGTGCCTAATGCTATGCTGGAGTCACAGCAGGCATCTGGTAAATATTTAGTGAATAGAAGAATGAAGGAAGGAAAGAAAGAAGGAAGGAAGGAAGGAAAGAAAGAAGGAAGGAAGGAAGGAAGGAAGGAAGGAAGGGAGGGGGGAGGGAGAAAGGAAGGAAGGAAGGGAGAGAGGGAGGGAGGGAGGGAGGAAGGGAGGAAGGAAGGAAGGAGAGCAGAAAGAAGAGAAGGAAGGAAAGAAGGAGGGAAAGAAGGAGGGAAGGAAAGAAAGATTATAGCTCCAAGTATTAACAAATGCCATTTCTCATAATCATCAGAGCAAGGACAGCCTCAATGTGCTTTTTGGGCTAGATATGCACTATGGGAAATGACATCAATGTTAGACCCAGTCCTTGGAAACAAGTAGACCCCATCCGACAATTCAGATTGGTTTGGGCACCATCTGGTGCAGTGATTCTGGTATTTTTCCTGCTTACTAATGAAGAACTCACCACAGTTGTAGCAAAGACAGGGTCGGTCACACGAGTGACTTCAGTGTGGCCTCGGTCAGTGGTGGGCCTGGACCAAACCTAGCCTGAAGTGTCTGGAGAAGGAGCAGCTGAGCTGCTCTGCTTTTTTTTTCCTAATCTCTTTCCCTGGAACACGCTCTGTGAAAAAACAAAAGGAGAGCTCAGGGGTGAAAGTCCTAGAGTGAGCGCTTTGTGTAGGGCCCACAGGGGAGTACCTGAGATGAGGCTGGCACACATGAAAGACCTCTTTCTCCTCACTTGGCTCACAAAGGAAGCCCGGGGGTTTGAATCCATCGGGCCCATCCAATCTCAGACAGCAGCGAAGCTCTGAGACTTTCAGCCAGGCAGGGGGACAAGAGAAGGGGAGGGGGGAGGGGGGTATTGCTGCCAAATGTTTGGAACAAAAGGTTTCTCGCGTTGCTAAAGTCTCATGTGGGGTAGCCTAGGAGTTTTGCTTTCATCAAAAGGGAAGCATTTGGAGCGTGAGGTGGAGAGGCCAGAACTGGGTTCTTATTCTTGAGGAAGGAAACTATAGGGAAACTCTAAGGCAGCCCCCAACAGCAATAAGGTTAAGTAGATACCTCTCTGCTAACAAATTTTGAATAAAATGACACCCTGCCCATTCACCAGACTGTGCTTCATATTCCCTACCTACTCACAGAAGGACCACAAAGGAGGCCTCCCAGGAGGGACATGGGCACTGTCTCTACCTCTTCTTGTCTGTTCCCATCTCCATTCCCCTCATTCTTTCCTCACCTGCTCCAGTTGGATTAGATATGGTTTTACCTTACACCACACAGCAAAGCAGTGCCTCATTGGAAAGCCTACTTGAACTGGGAGGCACAAGTCTAGTGATAGACCAAGTTCAAGGTTCTTTTCTCTTAGCCTAAAGAACTATTTCTGGAACTGAAGCAGGTTGGAAGACGTTCCTTAGCTTCTCAGTTTCCAAAAGTCTTCCAGGATCTTTGCCAACAGGGAACTTTTAAGGGACTGACCTCTCCAAAAAACATATATGCATGAATTTCCTTAAAAGAAAGAAAGCTGTGTACAAATCACAGTTACAATGTACAAAAACTAATTGATGGGAAATTTTAGATTTAAACAAATAATAAATATATAAATCTATCCAAAGTTGTGACTATGGAATATAAGACTCTTGAGGGTTAGGATTGTCTGGATTTTGTTGTTTTATCCCCAGAACCTAGTGCAGTATCTTGCACATTGGGAGGGGGATGTGGTTTTCTTATTGGGACTCCCAGTATGTGTTAAAGACAACACTTAAACCCAGGTCTTCCTTACTTCAAGGCTGGTTCTCTATCCACTACCCCAGGCTATCTCACATATTGCACATAATAGGCACTTTTGTTAAATTGAATATAGATGGACAGTCTCCATGACAAAACTAAATCTTAAAAATCCAGCTATGCACATATGTATAAAATAAAAATATAGTTGAATGGTACCTCAACAGAATCCCAGCAGTAGATATGAGGCCATGTTTTGAGCCACGTGAATGTAAGGTAGGTATTGGGAAGAGGGAGCAAGTAAAGGAAGGAGGCAGATGGAGAGAGAGAGAGAGAGAGAGAGAGAGAGAGAGAGAGAGAGAGAGAGAGAGAGAGAGAGAGAGAGAGGGAGGGAGAGGGAGGGAGAGAGGAGGGAAAGAGAGACAGAAAAGAGAGAGAGATGAGAAAGAGAGAGGAGGGAGAGAGGGAGAGAGAGAGAGAGAGAGTGAGAGAATACACATATGAAAGTCCCAGGTGCTGACCAAAAGATAAGTGGAAGTTTGTGGACTAGGAAAGATGGAAGGGTTATTTGTGTATTTGTCATACTCCTTCATAGATTGTCAAGTCTGTAAGGGCGGAGCCTTTGAGGACTTCCAAGTCCCCAGCACTTGGCACTGTGTTCAGCACAAACACACAAGCAGCTACTAGAAGGCCACAGGTGCTTCATACATGGCTGACATCAAAGAGGAAGAGAGCTTCTCACACACCTGTCTTCTTGTTTTCCTTAATTTCCTTTCTGGTCCTGCTTATCACCAAAGATACAGAGACGAAGAGGACAGTGGCCCCAAGATAAATACCCTATGTTCTACCAGAAGAGTCATGTCATATACACATATAATACCTATAATGGCAATACACATACTGGCATTTATATAGAACTTTAGGGTTTGCAAAACTCTTTCCAAATATCAGCTCAACAATCCTGGAAGGTAGGTACTATCATTATCCCCAGTTTACAGATGAGGAAACCAAGGCAGGTAGAAGTTAAATCACTTTCCCTGGCTCATACAGCTAGTTAAGTGTCTGAGGCTAGATTTGATCTCAGGTCTTCCTGACTCCAAGTCCAACACTCTACCTACTGTGCCATTTATCTGCTTCAAGTGCAATGTTTTCATAAGAAAGACTACCGCAAAGTTCTAGGAAGGTTCAGATAAGGGATTACTATTATCTCAGCTTCAAGAATCCACCAGATTTCATAGGATCTGGTGATCATCGATTTAGAGCTGGAAGGTACCTTCGAAGGCATGTTATACTGCTACTTCATTTTATATAGTGCCTGAGTTGGAATTTGAACCCGGTTCTTTCTGACTCCAAATCTAGCTCTCTAGAATGCCATGTTGCTTCTAATTTCAATAGGAAGAATTAAGAGGAAGGCATTCTAGGTAAAGGAAAAACCAAAACAAAGACATGGTTCAGCCCGACAGTGCATCCGCCCTATCCTCTCCTCCTGTCCCATCACCTTCCCTACATTCCCTCCCCAGGACCAGTCACCCCAAACCCATTGAGACTAATACCATTTGGATGAGACAGTAGTTACCTACTCTGTTATTTAACCATGAAATAGACAACCAGTGGGCTTTACTATCTACCCTAAGGCCCTCCAGGCCTTACCATCAACCCTGTTTCTATGACCTCCAGGCACTCAGCACTGTCTTCTGACCTACAGACACAGCCTAAAGTCCCTTAGGCTTAGCCATTTGCTTCCTTTACTGATGTACCCTTAGAGCTTCCATGTCTTTCCATTTATCCTGAAGCTATTTGTTTTCTATGTTGTCTCCCTCAATTAGAAAGCAAGCTCCGTGAAAGCAGGGACTGTCCATCTTTTGTCTTGTATTCCCCAGTGCTAAAGTGGTTCAGTGGCTAGAGCTCTGCCTCTGGAGTCAGGAAGACCTGAGTTCAAATATGGCCTCAGACACTTCCTAGCAGTGTGACCCTGGACAAGTCACTGAATCTCCATCTGCTTCAGTTTCCTCAACCATAAAATAAAGACAACAATAGCACCTGCTTCTCAGCGTGGTTGTGAAGATCAAACGAGATAATATTTAAAAACCACTTAGCACAATACCTGGCACATAGTTAAGTGCTATGTGAATGTTAGTTATTATTTAATAAATGCTTTTTCATTTCATTCATTCATTTCATTTCATTCATTCATTTATGAGGATAAAAAAAAGCATCGGGTGCATTCAGGAAATTGCAAGGATCCAGGGAGTGTCTGTCAATGCCACCTAGTGATTAAAGTCAAAACTGTACGCCAGGAAGAGCAGTCTGGCAGAAGTGTAAATCATGGATTGGAGAGGGAAGGGACTGGTGTCAGGGAGACCACTTAGGAGGTAAAGTCACAGTCCAGGTAAATGGAAATAACTAGTGGTGACAATAGAAATAGAAGAGATAAAGGGGACAGATGCGAAAGATACCACAGAGAGAACGGACAAAGCCTGCTATTGATCAGAAAGGGGAGAACAGGGGAGGAGTCAAAGACAAACCACTTCAAAAATGGTGGCACATTTCACAGAAAGAGGGAAGGCAGAAGGAGAAGTAGAACGTTGGGGAAAGATGATGAATTAGGTTAGGACGTGTGGAGTTGAAGGCTCTGATAAGACATTTAAGATGTTATTAGATGTGCAAAATCAGCCCTAGCATCTAGACATTGACTCATTTTCCTCCTTCAGTGTAGCCTTCCCTAGTAACTACAGCCTATTGGTATCGATTTCTCCCCTTCCTGACTGCCCATAGCAATTATTATCTATGCTATATACTTAGGCATTTAATTATAATCATTTTATGACTTTGTTACTATTTTATTGTTCTCGAGTTATTTCTCAAAGGCAAGGAATGTTTCCCCAGAAAGACTAATGTCCTCAGGAACAAGAAGGAACAAGTGTTTTATTAAGCACCTACTATGCACCAGGCAATATCCTAAGCACTTTATAAATATGATCTCATTTTATCCTCATAACATCCCTGGGAGGTAGGTGCTATTATTATCCTTACTTTGCAGATGAAGAAACTGAGGCAAACAGAGGTCAAGTGATTTGCTCAGGGTCACACAACTAGGAAGTGTATCCACTGCACCATATGCTCCTTCTGTACATCCCAGAGCCAAGCCTGATGTTGAATTCATGATAGGCACTTACTAAATGTTTGATGGATAAAAAATAAATACTTGATGAACATAAGACAGGACAAATGAGTGGACAGTCAATTCCTTCTCTTTTTACTGTTCCCTGTATCCAAAGACTAAGGGGAACACAAGCCTGCATCTTTTCCCCCCAAAGGGATCAGACAGTCCATTTAGGCATCACCCCAGGATTCCACAAAAAAATCTGTATTTTCAGACCTGAGGGAAAGGGCAGCCCTGGCAATCCTTGCCAAGCTCCAGCTGTAGTCCTATTCCCACAATCTAGGAAGGGGAAGAGGTCACATATAATGCCCTAATTTCCCAAACCTATATCCATAATCCAGTTCATTTGACAAGTGTAGACTACATACATCTACTCAGATACACAAGAAAACTAAGTAAAAATTGGGCATAAAGGAAAAGCTGGTCATCTTTTTTTCTAGTCCAAAAGGATAATTCTCCTGGACTTGCTTTCATGACTGATGGAAGACCTCTTAGAAACCCTCCCAATTCTAGTCCCTTCCAATGTTCCCTCCTGAAAAAAGTCATGCATTTCATCATTATCCTTGCTCATTTTCAACAACTACCTTGATTACTCTCTCCAGCTGTCTGTCTTGTCTCTTCCACACTCCCTACTTCCTTCATTTTCCACTCTTCTTTCTATTATTCACAGGCCAATCCTGGCAATTCCTCCTTTATACCTTACTTTGATTTTTCCTGCACTGCTAAGTAAGTTTTCCCCCTTAGCTTGATTTCCCCACTGGGAATAAAAAGAGAACAGGACAAAAATGATGTAATTTAGAGATATCCAGCCCCAAATCTATCTAGTGTTTATAAATGGCAAAGTTCTGAAGAGTTATGCAAGGCAGTGACTTCCTAGAAAGAAATAAAATGTTATTGGGCTCTGTAAATTTGGAGGCACCATCTGGCATCGAAACTTGTGAAGGAACAAATCAACCTGAGTTTCTTGTTTCAGAAAGTATACTTTCTTCAGAGATTAGAGGAGCTGTGAGAAGTTTCCAGGAGTATGTCCTGGTGTAAACTGAATTCCAGGGAGGTCTTATTCCTGTAGGATCACAACACCATCTCCCATCCCTGTGCCTTTGAGAAAGCTGTCCTTCACACCTAGAATGTCATTCCTCTCCCCATCTGCCCTGGATCCCTGGCATCCTTCAAGGCTCAGATCAAGTGCCTCCTCCAATACAAGTTGTATCCCCATCTTACCTCACCTCCAAGTTGCTAGTTCCCCTCTCTTATCTCCAAACTACTTTGTATATATTTTCTTATTCATTTATCTGTGTTTATATTGCTTCCTTCCCAGCATAATTTAAGTTCCTTGAGGGTAAAAACCATTTTATTTTTAACCTGTGTATGTTCAGAACCTAGGACAGTACCTCACATATAGCAAGCACTTTGAAAATCCTTGTTAAATGAATGAATAGTAAAACTGTATTTCTCATGAAGTAGTTCCCCATCAGTGGAGGTTTTCGAGAAGTTCCATGACCATTTGCTAAGGATCATAGAATTTAGAGATATAAGGACTTATAGAAATCATCAGATCCAGGCCTCCTTGTTTTGTCAATGAATGCAGAAAGAATACAGAATCCCAAAGAACTGAAGGAACTTTCCCAAAGTCACGTAGCTCATAAGTAGTAGATCCATCATCTACACCCAAGCCTTCTAGTTCCATTAGACTGTCTCTAGCATGGCATATTGCCCTTATAGTGAAGGCATTCATTCATCCATTGCAAGGTATTCACACACAAGACATTCCCCAAGGCCATCTAGACATTTTCTTTCTGCAATGAAATGCGACTTGTTTTAGTAGAGTTAGAAGAAATCTATCTGGATTTGAATCCCACCTTCTACACTTACTATATATTCCTCGACCTTCCTGAACCAGTCTCCTCTACTATTCCTCAACTCACAGGGTTGTTGTGAGGCTCAAATGAGATACCTGTAATGTGTTTAGCACAGTATCTGGAACATAGTAGGTGCTAAATAAATGCTTGTTCTCCCCTCTACTCCCTGTAAAATGGAAAGATTAATGTTAGTGATATCTAAGCAGTTCATAAACTTTAATAACCATAATGATCATGAGAATTTATATGGCATTTTGAGGTTTGCAAAAAAAAAACTTTAAATGTGTTATCTCTTTTGATCTTTACAACAATGCTGGTAGGTAGGTGCTATTGTTATCCCCATTTTACAGATTGGGAAACTGAGGTTTCCATGGCAGAGGTTCTATGACTTGCCCAGGGTCACACAGCTAGTTAGTGTCAGAAGTGGGATTTGAACTCAAATCTTTCTGATTCCAGGTCCAGCGCCTTGTGCACTATGGCACCACCTAGTTGTCATATATAAATGTGTGTTATCATCTAAAGCAAAAGTGTCATACACATGTCTCACAGGCACAGTCCTGAGTACAGCCAGAACCAGATTAAAAAGTAATTGCGGGGGACAGCTCGGTGGCACAGTGAGTAGAGCACTGGCCCTGGAGTCAGGAGGACCTGAGTTCAAATCCAGCCTCACACACTTGACACATGTACTTAGCTGTGTGACCTTGGGCAAGTCACTTAACCCCAATTGCCCTGCCCCCCAAAAAACCAAAAAAAGTAATTGGGAAACATTTAACAAAATAAGTAAGAATACCAAAGGACACAGAGAATACCAATGTGCACTTTTCTAAGTCAATACACATCCTGCAGGGATCTTTATGTACAATTTAGTTCTTCTCATTTTTTATTAGAGTTTGACACCTCTGATCTAAAATACTGTGACCTTGTTCAATGACCCTCCATTAATAAATGTCCAAGTGAGGCATAAAAAAATGAGATGCTTGTTCACCAAAGATTTTCACCAATGTGGTGGAGGACATCCAAGACAGAGTCCATGTTGGGGAGGGTTTCCCTTGGGATGGCAAGTTCCTCCAAGTGTTCCTGTTTATGAATGAGACTGTGTGATTGCATTGTGCCCCCAAAACACTAAGGTACCCTATAGAAGAAATCTTTAATCGTTGAAAAGTTTGGCTTCCCTATCTCAACAGAAACAACCATGTAGATTATGTCTGTTATCCAGATTTCAATATTCATTTGAATGGACACCCTGCAGAGCTTTCCATTCATATCTATATCTGGAATAGACAGTAGAGAGACACAATGAGCTGAGTCCAGAGATGAGAAGAAGGAGAGTGGTCTAGATTGCTTTCAGAAAATTGCAAAGCCCTTTTACAGATCCCTAGCCTCTCATAAAAGCAAAGGCCCATCTTTTCAATACTAACATTTTATGGCTATTGCTATAAAGCAGAAATACATGAGACACCATTGCCTCTGCAGAACTAAGGATGAATACCATTATACAGAGGGCAGTAGAGACACAGGAGTGGCTGTGAGCAGGCTACAACAGGTAAGCAACAAGCAACTCTAAAGAAGAGAAATTAATGATGCCACCAAGGATTAGGTAATAAGCTGAGAAGACAAGCTTGTTAAATGGCAAAAGCAAAGGAGGACAGGTGGCCAGCCAAGTACTCCACTGGTATGTTCATGATGTCAGGAGAAACACAAAGAAAGCCTCTAAGATTTGGGATAGATCCCTTGTGGCAAAATTTTTGGAGGACATATACAAGAATCACAAGGGAGAGGTAGGCATGGATGGGTTTCAGTTTGCATCAATGGAGGAAACATTTCAGCACTGTGGCAATGATGTCTAGCATTATATAGTGGTGAACCCTGGACTGGAAGTCAGAAGATCTCAATTCTAGTATGGGCTTGGGAAAGACATCACTCTCTAGCCCTCAGTTTCTTCATGTGTAAGATTAGGGCATTGTACTAAGTGATCTATAAACCCCCATCCACTGCCAATCCTCAGCTCTGTGAGTCAATGGTTTAATCCTGAGTCATTGGAAGAAGATTAAAAAAAGCAAAGATTAAAATTGTAGCCTTACTTCCTGAGGCAAGAAAGTGAGATACTATCACTGAAAAAGATTTTTTTAACAACAAGGTTTAAAAAAAACCTTGTTGACAGTCTGATTGATGCTCTGTCAACCAGAATATTCAGAGACCCAGATGTTCAAGTGAATGAAGCTTTTACTGTATTCTGCTCTTCAGTCTCTGGCCTGGTTCCCATTCCCTCCTTCCCACCTGTCCCAATGTGCTTGAGGTCAACTAGTCTGACTTGTCAAATGCAACTAGTCTTTTAAGGACAAAACAGGTGCCAGCATGGAGCAGTGGAAAGAGTATAGAATTTAGAATCATAGGACATGGGTTCAAATCCAAGTTCTACCATCTACTACCCATGCAACCTCAGGCAAGTCATTTAACCTTTCTAAGACCGTTTCCCCGTTTGTGAAATGAAGAGGTTGTACGAAATAACCTCTAAGTCCCTGTCTAGCTTTACATTTATGATATTATCATTTCTCATAATCTAGATATCTATCATATATTTATGAAGGTGGTATGGGGGTAACAGCCTCTCCCTTTTCTGTTATATCCATCGACACTTCTCATTGCTATTGTATCAATAATAGAGATGAGAGGAGGGGAGGAGGGAGATGATTACAAAGTGATACAGCTGAGAGGGACAGTAGGAATCATCTAGACATAGAGGATAGAGCCAAGGGCTTTGAATCAGGAAGACTTGAGTTCAAACCTCACCTCAAACACTTACCAGCTGTGTGATCCTGGCAAAATCATTTAACCTCTGTCTGCATCAGTTTCCTCATCTGTAAATTGGGGATAATAATAGCACTTACCTCCCAGGGATGTTGTGAGGATCAAATAATATAATAATTGGAAAGTACTTGGAACATAGTAAACACTCTATAAAGGTTAGCTATTATCGGCATCATCATTATCATCAGTCTAATCACTCTTACTTTGAAAATGGGGAAACTGAGACTTAAAGATATATTAGGTGACTTGGTCAAGGTCTTCTAGCTACCTCTTGGCAGAGCTGAGACATGAATCTTGTTATCTGGCCACGAGTCCAATGATCTTTGCTGATTTATTGAATTGCTTCTAAATTTTTTGCTTCCGTCCACTCTTGGACTCATTTTGCTGCTGGCTTCTTGATCAGCTCTAGAAATATGCCTGCCCTGGAGAGAGCAAAACTTTGTTCAGCAGCAGCCCTTACATTTCTGGCTAATTTCCCCTCTAAAGAGCAAAAATAACATCGAGTTAATTTCCAAAGGTTTTTGGAATGTTGAATCCAGAAAACTGTATGAGTAATCATAGCAAATCAGGTAGCATTTGAACTCACATCTTCCTGACTCCAAGGCCAGTACAGAATCCACTGTGCCACCTAATAATTTTGTGATGCTTTCCAGTTTGGGGTCATCTACAAATTTGAAAATAATGCCATCAATGCCTTCATTTTGGCATTGATAAAGACAGTCAGCTGGGAGCACCAATGAAGAACCCTTGGAAATAATAATAACAATGATGCCAATGATAAAAACAATGTGCTTTATGCCAACTTATTAATGGCTACTCTCTGAATCAATCAATTAACCACTTCCAAAACCACCTAATTCTATTGTCCAAACCCACCTGGATAGCATAAGATGCTTTCTCAAATTCATTGCTGAAATCCATGCATTCTCTATTGACAGTATTCCCCTTACTTGCCAGTCTGGTAACCCTGCCAGAAAGGGAAATGCAGTCTGTCTGGAAGGATCTGGTCTTGATAAAGCCTAGCTGTCTCTTTGTGGGTAACATGTCCATTCCCAAAAGCTCACACACTATCCCTTTTGTAACGTATTCTAGAATTTTGACAGGAATCAATGTTAAGTCCACCGGCCTATAGTCTGCAGGCTCTTCCTTTTCTGAGAAGCAAGAAAACATGTGTCTGCTCCAATCCTGTGGAATATCTCCTGTTCTCCTATCTTTCCAATGATCTCCATGTCTTTCAAAGATCACTGATGATGTGTCAGCAATCCCATCTGCCACTTCTTTTAGTACATTGTCATCAAAACCCACTTGGACCCATGAAGAACAAGTAGGTGTACTCTTACTATTTCCTCTCTCACTTCAGGTTCCAGCCCTACACACAGCATGGCTTAGCAAGAAGAGAACAGGGACTGGAGTGAGAGAGCCTGAGACTCAGTCCTAGGTCCAGGTCCTGCCATACTACCAGGTGAACTAGGTCAATCTATATCTGTCCCTCACTTTCTTCAACTATAAGATATGGGAATTACAATAGATAAGTGGTCTTCAAAGTGTGTCTTAGAACCTCTGCAAGTCCTTTTCACGGGGTCCACTAAGTCAAAACTATTTTAAATAATGCTAAGGTAGTCTAGGGAAGTGAATAGGTGGTGCAGTGAATAAAGTACCTGTCTGGAGCCGAGAAGACTCATTTTCTAAGTTCAAATCTGTCCTCAGACACTTACTAGCTGTGTGACCCTGTGCAAATCACTTTACCCTGTTTGCCTCAGTTTCCTCATCTGTAAAATGATCTGGAGAAGGAAATAGCAAACCACTCCAGTATGTTGGCCAAGAAAACCCCAAATGGGATCACAAAGAATTTAACATGACTCAAAATGATTGAACAATAAGATGTTTTAATTTCTTATATGGTAATTGATAAATATAACCTTTATGAATGCAGGCTGTGGAGGGTGGTCCTCAATAATTTTTAACAATATAAAGGAGCCCTGAGACCAAAAAGTTTGATAACCACTTCAATAGATAATCTAGTCAGTCCCTTCCAGCAGTTAATCTGAGGAACTACATTAACTATTTTTGTTCTATCCTAAGAAGTCTGAAGATCACTCTCTTTCATAGATATGGAAAATGGAAACAAAAATAATAGTTTTGTGACTTTGCCTTCTCTCACCCTAATCCTATCTTTTCTGGGAATTCATTCTGTCTCTCTTTGATATTCCTTTTTGCCCCAAATAAAGATTTCTTTTAAGCCCAATTTGTTTTAGCATCCTCTACTAAGCCTGACCTTTCATGTGCCTGAGACTGTTCTTACAAGATCTTGTGACTCTTTCATGCTCATCCTCAGTTCTCTTCCCTCTTTATAAGCTCCTTGAGGACAGGGACTGTCTCATGTTTGTCTTATCCCCAGCACTGGGCACAGTGCCTGTCACAGAATAATCTGTGCTTGTGTATTGATTGATTGATTTTCATCAGTGTTTACTTAAAAACTGAGTAATATGATTATTTCTCTATTAAGAGTAATCACCCTTTTATACTGCTCCTCCTTTTTCTTCTCATCAGAATCACTTGTTTGTCTATATGGATTCATTCTTGACAGCACTCCATCAATCAATCAATCAATATTTAATAAGTGCCTACTATGCACTAAGCACTCTTGGCTTGACTTCTCCAGCAGAATTTTAGGCCATAGAATCCTATCCATCATTTCCCAGAGCCTTTTGACATCTACTGTTACCAGTTCTTTGGAATGTGTAAGACAAAGGTCAGCTTCCCTATGTGTCTAATAATAGCTAACACTAGCTATAATTTAGAGCTCTTTAAGATTGCAAGGTGCTTCTTTATATATTTTATTTCATTTGATCTTCACAACAACTCTTGGAGGTAGGTGCTATTAGTATCCTAATTTCACAGAAAAGGAAACTGAGGCACAGAGAGGTTTAGTGAATTACCCAGGGTCATTCAGCCAGTAAGTGTCTGAAGCAGGATTCAAATTCAGGTCTTCCTAATTCTAAGTCCCACATTCTATGTATTATGCCTTCTCCACTGTAAATTGTAAGATGGAGTGGTCACTTGCCCCTAGGTTTCTCGCCATGTTTACTTTGTCAACTAGTTTCTCCCTGTTGATTAGGATCAGATTGGAATAACATTTACCCAGTCTGCTCCCTTTTAAAGAATAAAATTACCATAAATGTGAGTTTAAAATCCATCAGTTCTACTTTTAACAGAGATGTTCAGTAGATGTCCAGATATGTGTCCCCTACCATCGCCATATCAAATGCCCATGCTGGATTTGTGACCCTCTAGGATTCTTCATCTAATTCTTCCTTCTGCCCAGATGGTCTTTGGCATACTCTCATGACATTATCATCTCTGCAATCCTCTATGTTGACCATTAGCCAAATGTTTTCTACTCTGCTTTCCTCCTCAGGTTCTCTTAGATGCCCTCCTCTTAGTATTATTTCCTAATATATGATTTTGTCTTTTGTTGTTGCTCAGTCATTTCAGTCATGTCTGACTCTTCGTGACCCCATTTGAGGTTTTCTTGGCAAAGATGCTGGAGTGGTTTGCCATTTCCTTCTCTGGGTCATTTTATAGATGAGGAAATTGAGGCAAAAAGGGTTAAGTGACTTGCCCAGGGTCACACAGCTAGTAAGTGTCTGAAGCCAGATTCGAACTCCGGAAGATGTCTTCCTGATTCCAAGCCCATCATTCTATCCACTGTGCCACCTAGCTTACACTCTTTTAAAAAATATTCTCTTCTTTTTAAATAAGTTAGACCTTTACAGAGGCACATCCTATTCATGAATCCCATTTTACGAAGTCTCAGTGATAACATAGGAGGTCACCTTTGTCTGTTTGCATTCAGATTTCATATTCACCTTGTTTACTAACTGTACTACATGCACTTTATATAGATCTCTGAAGCCATGGGTTTTATTGCTGGGTATCTTCTTGGGTATTTTCTCCTGTGATTTATTCATCCTCTCATCAAGTATTCTTATTCATGTTTTGTACCTGCTACTCTCTAGGTGTGGGTGATTTTACTGCTGCACTTTCTTTTCAGTTTAAAGCCCTTTTGGTCCAGTTTGCAAGACTCCAGAAATATATATGCATATACATACATACATGCATACATACACATGTATGGTGGCAATCCCATATGCTGACACATATATAAACAATATATGTGCATAAAAGTGTACAAATGTGTATATGTACACAGATTCATATATGTGTAGATATAAAATATTTACACATATTATAATAATAATAGCTAGCATTTATATAGCACTTTAAGGTTTGCAAAGTTCTTTACAAATATGATCTAATTTTATCCTCACAACCAACCTGAGAGGTAGATATTAGTATTATTCTCATTTTACAGAAGATAAATTAAAGCAGACCGAAGTTAAGTGACTTTTCCAGGGCCACATAACTAGTAAATATCTGAGTCTAGATTTGAACTCAGGTTTTGCTGACTCCAATCCAGAAGTGTAGTGAAGTAAATGAAGGATTCCATGAATGTGAGGAGGACCTAACTAGATTGAGGAGAGAGTGCATTGCAGGGGTGGGGGATGACAAATGCGAAGTCTTGGAGACAGGAGATGAGTAAGGTCAGTTAGATTGGACTATAGATTGGAGGAAGGGGAGTAATTAATACATAATGAGTCTGGAAAGATAAGTTGAGACCAAGTCGTGAAACTCTTTCAAAATAGACCATGGCGGTAATAGAGACATATTGGAATTTAATGAGTTAGAGGAATAACATGATCAGACCTTCATTTAAAGAAAATTGCTTTGGTCAATATGTAGAGGAGTAGGGAAAGAGTTGATGCAGAAAGACAATTCAGGGTGCCTTTCAATAGTGTAAGCTAGTGTTGAGGCACCTGAGAGCCAAATGTTAAATTTTCAATGTGAGAATTTACACTGCAGAAATAGGCAAATGTTATAAATCATAATTTGATTAAACAGTTTGTAAATTGTCTAGATTTAAGAAAGTGATGGAGAAAATATTAATAATGCAGAACTTTTTTTTTATTTCCAGAGAGCCAGTCTTTAAAACATACATCAGGAAACCATTGCCTAGAGTGATGAGGACCTCAACTAAGATGGAAGCTCTGTGAATAGTGAGAAGGAGCCAAATGAAAGAGATGTTGAGGTAATAGAAACAGCAAGATTTTCCAAATGATTTCATATGTGGAATTAGAGAAAATGAGTCAAAAATAATACTAAAGTTATGAACTTGGGAGACTAGAAGAATTATGTTGCCTTTGACAGAAATTAGGAAGTTTGATAGAAGGGTGAGTTTGGAGTGAAAGATAACAAATTCTGTTTAAGATAGTTTGAGTTAATTTTGAGTTGATGTCTATGAGACATCAAGTTTGAAATGTTCATCAGGTATTTGGTGATATAGGACTGGAGCTCGAGAGACACTGAGGCTATGTATACAGAAATAAAGAGCCATCTTCCTAAAAGTTGACCAAGTCATCAAGAGAAAGAGAGTTTAGAGAAGGAGGAAGAAGGTTAGGGTCTTTCAGGGGGAAAAATGAATATTCAATGAAATAGAGGACTTTCAAGCATTCTTGATAAAAAGACCAGAGCTGAAGAGAAAATTTGACTTTTGAATACAAGAATCAAGAGAAGCATGAAAAGGTAAACAGGAAGGAGAAATCATAAAGGACTTTTAAAAGTTGAACTGTTTACATTCCTACATGGAAAGATGATATTTGTAACTCATGAGACCTTTCTCAGTATTGGGGTAGTTGAAGAGAATATATATATATATATATATATATATATATATATATATGTATATATGTGTGTGTGTGTGTATGTATATGTATGTATACACACATACAGACAGACATAAAGACATATATGTGTGTGTATATATATGTCATATTATGTACATGTATATATAGACAGAGGGCACAGGGTGAGTTGAATATTAAGGGATGATATCGAAAAATAAAGTTAAGGGGTGAAAGAGGAATATATTGGGAGAAGGAGAAAGGGAGAGATTGAATAGGGTAAATTATCTCATATAAAAGAGGCAAGAAAAAGCTGTTATAATGGAGGGGAAGAGGGGGGAGGTGAAAGGGAATGAGTCAACCTTACTCTCATTGGATTCAGCATAAGGAAGCAATAACCTACACATTCGATTGGGCATCTTACCCTACAGGAGAGTAGGGGAGAAGGGGATAAGAGTGGGGGATGATAGAAGGGAGGGCAGATTGCGGGGGGTAGTCAGAAGCAAACACTTTTGAAAAAGGACAGGGTCAAAGGAGAAAATAAAATAAACAGGGGGGGAGGATAGGATGGAGGGAAGTATAGTTAGTCTTTCACAATATGACAATTATGGGAATGCTTTACATAACTACACATGTATAATCTATGTTGAATTGCTTGCCTTCTCAATGAGGGTGGGAAAGGGAGAGAATCTGGAACTCAAAGTTTTAAAAATGAATGTTGACAATTGTTTTTACCTGCAAAGGGGTATAGAAACCTATCTTGCCCTACAAGAAAGCAAGGGGAAGGGGATAAGAGGGGTGTGGTGGGATGATATAAGAGAGGACAGACTGGGGAAAGGGGTAATCAGAATGCATGCCATCTTGGGGTGGGGTAGGGGAGAGATGGGGAGAAAATTTGGAATTCCAAATCTTAGGGAAATGAATGCTGAAAACTAAAAATAAGTAAATTAAATTTAAAAAAAAAACATGGTTAAGGTCAGCATGGAGGAATATCCACAGTTGCAGGGCATAATATGGATGATGAACCAGCAAAAGAGACTGAGAAGGCATGGTAAGACAAGTAGGAAGAGAAAGAAGAGGGAGGAATGTCATGAAACCCAGAGAGGAGAGAGAATCTAGGAGGAGAGATTGGCCAACAGTTGTCAAATGCAGCAGAAACATCAAAAAGTATGAGGACTGAAAAACAAAACACATCAGCTTTAAAGATTAAGAGATCAGTGGTAACTTTGGACAAAGCAGTTTCAGTAGAATGATGAGGTCAGAAGCCAGACTGCAGAGAGTTGAATAATGAGCGAGAAGAGAGAAAATAGAGGCCATCAATATAACCACTTTTATAGGAGTTTGACTGAGAAAGAGAAGAGAGATATGGGTTTCTAGATGTTTCTTAATGGTGGGGTGGGGAAAATATGGCCATATTTGAAGGTGGTAGGGAAAGAACCGGTCTATAGGTAGTGATTGGAGATTAGAGAGAAGGGAAGGATAGAACTGAGGAAACAATCTGCTGGAGAAGTTAACAATTGATGAGGTCAAGGGCACGTACAGAGGCATTGGCCTGGGCAAACAGAAGGATCACATTATCTGAGACTGGAGGGAAAAGTGTAGGGGATGATGTCAAGGGATTTTGAGAGGGGAAAGTGAAAAGAGGGAGTTTACTGCATGTGACTTCAACTTTCTCTGTGAAGTTAGAAGCAAAGTCCTTAAGCAAGATGACCTGAGTTCAAGTCATTGACATGGGGCAAGTGACTTAATTTCTCTGAGATGATTTTTCATCTGTAAGATGGGTATAAAAATAATAGAGTCTACCTAACAACATTGCTGCAAGACTCAAAAAAGGAGACAGAGAGAGAGAGAGAGAGAGAGAGAGAGAGAGAGAGAGAGAGAGATGATAGAGAGAGGGAGATGGGTGGAAGGCTAGACAGATAGATGGATGGATAGATAGATAGTAGATAGGTAGATGGGTGGATAGATAGATGGATGGAGGGATAGACAGATAGATGGGTGGATAGATAGATGGATGGATGGATAGATAGATAGATGGGTGGATAGATAGATAGATAGATGGGTGGATAGATAGATAGATATGCCAGCTGTTATTATTACTATTTGTAGGGTGTAATTGTTGCTATTGAGTAGTTAGGTTGGGTAGGGTCAGATTATAAAGTGGCTTGAAAGTCAGTAAGAGGAATCTCCATTTGATTTTGAAGGCAGAGGGCACAAAGAAAACTAGATCTACAGTCTGAGGACGTAGCTTCAAATCCTAGCCTTGCAACTTCCAACTTCTGTGACTTTGGGGAAGTTATTTAAACTCAAAAGGCTGTAAATCCTCATCTATAGAATGAGAAGTTTGACTTGAGGCAACTCCTAGTATAGTAGATAGAATGAGGGGCCTAGAGTCAGGAAGATCTGAGTTCAAATCTAGCTTCAGACGTTTATTAGATATATGACCTTAGGCAAGTCACTTACCTTTTGTTTGCCTCAGTTTCCTCACCTATAAAAGAGTGTAATAATAGCTCCTACTTTACAGGGTTTTGTGAGGATCAAATGAGACATTATTTGTAAAGCACTTAGCACAGGACTTGGCACATGGTAGATGCTTAATGAATGCTTGTTTGTCTGTTTTTTCCTTCCTTAACTAGATGGCCTCTGAGGTTCTTTCAGCTCCAAAATTTAGATTCTGTCTATAATAAGAAATGGAAAAACACTGTAATTTTTGAGGCATGAAAGCTGTGTTTAAGAAAAAGTAGTTTAGCAGCATTTATGCAGGGTAGATGGGAGGGAGGGGAGCCTGGAATCAGGAAGACCAGTAAGGAACTTGTGGCAGTAATCTGAATGTGAGGGTCTAGATACACAGGAAGAGTAGAATCCATGGGAATAGACAGGAATAGTCAGAAATGAGGCCTTTAGAGGAACAGTCAGCGGCATTTGTTGACTGGTTGAATATGGAGAATGAATGCAGAGAGATTCACCAAAGATTGCCCAAAGATTTAGAGCTAGAATGTCCTTTTAAAAAAGTGTGATGCCATTAATAGAGATGAGGAAGTGAAAAGGATCTGCATTTTATAGTAAGAAAACATCAAATTCTGCTGTGAATTTGATGAATTTGAGATGATGACAAGAAATCCAAGTGGCCAGGGTCACACAGTCAGTATCAAATGCAGAATTTGAAACCTGGTCTTCCTAGCTCTGAAGCCAATTTTATCCGTTATGGTTGGAGTCTTTGAGCTTGTTCCTTTTCTGACACTGAAGATCTGATGTAGCTAACAAGGAAATCCATGTAATTTCCCACCCAGGATGTTCAAAAAAATTTTTTAAAACATGAAATCTCAGACCTTCTGTAACTGAAATCCCTCACCCAATTCACTTAAGTGTCCATGTCTATCTCTATATTTATCTCTGTCTTTAATCTATATCATCTACATCTATGTCTCTCTATATTTCCATATCTAATCTATATCCGTATTGTCTATATCTATTTCTATATCTACATCTCTATATCTCTAGCTCGATTTTTATTTTTATCTCTATGTATTTCTCTCTACACCTCTATATCTAATCCATATCTACTTCTATATTTTTCTATATAAAGTCTATACATAGATCTACATATCTATATTAAATTTACATATCTAATTCTACTTCCATATCTATCTCTCTATATCTATATATGTATATATCTAATCTATATATACTTTTATATCTCTCAATATATATCAATAGCTATACTTCCTCTGTACATTTCATACACACATACACACACACATACATACATACATATGTATGTTTATGTCTCTTATCTTCCCTTGGGTCAACCAGTCTCATAAGATCATAGGCATTACAGCAGTAAGGAACATTAGAAACTATCTAGGTCAGTTCCCACATTTCACAGGTGTTGGCACAAGAGTAATATGACTTGGGGCAGCTAGGTGGTGTAGTGAGTAGAGCACCAGCCCTGGAGTCAGAAGGACCTGAGTTCAAATCCAGCCCCAGACACTTGACACACTTTCTAGCTGTGTGACCTTGGGCAAGTCACTTAACCCCAATTTCCCTGCCTTCCCCCCTCAAAAAAATTTTAAAAGGAGTAATATGACTTCATTCTTGTACTCTTAGGAGAACGGAAACCTAAAGGTTAGATTTTATGCTAGTCTGTGTCTGTTGGTGGTGAGCAGTGAGAAAGAACTGAGTAGCCCTACTAAGGCTGTCAGTTTCCTAAGGATGGTGGCTGCTAATGAGAAATGTACCTAGATTAGACTAAGTTCCTGATTGTGAGTGTGGGTCTAAGGTTCCCTTAGTCTGTAGGCTCTAAGAAGGACACTCAGGGAAGAAGATAGTGCAGTACTTTCACAAGAGTGACCTCAATCAAGTGAGCTTTCCAAATTCTTCCTATTAGATTTCTCCATTTATGAGTGCCATAGCAAGCCAATCTGAAAGCGTCATTCCTGAGCTTAAGTACTAAGTTCTGTATGGTGTTATATGTCAGACATCAGCCCTAAGACTGTTTCACTGCCTGCTGCCTCTCAGTTGAATACCACTTAATGCCCTATCACATTCTCTGGAAAGAGATACTGCAAAGCAATGAAATGACTATAAAGTAGACAGTTAGGAAAGTAGGAAAAAAATTCTCACTTATCGCAAGACTAGATCTTTGGTCTTGCATAAAAGTTGTCCCTCTCCTCATTAAACTAGTCATTTCATGTATAACAGGGCACTGCACAAAGAGGGCCCAAACTTGGAGCTTGTTCATATTTGCCCTCCCTGGAATGTTATTCAGAGCATGTGTGATATTCCTGGACAATCGTCAATCCAACACATGGAACTTTGGAAGCTAGTTTTGGTCCTGATGGCTCAGTGTGATGAAGAAAAGACTTCTGGTTGGTTGGGGAGCCACAGAGGTCATGGAGCTGAGCATGTATACAAAATATTCTATCATATCATCTTTCTTTCTATTCCCCAAAGTCCAGTCATGCCACTCCCCTACTCAATAAACTCTAATGGCTCCCTATTGCCTCTAGAATTGAATGGAAATTCCTCTGTTAGGCATTTAAAGCACTTTACAACCTAACTCCAGCCTACCTTTCCATCCTTATTACAGCATTACTCCCCTTCACACACACTCTGTCTTACTGTTCCTCATACATGACACTCCATCTCCTGTTTTCCACATGCCCAGAATGTGCTCCTTCCCTCTGAGGGTGGAGGCTTTCCTAGTTTATGTCTGCGTATAACAGGAAGGAATTAGGCAACCAGACCTACATCCTCATTAGAATCCTTAGTTGGAAACCTCCATTTCCTCTACACTTGAAGCCCAGCTCAGGAATCACCTTCTACATGAGGCTTATTGCTAGTGTGAATTTAACTTATACGTGTCTTGTGCATGCACACAGACACAGATTTAATATTTATATATATATGTATATATACATATATTTACATACACACATATATATTTGTACATATGTATGTACATATACACATACAAACACACATATAGATATATACATGTCGTCTCCCTCAGATAGATTATAAGCTCCTTGAGGGCAGAGATTACTTTGGTTTTATCTTGGTATCCCTAGCACTTAGCAAAGTGTCTGGTATATTGTAGGCACTAAATCAGGGCTGATTTGTTGATTACTTAATGGATTGGTTGATGGTTGAGAATCACATTGACAGCTGGGGACAGAGTAAATTTTTTTTTAAACTTTTTTACCTGAATCTTTTGTCCGTGTCCATATGGATCCTTGAGTCACAAGAAAACATTGCCGTTTCCTGTTCCCTTCTTAAATCTCAGCAAGCAGCAGATAATTTTCTTTCCCTTTAACACAGTACAACTTTCACTAACTTTTAAGTAGGTAAAATAATAACAAAGAAAAAGACCCAAGGATCTCTTCTATTTTCAAGGCTTTTTCAACCTCTATAGACCCCACTTTAATGCAAATGCAGCTTGGGCGGATTGTACGTTAGCTATTGAAAAATAGTTTCAATTAGAAATTTAATTACACTGTCTTGAGAAGATGGAACCGACAGTTTCTTTGAATTTTGCACATTATGGAAACCTCCAAAGTGCCATAAATCTGCTAATTGATTTCTGTACCTGTAATGTTTGATTAGGTGTATTTTATTGTCTTCTTGGTTTTAATTAACCCTGGGCTTGTCAAAATGCTTCCAACGACAAAGGATATATGATGAAGTGTGATAAACTCTATTAACAGAGGCTGACTTTTGTCAGTAATTGCTCTCATGCACAAGAGTTATTAGAAATTAGCAGACACAAAAAAGAAACTGTACTTTTGGTAACAACTTTTATTGGCAGCCATAAATCTGGGGATTGCCCCCTCCATGCTGCTGATAAGCAAATGTGAATGGCCATGGGGTTCTTTGGAAGATCAATCACTCACCAGATGTCCTATAAATATTAAGCATGACAAAACAGAAAGAATTATGAAGTCTGAGTGATGAGAGCCAAATGGATGCCAGCATCCCTAAACTTGCTCCCATTAGAGATGTTGGAGCCTGGGGGTGGACATGAAGGACGTCTGGATGCTAAGTCCTGTACTAGTCATGCTGCAATCACTTAGGGCTGTTTTCCAGGAGTGGTAGAGATAGGTCTACATACTTACAATTCCAGGGTTATTTTCACCAAAACTTTCTCTCTGATCAGCCATTTTCTCTACGTGTACATCAAGCAAGCCCCTAGAAAAATCACTTCACCGACACTGCTGTGTAAATAGACTCTCAGGATGGCATCTAGTGCCCAGTTATTAGAATGAAAACTTGTGGTGGTGTTTCCCTTGGCCTTTCTTAGGTTGCTGGTTCTAGCCCAAATCAAAAGAAAATTATTTCTTTATAAGGAGGCAGGGTAGTACGGTGGGGAGAGTGTTGTACTTGAAGACAGGTTCAAATCACATCTTTGATAGCGACTGTGTGAACTTTAAAGTGCTATATAAATGTCAGCTATTATTAATATAATTAAGGTGACCAGGTGGCAAAATGGCTCTAACTCCTGAAGGCCTAAGCTCAAATTCTGCCTCAGACCCTTACTGCCTGTGAACATCTACCTGACCTCTCAGCCTCAGCTTCTTCATCTGTGAAATGGATATAATAACACTTACCTTATGGGGCTGTTTTGATGACCAACTGTGATCACATGTGGAAACTACTTCACATAACACGTGTTAGTGATTATTGTTCTTATTGATTTGACAAAATTTAATAATCAATTTAACTCAGGTCACCTAGAATTTATTAAGTGCTTACTATGTGTGAGGTATCATGCTAAGTGCTGGGGATGGAAACAGAAAGACTTCCAACGTGACCTTGTCCTCAAAGAGGAAGGGGAAGAAGAGGAAAGAAAGGAGAAAAAAAAGGAAGGGGAAGAAGAAAGAGAGGGAGAAGGTGAGGAGGAGGAAGAGTAGGAGAAGGAAGAAAATAAGGAAGAGGAGAACAAAGAGGAGAAAGAGGAAGAGAGAGAACCACTACTGGCACATTAACAACACATTGAGACTGGTTGAATACATTTTCCTAAGTCTCATGGATTGGGGTTGAATTGGTTGGTTTAGGCCAGGGGTGGGGAGCCTGTGGCCTCAAGGCCACATGTGGCCCTCTAGGTCCTCAAGTGCAGCCTTTTGACCAAATCCAAACTTCACAGAACAAATCCTTTTGTTAAGGGGAGTTGTTCTGTAAAACTTGGACTCAGTCAAAACGTTGCACCCAAGGACCTAGAAGGCTACATGTGGTGGCCTTGAGGCTGCAGGTTCCCTACCCCTGGTTTAGGCTATTCTGAGACAGAGGCATTTTCTTCTGTTTTGCCTATAAAAGGATTTATTTGCAAAGTTGTACACACACACACACACACACACACACACACACACACACACACCAGCCCAATGAGCAACGATAATGATTATGGGTTGCTAGGTAGACACGGTCCTAAGCCAGTTCTCTGAATGGGACATTTCCTGAGTTCTTCTTAGTAGATTTTGGGAAGAGTGTACTTGGAGAGATCCAAGGACCTGGAGCATGAGGCATATACAATAGAATTCTGACAACAATAAGAAGTGTACAAAAGTTTTAGAAGGCAAGAACATCTGTGTTCCTAAAGAGTGCTGTATTTGGAGTCAGAGGGCTTTGAATTCTAATTGTGCTTTCTGCCTCTTACTACCTTTGTGACTTTGGGCAAATCCCTTAACCTCCCATTTAGTTTGTTTTTCTCCTCTCTAAAATTCACCTGTAAGTCTGTAGCACCAAGTAACAACTGTATTGATAATTTTCAAGAACAAAAACTAATAGGCAAATTAGTTGGGCCTGTGTCAATGAGATAAAAGGGCCAGAGTGAAACAGCTTTCTCATACTACTGACATCAGTAGAATTTACCACTAGAAGCCAAGAATCATGACTTTGAATCAAATGTTTCAAGCTTTTTTAACCTTTGAGATCCATTTAGAAGATAGTTTCCTTAGTACTTGTGTTCAATTCTCCTATATTAGAATAGAGCCATGGAGATGAAACCTATGCATCCATAATGTCTCATCTGGGACAAATGTAGATTTTAAGTTGTGTCTTTAGGACTTCAAAATAGCTAGTTGAAAAGTTAAAAATGCAAAATATCCACTCATCCATCCAATGTTGTCTACAAAATGTCGCACAACTTGACTAATTTTTCCCCTCACTGAATAATAACTTTATAAACACCGTCTTAGTCCATTTTGGAAAGAATACTGAATTGGGAGTCAGGAGACATAGTTCCACCCATGATCTCAGAATGTAGTCCAAGCTTTGCTGCTAACAGAATTAATGACTGTGGGCAAACACAAACTCTCTGCATTTCTTTCCTCCTCTATAAAACATTCATGATACTAAGGAAGCCAGGATAGCTGAGATGTGAGGACAGGGAGGCAGCAGCTATGGGTGATATAGCCTTAAGAATTATATCAGATCATTCCCACTCCAGGGCTTCCCACAAAAAACAAATCATCGAGTCAGAAATCTAGAGTTAGGAAAAAAAAAACCTTAGAGGCTATCGAGTCGAATACTCTTATTTGTGGAATGGGGAAACTGAGTCTGAGAAAACTTAAGTGACCTGCCCAGAGTCACACAGGCAATAAGTGGCAGAAGGCAGAGTTTGAAGCGAGGTCCTCTGACTCTTTCAATTGTACCCCACGAATTGTTTCCTTTGCAATCTCCTTAGGGGTAAGTATTCTTTCCATTGAGCCAACCTGACTCCTGGGAGGGGAAGGAAAAGAAAACTGCATTACTTTTTGTAAGGGTGGCTCATGGTAGAGCTGCCACGGGGCTGATTTTCTTGGACCTCTTTGTGGTAGAATGGTAGGGTTTGGGGAGTCTGGTGTTTTCTTTTGTGTCTCTTCATTCCCCATTATTACCTGGCTCCCTGGAGCCATGTTGCATGTTGGGCTGAGCCGCCATCAGTCTAAATTCTTAAATATGGGGAAGTATTTGGCAGGGATGAATCTGTGTCACAAGTGCAGTAAGCATTCCAGCCTTACAAATGCCTTCTCAAACTTCTTTTATTTTTCTTGGATATATTGTGATCCTTGCAGGTAGATGCAACAGGACTCCAGTGAATGAGGACGAAGGACAAGAAAGCTTCCTTTCCCTCCCTTACAGGGTTGCTCTGGAGATTAAACGAGATAATAGATGCACAGGGACTTGGACAAGTAAAAATATAAAAATCATATTACTGTTGGTTATATAAAATAATAATAATGATAATAACAATACACTTTAAGGTTTGTAAAGTACTTTACAAGTATTATCTCAATCCTCACAATAATCCCAGGAGGTAGGTGCTATTATTACTCCATTTCACAGGTGAGAAAACTGAGGCAGAGAGAAGTTAAGTGACTTGCCAAGAACCACGTAGCTAGTAAGCATCAGAGGCCTTTGAATTCAGGTCTTCCTGACTCCAGGATTGGAGCTCTATCCACTGCAGTGCCTAACTGCCACTTTTCTATTCAGAATAAAGAAACAGATCTGTAAAATTTCAGAAGCACAACAATGCTGTCAAGCTGTTGTTACTTTAGAAGAAATGAGTCTATTTTTAATACTGTCCTAGACCTTTAACACTGAAAGCTGAAACATAGTCTTTATCCCAGTGTATAAGAATTAGGCAATCCTAGCAACCAATGAGTGAAAATGACCCCCGGACTTTCACGTTCAGCCAGTGTGAAGTGTCAACAGCAAGGGGCTCACTCACTTGAGGGAAAGTTATATGCTTATTAACTGCCAGTAACAAAACTCCAGCTTATACATAAGAGGTGCCAAAAGAAAAATCTAGACCTATGCTTAATCTGTCATTTCTTTTCATCATCTTTCTTAAACGTAGCGAAGGCTAAAGTTTAGAATTTATTGCTGATGATATCTGAGAGGTGTTGATGGTTTAATTAGCTCAAAAATAATTAAAACTCAAAGAACCAAAGGTTTCCTTAAGTATCCTCCTGCGGTCTCATCTAATCAGAGGTAGAAGTTGGCCAGAAATCAGGATCACCTGGGAACACTCATGGGGGAGGGGAGAATGTTTGCTGCCTGCCCACACAGCTGGAATGAGGCTCCCAGGGGTCACCAGCTGGTTCTCCCCTTTGTCCATCTCCAGGAAAATCATAGTAGAAGTGCAGGGGTGGGGGGTCTAGAGGAACTGTTCATCACCTCTGCTCCCAGGACATTCCCCAGCACAGAGGGAAAGAGTGAGCTCATTAATATTTTGAGTTTGGATCACATATTTCTTCTGGAGAGTAAGCACAGTAGCTGCTGGTTCTCATAACATTTCTGGGAAGTGAAGAGGGCATCATCGTTTTCTAGGACCGTAATAAGATACAAAGAAGTACCATGCACAGAAATATTCCCTCTCCATATATAACCCACTTCTGCCCAAGTCTGTGGTGATTCTTCTGTGGTACAGCTCTGTAAGTAGAAGGAACCATGATTCCTAATTAGCTGAGAACCTACCATGCCAAAGTAACCTTGTTCCCACCTGCCTAAGTGGACAGACATGAGAGATAGTTGGAGGATCTTGAGAGAAGCTAGCTTATACTTTTGAATGGTGATTGGGAACTCTTGGAGCCGGAGGCATAGGGGGAATGGGTTCTCAACAGGTCCCTTGATTTCTTCTTTCCTAGCTTAGTAAGCTAGGACACCCCTTGGATGAACTAAGATACATCTAACACCCAGCTGAAGTATTCCTTTACTCTTGTATGTTTAGGCTCTTCTAATCGGTATAACAACCCTGATTTCTGTTTACTGTTTACTTTGACAAAGAGGTGTACTGGCTGTTCAACACTATCTTTTGTATTACCAGCATTGGATAGGAGGGATATCATAGGCTAAATCTGACTCTTCCCTTGAGAGCAATAAGGGAAAGTGGAGTTTATCCTGGGCCCTAAAGTATTTTTTCACTAGACTACCAGTCAAGTAGTAGATATAATTCTAGTCTCAATACTCGTCTTGGAGATAAACAAGGTAAGGGGCTAAGTACGCAGTTAGGGCCTTCTTTCACCTCCTCACAGAGGTAGAATTCACAATCTCCCTTAGAAAGTAGTGGGCCAGTTCCCAGATCAGAAATCTACGTACAAGCTGAGTCATCTATATCTATATATCTATATATCTATATATATACATATATATATATGTATGTGTGTGTATGTATATATATGTATACATATATACACATATATGTGTGTATGTATATGTGTATGTATGTATGTATAGAGAGAGCAACCAACCACATCTATTTTATACATAATAACAATATAAATAATTTATATTTATGAAATAAACTTTATATGTAAGCCCTACCATATCATTTCCTTACTCAATAAACTCTAGTGTCTCCCAATTGCCTCCAGGATCAAATACAAAATGCTTTTTTTGGCATTCAAAGCCCTTTATAACCTAGTCCCCTCCTACCTTTCCAGTCTTTTTGTACCTTACTCCCTAACATGTACACTTTGATTCAGTGACACTCTTCCATGAACAAGACATTCTATCTCTCAACACTGGGCATTTTCTCTGGCTGTCCTCCATGCCTGGAATGTTCTGGTTTTTCATCTCCACCTACTGGCTTCCTTAAAGTCCCATCTAAAATCCCTTCTTCTAGAGGAAGCCTTTCCATATCCCTCTTAACTCTAGTGCTGATCTCTCTTCCTCTGTCTATAGCTTCTCTGTACATATCATTGTTTGCTCGTTGTCTCCCTCATTGGATTGTGAGCTCCTGGAGGGCAGGGACAGTCTTTTGCCTCTTTTTGTATCCCCAGTAGTTAGCACAGTGCCTGGCACACAGTAGATGCTTAATAAATGTACTGACTGATTGACTGATATGCACGGTCTCGTTTGAGATTCACAGCAACCATGCTAAGGTTAGATGCCTCTATCTCTCACAGTGCTCATTTGAAACAGCAGAGATGATGCATAGCCCCAGAACACTGTAAAGACAGTGAACTTGATGAGAGATGGAACTGAGCCCACACAATACAGCAAGTCAAAAGTCAAAGGAAGTTTACTTAATGCCTGGATCTAGGCCCTCACCATCCCCACATAATGCTGACTCCCTCTTACAGGAAAGGTTGGAGTCCATTATTATAAATAATTAAAAGGAACCACACCTGGTTTTTTGAGTAATTTGCTTCCCACCTAGCAATGCTGATTCTAAAAACAAAACAAAAGAAAACATCAGCATATGAAATTTGGCAGACCAAAGAATTCTCCATAGGTTCTTGGGATCACATTGATCTGCTGCTGCTGCTGCTGTTTGTCTTTCATTCTCAAAGAGGACCGTGGCATCAGGGAGGTGAAGTCATGGCATGTCACAAAGTTCAAGGGGAGGCAAGAGCACTGGATCTGAGCTAAAGGAACCAGGTTTGAATCTGAATTCTGCCACTTGATGCCTATTTGACACTGGGTGACACTTTTCAGGGTCTCAGTTTCCACATCTGGAAAATGAAAGTGTTAAATTAGATGACTTTCTAGCTCTGACAATTCAATACAACAAACATTGATTAATCATTATGCATTCAAAGGAAATACATGTTATAAATTCTGATTCCCCCCTGCAAAAAAAACACTCCCCTAACTCATCTATTTCAATTCGATTGAGTATACATTTGCTAAGCATCTACTTTGTACCAGGCACTATGTAACAAAAGTTTGCTCTGGCCTTATTCTCTGAGGGCCACATGTGCCGAATTCTTCCCCCACACATCCCGCCAAGGGTTCTCAGATACCCTGAGGGACTTCGGGATAGAGGGGCCTCTCTTCTCTGTTATTGGCTCAAGCCCCCACAGACTGTCCTTCCCCAATTTTGGAGTCCTGGTGGCTAGCACCCCACTTAACATCAGATTAATGTTTATAAAATGATATTTATTTCAAAGACATAGCAAAAGCAAACATACAAATATTTCTCCCAACACCAATCCCCTTATACTATCTCTTGGGAGAAGGAGGGGATCAGGCTCACAGATTAATTTGGTTACTACACAGGATTAGTTCTACCAAAGTTCGAGTTCAAAGCCCAAATCAGCTTGCGTCCCAGCACCCTGGGTTCTCTCAGCTCTTCCTGGCTGGGCTGGCTACAACATTCAACCTAGATTATGGCACAAGATCCACATGGCCCAAAATCCTAGTTCAGGGATTCCATTCCCTTCACTCAGAACTGAAAAAGACAAATGAAACAAAATCAAGGACTCATTCCTAAGATATACAAGGAACTGAGTCAAATTTATAAAAATAAGAACAACATTCCGATTAATAAATTAATAAGGTATGAAAAGGAGATTTTCAGATGAAGAAATCCAGGCTATTAATAGCCATCTGGAAAAAAATATTCTAAATCACTAATAATTAGAAAAATGCAAATTAAAACAACTCAGAGGTATCACCTCATACCCATCAGATTGGTGAAGTTGATCAAAAAGGAAAAAGATAAATACTGTAGTGGCTATAGGAAAGCAGGTACTTCAGTGTATTGTTGATGGAGCTGTGAACTGGTCCACCCCTTTTGGAAAACAATTTAGAACTATGTCCTAAAACTTAATTAAATTAAATTTTAAATTGCATACCATTTAATCCAGTGGTACTGCTCTAGGGTCTATACTCCAATAGATCACAGAAAGAATAAAAGGACCTATATGTACAAGAATATTTACAGCAGCCCATCTTGTGGTGGCAAAGAATTGAAAACTGAGATGATGCCCCTCAACTGGGGAATGGCTGAACAAGTTATGGTATATGAATGTGATAGACTACTACTGTATATTGGATATTACAAAAGGGATAGTTTCAGAAATTTTGGGAAGACTAATATGAACTGATACAAATTGAAGTGAGAAAAAGCAGAACAGTTTATACAATGACAATAAGATTGCAAAGATAACCAACTAATGAAGACTGAGTAACTGACAACATGATTTCAAAGGACACAAAATGCAACATGCTATCCCCTTAGCCCCTGATGGACTCAGAGTACAGATCGAAACAAATTTTCTTTTTCGCTTCTTTTTTTGGGAGTGTGCTGGGAAGATGGCTAATGAGGGAATTTGTTTTACATGAATGTGTGTGTGTGTGTGTTTGTGTGTAGAAATGCATTTTAGGTGGGGTTTTTTGTCATCTCAATGGGTGGAGGACTGGGAGGAGGGAAGGAGAGAACTCAACTGAAAACAAAATAAAATTGAATTTTATAAAAGAATAAAGAGTAGCAGTATCATCAGACACCACATTTTGACAAATTTTGCACCAAATAAGCCCACTCAATATATTAATATTATTATTGTGGTTATTTTTATTTTATAAATATCTAGCTATGTTTCTTTTGTGTTTAAGATTGGTCTGTAAGTCAATAAATCATAATAAATTCTAAAATATAATTTTTAAAAGGCACACATTTTCAAGTTTTAAAATTTCTTTTCCACCCTTAGAAAAGAAAAGGCTTTGATTTTACCTGAAATTTGCCATCATTTTGAAATGGTTGGCAAGTAGAGGTTGAATTTTCACTTTATGTCTCCAAAATCCTTGCAATCCAGTAACAATTTCAATTTACAAATAGCTGTTTAAATCAATTCATCTTGGGTCAATATACGTAGTGAGTCCACCATTTTAATTTCTTCTTTTCCCCATATAATAACCAGTACAGTTCTGGGACTGATTATCACTAATGTCAACTATTCACCTAGAAGCAGCTATGTGGTACAGTGCATGGAGTGCTGGACTTGAAATCAGGAAGACATGAATTCAAATCCTGCCTCAGACACTTACTAGTTGTGTGACCCTCAATAAGTCACTTAATCTTTGTGTGCCTCAGTTTCCTCAATTATAAAATTGCGATAATAATAGTACCTACCTCTTGAAATTGTTGTGAGGATCTCAAACCCCTAATATAAATGCCAACTATTATTAACCATTCATTTCATTATAGAAGATTATAAATTGTCTTAGTTATGTAGATGTGTAAATGACTGCACGTTTGAACTCTACCAATATTTCATTGAAATCATATATATTTATTGATAATCTATCATTGTAATAACAGTTCACATTTACATACCTTTTTAAGGTTTGCAAAGCTCCTTATATTCTTTAGCTCACTGAACCTAATAACAACCTATGGGGTGAGCACTACAAAAATCACCCCTATTTTTCAGAGGAAACTGGAACTTTAAAGTAAAACTGATTGATCCAATGTCACACAGCATCAAAGGCAAAATTCGAACCCAGGTTTTCCTGGTTACATACCTAGAACAAGACCCACCACACAATGCTACTTAGGAAGCTGAGCCTCCTGTCCAATTTTCCAAAGCTGTGAGGTCTCTGAGATGCAACATGGTGCAATGGAAAAAGCCCTGGCCTTGAAGTCTTGTCCCAAGTCTCCTCCTTACTAGTGATGATCCTGAGGACATAATTTCACCTCAGTAACTTCATTTCAGTAATTTCATCTCAGTAACTTCATCTATGTAATGAGGACATTTCTACTTGCACTATCCACCTAATGCCATTATAGTGATGATCCAGTGACATATTGGAGGTAAAGTACTTCCAATCCAACTTAGAAGGGACCTCTCAAGTCATCCAGTCCAGCCTCACCCTTTTATAGACAAAGAAACTGAGACTCAAAATAATTTGCTTAAGGTCACACAGGTAGCAAGTGGCAGTATGTCCAAGGAACTGGTTTTTTAATTGTATTGCTATTGCACATTTTTCCCTGTATCCCTTTCCCCTCCCCTTATAACAAGGAAAAATGTTAAAGGGAAAGAAAGAAGAAAAAAAAAATCAGCAAAATCAATTAACACATCACAAATTAATCAGAAAGCACATGCAATGTCAGTTTGAGGTTAGTGAAAATAAACATATATTTTTCCCCCATATAAGTTCATGCACTCCCTAAAATCTATCCATTCAGGGATGTGTTGCCCTTGGTTAAGAATTCCTGGTCTATGTGCACTTTCAAATTCCCGTTATTTTAAAATCCCACTGAGAGAATTCAGGTACTGTGGAAACGTTTAGGGTTACCCAGGATCTTGGGGCCCGATTGTCTAATCCCAGGTAAGAAATCCCATGCTCAAAGAATCAGCAAATTATCGGCCTGCTTCCTTTGCTTGTCTTTGAAACTGTTATTAAAAACGATGAAAAGCCAGACTTAGGGGAAAGCTCCCACCTTCTCTCTACGCTGACCTAGTTTGGAGCATAAGAAGTTGCTGCTCAGCCTTTAAGAAACTGGGGACTCTCTCATGGGGGTTTTAAAGTACCCATGCCAGGTGCTGCACATTCTTGCAAAGTCTGGGCTCAGCATATTCAGGATATTTAAACTCTGCCCTAAGCTAGAGCTAGCGGTTCTGCCTGAGTCTCCCTGGTACAGACAGAAGTCCCAACAGGGAGGATTTCCCCAATTTACTTCATTTTGACTGAGTTTAGAAAGGCTATAAACATATTTTGGCAAGTTTTGTGACAAAAACTTGTAAGCAATTTAACAACTGTATTACATGCACACACATGTATTACATGAACACACACACATCTATATCTATATATCTAGAAATATGTGTATCTATCTCTAGATATACAAATACATAAAAACATGTATCACACATGTATCACACATATACATGTGTATACATATGCATTGATATAATGTGTAGATTTGTACACAGATACATGCGTACGTATATGTATTCAGATACAAATATGTACATAGATACATGTGTGCTTTTCCTATATCTAGATATGTATCTATGTACATAGATACATATATGTTACATGTATATAGAGAGAGAGATTGTAAAACTTAAAACTGCACTAAGACCTTTGGGACTCACTGCATGATCATGTGCCATCTTTCTATTTTTAAAGATGATATTATGTCGACAACAAGTCAAGTCAACAAGCATTTATTAGGCACTTACTTTGTGCCAGGCACTGTGCCAAGTGCTGGGGATACAACGAAAGACAAAAACAATCCCTTGCCCTCAGGATGGAGAATCCAAGGTCACCTCCATATCATGCTGAGGTCTTATGTTGGCAACATTATTTAAGCCTTTCTCTAGTTTCTTGGTCATGACTTGGTCAGAGGACATTGGACAATTTTAGTCATTAATCAAGGGACTCTGATAGTGAAATGACCAGATCCAGCATCAGACTTCACAACAGCTGACCATAAAGGTCCCACAAGAGACACAGGCATACTTGGAGAATGAAGACCTTCCCAAGATTTCACTGACTTTGTGACAGTCATCTTCCAACTCTCCGGCATTCTGTGCCTAAAGCATCACATAACTTAAAGTCCAGGAAAAGACTTCTTCCTAGGAACAACACAGCACGGAAGATCATTAATACTGACGCTCTGAGAAAAGTCACTCTGGTGTGCACGCTCCCCAAACTTACAGTGCTCTATCACAACAAAGGCTCCCTTTCAGCAGAGGAGGTCACCTCTTACTTTATGAAGAAAACTTAGAAAGGCCATGTTTCATTGACCCATTTTTTCCAATCCCTTCATTACCTCTTATAGTATCCTTTTCTTCAGTCATTTTTAAAATGTATTTTTTTCAATTAACCAAATTTGTCTTGGGGGAAAAAAAAAACCTCACTACAACTATACACAGGTAAGCAAAATAAATCCCTTCTCACCCCCACCCTCAGCCCCAGCCCCATTGGTTATTCAAAAGTGCATGTCTCATTCATCTTTGCTCCAATCTTGGAAGAAGAGGTTGTCTTCTCCTTGCCAGAATCAGTTCCCAAGTTCCTGCCCTTAATCCCTTCCCCACCCATTTCCTCCGGGCCCCTGACCCTTAATTAAATCCCTTTTTCTTTTAAACCTTCAGTCCTCTTGATCCCCTGGCTCCTTCTTGTGGCTTATAATCATACCCAGATCTTCCCTATCTTTAAAAAATAAACAAAAACAAAAACAAAACAAAAATCACTTAAAACTGTTATTCCTTCAAACTAACAAGCCATATTACCCCTCCCATCCAGATTCAATTCAGATTAGACTAGATTGGATAAAGCATTTATTAAACTCTTATTGCATGCAAGGAACTGTACTAAGAACAGGGAAAACAAAAGTAAAAGAAAAGATGGTGGCAGCTAGGTAGTACTAGTCCTGGAGTCAGGAAGACCCGAGTTCAAATCTGGTCTCCGACAACTTATTAGCTGTGTGACCTTGGACAAGTCACTTAACAGAAGTCCACAGATTCAGGAAGGGAATGGGGTTAGAAATGAGCCAGGTAGGTCTGGGAACTTCCTTAAATGGAGGTTCGAGGAAGGAACCCATCAATGGGAGGTGTGAGCCACAAGGGTAGAGTCATATACAGCATAAGAAAACAACCAGGGCAGCCCAGAGAATCAGGATCAGAGGGTTGTTGGAACCCCTTAAAATGCTTCCTACCCTTGTCCCCTCACTTCTTCCCCTCCTACTCACTTTTCAGACTGTTATAGTTTACTTCCTAAGCCCACCGCTCAACTGCATCTGCTCTTCAAAGCTACCAGGGATCTCTGCCAATTCCAATAGGTTGTTCTGGGTCCCACCATTTTTGACCTCTTTGAAGTGTTTGACACTGTTAAGCAATCCCTCCTCCTGGACTCACTCTCATCCCCAGGTTTTCATGACACCATTTTCTCCTGGTTCCTCCTCCTCCATATTTCCTGAGTCTCAGATCCTTTGCTGCATCATTGTTCATACTGCAAGGGACCTTCAAGGCTTTATCCTGAGCCTTCTTCTCAGTCTACATTTTGTTCATTTCATCATTTCCCATATATTACTTTCCCCTGAATGACTCAAAGGTATAGATCTTTGGACTGATATGACTGATATATACACACATATATAACACATCACATATGTATATACATGCATTCTTACATACATGGATGGCGGTGCTCTCAACAGAAATAGAGTTCAGAAGAGGGATGGGTTTGGGGTAGAAAGATAGTGATTGACCAGACTGCTAACACCAAAGCCATTCTTTAAAAAGCCCACGGTTAATTACTCCTCCTGAAAAGCAGTTTGCCAGGTGCTAATTCCTCCAACCAGCGTCTGAGCACAGCTCATTTTACCTTCTGTGTGGTGTCAGGGATTAATGCTTCTTCTCCCTGGCTATTGCTAACATTCAGAATGCACACATATATGATTGATTCTTGAATCCCATGGAAATAAGCCATAAGGAACTATACAAACCCAAATAAAAGGCATGGAAGGCATGAGAACCTGATAATATTGGAGATGTGGAAGCTACTTTGAGCTCTTAATCTGGTCCCAATTTGTCATGTCTGAAATGTACTGTGCCTCGATGCCATTATAATATGCTTTGCCTATCCCAGCACAGTATGGCTAGGCTAAGCAATCATCAACATCAGCGGAACTCTGATACTGTCTTTAATATGCTGCCTTCCATCACTACACTGAAGCTCGATGTAATTAAAGGCAACTAAGATAATAGGATCAGTGATTTATTGCTGAAGGGGAATTTAGAGATCTTTGTAGAGGAAACTGAGGCCCAGTTAGGTTAATTGACTTGTCACATACAGTTACTAAGTGTCTGAGGCAAGATTTGAATTCAGCTCTTCCCACCTCCAAGTCCAGCACTCTACCCACTACAACACACTGCTTCTGCTATGGATCAACATTCCCCTTGAGTATTTATGTCCTGAATTCACAGTTCCACTGTTCCCACACAATAATTTACTTGAATTTATGACGATTACCCTATACTACCCGGAAAAAAAAATTGATGTAACAGAGCAAGCCTATTGGACAAAGCATTTCGTGACCCAATCATAAAGATAAGCACTTGCTCAAGAAGGGACATGTGAGTCCATAGAAACCGTGGACACAGTTTTGACTGTTCGTCCTCAGAGGATTATGGTTATATGAACCCAAACACTAACTGAAGGTGCTCGGACTCTTGCCTGTTTCAGAATTGCCAGAGTAATGGGGGCAAAAATAAACATTTCTTATTTTTTTTTCTTTTTTTTTTTTTAATGCAATTTATTTATTTAACATATTTGGTTTTCAGCATTGATTTTCACAACAGTTTGGATTACAAATTTTCTCCCCATTTCTGCCCTCCCCCCCCACTCCAAGATGGCGTATATTCTGGTTGCCCTGTTCCCCAGTCAGCCCTCCCCTCTATCACCCCCCTCCCCTCTCATCCCCTTTTCCCTTCCTTTCTTGTAGGGCAAGATAAATTTCTACGCCCCATTGCCTGTGTATCTTATTTTTTAGTTGCATACAAAAAGTTTTTTTGTTTTTGAACATCTGATTTTAAAACTTTGAGTTCCAAATTCCCTTCCCTCTTCCCTTCCCACCCACCCTCCCTAAGAAGTTGAGCAATTCAACCTAGGCCACACATGTATTATTATGTATAACCCTTCCACAATATTCATGTTGTGAAAGGCTAACTACATTTTGCTCCTTCCCAACCCATCCCGCTTTATTGAATTTTCTTCCTTGACCCTGTCCCCTTTCCAAAGTGTTTGTTTTGATTACCTCCACCCCCATCTGCCCTCCACTCCATCATCCCCCTGCCTTTTATTTTTTTTTTATCTTCCTCCCTCTTCTTTCCTGTGGGGTAAGATACCCAACTGAGTATGTATGGTATTCCCCCTCAGGCCAAATCTGATGAGAGCAAGGTTCACTCATTCCCCCCTCACCTGCCCACTCCCCTCCTCTCCTAGAACTGCTTCCTCTTGCCACCTTTATGGGAGATAATCCACCCCATTCTATCTCTCCCTATCTCCCTCTCTCAGTAAGTTACTCTCTCATCCCTTAATTTCATTTTATTTCTTTTAGCTATCTTCCCTTCTTCCTCAACTCACCCTGTGTCTGCTCTCTCTCTTTTACATATATATATATATATATACACATACATACACATACATACATATACACATAGATACATGCATACATACACATTCACTTATATATATACATAAACATATATATATGCATATATATATGCATATTCCCTTCAACTACCCTAATACTGAGGTCTCATGAATCATACTCATCATCTTTCCATGTAGGAATGTAAACAAAACAGTTCAACTTTAGTAAGTCCCTTGCAATTTCCGTTTCTTGATTACCTTTTCATGCTTCTCTTGATTCTTGTGTTTGAAAGTCAAATTTTCTATTCAGTTCTGGTCTTTTCACTGAGAAAGCTTGAAAGTCCTCCATTTTATTGAAAATCCATATTTTGCCTTGGAACATGATACTTAGTTTTGCTGGGTAGGTGATTCTAGGTTTTAATCCTAGCTCCGTTGACCTCCGGAATATCGCATTCCAAGCCCTTCGATCTCTTAATGTAGGAGCTGCCAGATCTTGGGTTATTCTGATTGGGTTTCCACAATATTCAAATTGTTTCTTTCTGGCTGCTTGCAGTATTTTCTCCTTGATCTGGGAGCTCTGGAATTTGGCAACAATATTCCTAGGAGATTTCTTTTTGGGATCTATTTGCGGAGGCGATCGATGGATTCTTTCAATTTCTATTTTGCCCTGTGGCTCTAGAATATCAGGGCAGTTCTCCTTGATAATTTCCTGAAAGATGGTATCTAGGCTCTTTTTTTGATCATGGCTTTCAGGTAGTCCAATAATTTTTAAATTATCTCTCCTGGATCTATTTTCCAGGTCAGTGGTTTTTCCAAGGAGATATTTCACATTGTCTTCCATTTTTTCATTCCTCTGGTTCTGTTTTATAATATCCTGATTTCTCATAAAGTCACTAGCTTCCACTTGCTCCAATCTAATTTTTAAAGTAGTATTTTCTTCAGTGGTCTTTTGGACCTCCTTTTCCATTTGGCTAATTCTGCCTTTCAAGGAATTCTTCTCCTCATTGGCTTTTTGGAGCTCTTTGCCATTTGAGTTAGTCTATTTTGTAAGGTGTTGTTTTCTTCAGTGTATTTTTCAGTATTTTTTTGGGTCTCCTTTAGCAAGTCATTGACTTGTTTTTCATGGTTTCTCGCATCCTTCTTATTTCTCTTCCCAATTTTTCCTCTACTTCTCTAATTTGCTTTTCCAAATCCTTTTTGAGTTCTTCTATGGTCTGGGGCCAGTTCATGTTTTTCTTGGAGGCTTTGGTTGTAGGCTCTATGACTTTGCTGTCTTCTTTAGGCTGTATGTTTTGGTCTTCTTTGTCACCAAAGAAAGAATCCAAAGTCTGAGACTGAATCTGGGCACGTTTTCGCGTCCTGGCCATATTCCCAACCAACTAACTTGACCCTTGAGTTTTTCAGTGGGGTATGACTGCTTGTAGATTATAGAGTTCTATGTTCTACGTTTGGGGGGGAGGTGCCAGCTCTGTCAGAGCCGCACTCCTCCTTCCCCAAGCACCCCCAGTCCAGACTGGGCTCAGATCTTCGGCAGGCTGTGCACCCCTGCTGTGATCCGCCACTTATTTCCCCCCACCAGGTGGGCCTGGAGCCGGAAGTAACAACAGCTGTAGCTGCCCCACCTCCGCTGCCCCCGGGGCTGGAAGCCGAACCGCGAACTCCTTCCACTCCCGCAGCTTTTCCCACTAACCTTCTCCGCAGTCTTTGGTGTTTGTGGGTCGAGGGGTCTGGTAACTGCTCACGTATTCAGGGCGCTAGGGCCCCCTCCACTCGGCTTCTGGACTGGATCGTCCACGCCGCTCAGGCTGGGCTCTGCTCCACTCCGTTCCCAGCTCCCAGCTCCCAGCTCCGTGTGGAATAGAGCTCACCCAGAGACTATCCGGGCTGTCCTGGGCTGGAGCCCTGCTTCCCTCTGCTGTTCTGTGGGTTCTGCCGTTCTAGAATTGGTTCAGAGCCATTTTTATAGGTTTTTGGAGGGACTCGGGTACGGAGCTCACTCTAGTCCGTGCTTACCAGCCGCCATCTTGGCTCCGCCCATTTCTTATTTTTTAAGTCGTTTTGCAAAATCTCTTGCCAGGGTCATGATATATAGTTCACTAACCTTGGGTATACAAAGCAAAAGGGTGAAGAAAACATAGAATATGTAGTTAATACCTCAAGCATACTTATGTAAAGGTCCTTATGAGCATGCCCAGCATGCCTGGGCCAGAGCAATCTGCACATGGAGTTCAGAACGTCAGCAGGTATTCTTTGAGCGTTTCTTCCACTTACCCTATGGTGAAGAAAGGGCCTTTTTGCTTGGCTGCTGAATTGGAAGTGAGCATGAATACAAAAGACCCCTAGATGGACAGCTCTCTCTTTCCTATCTGGCTACATTCAAGTGGGGAGGCAAAGATTGCTATAAGCCTCCAGGTGGGGAGAGAAAACTAGCTCTGGCAACCAAGCTAACATGAGTTCATGGCCCTGTTGTTGCTTCTGTCTGTATCATGTCTGTTATTTCCTGCCTTAGGTTAAAGAATGTTAGAGACAGAATAGATTAGGCTGTGACCTTACGAACTTCAAAAAGTTGGAAGAGTGTGCTGAGTTCTTGTCATTGGAGTCCATGCCAGAGTTTTCAGACAACAAAGCCCAGTGAGGAAAGAGATTCCAAATGAAGCCCAGAGCACCAGTAGATTAAAGGTAGCCAAGAGAGAAGGACTCATCCTTCATTATGCTCCATTAGGAAATGAATCTTGTGAGAGCCAATGCTTTGTAGCCACTGCTTTGAGTATGCAGAGGAGAGAGCATGGCCCCAGGGGATTGGGGAAAATGTACTTCTGCTATTATTCTATCTTCTCAGCAAATATTCTTTTGTAAAAGTTAATTGATGTTAATTGTTTGAATGATAGTGGGGAACTAATCACTGGTGATTGATATTGGAGTGAACTTATAGGAATGGAGGCTCAAGCCAGTAGCATTAGAGGGAACCCTATGACTCCTCAGAGTTACCCCTACAACCTTGCTCTAAGAGATCCAATTTGCCAGTGAAAGTGAGGGTTGGGATAAAGACCTAAGAGTTTATAACACATGCTGTTAGGATAAGAAGCACAATTTCATATTCTTGCCTCTGATACAAAATTAGCCAGTTAAGGTATTGTTTCCAGGTGTAGATTTAAGAATTTACCCAGCCCCAAAGACAATTTGGGACAGTAATTTACAATGAAAGAGCTGGAAGCTAAAAGCCAAGCTTCTCAAGGATGTTGTAGACATGATTCTTGGCATAGTACTCTCCTCCAAATTGGATCCAATGCAAATTATGCCCCACTTCCTGGGGAAGTTAATGCTCTCAACTTTGAAATTCCTGCCCAGGCTAAGCTGTCTTGATTGGAGAGGGAATACAAACTCTCTTAGACAAACATATCTAGCCAGCTCCAGCCCCAGACCAGACCATGTTTCACATTCCATCAAACCTCCAACCCTGACCATCTTGCTATTGGTCCTGATGCTTTGTGCCTCTTTCCCCTTCCCCACACTCTGCTTTTCACTTCTGCTTTGGGTACAGTAATCATATCAGTGCTTCCATTAGTTCTTGAAAGGATGTACTAATCTGCCACCCTATGTACCAATTCGCCATCCCTGTGACTTCCCAAACCCAAATCTTCTCACCTCTCTACTCTATAAACAATTTTCCTTATTAGATTATAAGCCCCTTGATGCCAATATTGTCTCATTTTTGAATTTATATCCACTATGATTACCCACAATGCCTGGCATATAGTAAGCACTTAACTTTTTTTATTTATTCATTCATAGTGGGAAAGTGGATTACGTAATTTTAGGGTATCTTCCAGCTCTATGATTCTGAGTTTCTTTTATGTTTTTGGTGCTTTTTAAAAATTCCACAATATTTTAACAGTATCTCCCCCACTCTCAATAAAACCTCCTATATAACAAAGAAACATAGCTAAGAAAAATCAACCAACATGGTTGTTAGCATATGCAACCTTTGGTAATTATAGTCTACAGAGAAGAGGGAATTACATAGTTTTAGAGAAGACTTATCCAGGTCCTGTTCAAGCTTATATTTTATAATTTCATTAAGTTAGTTAGGGAACACAACTAGTGAGTCAGGGTCTTCTCTGATCATTCCCCTTAACCTACAATAGACAAAAAAATGTCCAGCTGGTCCATCGGTGCCAGGAATATATACACATGTATTTATACATACATACATAGGCATATATATGTGCAAATATATGTGTGTATATATGTAATATGTATATGTGTATACATACATACATATTTATATTTAGATATATAGATAGATAGATGATAGATAGATATCACTTCTGCGTGGAATGAGGACTTGCCGATAGAACACACGGAACTCAAGATGACTGATTGAGACTAAGGGGGATAGACTCTTGTTGGGGAGCTGCCCTTTGCTCAGCCATTTTTTTCTTTTTTCTTACTCTTTAGGACTCTTTCTACACCTTTTCTCTTCTCTTCCTTCTGTCCTGAAGGCAGGAGCAGGGGGAAGGGATTTCTTCCCTGCATCTCCCAAGGAGCTTTTAATGTCAACTTATGGTAAAAGCACACAACAGAGGTAGGCATATGCTTGCACACAGCCTAAGAAGGTAGTTGATAGAAAAAGGAAGATAAGCCCTGTCTGTGCAGTGTTGTAATTAGAGAGCAAAGTGAGTGAGTTATTTAGATGGAAGGGAATCTGCTTTTAGCAGTCTCCAAAGTTTGTATACTTTCCAGAAAAGTCTATGTCACACAGTAGTACTATGAATCTTGGAAGGATGATGAATGACTTTGTGGAAAAGAGGTCCTTACCAAAAGGTCAAAGTTCAGCTCTCTTTGAGGGTTCACTAATGAGTTAGTTGAGTGCTTTATCTGTTTTCTATACCTGAGTCCTTTGACTCTTCTAAATATTTTTGTGGGGCAAAACAAAGGCTGTCTCAATCATGATCTGTGTTTAGTACCTTGACTTTTTGTATAGGACTTAAACACCCTGTCACCCATAGTCGGGCAAGCATAGATACAAGTTTTGCCATATCCATGATTAGGAGAAATGCCTGGAATAACTTCAGGTGGGGGCAATGAGCCAAAGAGAAATTATGATCCCTCTTAGTATTAATCTTCAGAATTGGACTAGGCCCAAGAAGCCCAGAGTTTTGGGGAGGAGCCTGGACCATGAACCATAGAAGAGTCTCTCTTCTGACCAATGGTGTGCATTGGAAAGATTATGGGTCAGGTTTTGTAATAAATAAATAATTATCATTACTTGCTTCTGCTCCCAAAGCACCTGATAGATCCATTCTATGGTCATGTAGGCCAGTATTTAGGTACTCAGGTGACAAAATGGAATTTACTTTAACTTCCAAATGATTCCCAGTCCAAAACATTTCCTTCTGAGATATATGTCAAAAAGACACTACATGGAACAGTTTGGTAATGCAACAGGTAGAGCACCGGCCCTAAAGTCAGGAGGACCTGAGTTCTAATCTGGACTCTGACATTTACTAGCTTTGTGACCCTGGGCAAGTCACTTACCCCTGATTGCCTTCAAATACCAAAACAAAACAACAAACACAAAAGATACAACAACACATCGTCACTTTCATCCTACTTAATGCTGGTGCAAGGACTGACGGGGGAAATAAATGTGGCTCTTACTCACAAAATAAGCTATAGAAGAGATGAGCCTCCTGAAAGTATGGCAGGTAAGTGGAAATTATCATGGACCAGAATGTCTTTTAGGTTTCCTTATGAAGATCCAAAATTCCAAGGTTCTGATATGAAATGATTTTGTCTATTGTCAGATTACCAGTATATAGTGCCATGTAGGATGGAGAAAGGCCTGAGCTAAAGAGTCAGACAGTCTCTGACTCGTGATGTTCTCTTTGTTCTGAATCCTTGGGCTGAATATTTGACATTGAATCTCCCTGGCCCTCAGGCTCCTCATCTGTAATCTGGGCTAATGATATCTGCCAGTTTCCTACATCTCAGAAGAGTTGTGAAGATGGATGACGGGATGGCTTGTAAGCAGTCTGAGCCCTCAGGAGAATGGCTGTACATAAATACAGGGTGCCCTTATTCTTGTTATACATGGTAACAAGGGTAATCATTTTTTCTAGATGTGTCTGCATGACACATCCTGGACTATACATGAACACAGAGAAGTTTCTATACTATGGCTATACCATGGCCCTTCATATATTTATTCATCTAACAGGAAGCACCTCCTGTACTATTTAATATCTATACTTAAGTGTAGAAAGTACCAGTAATTGGATGGGAGAACACCAGCAACCACATTTGACCACTTTGAAGAAAATAAAAGAGTAAGATGTGTTTTTGTTACAGAACAAGATCTAACAAGGTAATCTTGAGATAGGCTGGCTGATCTTTATACAAAATGGAATTGATAGCTCTAGATTGAAAATATTTGTTCCCAATCTTACCTCCCCGCCAACATTTTAAACAAAGCATACATTTTCATCCTACCTTATCATTCTAATTGTTTCATCAAAACTACACTCAGCAAAATGGTAGAATGAACAGCCACTAACTACAGTCAGCAAGATGGAAGAATGAACAGCCACTAACTAGAGTCAGCAGTATAGTAGAACGAACAGTCACTAACTACACTCAGCAATACGGTAGAATGAACAGCCACTAACTACAGTCAGCAAGATGGTAGAAAGAACAGTCACTAATTACACTCAGCAAGATGGTAGAATGAGCAGCCACTAACTGTACTCAGCAATATGGTAGAATGAACAGTCACTAACTGTACTCAGCAAGATGGTAGAATGAACAGCCACTAACTACACTCAGCAAGATGGTAGAATGAGCAGCCACCAACTACACTCAGCAAGATGGTAGAATGAGCAGCCACCAACTACACTCAGCAAGATGGTAGAATGAGCAGCCACCAACTACACTCATCAATACGGTAGAATGAACAGGCACTAACTACAGTCAGCAAGATGGTAGAATGAACAGCCACTAACTATACTCAGCAATACGGTAGAATGAACAGTCACCAACTACACTCATCAATACGGTAGAATGAACAGGCACTAACTACAGTCAGCAAGATGGTAGAATGAGCAGCCACTAACTATACTCAGCAATATGGTAGAATGAACAGTCACTAACTACACTCAGCAAGATGGTAGAAAGAACAGTCACTAACTACACTCAGCAAGATGGTAGAATGAGCAGTCACTAACTATACTCAGCAATATGGTAGAATGAACAGTCACTAACTACACTCAGCAAGATGGTAGAAAGAACAGTCACTAACTACACTCAGCAAGATGGTAGAATGAGCAGCCACCAACTACACTCATCAATATGGTAGAATCATCAGCCACTAACTACACTCAGCGATATGGTAGAATGAACAGCCACTTACTACAGTCAGCAAGATGGTAGAATGATCAGCCACTAACTACATTCAGCAATATGGCAGAATGAGCAGCTACCAACAACGCTCAACAATGTGGTAGAATGATCAGCCACTAACTACACTCAGCAATATGGTAGAATGAACAGCCACTAACTACAGTCAGCAAGATGGCAGAATGAACAGCCACTAACTACAGTCAGCAATATGGTAGAATGATCAGCCACTAACTACATTCAGCAATATGGCAGAATGAGCAGCTACCAACAACACTCAACAATGTGGTAGAATGATCAGCCACTAACTACACTCAGCAATATGGTAGAATGAACAGGCACTAACTACAGTCAGCAAAATGGAAGAATGAACAGTCACTAATTACACTCAGCAAGATGGTAGAATGAGCAGCCACTAACTACACTCAGCAATATGGTAGAACAAAAAGTGCATTTTATGTGGAGTTGGAGGAGTTGCATTGAAACCCCAGTTCTGCTGTTTCCTAAACCAATGTGACATTGGGATCACTTAAGTAATGTAAATCTCAGTGTCTTCATCTATTAAATGGGGGGGTGGATGAACCTGATGATCTATAGATCCCTTCTAGATCTAGCATTTGTGATTCTATGAACCCAAGAAGCAAGAGTAGTTATTGAGCAATGACACGGCTACATAGTAGATAGCATGCTGGAACTGAAATCAGGTAGACTCCTGAGCAAGTCACTTCCCTTTTCTCCTCACTTTCCTCATCTGTTAAACGGGGATAACAATAGCACTTAGCTCAGAGTTTTTGTGGAGATCAAGTGAGATGACATAGGTAAAGTGCTTCGTGAGTCTTGAAACACTGCATAAATGCTGGCTGGTTTTGTTATTTATTATTATTATTGTTACGTAGCTGAGATGGAAACAGTAACAATCCTGGTCTTTCTTGGAATAGAAGTACTAGAGACTCAGAATAGTTGCCGTTCTAATAGGAGCCTGGGAACTTCTGTAGCCTTTAAAGTCAGAGCAACTCTAGTACATCTGCTCAAGACTACCCAGGGGGCCAGCCCGTTCAAATTCTGAGTGACCTACCTAGTGTCTGACTGGACTCCTTTACCGTTAGTTCCCCATGGCAGAAGTACTTGCCTTTGGCATGGTAGTACCCCTGAAACAGGATTTGTGGGCGTTGGGGCTTCAGAATGAAGCCTGCCCCTCCTCAATTATCTCATTTTGAAGGTTGTTTTATAGCCAACCTAGAGACAGTGGGACCCTGACATACTTTGGCTTATACTTTAGTTCTACTTTCCATCATAGAAGTTCAGAAGAAAACTTTACTCCAAACCACACATTTTATCTAGCATAGAAACAAATCCTGGGATTTGGATGAGGGTGCCTCAAGGTCTAAGGAGGGGTTCTTGATTTCAAAGATATTAATCCACCTTCCTGTGTTCTCTATGGTCATAGTTTCTGGGTGGTGATGGCCACAAAAGCCATACTAAGAGGAAACCAGTTTTCCTCATCTTCTGTATTGGACCCTTTGAAGACTAATGGGATCTCTTTCTTCATTACACAGTCTGCATCCCCACCCCCAAGAAATGCCACAATGTCAAAATTCTAAAGCAAGCAATAGAGTTTTGTACATTAAAAAAAAAAACCCTTCAAATTCATTACCATAAAAATGAGCCTCTTCCCTGTCATAGCTCAAAATTCTCTCTGACATTCAACTGACTGATCAGTAGTCCTGGGTTTTATAGTGGGAGACTTCCTGCATTCCTCTTTGATCTGATTTTCCCCCTATTAATAGACAATTATAGGCTCTTTAAATCCCAGAGGTTCAGAGACAGCAAATAATTACCAGTGGCAATTTTAGAATAAAGCCGATCTAAATGAGTTCAGTTAAATTATGCAATGCTAAGTAGCAGAGGTTTTTATTTTAAACAAGAATAGCTAACGAAAACCCCAAACAATGGTTACCCGTCCTCAAATTCCTCCTGACAGCTGCCTGTTAAACTTATGACCTGTTTGTAAAAAGCTGCACACCAGCTACCAAAGGGATATACACATGATTGCAAACTTCTGTTCTAAGGACATTAAATAAATTATTTCTTTAAGATCATATGGCAGATCTATAATTAATTAAACCCACCACGATATTACTGCAAAATAATTTAGCTTTTCTAGAAAGGTAAATGTAATTTGCCGATCTGGTATTTGGAAGAATGCTTTGCCCAAAATCAATTCCTTTAGTTTCTAGAGAATAGGAACTAGAAGCAATCTCATTTTAATTATATCTCTTTATTGCTAACAAAGGAATGATTTATGCAATTAAATTAACTGGCTAGAAAATTATTCTCAGCTGGGCTGTCCTAATTCTTTGCTTTCTGAATTGCAGGCTCTCACACTTTCCGATGTAGATTAATTTTTCTGATATGCAAACAATGCTTCTTGTGTTCGCCTATTCCATTATTTTTATTCAAAAGCCCCCTTTTCTTCTTGCCAACGACATGAGTAATATTTGTTGAACTGCTGGGCTTTGACTATTTTTTTTATGTAGTAAGATGAAAAAGATCTTTTTTCTCCAACCTCATTATTCCAGCACAGAGCAAGGTTTGAGGGTTTCTTATCTGTAGTGGAAGAACAGCAATGGGAACATGGAGAAATTGCAAAGATGTCAAAAAGGCTGCAAACTTTTGAAAGAGCTTTCAGCAATGGGTAAAAGTCACAAATTAGCCAAAGCTTTGAGAATCATCATTCTTCATTGCCCTCTTCTGTCTCTTCCTGTCTCATCCTTTCTGAAACTCCTGGCCCCCTCCCACCCAAGCCCTCCAACTCCAGACCCTATCTGTCTGCCCTAATTCTTTCCCTCACAAAATAGAAAGCAGTGTGGTATAAAGGGGGTGGGGGTGGGGGTGGGGAAAGACTACATTCAGAGTCAAAGAACCTGGGTTCACATCCTGACTCTGCTACTCTGAACTAACTGTGTGACCTTGAGTGTCCTCATCAGTAAAATTAGGTTGGACTAGATGACCTCTAAGGTTCTTTCCAGCTGTAAATCCTATTATCCTACAGATTAGCAATTTATGTCTAGTTTCTGAACTATGCTAGAGAACACCCAAAGGAACCCAGGGACTCCCAGAACTCCTTCAAGAGAATATTAAGTGGGAGAAGGGAGAGAGAAGCACCTTCTGTTCAATGTAAGGGTCCCTGAGCCCAAGTAGTCAACCTGGACTTCTCAGGCCTGTACTATCCCAAACCTCTAGTGGCTTAGAAGGGCATGAAAGATACTCTACTCTCAGGCAACATTTATTGAGTGCACTGTATTCAGGATATTGAACAAGGGGCTGGAGGCATTATTGTTAGGCAGAAGCATGGTATAGTGGAAAGAGCTTTAGGCTTCGATCAGGTCACTTGGCTTTGAGTCCTGGCTCTGCCACTTAACCATCTGTATGATCTTGAGTAAGTCATTTAACATCTACCAACCTCAGTTTCCTTATCTGTAAAATAGGGATAGTATCTGTATTACCTACTTCAAAAAGTTGCTGTGGGGACAACATTTTGTAATCCATAAAATGCTATATAGACATGAATTACTATTTTCACGAAAACAGCAAGAAGTTCTCCCTATTCTTAAGGAAATGCCAATCTCATGGGCATTTTCTTAGGCAGTAGAAAATCTCATTATATAATACCGAGTTTTCCTTTATTTGCTTAGATGTAAGTAGCTGTAAGTATAGAAGGGCTGTATGCTTTTCAGCCCAGATAAATGGTCGATTAAAATAAAGAATTCATCACAGGATGATTGATTTAGAACTGTTCTAGTCCAACCACTTAATTTTATAGATGATACCATTGAGGCTTAGAGATGTTGAGTCACTTGAATAAGGTCATAGAGGACAGAAGATCCAGAATTTAAACCTGAGTCCTCTGACTCTAAATCCAGTGTTCTTTCCATTGCATCCATCTCTCAAGTGATACTCAGCATGGTAATGTTTCTTTTAAAAATTATATATACAAATATATATGTAAACACAAGTTATATATTATATAATATACAATTATTTATTTATATTCTAAACAATAGCCTTCAATGAAATTAAATAATCTGAAAAGGTAGATAAGCATGCAAAAGAAGGAATAAGAGCTTACATAAGTTAATAAAGTAAAGCCAAATGAATTAACAAATAAGCAAGACACCACTCCCTCCCTCAAAAAAGCTTTTGTTCTGGGTTCCCTTCAGGCCTATATGAAGTTTTGCTACATTTAATCTCCTTGACTATATACAATTAACAAAATAATAAATCAAGCTCCAATTTGTAGCATTTGCCAATTTCCAAACTTCTCTGAAAATTTAACATGAGGCTCTCTTCAGCTCATTTGAGCTAGCTCTGGCAACTCAACCTTCCTTCCTTCCTTTCTTCCTTCCCTTACCTCCCTTCTTTCTTCCTCCTTCTTTCCCTCTCTCCCTTTTGTCTTTCCTTTCTCCTCTCCTTCCTTCCATCCTTCCCAATCCATATACAGTTCTGCTCACCTCACTTTGCAGCTCTCCATATCAACCTTTCAAAGTTTCCTTGTATGCTTCATATGAATTGCTTTTCCAGTAAAATAATATTCTCTTAATATAGCATAATGTATTCAGCCATCTTCCAATTGCTGGACATATTGGACATTTTCATTTTGCTATTATAAATAGGAGCTAAAATTATTTTTCTACAGATAGTTTTTTTTTCCACTTGATGATATTTTAGAATCAATTCTTATCAATGAAACACATAATGAAAAAGTTTGAACTAGTCTATACTCTTTTTAGTGAAGGAGGATGGGAAGAGGAGGGAGAAAGCAAAATGAAGAGGTTGAGGAATGTATCTGTATCTTTTTTTTCTTTTTATCATTAAGTGCCTAATAAAGATATGAATTTCTTTCTGCACTCCATTTACAGCCATTCTTCGTTTCCTCAAACTGACTTTCACCATGTATGAGGGAGATGGCGTTGATTATAGCAAACATCAAGGTACAGAATACTACAGAAACTACTCGGTGAGATCTACTACTCAAATGAGACCTACCCAAACAACCCACACAGGAAAAAAATAGAAGGACAAATGATACTTACTGTTAAGATGAAGACACACAGTTGGAATGGTAGCGCATTGAATTGGTCATTTAGTGCCTATATCTTGGATAGGCTCTACAAATGAAAAATGAACTGGACTTAGAATTAATTCTAACAAGAGGATAATAGGCTGAATTAAATTTGGGAAATTGAGCAGTACTCTCAACAGTCCCAAGATGCTCCCTGAGAAAAGCCGTTTTTAATACCAATATACTTCCAGAGATGTTATATGGCTACCAGATGAGGAATACTATAATCTCCGAAGAATCTAAATTTAGCGCAGTCCAAAGGATAATAGAGAGATTCATGTTGGGAATAAGTGTGCTGAGGTGGATTAACAATGGCAATGTGCATGCAAGAAATAATATACAAATAGTTGTCCAAAAAATGTACGATCAGAAAGGGGGATGGCACAGTCATATAGGAGTATAAAGGATGAGAAATAGAAAGTACTACACTGGTGTCCACACAATTAAAAAAATAACTTAGAAGAAGGCCTTCCTCCCTCACATTGGGGAAATATTTATGAGGAGACAAAGGCCAGAATCACTCAAGATGAGGTGTGCATAGGTTATTCTGTATCACTGGAATAACTTTGCACACTGATGAGATAATTCATTTATTCAGGCATGCATGCATGCATTTATTTATTTATTGTTGGCATAGCAATTGAGGTTAGGTGACTTGTTCAGGGTCACACAGCTAGTGTGTTGAGTGTCTGAGACCAGATTTGAACTCAGGTACTCCTCACACCAGGGCCGGTGCTCTATCCAGAGCCATTGAAATATCAAACAAGTACAGAGAAAATTGAAGGTCTAGAGACCTATCTCTTTAACAAGAGGAACCCAGAAGAGAAGTGAAGTACCAGCTTCTATAGGAGATGTGATGTATAGATATTCTAGGTTCTAGGCAATCCCTCAGTGAGATACCAACTTTCATAAAATCTGGACCATCACTCTATAGGTGGTTGCTATGTTGTTCTTTTTCCTAGTGAGGCATTTAGTCCATTACTTCTAATAACCACATGCATGGGCTTATCTTTACCTAAATATTTACAATATATTTTAGTGTATCTATTCCCACCATGTAGTATCCTTCACATGTGTGGATATCTATATTTCTCTTATAAGATGATGAGTAAGTAGATAGCCACCATTAATACTTAATAATCTGTGATTTCATTGGTATAGGCACTCCCCCCATGAATTATGTTACCTTGCCATGCCCTAGAAGAGAGATATCAAACTCACAGCCCAAAGGCCCCAAGCAAGTAGAAGCAGATGAAAATATTGTTTTCAGCTGTTCAATTGTTTTTAAATCATGTCAAACTTTTTGTGACCCCATTTGAAAAGATACTGGAATGGTCTGTGCTTTCCTTCTCCAGCTCATTTTACAGATGAGGAAAGTAAGGCAAACAGGATTAAGCGATTTGCCCTGGGTCACATAGCCAGTAAGTGTCTGAGGCCAGATTTGAATTCACAAAGATAAGTCTTCCTGACTCCAGGTCCAGCACTCTATCCACTGAGCTATCTAAATGCTCAAAATATCATTAGACAGTGTTTAACAAAATAAGTATAAACACAATGCAGATAATGTTAATTTGTGGGTTTTCTAAAGACAATATGTGCATAGGAATCTTTATGGAGGGGTCAGTGACCCCCTCTTTTCTATTTGAGTTTGACAACATTAGAAGACCTGAGCTGTGGCCAAAAAACCTCAGAGGTAGCCATCCTTCTCATTCTGAGCCCCTCTGCCTTGGGTCAGTCTAGTCCTCAGGCAACAAACATAGACTTTATCCTTAGACTAAAATTCTAAGTTTTTTTTTAGTTTGATAGGACCTGCCAAAGCTTGTACTTCATTGAAATACCTTTTGGAAACTCAGAATCACCCCTCACCCTTCCCCATTCTACATCAGAATAAATCATTAAGTATATTTTATTTGACTGTTTGTTAAATATATACAGCAATTATCCCTTAATTTTACTCTAATTCTGTCATCCAAGGTTTTTGGCAGCCTTCTTTATTTCATTCATCTGTAAAATAGATAAGTATGCAATTTATGCTTTTGTGAAAACGTTGAACACATGAATTCAAGTCCCGGATTTATCATTCACTATCTGTGTGATTTTGGGCAAGTCACATAACCTCCATTGACTTCAGGTTCCACATCTGTAAAATGAGGTTTGGACTTGGACTGAGCCTCTAAGGTACCTTCCAGCTGTCTATCTATGATCCTACGGTTTGATGAACAAAGAAATCTAAGTTTCCAAGACACACCATTGACATTGAAGCCCAATGTTGATACTGATCCATTAAACTACTTATGGTTCAGTTACTTACCTAGTCACAAGGACACCAGCTGTACTATCATCCAGCCTGCATCTCTTTATCTACATATCCACAAATACTACCAATGACACAATCTCAACTCCAGCCTCCACACCAGTTTGGATAACTTTCCAAACACACTACTAAAATCGTGGTACTCTAATAAAAAACCTTCTGCAGTTCCCCATTGCCAACTAAATATAAATTTCTGTCATTCAAGTTCATCCATAATGGGGCTCCGACCACTGATCATATTGACATGATTTGTTTTTCTTTTTCACATGTTCTCCATTCTAGCCAAATTGGGCTATTCTCACTCTTCCCCCTGCCTCTCCTGTCCTTGTGGCTCTACTTTTCCTTTTACCCATGCAGAAAATGGATGCTACCCCTTCTCCAATCATCTGTTTATTGAAGTCTTTCTCTTCTTTTGAGGTCTGATGTAGACACCATTTACTCTAGGAGGCTTTCTTTGACCTCCGTAGTTGAAATGAGTCCATTCCTCTCAAATTTCTCATAACATTTACCTGGACTTCTCCTTTCCACTCATCTCACTGTGCCTTATATCAAAGCTGTTTATATACCTACTTTCCCCACCCCTACCCCCACAATAAATTGTAAATTACCTGAGAGTAGGATCTATATTTTTCTTCATTTCTCCCCTCCCTTCACCCCAGTCTCTAGCACAGTGTTTCACGTAATAATTAGTAAGTACTTGGTAAATATCTGTTGAATAAAACTGAACTTGTATAATACTTTACATTTTATACAGGGCTTATACACTATTTAACCCTCACAACAATCCTATGAATTGGGGAGGGCAGGGTTCATAATCTAGATTTTACAGATGAAGAAAGTTAAAAGTCAGGAAACTAAAATCATAAAGCTAACAGGATTCAAGGGTGAAATTCAAATCTAGGATTGGTTCGCACATAGGAGAAAGTGTCTAGTAAAGAAGATAAAAAACATGAAGTAGGGAAATAATTGCCCAAATAGTGTTATGTAGCCAATTAATGCAAAAGCCTATGGGTTTGCCCTCTCACTTTATGCTCTTGGGGGCTATGTAATATTCTGACACAACTTTGTATTTGCCAGATAGGTTGCCTTGGCCACTGTTAGTCACATCCCTAATCCTAGAGGTGAATAAAAGTTTTGTATTTGGACTCAAAAAATCAATTTGGGAAAGGACTCATATGGACTAAAATATTCATAGCAGGTCTTTTTGTGGTGGCAAAGAATTAGAAATTGAGGGGATGCCCATCAGGGGAATGGCTGAACAAGTTGTGGTATATGAATGTAATGGAATACTATTGTGCTATAAGAAATGATGAACAGGCAGACTTCAGAAAAACCTGGAAAGACTTATATGAACTGATGCTAAGTGTGGAGGGCAGAACCAGGAGAACATTGTACACAATAATAGCCACCATGTGTGATGACTAACTTTGATAGACTTATCTCTTTTTAGCAATGCAAGGATCCAAGACAACTCCAAACAACTCATGATGGAAAATGCTATCCACATCCAGAAAAAGAGCTATTGAGTCTGCATGTAGATTGAAACACATTATTTACTCTCTTTTTTGTTGTTTCTTCTTTCTTGTGGTTCCTCCCATTGGTTCTAATTCTTCTTTACAACATGACTAATGTGAAAATAAGTTCAGTATGAATGTATACGTAGAGCCCATATCAAATTACATGGGGTAGGGGTAGGGGAGAGATGGGGAGGAAAATTTGGAGCTCAAAATCTTATGGAAGTGAATGTTGAAAACTAAAAATAAATAAATATATTTTTTTAAAAGTAAAAAACAAAAAAAAAATCACCTTCACAAGTGCAAGTTAGGGAAGGTGGGTCAAGGAACTGTGGTACCTGTGGGGAAAAAAGATCTGAAGATTTAGTGGACTGAAAGAACACTATGGATTAAAGGTGGGACACAGCAGCCTCTAGAAGGTACATTGAAAGAGGAATAGATAGTGTCCAGAATAAGTGAAGTGACAGTCACTCTGTTTTCTGTCTTGGTCAGACCACATCTGAAAGATTATATTTGTTCTTGGCTATTACATTTTAGGATGGACAAAGACAAGCTTGAGTGCATCCAGAAGGGAGACACTAAGATGGTGAGAGGCATGGAGAACGTGCCATCTGGAGACCAGTCGAAAGAACAAAGGATATTTAGGGATAGAGAAGGGGACAAGGGATGGAGAAATGAAAATGTAGTAGAGGATGCATTAACTGTATTCAGATATTGGGAAGGACTATTTTGGGAAAAATGGACTAGACTCGTTCTACTTCATTCAATTCATGCCACAAAGATTGGGCACCTACTATGTGCTAGGTACTAGGGGCAAAAGTCAAAAACAGAAGACAGTCCCCAACCCTGTGGAGCCTACATTTTCCTGGAGGATACACCATAAACATAGATAAGTAAATAAAGGGTCATCTGAGGAAGGAGAGACCACTGACACTGACAACTGGGAGGTGGGGGAAGGATAAGAAAAGACTTTGACTAACAGGTGGCACCTGAGAAGAGCCTTGGAGGAAAGGCGACATAGTATCACAAAGACAGTGTTAGCACTACAGTGAAGAAGGTCCTGATTTAAATGCCCCCTCTGACCCTTCATAGTTGTTTTAAGAACCAGCTTCAGGGTCTTCCTTTCCTCCCCAACTTTTTCCCTCATGTTACAAAACTTGTCAATGCTCCATCTACTACCCAAACTCTCAGTTCCTTGATCTCCTTAAATCCACCTGTAGTTTATTTATCAAGTATTAATAATGTTTAAAGCTAACCTTATGTTGTTACAGGTTGCTTGCACCCAGAATATCTCCTGTCCTCAGTAACTCTCTAGGAATGCTGTAGACGGCTACAAGGTATTTTGGGTTAGCCCAGGTCCTGGATCCACCCAGAGCATTCTTATTTGGGTCCCCACACCCAGGTCTTGTTTTGGGGGTCTCCCTACATGTGATTCATGTGTGACTTGTGTGTGGACAACTTTATCAAAATCCTATATAATGTAAACCTTCCAGAACCTGGGAAAGGGAACCACTCTTTCCAGCTCTCTCTATCAAATTTCTAAGAAATTTCTAAAACTATTTCAGGTTTTAGGTTTGTTCTCATGAACACTCAACCACATGCAGGAAAGTCACATTTGCTGTTTTTACCATTACTCGTAAGAATTCATTATACCCCTGCCCTCATCCATTCCTCTAACACACTTCCCTATTTCTATCAAAGACAGCACTATTTTTCCCATCTCCTGGATTTGTAACCATGACATCTTTTTAACTCACTTTCTTTCACTCCACATATCCAAGAAGTTGGGACATCTTGCTTCATCTGCTTCCACAGCATCTCTCCCATCATACTCCTCTCTATTTATAAAGTTTCCACCTCAGTTCAGGCTTAGCCAAGATGATCACAATAGCCTCCTAACTGGATAGACTGTCTTAGGTATTTCTCCTTTTTCCTTTGTGGTCACGTCCCTCCTCTATTCGACAAACTCCAACAGCTCCTTACTACCTCTAAAAACAAGTACGTACTATCCGGTTCAGTTTTTAAAGATCTTTAAAACCTGGCTCCAACCTTTCCAGCCTCCTCTTCCCTAACTCTGCAGTCCACCTGAACTGCCCTTAATTCTGCTCCTCACTCATAGTATTCAATCTCCCATTCCTATTTTTTTTTTGCTTTGGCTGTCCCTTATCCATGCCTAAATTAAACTCCTTCCTCACTTCTACCGCAGAATCTCACTTCAGGATGCAAATCAAGCACCGCCTTCTATAGCAAGTCTTTCTCAACGCTCCTAACTCCTAGTACCCAGCCTCCCAAACGGCCCTGGATCTATCTACTTTGTTATTTTGTATTCGTCCTGTACTTACTTGTGAATGCATCGTCTCTCCTGATGTGCGCAGCTTGACAGTAGAGATTGTTTCATTTATTTATTTCCCCAGTAACCGGCATGAGGTATGTACTAAATGTTTGATTAATCATGAGGAAGTTATTTAATTAATGCCTCATTGTCCTCACCTGTAAAATGGGGATAATGCCTCTAGTGCCTACAATATAACAGTAAAACAAAGCTTGAAATAAGTATTTGCAAAGTGCAGTATAAATGCCAGTTATTACTAAGGAATCCAAAGATTCTACAAAGGGGAGATTTTAAAAGCATCAGGGACACTGTGTGAAGGCACACAGAGAGGAGATAGAATGTCAGTAGGTTAAACTGGGAACAGTGGATGGAAGTTGAAGAAAGGTAGACATGAAGAAAAAGGTCCTCAACAAGTACCCAAAGGGGGAAAGGCTGCTTCAGTGTTTGGTGGGTCTGTCTTCGTGGAGGGTTTTAAGGGGAAAGTTGTTGGGTGACTACTTATGGAATTAAGAAGAGGATATTCTCAGCCAGGTAGAGATGAGAGAAGAAGCTTCTGAGGTCCTATCTAACTTTGAAAGTCTGTATTTGTAGCATTTTATGTCAGCCAAGACAGACTTGGGGCTGCTGTGTTTAGAACTTCCATTACTATGAAAGGGTTAATTTCTGTCAGTGGCTGACTCTGTGCTATCAGAGGGAAGCAGAAGCAGAGGCAGGGGCAGTTTCAGAACCTCAACAAAGGGCTTCGAGCCCCTTTGGGGAAACTTTAAAGAGCTTAACTGAACCAATCAACATTCCAAACTTCCCCAAGGGGGACAACTGGGGAACAGAAGCATCGCACCTTTGATCTAATGAACTTGCTAAGCCTGTTTCATCTATAAAATGGTGATACTGTTAGCACTTACCTCATAGGATTGTTGAAGGATCCAAAGGGATGAAATGTAAAATGTTTTGCAAACCATGAAGCACTATGTAAATGTCAGCTATTATATGATTGTAATCAATCAATACATCTTTTCTCATCTATAAAATGGGTAAACATGTGCTTTACATGGAAGGTACTTTGGACAATGAGATTGAATATGTAACATGTACACACACATATGTGTGCATGTACATATATGCAAACATATACACCTGCCTGCTCCGTAAGACACTCCTACATGTGGCCCAGCAGGAGGAACCTTGAGCTTCTGAACACATGGGTTTGAATCTGCCTTCTTCTGTATGACTCTGGACAAGTCATTAAAACTTTTCCAAGCATCTATTTTCTCGATTGTAAAATGAGGATGATGACAACACTTACCTCACAGCGTTAATGTAAGGCTCAAGTGACATAATGGATGCAAGAATGCTGATATACATAATGTTAAATTGCATATACATGTGTGTTACTATTATCGCTTCACTTGGAGAAGAACAGAGCTGCAAAGAAGTTATCCAAAATGGTTTGAAATGCCTAAAATCTTCCTCCAAAGCGAACAAAAACATGTTGACAGCCACCATACTTTTTTGGCTCCCCTCACTACTCCCTAGGCTATTAGAGCCCAGACACATGACTCCTGAGGCGAATTACTTTATGTAAAAGGTATTTCTTTAAAAGGAGTTTTATGTGTGTATGTATGTATATGTATTGTGCATATGTGTATGTATATATATACATATGCATATATATCTATGTAGATATGTGTACACATATAATGGAAAGAGTCCAGGACCTGAAATCAGACAACCTGGTTTTGAGCCTTGGCTACAATACTAACTTGTTGTCACCTTAGGCAAATCACTTAAGTTCTCTGAATTGGTTCTCATGTACAAAATGGAATAATACTTGCATCACCTACCTCCAATTTAGTTCTTGTCACATATTTTAATTAAACTGACTTTACAGTTTTTATTGAAATACACTCATTTTTCTGTCACTATTGCCACCAGGAGGCATAATACAACTTGTGTAACTAATATTAACCTTTTTTTTTTAAAAAACCTTGAAATTAAAAAAAAATCTAAAGTAATTCCCCACATAGCCAAAAGAAGTTCGAATGTTTCCTACTAGCTGACTGCCTTTTCCCCACTCATGAAGGAGAGACATCTACAAGGTATTTGGTCTCTGTAAGGCAATGGCAACATATCACTGATTTCCAAACCTACCAACTCTGCAACATGGAATCACGCTTAATTATTCTGGTCGAGTAGATGATCTCTAAGGGTCTAAAATTTCATGATTCTATGAATATTACTTCTTGTACGTGAAGATGAAACTGCTGACCTGTCATTTCTACTATAAGAAGGGTCAGTATTTTGAGTTATCTAATATTGATGATAATTTCTGTTCTAATTCATTCATACATTTTTCACCCAATTCCCCGTGACCAAGGACATGCATTTTTGCAGGATAAGTGGCTGGGATTTAAGGATTTTGTCTATTTTTACAGAATAGGTTGGCCCATGTAGTAATCAAAAATTTTTATCTAAACCTCATGCGTATTATGTTGATTAACACCAATGGAAGTAACTGGACATAACTGGGCAATAGGACAGGAGGATTCTTGCCACCTTTTATTATAAGGGACTAGCTCTTAGTCTCAGTAGCCTTTAGTTTACTTTGGGGATGTAGGTGGTATGGTATATAGTGGAAAAAACATTGGAATAGGAGTTAAATCAAAGTTCTGATCTCAGCTCTTTCACAAATGTGTTAAGACTTTGATAAATCACTACCTGTTTAGTTCTCAGGTTACTATATAATAAGGACACCAAATTATAAACAAGTAAAATTGGAGGGGATATCAGAAGTCACCTAGTCCAATATCTTCATTTTACAAATGAGAAAACCGAAGCAAGCAGCAAGCCATGGTGAATTACGTAGAAAATCCTGAATCATTTCAGAGCAGACAAGCAGGTTGTTACAAGACTAGTAGAACTAGCAAACATTTAAATAACACATTTAATATTTACAGTCATATGTCTGTGTTCACATATAATGTGTATATGTAAAATGATCGAATGTGTATGTATATATGTATATATGTGTGTGTTCATATATGTATCCTGTGAGGTAGGTACTGTAGACACATGTTTTCCAATTTTATGCTAAGAAAATTGAAACCCAGAAGTTGTAATTCTCCCAAGGTCATACAGTCAGCTATCTGAGATAGAATTTGAACCCAAGTCTCTTGCCTCTATGTCTAGGTCTCTTCCTTTTATACCTAGCTACCTCTCAAGTAACTCCCAGGAAACAACCACCCAACCTAACTCCCTTTCTGTCTCTTTATGCTAATAGATTAAAAAGGAATGGGGAAGGGCAAAAACAAGCCTTAGAGTTCTGAAGGTAACTGAAGACTGCCTGGCAGAAGTATGCAGAGATCTCTGACAGCTGTGTGAAGGTGATAACTACCAGAGATAGTGGGAGTACTGACAAAGCCTGGAATGATTCTTTTACAGAATTTTTTGTTTGCTGCTTCCCTATCAAAAGGATAAGACATTTCATACCAATTGAAGATGACTAACAGAGAAACTATCTCTAGAATTTCTTTTGATTCCCATGTCCAACTTTTCAGGCATGACTATTACTCAGAAATGTTTTGGGTTTTTATTTTCTATACCTTCAAATTGAAAAAGCTGGATCACTGGTAATTCAAGTTGTGTTATGCCCCCTGGTGGCAATATGGATACGAAGATGAGAAGTGTATTTCAATCAAAGGGATAGAGCCAACTTAATTGGAATATGTGGTAGGCACTGAATTTGAAAATAGAATTTAGCATAAAACTTCTCCGGTGCTACTAAAAATAGGAAACACCCTGTTAAGCTATAATCAGATGCATTAACTTCGGCCTGTAAGGTGCAAATTTCAATTTCCCTTGCTTTGTCATAAAAGGGATTAGCTCCTTGAAACATGTCAGTTGAACGTAAAATTAAATATTTTCTCTACCCGTAGCAAAGTAGGCTGACTAGATATAAAAGAATAACTGGAGGCTGCTTTCTGTATCTTCATAGCAATATTTTTAAAGTTCTATATTTCTCTCCTCAAAAATCTTACTTGAGTCTGGATTAAATAAACTTGGAATAATATATACAGGGCCAAAAGGGTAGTTTTCAGATTGATTCTGAGTGGGAAACTAATTCTGAATTTTACAATTTAAACTTCATATGCCATATAACATTTAGATTTTAAAGCAGCTTACAGTTAAGACCATGAGCCAAGGAGCACATCCCTTCTTCCAGGCACATAGGGCAAAGTTCCAAATACTAAATATGGTGATAACCTATATGTTTTAAGGATCCTGGGTGCGAGAGTGTAGGGAAGAGCTACTACCCCACCCACCGTTGACTTCTTCAACAAAGAAAGGAAAATTAAACTGCTGGCTAGTTTGGGGGCTATTCCCTCCCCACTTTGTTTTATTTCCTTTAGGGAGAACAGAGCTCATCTAGCCATCAGGCATGTAGGAGAAACCTGCCTGCTCCGTAAGACACTCCTACATGTGGCCCAGCAGGAGGAACCTTGAGCTTCTGAACACATGGGTTTGAATCTGCCTTCTTCTGTATGACTCTGGACAAGTCATTAAAACTTTTCCAAGCATCTATTTTCTCGATTGTAAAATGATGTTGATGACAGCACTTACCTCACAGAGTTAACATAAGGATCAAGCGACATAAGGATGTAGGAATGCTGATATACATAATGTTAAATTGCACATACATGTGAGTTACTCTTATCTCTTCACTTGCAGAAGAACAGAGCTGCAAAGAAGCTCTCCAAAATGGTTTGAAATGCCTAAAATCCTCCTCCAAAGCAAACAAAAACATGTTAACAGCCACCACACTTTTTTTGGCTCCCCTCACTACTTCTGACAAGCAACTAGAGCCCAGACACATGACTCCTGAGGCAAATTACTTTATGTACAAGCTATTTCTTTAAAAGGAGTTTTAAAGCATTTTATGTATTTTAGAAGATCATTATGTATCAAAGCATGTTTTAATTCACATCCAGAGAGCCCCACAGTCTATTTATCCTAATACTCAAACTGTCTGACTTGATTATTCCCTTTCTCAAAAATATGAAATTTAACATGCTTTAAGCTATGTACAAATAAAATGAAGCAATTCAGCTCAGTCTAAATTCTAAACATCTTTCTTTTTAGCTCAGCAGTTTTTCCATCTGTCTTAACTGTGCAGGCCCCCACTGCCTTTTCCATGGCTTCATGGTATTTTTCCACAGTACTTTTCAAGTTGAGGAAGATTTCTTAGAAGGAAAAATGAAAGGTCATGTGTTTTATTTTAAATAAAATACAACTTATCTCAATATTTCATAAAATCTATGATCTCAGTATGTATTTCCTCAGATCACAACCTGTTAACACCTCAGCAGACAGTTTCTTTGTGAGTTGTTTTTGTTGGGGACACTTAAAAGTTATCCGGCATTCAATCCTCTGGAGAAGAATTTCTCTAAACATAGCTAGGCTAGTCATCAGATAACATTCAGAAAATAGGTGCTCACTGGCAGGTAGGTGGCACACTGGATAGAGTTCTGGGACTAGAGTCAGAAGATCTAAGTTCAAATTCAGCCTCAAACACTTACCAGCTTTGTGACCCTGGGCAAGTCACTTGACTTCTGTTTGTCTCAGTTGTCTTCAACTGTAAAACAGGGGCAATAATTGCATTTATCTTGCAGATATTTGGAAAGCACTTAGTGCAGCGCCTGGCACACTGACACTTAAAAGGTTTATTTCATTCCCTTCACTATTAATATTTGTAATAACAATAGCTAATATTTTAGAGCTTTAAGGTTTGTAGAGCACTATATACACACACATACACACACACAAACTATATATATATGTATATATATATACATATATATGTACACATACATATATATATATATAAAATCTTATTAGGTCTTCAAAACATCCCTGTAAAGTTGATCCTATTGATAGCCCTATTTTACAGATGAAGAGAGAGGCCAAGAGAGGACACTTAGTTTTCATAAATTATGACATATGTGCCTCCAAATAGTCACCTTAAACTAGCTTTGTTTCATTCAAATTTTGAATATTTCAAATCCCGTATTTCCCCATGTATATGACGTGCCTTAATTTGGGGGCCTGAAAGTTGAAAAAAATGTATTACATAAAGTTATTGAACTCAAGTTTTGTTCATCTGCTCATAGCTTTCAGGCATCTTTTTGAGCAAGTCTGGTGTGTGTACGCATTCTTAGTCCAGTCCGTTTCATGAACCTGAAGCACCAATTGTGTCCTTTGAAATCAGTAACGTCTTCTTCATCAGCAATTCTTCTTGCCTCATGATGAACCATCTTTGTGGACACAGGAATTCCAATTGCCTGTTGCTCTTCAATCCATATCTTCAATTGCCTCTCTAAATCAGGCCATTTTGCTGACTTGCCTCTCATGGCCTTCTTCTGTCGTGGCGTTTTCAGTAGGGTTTCTTCTTCCTGTAGCCAGTATCAGGTTGTTTTCCCAGTTGGAGGAGGACCAAACTTATGTTCAGCAGCACAATTTCCATTCGCTTTTGCAAACTGGATCATTTTTAACTTGAATTCAGCACTGTACAAAAATCTTTTCTGAGCCATTTCTGGGTAGAACGTGGCAAAATGTAACCTGATATCTTGGTAACAAATGAGAAACAATGAGTGCAAAGACAAGTGCAAAAAAGCGGGAAATGCAAGTAAAAAAGTCTACAACAATGAGAGCAAAACCACACATGAAAAAGCGGGAAATGCAAGTAAAAAAATCTACAACCACTGTATAAGACGTACCCAGTTTTTAGACCCCAAATTTTTCGAAAAGGGTGCGTCTTATATATGGGGAAACGTGGTACTTCTAACACTATCTACTATCCTTCCCAATTGCATATCTAGGTCAATGTGGGGTTCTTAAAGTGAGATGCTTAAAGCAAGATAACATGTTCAAAAAGAGTACCAGAAAATCAAAGTACTGATAAACCATCATCCTCGTGGTTAAGTGGGCAGGTCCAGGGCTTTCTAGATCTACCATACCTATCACTAGGAATTCAGTCTGATGCCCTCAACATTGCCCACCAGGTTCCAACCAGGATCCCAAGAACCTGCTTAGCCTGTGCTTACCTTTACCTTATAGGTCTCTCATTGGAAAAGTATCCCCAGTCACTGGGCCCTGGGCTTTATTTCCCAGCTTCCAGTTTTCCTGTCCTTTTACCTTGGTAAGTTTCTAAAAAGCCCCAAACTGTGGCTAATCACTAAGGTGTACCATCTTCTAAACCAAGCTCGCTTGTCAGGCCACTCCCTGTGACTGATCACTGAATCAGAAATCATCGTCTTTTCCTCCTTCCCTCACAAGGGTAGGGAAAGCATAAGAAGTCACAGAAAAACAGGCACACACGATCCAAGTTAAGGCAGGCAGAACAGTTTGAGATTTGACATTGTAGGAAGCAGTGCATCACTGAAGGTTTCTGAATTGGAAGTTACAAGGTGAAGGTGGTATTTAAGGAAGATTAATCTGGCAGCAGTATCCGGGATAAGGTGGAGGGGGGGAAAGTCAAGCCAGAAAGAAAGCTGCCCCTCTCATACTAGAGTGGTTCTGAAATCCCACTGACAGGAAGAATCCAATGGTGTAGATAAAAACCCAGAGGTACTGGGTGATCTTTGTCCATGTAACCCTCCAGAAGGTCTAGTTCATGTGCTGGGGGCCTTCCTCTCCAGCTGACAGGACATAGGTAGGATCAGTGAAGCATGTGGACTATCTCCTATGCCTCACATCCTTACATAACTGACACATATTCTATTCCAGTGATAAAAGTCTGATTATTGTAGGGGGCTGTTGGCCCAAATGTATGAGGGGTCTAATTCTGCATCAGAAGAATGAGAGTTCAAATCCCTTCATGGTCACATTGGAAGGCAGTATGAAGCAGTGGAAACTGAATTTGAGGCTGGCGGAACTGGGTTCAAATCCCTGCTCTGTCATGCATGACTACTTATGTGAAACCCTGGGAAAATCACTTCACCTGCCTAGGTCTGTTTCCCCATCTACAAAATAAAAAGGTTGGACTAGCTGATATCTAAGGTCCCTTATGAGCTCTAAATCTGTAATTCTATATTTTTACCTATTTTGTACATGCAATTCATAGTTTATATTGGGCAGTTTATACCCCCCATTTCTCTGAGTGACTCAAAATGTTGATTCTGTAGAACATACAGCATACCAGGAGGTACAATTCTATGTCATCACCAAAAGAATAGTGAAGCAAACAAAAAACATCAGAATGCAGATTCATTGCAATAATCAATCTTGATTACAAAGGACCAATGATGAAGCACATTTCTCTCCTCTTGGTAGAAAGATAGAGGTGCAGAAGGTTGTATAGTATATTAGATGATCAATCACCATCACAGTTTGTTAAGTTTTGTTCAATTTGTTAAAAAAAGAGGAGGGTGAGAAGGGTAGATGTTATGGGAAATGACCATGGGAGTTCAGCTTTTAAAGGATTTAAGATAAGGTAGGGACCATACTCAGAAATCCCTCAGGGGAAGTCAGCCTTTGAGGACCACAGACATTATGTATATCAGCATTCCTACATCCATTATGTCGCTTGATCCTTACGTTAACTCTGTGAGGTAAGGGCTGTCATCAACATCATTTTACAATCAAGAAAACAGATGCTTGGAAAAGTTTTAATGACTTGTCCAGAGTCATACAGAAGAAGGCAGATTCAAACCCATGTGTTCAGACCCATGTGTTCAACCAAAAACAATCAGTAACTTTTGGAAAAAAGAAAATATTGTTCATTGTGGTTTTACCCTGTTTTTCCAAGACATCACTATATTGAAGGATCAGTTCTATGAGTTGTCTATTCAATTATGTATCATGATCTGGACAGCCAGCATTCTTCATTCACTTCTTTTTCCTAATGTAGATAATAGTCGGAGCTCTTGAACAAGCAAGAATAGTAACAGAATTTGGGCTAAAAGGTCCTCAGTGGTCAACTAATCCAACCTCTGAATAAAGACATCCCTACTGTGCCTCAATATGGTCATCCAGCCTTTGCTGGAAAACTTTCCTACCACCTTTTGAGGCAAGTTATTCTAATTCTGGTTGGTTCTAATTGTTAGGGAGTTTTGCGTGACATCATCAAGCTTCAACTGGACTCTGCAAAGTCTGTCCCTTGCTCCTGGTTATATCTACCCTCTGGGGCCAAAATTAAAAATTTGAATCCATGCTCCAGTGACACTCTTCAAATCCTCAATCACAGCTATCATGTTCCCATTTTCTCCTTGCTTAGTTCCTTCAAGGGATCCACAGATGCCATAAGCTCAAAGCCCTTCACCATGATGAATGCACTTCCTTTTTAGTTCATCAACCATCTCTTTGATGACAATGTTTTAGAATTTTGTCAGCAATTGAAGTCAAACTCACTGATCTATTGTTTATAAACTGTTCTCTTCCCTCTTTGAAAACAGGGACATCTGCCTCTCTGATCTTTCAAATATCAATAACTGTGGCCCTGAAGTCACATTTGCTGGTTCTTTCAGGACCTAAACATGTTTTCATCAAGGGAAGTTAAGTGCTCTCTTACTGTCTATTTATATACCTTGGGTATCAACTTTGCCAGTAATTTTTGTTCTGTCATTTTCAGGGTAAAGGTCATTCTACTTTGCAGAGAAAGCAAACAAAATGAGGATGAAGCAAGTCAGCCTTTTCTCTGTTGCCAGTTACCAAGCAGTTATTCCAGCCCTTCTCTGATCTTCCCTTTCCTTCCAATAGCTAAAAAAGCCCTTTGTGTTGTCCTTAGCCAGTCACAGCTCATTGTGAGCTTTAGCATTCCTAACACGGTCCTAACCATGCCATAGCCCCAAATTCATCTTATGTTTCCTGGCTCCACTTTCCTCTTCTGGAGATCTTTCATAAAAATCCAAGCAGGTTGGTGAAATCCCCCTATATCTATATTTGTCTCTTCAGACAAGTCCATTTTTCTCCTCATTGCAATTGTTTCCCTGTATGTCTTTAGAGTTTCATTGTCAAGCATCTCTCATCCTCAAAGGCTGACTTCCCCTGAGGCATTTCTGAGTATGGTCCCTAGGTTACCTTAAATCCTTTGAAAGCTGAACTCCCAAAATCTAGGGTGGATGACAGACTATGTCCAGCTTTCCTCTGCTTCTCTATCATAAACTCTAGGAAGGAGTTGTCATGTCCCCTCAATATTCTCATCATTCCTACCATATCCATCAGTTCCTCTCTGTTAGTGAGAATAAGATCTAGAAGAGGAAAAAAAAAGGTTCTCCGTGTTCATTTCCCAGCCTTTTGAACAATCTCCACCTCCTGGCCTCCGTCAAGTCTCAGTTAAAATCCCACCTTCTCAATCTTCCTTAATTCTACTGCCTTTCCTCTGTTGATTTTTTTTCACTTGTTCCAGATGTGTCTGGCTCTTCCTGACCCCATTTGGGGTTTTCTTGACAAAGATACTGGAGAGGTTTGCCGTTTCCTTCACCTGCTCATTTTACAAACGCTTCCTACTTATTCTGTATGTAGCCTGTTTGAACACAACTATATGTGTGTTGTTTCCCTCTTCAGATTGTGACTCCTTGAGAACAAGAACTATCATTTCCCTTCCTTTATACTTAGCAGAGTGCTTGGCACAAAGTAGATAATTAATGTCCACTGTTTCCCAAATTCCTCATTACTTCCTCCTTCTGTCTAGGTGGTCTGTAGTATACTCCAGTGTTAAAACAATGTTTATTTTTCTCCTCTTTTGACCTTTACCTAACTATTGTCATGCTTGCTCCTTCTGGTTCCTGGATTTACTCATATGAGAATCCTCCTTAAGAGACAATGCTAGGGGCAGCTAGGTGGCGCAGTGAGTAGAGTGGCCCTGGAGTCAGGAGAACCTGAATTCAAATCTGGCCTCAGATGCTTGATACACTTACTAGCTGTGTGACCTTGGGCAAGTCACTTAACCCTAATTGCCCTTCCTTCCCTGCACTAAAGAAAAAAAAAGAGAGACACAATGCTATTCCACCACCACCACTACCACCTCTTTGCCTATCCTTTTTCCTTTGAATAAGGTATATCCATCAAAGGTCCAGACACATTTAAGTGTCAGTGAGACCTATGAGGGCTTGTTCCTCTTGTTTGTTGCCAGTTCTTTGGACATTGGTGTAGCGACACCCGAGGCCACGAGTTTTACTACTGGCTCCTTTCTCAGGCTTTGTTTCCTGTGAATTTCTGGGTGGTCCAGTTGCTATTCTTCTTAATGATGTCTCCTTGCTTTATATTAATAACCAGAGGAACAAAGTTTTCTCCGTTGTTGCATTTTTCAAGAACCCATCTGCCTTTTAACAAATGCATAGGAGACTCCTTATTGGAAAAGAGCCTTTAAAGTGGCATTTCACTCACTAAATCAAATGCTTTTAAAAAATAGTCAACAAGCAATAAGCACTGTGGGATCTTGTATTCTCTGCACCTTTCAATCAACTCTGTGACTATAAAGATGTTACAAGCCCTAGAATATTGCTTGCAAAAGGCCTGTTTTCTGTTAGCAGAATTTAAAAACAGCCTTAGAGATCTGACTTTATTAGTTTTAGCTCTGGAGAGCTAGGTTATCAGGCTTGTTGTGGAGGTCACAATGGTGACCAAATGAGCAAGGTTGACTGGGAAGGTTCTGTAGCTAATTCAGGAAAGGTATGAGGGAAAAGAAATCCAAGATCAGACACAACTACTCCCTAACCCTTCCCTGTACTTGATTCTCCCAGAGTACACATTCATTTTGGAATAAGCCTGGGGACAGCAGAAAGGCTGGCCTCATACATTATCATTCACATAGCAGAATGAAGAATAAAAATAAATAACAACATGTAGTTGGCATTTATACAGTGATCTAAGGTTTACAAAATCCCTCACATGTTCTCATTTGATTCTCACAGCCACCCTGGGAGGGAAGTGTCACCCCTTTTTACAGATGAGGAAATGAGATGTGCCAAGGGTCACATAGCTAGAAAGCATCTGAGGAGGAATTTGAACTCAGGTCTCTACAGACTATGCTACCTGATATATTGAATGTAATGTTTGTGGCTGGGCCTCAGACACATACTAGAAGTAGAAATGAAAAGGGCTTCAGAAATACACCTGACAGCAAACCTAGTGCCAACTGCTGGTAGAAAGGGTGTGGGGAGGGGTGCTGAAAAACCTTCTTGTTGACACATTCCTTACCTTAGGATATAGTTGCAGAGGTGGTAGCAGAGGTCAATTAAGTCTGGTCTTCAGGGAGCAAGGCCCCCAGTCTAGCTCTTCACCACCTCCATATATAACTCCCTAGGATTTGGAAAGCAAAGACTGAATCAACTATCTTCCATCACTATAGGGCCCCAGGGAAAGAGCACAAGCTCTAGAATTGGGGCCTAGGATCCAATCTCACACATGATACTTACAGCCTGCATAACCCTGGGCAAGGCATTTCATGTTCCTGGCTTCATGTTCTCATCTTTCAAATGAAGGAATTAGGTCATATGGTCTCTAAGACTACTTCCACTCTACACCTATGATTTTTTTAATTTTTTAATTTTTTGCTTTTTGGCAGGGCATTCGGGGTTAAGTGACTTGCCCAAGGTCACACAGCTAGTACATGTGTCAAGTGCCTGAGGCCGGATTTGAACTCAGGTCCTCCTGACTCCAGGACCAGTGCTCTACTCACTGCGCCACCTAGCTGCCCCTACACCTATGATTTTATAATCTCTAGTATTATAGTTGGCAAATTGGTACCTTAAGTCTTTGGAATTAAGAATAGTCAGTGGCAAACTCCCTTTGCTGATGACCTTATACCCACTAACCCTGATAGACTTTGCTCTTCTCAGCAATACAAGGTTCAAAGACAACTCCAAAGGACTCATGATGGAGAGAGCTATCTACATCCAGAGAAAGAACTATGAAGTATGAATGCAGATTGAGGCACATTGTTTGCTCTCCTTTTTTTCTCCCTCTTTTTTCTCTTTTGCTTGTTTTTGTTTTTGTTTTTTGCTTTTGTTTCTTCTTTCTCCTGATTTATTCCGTTGGTCATAATTCTTCTTTACAACTTGACTATGGTGTAAATAAATTCAATGAGAAGTTATATGTAGAAGATATATTGGATTCCATGCTGTCTTGGGGAGGGGGTGGGGGGAAGAAAATCTGCAACTCAAAATTATGTGGAACTGAGCATTGTAAACTAAAAATAAAAAATCTTAATTATATAAAAAAAGAATTGCCAGTGGCAAACTCCCTTTGCTGATGACCTTATACTCATTCTTATCCCAAACCAGTTCAACCCAGTCCATTCTCTTTCCATCATATTACTGTTAAACTGTTCCCCTTCTCAATCTCTTCTTTTCATATGTTCTTGCTTCATGGAAATCTGAATCTTTCTGGAAATCTTCCCTTGGCCACTCTGGCCAGCAATAACTGTTACTCCTCTGATGCCAGGAGAAAGAAGTCCTTGCATATGCTGTGGTATTACTATTATGAAGAACAGGACAATGTACTGCTATCTTCTGGTTGCACCCCAGATCCCTGTGCTAGCTTCAGGTTCTTTTCCTTAACCATCATTTGGGATCTCTCATCTCTACTTCTCTCATCTTCCATCTTTATGCAACTGCTATTGGTTCTTCCCTTCTCCCATCCAGATCCAATCAGTCACCCTATCCTGCTGAATCTCCTTCCATATATCTTTCACTCACAGGACTACCTCACTAGTTATACCCTCATCCCTCCCATCTGGACAACTTTAACAGTCTTGTGTTTCTGATTTCAGGCTCTCCTCTTTCTAATCCGTCTTCCACACAGGAAAAAAAAAAAAACAATATTCCTTAAAGAAAATCTTTGCTCATGTCACTCTCTTCCTCAAAAACCTTTAAGTCAACCCTTTTGGCTATAAAATAAAATTCAAACTCTTTAACCTAGTATTTCACAATCAAGTTAGTGCCTAGCATTCTAACCTTATTTTACACTATTCCCCTGAATGAACTCCTATGTCTCAGCCAAACTTGATAGCCAAGACGTTCTTCAGACTCAACATTTTATTTCCCTGCTTCATACATTCACATAAGCTGCACCTCCCCTATTTCTCCCCAGCAAACTCCTGCTTCATCTCTGCTTCTCATAACCTCTCAAGGCTCAGTTCTAGTGCACCTCCTCCATGAAGCTTTCCCAGATCCCCACTGCCAACCACACATAGAGTTGTAATTGTTCTCTGCCTTCTCAATCTACCTTATACTATATTATTTGTGTAAATTTGTATCATGTGGCAGAACATAAGCTCATGATGGCCATAGACAATTTTATTTTTCTTTGTATCTCCAGCACACATCTGAATACATCTTCCTAATAGAAGGTATTTAATGTTAATTTCATTTAATTGATAAATCTGGAAAAGAATTGATTACAGCCTGGTCTAAGTTAATAAAAAACAGAAATAGTGAGAAAGGACTAGATAAATAAAAAATTCTTATATATTTTTTCCTTATAAACTTTCAAAAGAAAAACAAATGGGATTTTGTGAATGACTAGATGTGAAGGTTGAAGGAAAGGAATGAATCAAAGATGATTCCAAGTCTTTTAAGTTTGCCAAGACCAGGAAAATCCTATCACTGAAAGACATGGGGATGTTAGATAAGGGAGCTTAATTGGAGGGAAAAAATAAAAAGGTCAATTTTGCAAATGTAGACCTTCCCATGTTGGCAAGACATCTAAGTTGAAATGTTTAGTGGTGTTTGGGATGAGAGGACAGAAATAGAGATAAAAAGTTGAGAACCATCTATTGGTCTAGAGGTAACAGTTCAAACTCAAAATGGATGCATTTCTGATTAGCTCAGTGACTAACCATGATTGTGAAGGACTGATGATTAAGTATGCTACCCACCTCCTGACAGAGAGGCGATAGAATCAGAGTGCAGAGTAAGACACCTATTTTTCGGACATAGTCAGCAATGAAATTTGTTTTACTTGACTACATATTTGTTACAAGAGTTACTATTTTGTTGTGTTTTTTCTGTGGTAGGAGGAAAATTAATTTTTGTTAATAAAAAATGGGTGACCTCTTGAGAAGTTATTTAAAAAATAAGAATATGACAATCAGAAAATGCCAAAATGGTTTATTGAGAACTAAGTTCCACCCAATTCTTCCAGTCATAAGGGAAGTTAGGAACTATCTAGCTATAGTTAATTAATCCGTTCACCTTGCCATGACAAACTGTATCCTAGGATGACGTGATTATTGATCCACTGTTAGTGAATTCTTCAAGATCGTGGAGAATGGGGAAAGCACCATAGGACTGGAGACTTACAAAAGTCCTGATTTTCAATAAAGGGAAGAGAACAGCAACTGTAAACCAAGGATCTGTGGTCTCGACTTCGGTTTCTAGCAAAATTCTACATCTCACTACATTCCTTTTTGGTGAACACCTGGAAAAGGTAGCAGTGATCTCAAAAGGTCATCATAGTTTCATTAAGAACAAGTTGTGTCAGATGAACCTCATTTCCTTTTTGGATTAGCTTACTAGACTAGCATATTGGAGAATGATGAAGAAATACTTTATCAAGGTTCTAGCAAAACATTTCAACAGTCTCTTGTGCTAATGCTCCTCTTATGGAAAAGACAGAGAGATGTCAACTGGCAATAGAACAATTTGATGAATTAAGAACAGGTTCAATGGCTGAGACCAAAGAATAGTGACCATTTTGTGTCAACTTGGAAGAAGGTGTCCAGTGAAGTCCTTCAGTGATCTGTGTTACTTAGTGTTTTTATTAATGACTTGGTTAAAGACATTCATAGCATGCTTATCAAATCTACAGATCATAAGGCTGCTTGAAGAAATGTGTTCAACAACAACAGATTCAGAGTGAGGATGGATTTTAGAAGTCATTTAGTACATACAACTCTTCTTATTTTGCAGATGGGGAAACTAAAGCCTTTAAAGGTTAAATGACTTGCCCAAGGTCACACTGGTAGCAAGTAATAGACCTAAGATTTAAACCCAGGTCCTCCATCTCCAAAATCCAGAGCTCTTCCTATTTCACTAAGCTACCTAATTGATAATGTTTCTGTATCAATTTAAAAATATATATCTACGGGAGTACCAAAGGACTTAATTTTCCACCCTCTCCAATACTGTTATCAATATCTTAGAGGCAGTTAGGTGGCACAGCTGTTATAGCACTGGACTAAGAATCAGGATAAACCTGAGTTCAAATCTTGCCTCAGGCACAAATTAGTTGTATGACTCTAGGCAAGTCACTTAACTTTTGTCTATCTCACTTCACTCATCTGCAGAAATAGGAATAATAACAGTGCCTGTAAGGAGGATCAATTAGAATAGTATTTTTAAAGTACTTTGCAAACCTTAAAGTGCTTTCTAAATGTTAACTATTATTAATAACATGGGTTGAGAGACATAGACAAACAATAAATTTTTACATAACAAAAGTGGAAAGGAAAGCTATCATGATAAATGATAGAATCAAGACTTGACAAACTGATAGGTGGGAATGCTAAACTAAAGCAAAGATGAGAGAGAAAGATGTAGCGTTCTGCATTTATCTTCAAAATATCAATTGCATAAGATGAGAAAGAAATGACTTGACAGGAATTCATGAGAAAGGTATCCAGGGATTTGGGTAAACCACCAACAATATGAGCAAGCCATGGAATGTAGATGCTAATGAAATTAATGGCATTAATGTAAGCAAAATGTTTAGATTATGATCATCTCACTATACTTTGTATTTGTCAGACCATATGCTTGTATATACCTGATTTCATGAAGGCGAACATGGCTTCTACTCCTGGATATTAGAATCTATCCACACTAAACCAAATACTTAATCCTCATCCACACTTCTTTATTCTCCTGTTCTGGTTTACACGCTCAGATAAGTCCTCCTTCCATGGAAGAGCTAAAGAGAGCCCAGAAGGCTATCCCCAACATCTTACAATATTCTGTGGATACCAGTGCAGAAACCAACTATCTGACTTTGAAAATTTTGTTGCTACCACTTCTTCCTTCTATGTCTCCCACTTCATGCAATCAAGGCTATACTTAACACAGTAGGATTTAGACCTAGGAAAGATATGAGGAATCATCTACACCAAACTTCTCATTTTCAAGGTAAGGAAGCTAACGGTGTGATGTGAGACATGGGCCTTGGGCACACGAGTAGCAGGGTCAGACTTTTAACAGAGGTCTTCTGACTTCAAGTCCAGATCTCTTCTCTGTCATGTTGACATCATACCACTGCTAATAGGCTGCAGGATACTTTATGCCCCATCATGGTCTGCCCTACTCTTTGCATGTTGAGCCAAGCAAAATTTTGATTTTTCAGAGATCATGCATAATATTCCGTGATTCAAAAGATAGCATTCTGGAGTAATGGGAAGGAAATTGTGCAAGAAGTCTGGACCTACGCTGTTACAGCTTTTCCTCTTTATACTAATGAAATCACAGGTCTACTAAAAAGAAAACAATTCTACAGAATAAAGTAATTTGTTGGCATCATCAAGGGGGCCACTTTCTTGATTAAAGAAATATCACTATGAAAACTTGCTGCTTATTAAAAAACAAAGGACTGTTTTATTCTATACCAAAATAATTTAGAAGGATTAGTAGTGTAATAAATCAAATATAATTCAAACTCATCCCCTAGCCTACCTTTTAAACTTCTTTACACACTATATCTCTTCTTGTCCTCTACACTGAACAGATAAACAAAAAAAACATTGTCAAGTGCTTACTACATGCCAAACATGTGGCTGAGGATACAAGTATAAAAAACAAGTTATCCCTTGCCCCAGAATAGTTTACATTCTAATAGGGAGGACATTCTATAGGGGGAAGTGATGGCCAGAAGCTGAGTTATAAGTCTGGGAAGTCCCAAAGATGGTAAGTGAAACAAAAGAGGCCCTAGGTGGTCGTCAGGTCAGGATGTCTTAAGTTCAAATCCAGCCTCAGACAGCTACTAGCCACATGACCCTGGGTAAGTCAAACACCTTTTGCCTGCCTCAGTTTCTCCAACTGTAAAATAGAAATTACAATAACAACTACCTCCAAGGATTGTTATGAGGATCAAAAAAGATCAGTTTCTAAAGTGCTTAGCACAGTGTCAGGCATACAGCAGGGGCTTAATAAATGCTAATTTCCTTTCCACTCCCCACCATTAACACATCTTTTCCATGTATATTAATGATACTGGTAGATTTAATTATAGCACTCAGAGAAAAAGGTGACAAGTAGAGGAGAGAAACACACGTATTGACCCCAAAACTTGCCTTCTTTTACACTGTCCCACCCACATCACTCCATTTCCCATCTTCATATGTCTCCACAACTGGTATGTATTCCCTCTTTACCTCTGCCAAACAGAATCTCTCACTTCTAGTAAAATTCAGCCCAAGCACTGCCTTTCCTATGAAACCCTACAAGAGCTATAATGAGCCTCCCTAGCTTCTATTCATTTTATATAGATTCATTTGTGTATGTACATATGTGCATATGTGTATACATGTTATTTACCTGGAAGAATGTAATCTTGACAATGGCAAGAAATGTTTCAGTCAGCTGACAAGCATTTAAGTGTTTATGCTTTTTGTCATTGCAGCCCCAGCACCTAGCACATGGTAAGACCCTTAATAAGTACTTGTTGATGGACTGCACATCATTAAAAAAACATTTAATACTAGCACTTTTGAGGTCCTTTTTTCAAAATCAGAATGAATATTTATTCAGGTATTTTCTTAAAGACAGGGCCTCAAATCAATAGCCTCAGTCAAGAAATGAATCAGAAATGAGCTTGGTTTTAATAATTATTAAAAGACAAGCACAAGTACTAAGTGTTTTGAAGAGATCCTGTCTGCTGATGGTGCTTATGATTTGATACCTTCCCTAGAAATGGATGGATGTTTAGAGAGAACATTCCATCACACCAAGGTTACATGAATTGTCACCCCCTCTACCTTGCAATTGTAGTCCATCTAAAATATCAAATCTTTACTCACCTGGACCTTTAGCTTCTCTTTTTTAGTGACATCTCTAAGCTGTTATATTTCAAGTCTGAATTTTTAGATATCACTGTTAATTGTCATCACTTCTTCACAAATGGCTCCTCTCTTCACTTGAACTTTATTATAAACCCTACAGGAAAAAACCAAGATGGTGGAATTGGATAGCTGCTCTATGAGCAAATGTCAAAATATAAAAAGGCAAACTTTAAATGGAAATTCAAGGTACTTGAAAGTGAGCATTTTTCCTTATCCCTATCAAATAAAAAAAACTTTGCTTAACAAAATTTACTACTCTACTCAAGATATAAAAACAAATAGTTAAAAAACTCCCAAGTAGAATGTTGTAATGACTTCATAATAGTGAGGTTTCAAACTTAAAAGCAAATGCTTAAAATGGAATTTTCAACTTATTAAATTTCTAATCTATCAGACAGTCAAGATTCCTTGGGAAACTCGGGATATACCTGATACAGTCAAATTCTATCATAATTACAAATCATTCTATCCCCAAACATTTCTAAATCTGGTCAGTGGGCTTTTATAACAATACTTCTATTATTCTCTTTACAAAAAGATTGACACATGTAATTCAAGACAATAACTACTTTATTCTTTGTTGGCAAAAGACTAAGATTTTTAAAATATCTAACAACTATATTTGCATAAGTGGCTAATTCAGGTGGAATCTTTTAGCTCTTCAATTGTGTGTTAGAATGTGAAGGATGGCTTTAGAAGATCCTAAGTTATCTTTTTGATGGTTATGCTAAAAATATTTTATCAGGAATATTGGTGGTTCTCAAGCATTACAAATCACCTGCTCCTGCCTGTCAGGGCCAAATAAATGTCATTAGAATTAATAGGAAGAGACTCTTTTGATGAAATGCCAATGAAACATTTTAAAATTAAAATTGCAAGTAAATTATTCTCACCAGAACAAAAGTGTAGAATTTTTCATATTATAAATAAGAAGCTAGGAAGAACATACTTTGAAAACTACTAATACAACTGACAGCACAGGATATTTTCATTACTATAGCAAAGACAGATAGTTAAGGCACTTTCCCCTATAATATGTCAACACTGAATTAACAGCCATCTAGATAGCTGAGAATATTAATGTTGCTGCTTAGGGAAAGATTTCAGAATGGGATCTAGTTTGTCCAATATAAGAAATAATTTGAATAGCTTGTAAAGTTGATTATGGGATTTATTAATGAGATTGAAATAAGCAGTAAACACAAAGCCCCCTTTTAAAGAATTACATAAAGAAATAGAATTATTTTTAAGGGGGAAGGTAGGATTATTGAACTTCACAGTTAAAGTTTATGTTTTTGACTAATTATTAAGCAATGATTTTTCCAAAAGATCTCAACTTTCAGAATATTGATAAATTTGAATATAGCATGATGGTATTGAAAATAGCTGAAATTCATACTTAATTTTTTAAAAACAGTGTTTAAATATTGCTTGCCATCCTCATGCTTCTTATTTGTCTTCAGCTGGGTTGTGGCAAGTTCTTTCTTGCCAATAGCTAGCCTTTTTAATGAGCTGTCCTCTGTCTTCAATTTCTTTAATTCTGTCTAAGCACTTTCAATCTGATCCTCCAGGTATTGGTCCTGTATGTAAAAGAAAGTATGTAGAATCAACCAAAACCAATTAGGGTTCATGAAAGTGAAGGTTTTTGTTTCCTTGTCTTGTTCCAAATGATTAAATACAATTTTAATACGTAACCATGATAAGTTTTTCAACAGTTAAGCAACATTATGAAAGCATTATTTTAAGCAACATTCACCCAGGAGGAATGTGTAATAGACTGGAGCAGGGAATAGGATTGAGCAAGCAAAAGAACCAACTAGTAGACTGTTGTAATAATAAATAAAAAGAAGATGCTTCAATAAGATGCTTCAAAATTTACAAAGCACTTTCTTCACAAAAGGCTATGATAAATGTTACTATAGGCAAGCTGATTCCGATAAAACAAAAGTTCATTTCCATATGTGTACTTGAAGCCTCTCCTGCTGGGACATACCAGATCTTGCACTCTTGCTGGAATAGATATGGAGAACTACTCAGGGTCATCTCAGGCTTACAATGCAACATTAGAGAAGTGTTCTTTTTGGAGATTTTAAAATTCAACAAGAAAACAAATGAAGATGATAGGTAAGAAGATGTCTAAATAAATTCCAATGGATTCATGATCTCATCAATGTGGGCTTACCTTTCAGTGGTGTAAGTTTGTGATTTTTCATCCTCTATAGCTTTTGTCCATAATCCTCCAGAATAGGTTTACTCAACGTGAGGCAAATATCCTCTAGGTTCCTGGAAATAATTGGGTATCTATGTGCCCTATGGTTTGTCCATCATTTCTCTTTCACTCTCACTACATGATTGGCCTGACGTCTTGTCCAGCCATTTAGTTCGATGATATTTCATAGCTTGTGCCTACAATTAATCATTACAAATATGCTTGAGGAAGTTTCTTATATAGCATATATTTCTTCAATACTCTTGCAAGGACCCCTAAATCTTGCTTTTTCTACAATTATAGTATTCTCTCAATCATAATCATACAGCATAACACCATTTCTCCAGAATTGTGGTATATCATGAATCACGACAGAGCATCACTGTAAGTTGTTGTTAAATGATGGAATTTTGTGTCACAGAGATGTTGGGAGGTGCACGCACTGATTTCACTGTAAACAGGCAATCCAGTCTACTCATTTCTTCCCTTTCAATTATGATCCACTTCACCATGGTTCAGTAGTGTTTATACAAGAAAGATGCCATGGAGGACAGGCTCTGTGGGTTGTCTCTCCTCCAGCTGATTACCGTAATTTAAGCAACAGCCATGCCTTTTCCCTCACTATTTTTTAAAGTTGCATTTCCATTCACACAGCAAAATACAAAAATAAATTGTATAGGAAATCATGGTTCCTTATTTCACATCATTTGCTTTTTAATAAACAACTTAAATGTTACCTACAAAATTGTTCTGTTTCTCTGTGCTTCCTTAGAATGGCATTTGATTCATTTCCATGTCATTTTTAATGTTTAAATGAGGTTCTTTGGGGGGCATTACTATTACTAATCTCCTTCTCACCACTCTGAACTTGTACTACTAAAAAAGAGGGGGAAAATACCCTTTTCATAAATATAGTCAAGCAAAGCAAATCTGCACTCCATTTTAAAGAAGTACCCAAACCAACAATTCTTCATTCTCTAGACTTCACTATCATCACACCTGACCCCAGTATCTCCACTTGTCCCCAGCCAGGGTTTCAGCTCCCTTTTATGTGTTGTCTTCAATCATTAAAATGTAAGGTACTCGAGAGTAAGGGATGTCTTCTTTTTTTTTCTCATATTTGTATCCCAGTGCTTAGCACACTGTTCTATACGTAGAAATCACATGGTAGGCACATCCAAAAACCTATGTTTCTTATTGAACCTTGGGTCTATCACCTCTTTGTCAAGAGGTGGGTAACATGTTTCATCATATAGGTCCTCTAGAGATGTGGTTGGTCATTACTGCAATCAAAGTTCTTTTAAAAGTTGTTGTTTCTTTGCATTGTTGTTGGTATTGTATAATTGTTCACCTGGTTCTGCTCACTTCATTCTAAAACAGTTGATACTTCCCAGGGTTCTCTGTAATTGTTTCTTTTTTTTTACAGTATAATAATATTCCATTACAAGCACTATGCCACAATTTGCTCAACTATTTCCCAATGATTCCAGATCTTTTCGTTTTTATTCCTTTTAACTCACCACACACACACAACAACAACAACAACAATCAGGAGGTTCGTTGTGCAAGCATTATCCACCCTATTAATAGCATTGTCCATCTTTAGCCTCACTGGTTCCCACCCCCACACCCATCCATTAGTATTTCTACACCAAATATTTTATGCCAACCTTTGTGCATATGTTCAATTCTCCTTTGTTGGTTTCAGATTAAAGAGCGGGTATATCGGATACTCCCCAATTCCCTCTTCCATGATTGCATACTTTTCTTCTCATACTCTCCAGCTATGAGAAATAACAAGTTAGTCTGTCCCTCCGTTCAACACTAGTGTTTTCCTTCTAATCTCCTTTTTTCTTTCTCCTTTTAACCCTCAGAACAGAACCATTCCATGCCCTAGTCTTCTGTTTTTCTTACTAAACTCTCTCAGCATCCATTAAAGGCACTAAAATTTGAAAAGACACCTATTCAGCCAATAGCTGCTTTCGATTGTTCAAATAAATGTTACCTTTCTAAATTTCTCTGATTTGTGTTGGCATAAAGTTCTTATTTGGTTCTAGCATTTCATTTTGAATGAGTGAAATTCTTCCATTACAGTCAAGGTCCACTTTTTTCCTAGTAGGAGAAGCTTTGCAGGGTAAATATTCTTGGATGCAAGTCTTCATTTTTTTATCTTTGGGAATACAATATTCAAAGATCTTCTCTCATTTACACTAGAAACTGCCAGGTCTTGTGTGATCCTGATAGTGGTTCATTGGTACATGAATTACTTCCTGGATGCTTGCAGCATTGCTTTCCTTGAGAGCTTTGGATTTTGGCCAACATTTCTGAGACTCTTCCTTTGGGGATTTCTTTCAAGAGGTTATCCAGTGGATCCTATCTTCATTTGACCCATTGGTTTCAATAAATCTGCACCAGTATTCATTTGTAATTATTTTAATATATTTTCTAGACTTTTTAGATCATGATTTTTAGGGAGTCCAATGATTTTAAAATTACCTCTTCTTGACCTCTTTTCTAAGTCAGTTTTGTTTCTATAGCAGATATCATTTGACTTTTTCTAATATTTTTTGCTCTCTTATGGAGTAATTTATTTCTGTTTGGTCTATTCTAGTTTTAGGGAGTCTGTTACTTGAGGTAAAATTTACCATTTTCCATTTAAAACTATTTCTTTTCCAAATTCTTTCCTTTAGAGCTTATTTCATTTTGAAAAAAAATCTCTCGCTTTATTTCTTCTAGTATTTTTGCAGTCCTTGTAAGAAATCCTTTCTTTCCTCTAAGTCTCTGCTTGCAATTATATGAAATTACTCTCCATCTAGATTTAGGGCCATATCTCTAATTATGATTCTAATACTCTGCATCTTTTTTTGGTTATATTCATATCTCCAAATTTCATTCCTGAACTATGTTTTGCATATAAGACACCAACTCTTATTGTGCTTTTTGGTGGGGTAGTTGGCCTTGTTGGATTTCATCTCGTCTTCTGGCTTGGTGCATTAACCTTCACCTCCCAGGGATGGGTCATTTCTAGTATTTTAAGGTTTAGAATGGGGGCTTTTCATGCCCACTATATTTTTCACAAAAGAATGTTAGGGACCTAGGCATTAGGTGTCCTGGTATGAACACTGATGCAAATGGCTGTGGTTATTGCTGTTCCTTGTCACTTGCAAGGTGAGTTTCTGACCACTCTGGAGTTTCTTAGGGGAGTCTACTGTCTCTACCTTCAAATACAGAGTCTTGCAGGCTACAGGTGACTCTGATTGCACTGGGATGATGCATGGCTTATTTGCCTGAGCATCAGAACTGGCAATGTGAGTAGCTGCTTTCCCTTTTGCCCCAGGCTTCTGGCTTTTATGTGTGCTTCTGAGGTGGATGAATTTACTTAATTTAATTGCTCTTTGGGTTTTTTCCAAACATTATTTAGTCTGATGTGGTTTTTAGTCTTCTTGCTGAAATAGGTGTTCATATCAGGCTGTCAGACTCTGCTTAGCTAGGTATGTTGGCTGAAAGGCAATAGGTGTTCTCCATACACTCAATTTTCCCTATATGAATAGTTAGAGTAAGGTATTATGAGTGACTATGAATCTCATTTAGGAAGCTCTGCAGCATTCTGGGGCTTAATGCGACTGATAAAATGTCATCTGAACAGAAAGCATCTATCTGGAGTACCTCCCCATCTAGAATGAATGACTTTCCTATTATACTCTGTACCAGACATTTTCTATGATAGTGGCAAAACTTTTGATGTGTCTGCCTCCCTCTTCGTGCTGCATTTAATATAAATAATCAGAAGAATGTCCAAGTTAACTTTGTCGGTGCTTCTATCAATGAATCTTATATGATCTTCAGTATATACTACATATGGTCTGATGGGAATACCTTGTGGGATATATTTTGTTATTTTGAATATGTTTTAATAGTCAACAATATTCTTTGCATCCATCCATCAATCATGTAAGTGTAGAGATGTGTTCTTTTGTGGAATACACTTAGCAAATTCTGCCTGGGAAAATATTTGTCAAGATTTTAAAAATAAACCTTTATTCAATTGTGACAGTTGAGCTGCTACATTTGGACTCTAATATCACAGTCTCTAAAGTTCTATGGTAAGAAGTAAAAATGGGGGGGGGGGCAGCTAGGTGAAACAGTGAGTAGAGCACTGGTCCTGGAGTCAGGAGGACCTGAGTTCAAATCTGGCCTCAGACACTTGACACGTGTACTAGCTGTGTGACCTTGGGCAAGTCACTTAACCCCAATTGCCCTGCCAAAAAAACCAAAAAAATGTAAAAATGGCACTAACAAAAGGAAAACTAGTAGATCAGCACACATAGTAACATGCATTTGGAAGCAACACAATTTTAAGAGTATTGAGGGATGGCACCTCAGGATATCTTCTGAAAGGAGGGTAGACACTGAACAAATGAGGAGAAAAATCGTAGACATTACTACTTCCACAAAGATTATTAAGAAAATCTTAATAACTATCAGCCTATATGCCTATTTTCTCATCTTATGACAACGTGTTTTGAGGGCATCCTTAATGAAAACATGAAGGATTTGGGGGAGCCTACTAAAGAGCATGGTAGAAATGCTAGAGCTTGAGTTCAGTTGCCATAGTCTTTGAGAACCAGTGTTTACCTCTACAGCAGGAAGACTTTGGAAGATATAGATAGAGTACTAAAAAAAAATGGCATTAGTGAGGATATTAAGCATTATTTCTATAATACAAACCTTTTTCAAGATACTCATTACTTTTTCCCATATTATCTACAAGTTCTTGAATTTTCTTTTGAAATAATCGTAGCTCCATTTGGCATGAAGGCACACCCTCAACTGAGTCTCAGAAGGCTTTATATTTCTCAGTCACTTTAAGCTAAAGACTTGGTCGAAACCACAGTTCAATAATTGCCTTTATATAAAGTGTAGTAATGTTGATCTGTTTGCTCTTAAATCATCTCTATCCTTAACAAAGAACACAGAGCTACATATGAAGCAATTAAATTCTTAGTAAGAGAGCACTAGTGCTCTCATAAGCTTAAG